>NC_080083.1:29750343-30379362 GCF_949987535.1 Balaenoptera acutorostrata
ATTAGCATATATTATTTCTCACTTGCTTACACAAATTTGAGATAGTATACACACACTACTTTGCACTTTTTCTCATTTAATAATAAATACATTGGGGATTGTCCCTCACATAGAGGGCCTACTTTTTTCTCCAGAAGTATAATAATATATTGTGTAGATGTTTATTTAACCATTCCCCAAACTGAAGGGTACTTGAGTTGTTTCTAATTATTAGCTATTGCACAAATACTGTCAAGAATAATCTTGTAAAGACCTTATTTTGCATAAATGAGCATAAATTCCTAGACTGCAAGTTCAAAGGTAAATACATTTATAATTTTAATAGATATTGCCACTTGCCCCTCATAAAAACTGCACAATTTTGTGATAGTATCTGTCTCTCCACAGTTAACAAAGCATGTTAACAAACATGTAGACTATTGCCGATCTGTGAGGTTAAAAAAAAGTCTTATTGCAGTTTAATTTATATTTCTGTAACTGTACGTAAGGCTGAGCATCACTGAGCAAAAATATGTTTCTAAGT
This sequence comes from Balaenoptera acutorostrata, assembly GCF_949987535.1. Taxonomy (NCBI): domain Eukaryota; kingdom Metazoa; phylum Chordata; class Mammalia; order Artiodactyla; family Balaenopteridae; genus Balaenoptera; species Balaenoptera acutorostrata. The sequence continues at coordinate 29,750,867 of NC_080083.1, forward strand.
CATTTGTATTTCTTTTCTGGTGAACTATCAGTTCATCAGACCTGCTACTTAATCGCTACATGAACTTCTATTCCCTAGGTCTCAGCCTTTTTTCCTATAAAATGGGAATAATGATAACAGCACCGATCCAAGAACTTTTGCAAAGATTAAATGCAATAAATAAAAACAGGTCAGCAAAGTGCCTGCCACATAGCAAGTGCTCTGCAATCTGTGCGGCCGTTTCTGTTCCCCCACTTTGTCATTGTATTTTTCCTACCTCCTGTTACCACTAAAAAAATAAGAGAAAACAGAATTTATGGAAGGCTTGCTATGTACTGAGTGCTATACTAGGAGGTACATACAGCATTGCACAGAATCTTTGTAAGAATCCTAGAGAGTATTCTTAGAAGAGAAATGAAGGCTCACACTGGTTAAGTTTCTCATCCAAGGTCACACAGCTAATAGGAAGCAGTACTGAAATTCTGTATCAGTTATGTATGATTCCTAAGTCTCTACCTTTTCTATTATGTCATGTTTTCTTAAATATGAGGAATCAGAATGAGATGGAATTAGTTCTGGAGTATTACTGACATACTTACAGGGGTGTTTCTGTGTTTTCTGAGGCTAGCAAATCCACCTGTGGATGAAGACTGGGTTTCAAGTTGTTTGTTACAACAGGACTTGGAGAGCTGAAATCTAGAACACAAAATGTACTTATTGCTTGGCTTTAAAACATTTTGTCCATCAGTTCTGTTGAATTTTCCACTGTTTAAAAAAAAAAAAACCCACCAAATTAAGAAGATTGAGATAGTTCTGTCACCGTAAAATCGTGGGATTTCCTCAAACAGAAATTCAAAAACATCATTTATGGCAATTGGAAAGAGAGAAATTCCCTGCCGTAAAAAGAGGACGTTGTAAAGGTAGCAAACGTTATTGTGTTGGGTTTTCTAAAATCCCAAGCTGACTCAGAATGGAAGGGATTTTATGTCTTATCCTGTCAAGCACAGAAGTAAAAAGCTATGGCATATATAGAGCTCTACCCTCATCTCTCCAAACTCTCAAGTTCCCATAATCATGAGACACCCCAAAGAGAATAATTATTTCCCCCCTGCTCTGAAAATGCCTGATTAAAAACTCAAGAAAACTCTTCAATATAATGGACTCCAAACATCCCACTGGTCCAAGCAAGCAGCCAACATTTTAAAAATGGGGTAAGTAATAAGAAAACCACAAATTGAGGGATACTGACTATTCCGATTCTAAAAAATCCTGCTACATAAAAGGAAAACAAACTGATTTTAATTTGGCAGAAAATTCTGGATTTCAGCATTTTTCATCATCTTTACTTTGTAATTTACCAAAACTCTCTGGGAAGGATAATAGGAGACAACAAATAAGACAGATAAGGTAGGTAACCCTAAGCCTACAGTGCAACATCATTCATTTACCTTCACAGAAAACCATTAAAGCAACAATTGCTCCCACTTTATAAAGTAGGAAAGTCTCTAAGGTGGGTGGCTAAGAGGTGGCAGAACTGGGATTTCAACTTGGACTTCTCTGACTCAAAAGCTTGTGATGTACCCTCTACATTTCGCCACCATGAGGCCTCATAATTCCTGATTTTCTCTATATGCATCAAATATTCCTTTTCCTGATGCTGTAGTATGGCAGAGAAACCCAAAGATAATAGCGAGTGGGTTCAGAGTAGGTTTAAGTATTGGCCATGGAGCTGAACAAGCTCTATAAGCAGGCCAGGCGAATTCCTTGAGATACTAAGCCAGTGGGATGAGTTTCAAGGACCTCCTCCCTCAGACACATCCCATTCCTGTAATGGGTGTGACCCAACCATTTGTCAAGAAGTAATTAAATCTCCTGATATAGTTCTCTGATATTCAGACTGACTTCAATTCTTCTCAGGTTCCATTTAATCAAGAAACCAAGGAGAACTGTTTCTCATCAAGCTCTCCCGCTGGTCTGAAAAGGCCCATGTGCTTATTTACTTAAGTCTGAAAGCTGAGCATTCAGGGTGTTGAGTTCTCCCAAACTGGCCCTATGCATCAGAGGGCTGGGACTCAGGTCAAGGAGATCAGAGGACGGGGCAGAAGGTTCAGTGGAAGTCTGAAAACAAAGCAAACAAAAACACAATTTAGAAAAAACTGTGTCAGGCAGTTTGTCACAGCTTTCTCCCCAGACTTTCCTTTGGAGAAAGGAAGATCCTATTTGGAAGTATCCTGAGAGAGAACTCTCCATTCAATAGACAATGCTAGTACTAATCACATCTCACCACTGACATGGGTCCCTGCTTAATTAGAGAATCTTCTTATGACCTCTTATCAATAACTCAATGAGTTATTAAGGCAGATACTCTACACTACTAAAACCACTCCAAATCATTAACGCATGTCTCCTCTTTTTTAAGACTTGTTTTATATAAGCTTTGCTCCTTGCTGTAGAATTCATAAAATTTTCAATTGTTTATTTTATAACAGTTCTATTTACTTACATTGGCATCTTCCCTCTGGTTCTTATTTTGCTCCAAAATCCTTTGTTGGTTTCGAATGAACCTGTTTGAATTAACAAAATGCAAGTAGTTAAAAGAAAACAGATATGAAAATGCTATAATATTTAACAAAATTATTAATGTGCAAATATTTAGGAATAATCAGCCTCATCCCCAATTCCCAATAAAGTACTTTAATAACTTTTTCCCAGTTTATAAAAGTAATAATGCCTTTAAAGAAAACTATGAGAAAATGGACAAATATTACAAATATGAATAATTCCATCATCAAGATATGGTTCCTATTAATATTATGATGTACTTCCTTCTGGTATTTTTTTCTGTAAGTTAATCTATTTTAAACTTAGTTGAAATTATACTTTACATAATTCTGTATACTAATTCCATTATGTTCAGATCATTTTTCTAGTTATTCAGAAATACAACTTTTAGTGGTTGCATACTTAACCTAATGAATCACATACATAAATATTCTCCTTATTCTCAAATATTTGAGTTGTTTCTAATTCTGCTAAAATTATCAAAAATGATCATCTTCCATAAAATTCACCTACAATTGACATATTTTCACTGTTTAATCTTCACTTTTATAAGACACTTGATACCTAACAGTATTACCTTTTACAACTTTGTTTTAATTTTACATTGTTCGTACACTGTGGGTAAAGGAGGAGCAGTTAAATAAATAAATAAGAGAATAGGTTTCAAAGAATAGTGAAGCTGAAGGCAGAAATCCAAGGCACAAGTGTCAGTATTATTATTGAGTAGTTATAAGACGATATATATGATCCTCAATTCTCCATCTACTCAAAGAGAATAGCAGTGTTTGAACCATTTCCTCAAAGTTATTCTCAAGGGCAAGATACAGACAGATAATACAGGTGGATGAATGTGGAAATGCTTTGCAAACTAAAAGTTGCTTTAGAAATACATAGTATTACTATTACGACACATCGATTCCATGAACCTAAACACTTTCAAGTCTAAAAGCTTACACTGAATTAAAACATGGCTTAGGTTTAAGGATTTTCCCCTTTCTAACACACGTGCTGCTTCTTCCATCTACTCATGGTATTGGCTTCTTGCATGCTAGCTAGTTATGTGCAAGGTATGAACAACCTTCACAAATCAAGCCTTGAGTAACTATTTCTGTTTCCTTACTTGCACAACTATTCCCTGGATGTAATGAGTGGAGACTTCTGGGGATTTTGGAATAGGGTGAATGTATTTTGCCTGTGGGATGGATGTGAATCTTTAGGGAACAGAGGGCAGACTGTGGTAAGCATGGTAAGCAGTATGATTCCCCTGCCAAGGTATCCACATCCTAATCAATGGAACAGTGAATATGTTAGGTTAGATGGCATATGGAGTGGATTGCTAGTGAGTGGACTTTAATAGGGAGATTATCCTGGACCACACAGATGAGCCCAATGTAATCACAAAGGTCCTTAAATGTGGACGAGGGAGGCAGAAGAAGGATGCAAGAGGGATACGATGTGAGAAGGACCCAACCAGACAACGTTGGCTTTGAAGATGGAGGAAAGGGGTCAGAAGCCTAGGAAAGTGGCATAAGTTGCACAAGTTAAGGAAAAGATTTTCCTCTAGAGCCTCCAAAAAGGAACACAGCCCTGGTTCAAAGCTGAATCAGAAAAAGCTGTTCACAGAAATAATCCAATCTCCTGATATTGAGACCAGATAAACACACATTCCCCCTTGGAGGAAGCTTTTAGTAAGTGGTCTTATGGTTTGTAATAGAATTCTCCAAAATGAAAACCATGAGTCAGCACTCTACTGAAAACCATATGGTTTTCCTTAGATATCTTCCCATTTACAAAGATTTATACCAAACCCCCCCCCCAAAAAAACAAACAAACAACAAAAAAAAACCCAAAAAAAACCGAAGGGCAAGGTTTGCTTAGGGGTAAGGGAACATGGTCACAGGGCTCACATCCCTCCCTTGGTGCCCTGTCGCCTCTTCACAGAACGGCCGCTCTCCCTGACAGTGAGACAGTGAGGGAAAGAACTTATTTCGCAGCTGTGGGTTTTACTTCCCTGATTCTCTTGGTTCATTCACGATGAGTGGGGAAAAAAGTCTAGACAATAAATTAAAAGGCTCACTGGGACAAGAAGAGGAGGAGGACAAGAAATTAATATTTAATGTGCTAGCACCCAGCTAGGTGCTTTAATATACATTATGGCATTTAATTCTTAGAAACAAACAAATAAAATAAACAAACCCTCTCCAAATAGGTAGTATTACCCTCTTTAATAAATAGGAAAAAACCCACATCTTAAAAAAGTTAAGCAATTTGTCCAAAATCATCAGCAAGATTTGAATCCGGACCTGTTCACCTCCTTCCCTTACGTCACACTGGTCCCATTCTTCATCTGTTGGTGGGAAATATGGCCACTAATTCCAGGGAATTCTCAACAGAAATGGTTCCCCTAAGGGTGTCTTGAAACATCACTGTAACTCGGAGGAAAACCTCTGATATTTAGCAGGTAAGGGCCACATAAGGGAAAACTGCCCTACCCAAAATGCCAATACAACTCCTATTTGAAACAAGCATCTAGAAAAAGTTGGGGGATCTCAGAGACTCCAGAATTTCTATGCTAGGAAGGCCTAGGTATAGGTTTGGAAAGAGACCAGGAGACTTGCCTGAAGCTATGTTTGTATATAGCACTTTTCATTAAGACTGAGGAGAAAGCCACCTGTCAATCGAAGCATGCTGCCGGTCTTTGGGGCCGGGTTCTAGGTGCCGGCTCTCTCCCCAGGCCTGTTGTACCTTCCCATTCCTTCACAACCGTATGTGCTCTAACCTGCTCCTGGTTTAGTCAACTCCTCCTCATCCCATAGTTCCCAGCTTAATGGTACTTCCTCATAGAAGCCTTTCTGTCCTTTTTCTGACCTGGATTAGGTCTGGCTGTTATTCTCACCAAATAGACATCCTATTCACTGCATTTATTTCACTTTCCAAGTGTGTATATTTATATATATGATTGAAGGTGTTTTCCTGACTATAGGCTTGACTATAAATTGCAATAGATTATAAGACTATTACTTTGATGTATGAATAAATGACTTGGAAACAACTTAAATGCCTGATAAGTGAACTGTGAGAGAAACATGGACCATTATGCAGCTATTAAAAAAAATGGTTTAGGGCTTCCCTGGTGGCACAACGGTTGAGAATCTGCCTGCTAATGCAGGGGACATGGGTTCGAGCCCTGGTCTGGGAAGATCCCACATGCCGTGGAGCAACTAGGCCCGTGAGCTACAACTACTGAGCCTGCGCGTCTGAAGCCTGTGCTCTGCAACAAGAGAGGCCGCAATAGTGAAGAGGTCCGCGCACCGCGATGAAGAGTGGCCCCCGCTTGCCGCAAATAGAGAAAGCCCTCGCACAGAAACGAAGACCCAACACAGCCAAAAATAAATATAAAAATAAATAAATGAATAGATTAAAAATAATAATAATAATAATAATGGTTTGGCTAAAGCATTTAAGAACATAGGATACACAAATACTGGTTTTAGAGCAAAGAAAATTAAGGGAGAAACAAAAGTATATGTTCTTTATATGATCACGACTACAAAAAAGTTTAGAAAAAAACTAAAATGTTAGAAACAAAATTATGAGTACAGTCGACCCCCGTATCCACAGGTTCTGTATCTGTGGGTTCCGCATCTGAGGATTCAACCAACCTCAGATTGAAAATATTCAAAAAAGAAAAATTCCAGAAAGTTCTAAAAAGGAAACTTGAATTTGCCATGAACCAGCATCTGTTTACATAGCATTTACATTTACTAGGTATTATAAGTAATCTAGAGATGATTTAAAGTGTACAGGAGGATGTGCATAGGTTATATGCAAATACTACACTATTTTACATAAAAGGCTTGAGCATCTGTGGATTTTGGTATCCTTGGGGGGGTTCCTGGAAACAATCCCCTACAGATATCAGGGGATGACTGTATTTAAAATTTTTGCCTTCATACTTTTCTGAACAGAATTTAGAAAAAAAATCTGTGTTCATATACAGATCAGCCTCACTGGCTACTCTGGTTTTGTGTAGACTATTTTCTCCATATAAATATCCTCCTCTCTTCTCTTTACCATTTCCATGTTGTTCTCCACCTCAAACTTAGGGTAAACCTCACTTTCACTACGACGCTTCGTTTTATGGCATTGGTCTATTTGAGAGCTTACGATGTGCTCAGTGCAGACAACATTCCGTGATTAAGATCCAGGCCCTGCTCCCAGGGCAGTTCGTGAGCATTGCTTACACTGCCCATGAATGCCCCTCACACTGCTCAGGGACACGCTCATTCCTGCAAGCCATATCACACACTCCCAGAAGAGCAGGACCAGGACTCCCTATCTTGGGAGGAAGGCGGCCGTGCCCAGAACTTGTTCCTGATCTTTCTGAGTGCTCACCTGCAGGCACTCTAAGAACCCTGAGTACCTGGAGGTTAAACTAGCACTGGAGGAGGGTCGGAGACGGCGTGCCACTGCTCACCTCTCATATCCAAGGATGGCGTTATTCAAATCCTCGTTCACCTGAATTAGCTCAACAGTGACATCTTCATTCTCCACCACCACGAGCAGGTCCATGATCCTCTCCTGCATCTCCCGACCTGTCTTATGAAGTTTCTGTCAAAGAAGGAGAGAGATTTCTTCTTCCATGCTAAAAAAACCAACTGATTTGCCCATCTGTATACTACTGTGACCATCCCCACACTGAGTCACCTATGGGAGATTACCAAAGTATTTAACTGTGGGCAGCTCATCCTTTCTCTATGAAGGATATCGGAACAATATTTTCCTCTAAAAATCAAAATAGGCATTGTAAGGACAAGAATGTACATTGCATGTAATGTTGGACTAGAAATCAGAAGTGGTGTACAGGAATTCTAGGTTTACTACTTATTAGCTGTGCTGTGTTAGGAAAAAAAAAATCACTTGTTTTCTAAATCTGTTTACTCACTTGACAAGTGAAAACTATACTACTTGACACATCTACCTCAAGGGGTGACAGAAAATCAAATGAGATGTGTATAATGAGGAACTATATAACTATAAAGCACTACAGAAAACATAAAATGCTATTGTTGTTATTTGTGGTAATAGAAGAAAGAAGTAGTTAAAATGCAATTATAGCAGTATAATTTTCTTATTATGTTTTACTTAAACATGTAACGTTTATAGTTACAACATCACATTCCAAGGTAAACTGAAGCAGGATTAAAAAACTAGTCATCAATGCCATTTTTATTTGGACTGCCTGGAATCACTGTATTACACAAGACTCCACTCCCCAAACCAGCTTTTTCTCCTAAGCATCAGAGGCACCTACAGCCGACCTACTGATTCAGAATTGCCTAGGCTGAGAGTTTGGGAATTTACATTTTTTAACAAGCATCTCAAAGTGTTTCTTATGTACACTGATATTTGAGAACTGCTATCTTACAACTTACTTTCTCTTAGGCACACCTCCAGTAAGCCTGAGGAGCATAAAACTGGTATTAATATTCCTTCAAACCCACTCTGGCTAGAATTTGTCCATGTAATAATACATTAACATCAGGCAAGAACACAGGGAAGCTCCCCTTTCAAAATGAAAGCAGCAGAACTTGCTAAATCATAGCACTATTACATTATCTGATCTTTTCCCTCAAGAAAGACAGACCTAAAAAAAAAAAAGAAAGACACACCTGCTGAAAAACTTACACTTCACAAAACCATTTAGAATCTCAAACAATCTATCACAAGATTTCCAACAGGAAATCTCTAAATAAATAACTCAAACCACTACTAGCTGGCATTTAAACTCAGAGGCTACCATACCTCCACAAAATCTTAACAAAAGTATTTAGAAGACAGAAGAAAAGGGAAAGGAAAAAAAAAAAAGTGAGACAGACAGATGACAGACTCTAGGTTTTCATACTCGCATTGTGCAACCAGAAAAACTGTCCCGGTTCCTAATGATGTGGTCACTATCTGCAGCAGTTGGCAAACTTTTTCTTAAAGGTCCAGATATTAAATATTTTCTGCTTTGCAGGCCACAAAGCCTGTGTTGCAACTACCCAACTCTGCCAAGGTGAAAGTAACCACAGACAATATGTAAACAAATGGGTGTGGCCATATCCTAGTAAAACGAAGTCAGGTAGTTGCTAAATTTGAGTCACTTATGATCCCCTGGTAGAGCACAAAGAGAAAAGACTTTAGACTCAGTGGACCAAAGGTCTCTCCCATCTACATACCTGATACAGCATTTGGTTAAAGCTTAGCCTTAGTTTACTTTTTTATCTATAAAACAAGGATAACAACCATCTTATAGGGTTGTTGTTAGAATAGAAAATGATGCAGTTGAAACCCACGTATGGCATACAGGGTAGTCAATGAATGTATTATGGTTGCCTAAGGAGGTGTCACTAGCAGCTTAACTAGCAAACTAATATTATACATTCCTGGGACGTCCCTGGTGGTCCAGTGGGTAAGCCTCTGCGCTCCCAACGCAGGGGGCCTGGGTTCGATCCCTGGTCACGGAACTAGATCCGGCATGCATGCCGCAACTAAGAAGTCTGCATGTCACAACTAAGACCCGGTGCAGCCTAAATAAATAAATTTTTTTTTTTTTTTAAAAAGGAAAAAACTAAGAAGCATTTGGTTATAACCCCATGATTAACGAGAACTTTGCCTCTGTTCTGAGTTAGTGTACAGGCTAGAACAATGTCAAGATCAAGGAAATACAATGGCTGTTAGATGCCTGTGACAAAAATGTAGAAAGTAATTTGAAATGAATTTGCAGCCAACACCAACAGCCCCCGGTCACATGAAGACTGTCCCTTTGCCCTCTCAAGAGACAGATGGAATGGAAACATGAAAGAAGCACCACATTTCTCAGCAGGTTTGCAAAGCAGAATTTGAAAAACCTCTTCAAAAGCCAGCCCACTCTGATCTTTGCAATTGATGTCTGTCTCAGAGGAGGGCCAAGCCACCTGGAAACAGCACAGATCAAGTACCATGGACCAAAAGGACGGGTCAGAAGTTCACCACAGCAGGCACCTGCAGGGTTGTGGATGTGGGGAGCAAGGGGGCACGAGTTAAAATACGGAGGAACAGCTGCTGGTGCATATGCCCATCACAGAGGCCCTGGAATCGCCTCCCTTTACACCATATCAAAGCCCAGGCAGGCTTCTGAGCTAAAGTGATTCTAACAATCAATTCAAAAGTCTTTGGAGCAAAACAAAAAGGAGCTCATTAAGAGCTTCCTCTTCTGACATCCAGATGGCTCCCACTCTTTCGCAGAGCATTCAGGAATTGAGGAAGAAGATTCTTCCACACTTTCAACTTCAACTGCAATTGTCCCACATTCACCAACACAGGGCAACTCAATCAAAGGAAAAACAAAAGTATCTGAACATATCCCTTGAAAAAGTAATAACAGGAAGAAATGTGTTTGCTTAACAGCCTTCTCTGGAAATAATACGTCTGGCACTACTGCTATTACACATCTCCTCTCTCCCAGGACCTCCTACCAAGATAGCAAGAGACCCCGAGAACGTCCCTATATCCTCAAAACCAAAACTGCCCCCACTCACCCTGAAACCAAACATTCCTCAGCATAACTTGCTCATACAGTTTCTTCTTTCTTTTACAGGCCTCTGTTGAATGAATGACAAGTTACCTGTTAACATAATCCTCCAGAAAATCATTAACTTCCAACTCTTTTTCCCAACTAAATATTGTAAACATCTTCAGTAACTCCTTAGCCCTTCTTTTGCCCTCAATTTTTAATTCTTCAACAGAGAATCAATCTATTCAACTTAACAGACATTTGATAAGCTCACTCAGTGCACAAAACATACACTCTAAATGTGCATAGTTGTATGGATTTAAAAGTAGAGGTCTTGGTTACTGCCTTCAAGTTGCTTCCACTCTAGCTCAGGAGCTAATATATACCCACATGAACAGACAATAGGTTAGCCACCTATGCTAGAAAGTCAGTCCTGGGTTCACAATGAGAAACAAGTGCTATACTGGATAGAACTCAGCCTCAGGAGGACAAGGTTCCCACTCCAGCTCCGTCACTCACTTGCCACTGTGTGGACAAACCATTCCCTTTCTGAATATGTAGCCTCATCTGTAAAGGGAGATGGTCTTAATGGCATTGAAAGTCCCTTCCACTCTTAACACCTTACAAGTCTCCGAATGGGAAAGACAGTAAGAGCGGTCAGGGCAGATGACTTTTTATTTTACTCTCAGGTTTTTTTTCTCAACTGGTTACCAATTATTCTCACAGGACCAAATTTTAGATTCACATGATTTGAAACGTCTCTAATAAGTTAGAGTAAGGCTTTTTCTAGTTGTGCTTTCAAAATTGGAGTTCACTTTATTCTACAGAAGGCTAAAACATTCCCTTCTTTCATTGTCCTACTGCGTCTAGGCAAAAACAAGACTAAAATGGGAGGTGAGCCACTCAAGGTAAGAGTAAGGTGATTCAGAGACAAGTACACAATGCCTAGAAAGCAAATGCAAGAACGTGCAGCAACATTTCATTACTGTGACCAGAACAGATACTTTTAACTCATCACAACACTCATTAGACTAGATGTGGCCTCAGAATCTTCGCACACCACTCTGGCAAGCTAAAAGAAATCCTGTCTCTGCCCCTAATGAAGTTCAAAGTCCAGGAGCAACATAGTGGTTGGGAAAGGTGTCTTTCACCAAAATAGTTTTATTGCCTAAGAATCTAACAAAGAGAAAGGAGCTCTGAGAATAAGGAGGGCTTCGGGACCTAACCGCTCGGCACAGATCGGAGGAACAGATAGGGGATTCCAAATAAGTATACCAGATTTCAGACAGAAGGAAACAGACAACGCATTTCAAATACACAGAACAGCTGCCAGAAGGTATGCGCCAACAGACAAAACAGGAAATGCTTTTAATGTTAACAAACTGCATATAAGACTGTGATCACTGGTAAAGTATATGTACAAGAAGAGCCAAGAAATTTTTGAGCGGAGACTTTTCCTACCGGTTGCACACCTTTCTTTTGCCTTCCAGATCCACCATCCATACTCTCTGCCCTGCTGTGTGCCCTGGGGGCTGGCCTGTAGCGGGCATACCACCAGGTCCCCTGCCCTCTGGCTTTTGACTGGGTTCAGCCCACAGGATGCACAGGGAGGAAATGGGAGGGCGAAGGAGAGTGAGGTCTGGATATTTATTATCTTCATTCCTTCCACCAAAGGCACCACTACTCTCAAGGCTGCCTTCCTCATATTCTGCCCACTGGGTTCTGGCAAAAGTTTCTTCTTGCCTATTTATGCCTAGGGGTATTAGCTAATAGCCCAGGGTAACAAACTTGCTCCTGTGGTTTCTCTGAGCCCTGTGGTATCTCACTAAATAAACAGTACCGTTATTAAATTCTTTTCAAATTACCCAAATGGAGCATGCCATCTGTTTCACTGATAAGCCCTAAAAGGCATGAAAACAGAGCAATTTAAATAGTATGATAGCAACACAGGGATAGACAAACAGATCAAACCAAGAGAACAGCCTCTGGAAAGACATCCTTGCATTAGAATATAGAATATGATACAAGAGGTATTTGAAATCAGTGGAGAAGGTATAAATTGTTACTAAATGTTATTTGGACAATCAGCCATATAACTGAAAAAGATAAATGAAGGGAAAATCTCTAACTGATACCAAGGATAAAGATTTTAATTTTATTTTTAAAATTAATTAATTAATTAATTAATTTTGGCTGCATTGGGTCTTCGTTGCTGCGCACTGGCTTTCTCTAGCTGGCAGCGAGTGGGGGCTACTCTTTGTCGCGGTGCGCAGGCTTCTCATTGAAGTGGCTTCTCTTGTTGCGGAGCACAGGATCTAGGCACACGGGCTTCAGTAGCTGTGGCACACGGGCTCAGTAGTTGTAGCTTGCAGGCTCTAGAGCACAGGCTCAGTAGTTGTGGCACACGGGCTTAGTTGCTCTGAGGCATGTGGGAACTTCCCGGACCAGGGATCGAACCCGTGTCCCCTGCATTGGCAAGCAGATTCTTAACTGCTGTGCCATCAGGGAAGTCCCAAGATTTTAATTTTAAACCACACAAAATCAAGGGAAAATCCATTAATTTATTAAAGATATTTTTGTTGAATGATTACATCGTGCAGCACTGCTCTGGGAGCGGAACCTGAGCAGTAAACAGGACAAGTCTGTGAAGCATCCATTCTAGAAGGCAATGACAGCTGCACAAACATGCAGGAAAAGCATCAGTGTGCTGGGCAGAGAATGAAAAGGGGGTGAAAAAGAAAGTGCTGACTTTAGACTGGGGAGCCAGTGAAGACCCCTCCGAGGAGGTAACATACTAAGTTGGAATGATGAGAAAAAGCTGGCCATTAAAAGACAGGGGAAGCATGAGAGTCAAGGGTGAAACAGCTCCCCGACAAGAACGAACTCAGTGTGTCCAGGGAATAGGAAGGTGGTCGCTGTGGCTGGACTGAGGACACATGAGCTATGGAAGGAAAGGTGGGCAGGAGCAGACTGGGAGAGGTTTTGTGGCCAGAGTAAGAAAGTTGGGTTTTATTCCAAGTGTAATGGGAAGCCACTGGAGGGTTTCCAGCAAGGAACAACATGATCTGGTCTCCCTTTTAGAAAGCTATAGAGATGCTCAATATCATTAGTTATTAGGGAAACGCAAATCAAAACTATAGTGAGATACCACTTCACACCTACTACGTAGCTAAAAAACTCCAGAAAACCACAAGTGTTGGCAAGGAAGTGGAGAAATTGAAACCCTGTGTGTTGCTGGTGGGAATGTAAAATGGTGCAGCCACTGTGGAAAAAAGTTTGGCAGTTCCTCAGAAAGTTAAACATAGAGTTTCTATATGACCTAGTGATGTGACTCCGAGGTATATACTCAAAAGAACATAGGTATTCAAACAAAAACTTATACATGAATGTTCACAGCAGCTATTCACAATAGCCAAAAGGTAGAAACAACTCAAATGTCCATCAACTAATAAGTAAATAAATAAATAAAATATAGTATACCCATATAATGGAATACTGGGCCATAAAATGTGCTACAGCATGGTTGAAACTTGAAAACATTATAGTAAGTGAAAGAATCATATTTTATGATTCCATTTATATGAAATATTCAGAATAGGTAAATGAATACACAGAAAGAGAAAGCAGATAGCTGGTTGCCTGGGACTGGGCAAAGACAGGAAGGGGGAGAGACTGCTTAATGGGTATAGGGTTTCCTTTGGGGATGATGAAAATGTTTTGGAACTAAATAGAGGAAATGGCTACACTGTGAACATGAATTCCACTAAATTGTACACTTTAAACTGTAAACTTTAAAATGATTAATCTTATGTTTTAACATAAAATTTAATGTTTATGTTTTAAAATGTTTTAACATTTTTATTAATGTTATGTGAATTTTACCTCAATTAAAGAAAAAAAAGCTATATAGTTCTTGATTTTCAACACAGCACTGTACTCAATATCCTGAAAATATTTTTGACAACAAAATACCTAAAAATATTGGATACAATATAAAAATATTTTAATGTGCATGCCTAAACTTTCAAGAAAGCATGAGAAGTCCTCAAAGGCTAAATCCAAATAGGATCCAAAGATATGAGAGGCAATAAAGGTACAAGGGCCCGAAAGGCACCCATCTGTCAATCTCTAATAACCCTGAGAGGCAGGAGACAAAGCCTGGGGCCCGAACAAGGTACTGAGATGCAGCTGGGACATCTGAATGGCTATGACCTATATACGAAATAAGAAATATACATATTGATCTTTGCCCCCCAGTGCTGACAGAGTTCCTAAATCCCTTGGAAATTCCCAGGTGATAGGAGCATCTTTTGTTCTGATGAGGCAACTCTTGATGGGCTCCTGGATGGGGGCTGGTCAACAGAAAGACTAAAACATGATTAGAAGCTTGGAACTTTTAGCCCTATCCTCCATCCTCCAAGTATGGAAGGGAGGCTGGAGATGAGAGTTAATTGATCATGCCCACTTGATGAAGACTCCATAAAAATCCATAAACTTTGGGGTTCAGAGGGCTTCCAATTGGTGAACATACCCATGTGCTGGGACGGGGGTGCACCTCAACTCCACAGGGACAGAAGCTTCAGTGTTTGGGACCCTTCTAGATCTCACCCTTTGTACCTCTTCACCTGGCTTTTCATCTGCATCCTTTGCAACATCCTTTATAACAAACCAGTAAATATAAGTAATTGTCTCCTTGAGTTCTGTGAGCCATTCACACAAATTATCAAACCTGAGGAGAGGGTTGTGGGAACCCCCGGTTTATAGCCTGTTGGTCAGAAGTATGGGAGACTTAAACTTGCAAAGGGCATCTGAAGTGGGGCAGCCTTGTGGGACTGAGCCCTTAACCTGTGGGATCTGATGCTAACTCTGGGTACTTAATGTCAGAATTGAATTTAATTTTAAGACACCCAGCTGGCATCAGAGAATCAGTCAGTGTGGGCAAAAAAACCCATACATTTGGTGTCAGAAGTGCTGGTTGTGAGTAGTACAAAAAACCACGTTTTCCTTTTGTTATATAAGTTAAAAAGTTAGAAAAAGCAGCTCAGCCCCACAAAGGAAAATGGCAAGGAGAAGGAGAAGCCTCACCTTTGGAGGGAGAGAAGGAAACTACGTATTCTTCCTGAGAATTCTAACAGCCTTTCTGCATTATCATCTCTAGGGATGAGACCCTCTGCCTTCAAAGTTTAAAAACCCTAGTGAGTGTTTTTCTTTTTTCTTCTGACTGCTGAGGTCCCATGTTCTCTTGGAAACCACAAGTTATTTGAAGTCCTTTTTCTCTGGTCTTATCAGTGACACTGGAAGTTCCCTGCTCCTGGAGGTAAAATGCTGGGACAGCAGAAGACAGACTCATGTCCATGTGAGTGCCTAAGGCCCATCCAATCTTACTCTGATTCTGAGGTTACTATAGGCTTCTTCTGAGGAAAGTCACAGTGTAAGGGTCTCTTTCTCCTGGGGCTGTATGTACCTCAGTTGGCTGATCCCACCTACATTACTGGACTCTGAATATTCTCACTCTTCTGGTCCCCTGATGGTCTGTCTAGGCTCTCCTGTAATCCTTGGAATTTAGTCTTATTTTCATATTTTGTCTGTCATTTCAAAGGGGTTTGGGGAAGAGGAGGTAAATTATTTTAACAAGCTAAAAGAAAAAAAGTGGTTATTAGCTAGTTTGGGGAAAAAACAGTGTCTGTTTCACAACTATCACAGTGGATTTCAGATACTTTTAGTACTTCTTTACAGATAAACTCTGTATGCCCTGTAATGCTCCTGGGCCCTCAATGCCTCCCACCTTGCCCACTACCCCAACTCTGATGACCCCCCACCAGGCTCATGCTGAAGCCTCCAAAAGCCCCTGCGGTTACATGGGGAAGCTAGGCAGGAAGCCAGCGTTATCTGGGGGCCCTAACTCCACTAATCTGTAGATTTTACACCAGGACCAGGGGTCCCCAACCCCCAGGCCACAGACTGGTACCGGTCTGTGGCCTGTTAGGATCCGGGCCGCACAGCAGGAGGTGAGCAGCGGGCAAATGAGCGAAGCTTCATCTGTATTTACAGCTGCTCCCCATCGCTCACAACCCATCGCTCCTGTTACTGCCTGAGCTCCGCCTCCTGTCAGATCAGTGGCGGCATTAGATTCTCATAGGAGCACGAACCCTACTGTGAACCGCGCACGCAAGGGATCTAGGTTGCCCGCTCTGTATGAGAATCTAATGCCTGATTATCTGAGGTGGAGCTGAGGCAGTGATGCTAGCGCAGGTGAGTGGCTGCAAATACAGATTATCATTAGCAGAAAGGTTTGACTGCACAGAGACCATAATAAATAAACTGCTTGCAGAATCATATCAAAACCCTATCAGTGAGTGGCAAGTGAAAACAAGCTCAGGGCTCCCACTGATTCTGCATTATGGTGAGTTGCATAATTATTTCATTATATATTACAATGTAATAATAATAGAAATAAAGTACACAATAAATGTAATGTGCTTGAATCATCCCGAAACCATCCCCCCCACCAGCCCCAGTCCCTGGAAAAATTGCCTTCCACGAAACTGGTCCCTGGTGCCAAAAACATCGGGGACCGCTGGTTTACACAGTTGTGAGAAAACCTCTGAAAAAGTACAAACTAAAGAATTACTCTATTTCTCCATAGCCTATCTTTGCTGGTTTCATTTTTAGATTCCATCACATTATTTTAGATTGACCATAGTGGGACAGCATATTGTGATAGAAGAAATATATATTTGGTCCTCATCCCCAGTTCCTAGCACAGAGCTTCTAAAACCCTGGGAATTTCCAGAGCAGTAGGATGAGAGAAGCATCTTTTGTTATTGATAAGAAGCCCCTTTCAACCCAGCCTGAGTTTATGCTAATGAGGTGATTCTTGGAGGATGGGGGCTGGCTGCCAGAGGAACCAACCCTGTGATTAGAAGGTTGAAACTTGCAACCTCCAGGAAGGGGAGAGGGACTGGGGGTTGAGTTAATCACCAATGGCCAATGATTAAATAAATCATGCCTCTGTAATGGAATCTCTATAAAACCCTAAACTACTGGGTTCAGAGAGCTTCTAGGTGGTGAACACATTCAGATGCTGGGAAGGTGGTGAACTCCAACTCCACAGGGACAGAAGCTCCTGTGCTCGGGACCCTTCCAGACCTTGCTGCATGTATTCTTTGTCAACAACAACGAAAAAATGTCACCTGCCATATCAGTAAACAAAGGATGTTGCAGCCATCAAGTCATCACATTACAGCCTCCCTGATGGTGAGCCCTGAAGGAACTCAAGATAGAAACAGGATGCCCACCATCTAGCAGTCAGCCTCTGCAGCCACCCACCCACCAAGAGTGTACCCTGAGGGAAGTGAGGATGAGAAAGCACAGGATGCTGGCCCCAGATAGCTGAGGTGTATATCAAAGGAATGACTTCAGTGAGCCCAGACTCCTGTATCTGTGCAAACATAGAAAACCACTAAATTCTTTAACTTGAGATATCTGGTTTTCTTTCATTAACAGTAATCTTTTGATGTTCCAACTACCTGGTCTTTGTTAAGAAAAACTCCTATATATCCTGGCTCCTCCCTTGCTTCTTCAGAGTAGTACCTTAGAGCTATCTGAAAGGCTGTGTCCTGGGCTTAAGTCTTCAGTTTTGTCCACCGAATAAAACACAATTCAAAACTTTTAGGGACTTCCCTCATAGTCCAGTGGTTAAGAATCTACCTTCCAATGCAGGGGATGCGGGTTCGATCCCTGATCAGGGTACTCAGATCCCACATGCTGTGGGGCAACTAAACCCACGCACCACAACTAAAGAGCCCACACGCCACAACTACTGAGCCCACGCACTCTGGAGCATGCATGCCACAACTAGAGAAGCCCGCTATGAAAACCCAGCACAGCAAAAAAAAAAAACAAAAAAACAAACTTTTAGGTTGTGCATTTTTTCACTTGACATCTTCATCTGGCTATCATCTGTATCCTTTATAATGAACTGGTAATAGTAAGTAATGTGTTTCCCTGGATTCTGTGAGCCATCCTAGTGAATTACTGAACCTGAGGAGGGGATCACGGGGACCCCCAATTTGATTTGTAGCCAAAATGGGACAGAAGTGTGGGTAACCTGGGGACCCGCTACTTGTGATTGGCATCTGAAGTGGGGGCAGTCTTGTGGGACTAAGCCTCTTAACATGTGGGGTCTGTGCTATCTCTGGGTAGCTAGTGCCAGAAAGATTTAATGTGAGGGAAAAAACTTCAGACCTGGTGTCTGAAGTGTTGTGAGTAGAGAAACAGTTTTCTTTTATGAGGTTATTTAGATTACAAGAAAAAGTTCAAATACCTGTCAAAAGAATTTAAAAACAGTGCTCCCCGTACCAGCTCTCTATCTGTTACTAACAAAAAGCATTAAGAGAGAAAAATAAAGTTATACATTCAATAGGCTCCATAAACAAATTGACCTGGGGCCAGAACCATTCAACTTGAATTGGCCATGAGTAGTGTTCTAATGTTGATTTACAGCCCAAGTCTCTTTATTATTCAAGGCAACACACAGCCCTAAGCTCTGGCATCAAAACAGCAACCAGCAAATCAGCACTATCCTTGCAAAATTCAACCAAACATCTGTACCCGAAGACTTGGACACAAAAAGGCATTTCAGTGCACTCCAGGATGGCATCAAATAAAACTGGATTCACATATTTGAATGGGATGTTTCAGTGTACATTTTACTGAAGGATTGATTGTTTGCCACAGATGGATAAAAACATGAGAGAAAAATCCTATCACTTCATTTGAGAGCTCTGAAAGGCTGGGAAGACTGTGTGGAACTAGGAATATTGCCATGTCCATTTTTGAAAAATATTATCTGCCACATACCCTTTTACTTTGATATTTACTTTTTAAATTTTAGTTTAACATGCTTGTTAACATCATGAGTCACAAAATTTATATCTGTGAATGCCTTCGATTGTGGATTTTTAAAAAGGGATTACTACATAGGAACTCTATGATTAATTTTCTTTTTAATCTCCTCATAACTTGGATGTATAAATGAAGAGCTAAGCTCTTATCTTAGCTCTTCATTTTATATATATATATATAGAAACTAAGTCCAATGATAGTAAATGACTTGCCCAAGGCCAGGAACCATAAGAATCATTAGCAAAATGATATAACGTTCCTAAGTAAAATATCTTAAAAATAATATACTTAAAACCACTGATCCAAAATACTGATTTATTTCTCAATGCATATTACTCTGATGTTCTATAGGATATTAACAGATACTTAGCAAATAGAGATTCTTTAGTCAAAAAGTCTGTAAATTTTGGGTTAAAGACTCTTTGTACAGATGCAAAAATCCTCAACAAAATATTAGCAAACCAAATCCAACAACACATGAAAAGGATCATATACCATGATCAAGTTGGATTCATCCCAGGCTCACAAGGATGGTTCAACATATGCAAATCAGTCAATGTGATACACCACATCAACAAAAGACAAAAACCACATGATCATCTCAACAGATGCAGAAAAAGCATTTGATAAAATTCAACATCCATTCATGATAAAAACTCTTGCCAAAGCGTGTAGAGAGGGAACATATCTCAACATTATAAAAGCCATTTATGACAAACCCACAGCCAACATAATACTAAATGGTGAAAAGCTGAAAGCCTTCCCAGTAAATTCTGGAACAAGACTAGGATGCCCACTCTCACCACTTCTATTCAACACAGTATTGGAAGTCACAGCCAGAGCAATCAGACAAAAAAAAGAAATAAAATGTATCCAAATAGCAAGAGAAGAGGTAAAACTGTCATTATATGTGGACAATAGGATATCTATATAGAAAACCCTAAAGATTCCACACAAAAACTATTAAAACTGATAAATGAATTCAGCAAGGTAGCAGGATACAAGATTAATACACAGAAATCTGTTGCATTTCTTTCACTAACAATGAAATATCAGAAAGGGAAAGTAAAAAAAAATACTGTTTAAAATTGCATCAAAAAAAAAATACCTAGGAATAAGCCTAACCAAGGAGATGAAAGACTTATATGCTGAGAACTATAAAACATTGATAAAAGAAATCGAAGATGATTCAAGGAAATGGAAAGATATCACATGTTCTTGGATTGGAAGAATTAATATAGTTAAAATGGCCATACTACTCAAAGCAATCCACAGATTTAATGCGATACCTATCAAATTACCCATAACAGTTTTCACAAAATTAGGACAAATAACCCTAAAATTTATACAGAACCACAAGAGACACAGAATTGCCAAAGCAATCCTGAGGAAAAAGAACAAAGCTGGAGGCATAACCCTTGGAGACTTCAGACAATACTACAGAGCGACAGTAACTGAAACAGTGTGGTATCGGCACAAAAACAGACATACAGATAAATGGAACTGAATAGAGAGCCCAGAAATAAACCCACGGTCACACCTACATAGGTCACACCACACCTACAGTCAGGTAATCTTTGACAAAGGAGGCAAGAATATACAATGGAGAAAAGACAGTCTCTTCAGCAAGCGGTGCTGGGAAAGTTGGACAGTCACATGTAAATCAATGAAGTTAGAACGCTCCCTCACACCATAAACAAAAATAAGCTCAAAACGGCTTAAAGACTTAAACATAAGACGTGACACCATAAAACTCCTAGAAGAGAACATAAGCAAAACAGTCTCTGATGTAAATTGCAGCAATGTTTTCTTAGGTCAGTCTCCCAAGGCAATAGAAATAAACAAATGAGACCTAATCAAACTTACAAGCTTTTGCACCGAAAAGTAAACCATAAACAAAAAGACAACCTACAGACTGGGAGAAAACCTTTGCAAACAATGTGACCGACAAGGGCTTAATTCCCAAAATATACAAACAGCTCATACAACTCAATAACAAAAAAACAAACAACCCAATCAAAAGACATACATTTGGCCAATAGGCACATGAAAAGATGCTCAACATTGCTAATTATTAGAGAAATGCAAATCAAAGCTACAATGAGGTATCATCTCACACTGGTCAGAATTGCCACCACCAAAAAATCTACAAATAATAAATACTGGAGAGGGTATGGAGAAAATAGAACCCTCCTACACTGTTGGTGGGAATGTAAACTGATACAGCCACTATGGAAAAACAGTATGGAGGTTCCTTCCAAAACTAAAAACAGAGTAACCATATGACCCAGCAATCCCACTCCTGGGCATATATCCAGAAAAGACGAAAGCTCTAACTCAAAAAGATACACACCCCAATGTTCATAACGGCACTATTTATAACATCCATGACATGGAAGCAACCTAAGTGTCCATCAACAAATGAATGGATAAAGAAGATGTGGTATATACATATATACACAATGGAATACTACTCAGCCAAAAAAAAGAATGAAACAATGCTATTTGCAGCAACCTAGAGATGATCACACTAAGTGAAGTAAGTCAGACAGAGAAAGACAAATATTATATGATATCACTCATATGTGGAATCTAAAAAATAGTCCAAATGAACTTATTTACAAAACAGAAACAGACTCACAGACGTAGAAAACAAACTTATGGTTACCAAAGGGGAAGGGGTTAGGGGAGGGATAAATTAGGATGATATATAAAATATATCTACCATATATAAAATAGATAATAAGGATTTACTGTATAGCACAGGGAACTATATTCAATATCTTGTAATAACCTATAAAGGAAAATAATCAAAAAAAATATAGATATATACATATATATGTATTGATATAACCAAATCACTTTGCTCTACACCTGAAAGCAACACAACATTGTAAATCAACTATACTTCAATAAAAAAAGACTCTTAGAGCCTTTACTATACTAATGGACTTTTTGACCCTCCAAGAGGAGAAGTACAGTAAACACTTGGCTTTGGAACTTATTTGACCACAGATGTCATATTCCCCATATAGTACACAACATAAGACCAGTAGGAAATGCTGTCTTAAATTATTTCCAAGAGTTGTGTCTTGCTTCCCCCAGAATTTGTCATCTCAATGTTCACCAGAGGAATCTTTCTAAAGTTTTATCTGGTTATGCAGTCCTTCAGCTTATATCCCTTTAATGGCTTCCTTCTGCCACCTGGATTAAGCCCACTCAGGCATGGCATATCAAGTCTGCAATAACCTGTGCAGACCAGATCTTGCCACCCTTCTCCTGGAACCTGATGCCCCCAAGCTGTGGTTTAAAACCCTCTGTGCACCTGAGGGATACCACAAACTCAAATCCATTGATAGTGGGTGGGGGGTGGCAAGGGGTTCCTTGAGGGGTGTGTCTGACTCCCTCGTGGTCTCTGGAGGTAGGCTTGCATAGATATAGCTTGAGACATGACCTGTTTTTCTTTTCTTTTTTTTAAAACCGTTTAAAAATGTAAAACCCATTCTGAGTTCACAGACAACCGAAGCCTGCATATAGCCCACTGGCCACAGCATGCTGACCCCTGGATTAGAGGAAAGCACAATCCAGGACACTCAGGACCGCCCACAATGAGTACTGCCACAGAACACGGAAGGAAATGAAGGATGCTCCGTGACTAGAGACCACGGAAGCCAGAAGAAGACGGTATGAGGGGCAGCTAACAAACCGCTGAGGTACAGCAGTGAGACAACTGGGCAAGACAACCTGTGCTCACGCCTCTCTCCCCATGTGAGACCAGACAGCTGAGGCAGGAGCATCTGTGTCTAGGTGGGAGCAATGCTTGGGACAGAGACATAGGGCACTGTTTCCAGTTGCTGGTAGCAACCAGGAAAAATAGGAAGCATATAACTCAGAAGACCAGCTACCAATATAACCCACCCAGCATCATCCCGTGCCAGTGCTACATACTCTGAAAACAGCAGCAAACACAGAAACACTCAGAAATAGTACTAAGAACAAGCTGCAGTAACGGTGTTTTCCACTTGGCATGGGCAAGCTGGGTCACAGAAATGCAGACCAGCTGTCAGGGATCTCACACAAAAATAAGCTCACTATCACCAGTCTATCCAGATACTTGAGAAATGAAATGAAAGAGGTGATGAACAAAAGAACTTGTACCCAAGGAAAGAGAATCCACAGAGCAAATGGAAAAGCACCTTTAAAAATAATTACTACCCTTAGAAAGACAAAAGGGGAAAGCATATCCATGAAAGAACTATTATAAAAATTGAAATAAATTTTTAAAATAAAAAATTGTTGAAATAAAACATTCATTAGGAGGGCCAGTAGACAATCTGATGTTCACATTTAAGAGAAATAATACATAAAATGGGAAAGCTTTGCTAGAACTACAGCATAAAAGAAGAAACAAAACGTATATAAAAGTTGAGATAAGAAAAATATAACTGAAAGTTTCATCATCTAAATAACGTTCCATACAAAGATAGAAAGAATACTAGAAAAGAAATATCTGAAATAAGAGCTGAGAATTACCCAGAACTAAAATACACTTAAGTTGACAGGGCAAAAGGCCTATCAAGTATTGATACTAAGCAGGTTAAGTAAGGTAAATACACATATGCACATACATGCACACATATCCCTAGACACAGTAGAGTGAAATTTCAGAAGCATTAAAGTAAAGAGAAATCACAAATACAATGAGAAAAACAGATTATAAAACAAAGGTGCAAGAATACATAATATGATACTTCTCAATAGCACCACTGGGTGCAAGAACAATGGAGCAGTATATCTGAAGGACGTAAGGAAAATAATTCTGTACCTAGGCCAAACTGCGAGCCCTTAACATGGCAGCCAAAAGACATCTTTGGACATGTAAACACTCAAAGTTTACCACTAGTAACAATTTAAGGAGATAGCAGTTAAATACAGGTGGTAATGTTGAAAAAGGACATTTTTACACCATTTACTGTTTCCCAAACAAGCAATAATCAAGAAACATGTTATTTACTAACAATCAAAGGACTTAAAGGAAAGATAACAACAACATGAGAAGTGGGGAGTGGGAATCAGAGAAAAGTAAAAATATAAGTTTCTTAACTTTTGGGGGAAGAAAAAGATTTAGAAACTGATTTTTTTCCTCTAACTGCATCTAAAATTATGTGTTAAAGTGTGTGTTAAAATTTAAAATTGATAATTAGAACAAATCATTAGAAGGAAAAAGTGCACTGGATGTAGAGACACAGAAAAGGGTCTGGGAGGGCCCCCACTCCAGTCATAATGAGCTGCTCGTGGTCCTTCACATGCCCACACACGTCCAAATGCACGGTCCACTTGTTCCTCCACAGCCTTAGCACTGCCTCCATCTAAACCTTTCCAAAAACCCTCACCTTTCTCCTTGCCCCCACCCCTGAACCCACAGTATGATAAATAAATTTCTATTATAGCATCAATACTTTATTAAACTTGTTGTTTACAAAACACTCTTGCTCACTAGACCTAAGTTCCTTAAGGACTAGGACAGCCTCTTCATTTCTACATCCTTTACCACATTGTAGTTACTCATTATGTTTGCTGAATAGATAGGTAACTTTTACACATTTAAAACAATCAGAGATTAGTAGAGATTGTATATGGCTAGGCTATAAATGATTAAATGATGTTAAATTATTTATTGCAAGAGGGTAAGTACCACGTCTAAGTTACCACTGCATTTCTGATAAAGTCGTCCTTGCAGCTTCTTGTTAAGTTTAAAAATCAAGTAAACATGCTGGAGCATGGACTAGTCAATGTTAAGGTGTCTTCCATCTCCAAGGCTCTAAGTTTAGAGAATAACTTTCAGGGACTGCCTGTCCCTGAAATTATACTACACCTGCAGAAGCTCCATGTCTTCACGGTTTTCAGACCCAGGAATATTCTCCATCAATATGGCAGACATCACTCTCACATTCATTTTCACCATATCCAATTCACTGTGCAGTTTTCCAATCTGTCGAGAGCAACACAGTCACCAGTAAGTGTGACACAAAGAATGGCTACCTTGTTTCTTGCTTGCAGAGAAAACACTTTTGTAAAATTTAATATTTTCCAATTTATACAAATGTACATATAATTATTTTACAAATGTACAATCTGTCACCTTCTAAAAGGTCTTGAGAGCTCTTGTAATAAATTTAAAAATATGCCTTAGGAAAGTTAATGAAGAGAAAAAGTCAGATTGGAACCAATATGGAGAAGGGAGAAGGTGACCATATCAGGAGCCTGAAGAAAATGGCAAATGTTAGTCTGGGTTTCTTAGAAACCAATGGGAGAGAAAAAAATGAGTATTTTATAGTCCCACGGTATTAGAGAAGGAAGAATCAAGAGAGAAACACTTTTTTTTCTTCCTGGATTAAATTCTAAGAGGAATTAATGACATGGATTGTTATATAATACCGAATAATAATAATATAAAGTCTTAAATGATAGTTCCCTTATAGCAGGACAGAAATGAGCTTTATTTAATAATTGCTTGTCTAAACATTAGATAAACAGATATAGACAAAAAAGTAAATGTAATTCAGCTGGCACAGTTAATAGTAGTAATAAGATGACCACTTACTGAGCTCTCTGAAATGGCATACAGACAGTCCTATCAGGAGCAACAGGAATCAACTTACACAAGATCCATCCCACAGCCAAGCCTCCACAAAGCCACAAAAGCCACTAGACTAGCACAACTGTTAAAAGATCAGGCTTTTAGAATCAGGCAGAATCCATGGGATTAATTCCACTTAGAGTTGAACCATCATAACTTATACAGTATCACTAAGCTTCAGTCCCCTCCTCTGTAAAATGAGGTTAAAATGTACCTCCACCTTATGATAATATTGTTAAGAATAAACAAACTATATATAAAGTACTTAGAACTCAGAAAAGTCATCAATAAATACAGTCATTGCTGTTGTTACCTGTTCTGGGACCAATATAATAGTGGAGCTCTTGGGAACTACAGAAGAAAGAGCTGGTGCAGTAGGAACAGATACTGGTGTATTCGGTGAGATCTGAGCAGTCTATCAACATGAAATATAGAAATATTATTATTTAAATTAACTCAGCCACCCCAAGCCCAGTTTTTCCATTCAGATGACTCAATCACTAGGGAGAGTTAGCCCTCAGGACAAAGCCTTCACAAAGATCAGACTTTTGGTATACACCTGAACTGCTTTTTCTACCAAGGCAGGACTCACCAATATGCAGAAGGGAAGAATTACTGTTTTTACATTATGGAAATTATAGGAAGTTAGGAGCTGAATTATAATCAGTCACTACAAGTGTTCTAAGTTCAAAACCTTGAAAGTTGGTTGCAAACTTGAGAATGAATACATGTGAACATTGAGAAACTCTTCTATGGGCATAGTATTAATAAACAAATCTATTATATGACTACCTATAATAGAGACCCCTGCCTGTCTAGCACCAATCTTTTCCTTTGGAACCTGCCCCTCTTCTGCTCTACTTAAATAATTTCTATATGGAGCAACCCCGTTCTTAAATGACCTTAGTTAATTTGTGCAGAAATGGAAAACTGACCTAGGTTGGTTCAATGAGTCCCTTCTCTGAAATTTTGGACTTGGAATGTGAAAAAGCTAAGGCTATAATATGAAAATTTGGGAGCTATATTGTTTACCATGTGGAAAAAGCTAGTCTGCAATGAGAGAGAAGAATGAAGCTGATGATCAAAGAGAAGTAGACAAGTAAAAAGGCATTTGAATGCTTGGTTCTCTGTTCAAAGATCCAGCTAACACCACCCTTCTTGTGGCTTGTATTCTATGAGGTATCACAGTATCCTTCTAACAGATTAATCTTTTAGGTGAAGCTAGGTGGAGCTAGGGTTGTCCCTTTCAATGAGAAAAGACCCATGCACTACACTGTCTTACTCTACATAGGTCAAAGAACGGCCTCCTTACCTCTTGTCTGGCTGTTTCAGCCGCTGCATCTATTGGAGGAAACTGAACACCTTTCTTAAGGAGGTCCAGATACACTTCTTTCACTTCACTTACATCCACAGCTCCTGGGAAACCCTGCGACCATGTCTGAATTCAAGAGATGGAAAGTTCCAGAGATAAATAAGCAGCAAAACAAAACAAAACTCCTAAGCTGGTGACAGAAAATGAGAGATTGACAATTATGTACCTTACTCAGAAAAAGAAAGCTACTTTTGAATGTACATTTTTAGAAACTAGAATAATTATATATATATATATATATATATATTTTTTTTTTTTAAACATCTTTTTTGGAGTATAATTGCTTTACAATGGTGTGTAAGTTTCTGCTGTGTAACAAAGTGAATCAGCTATACATATACATATATCCCCGTATCTCCTCCCTCTTGCGTCTCCCTCCCACCCTCCCTATCCCACCCCTCTAGGTGGTCACAAAGCACCCAGCTGATCTCCCTGTGCTATGCAGCTGCTTCCCACTAGCTATCTATTTAACATTTGGTAGTATATATTAGTCCATGCCATTCTCTCATTTTGTCCCAGCTTACCCTTCCCCCTCCCTGTGTCCTCAAGTCCATTCTCTACGTCTGCGTCCTTATTCCTGTCCTGCCCCTAGGTTCTTCATAACCACTTTTTTTAAGATTTAGATTCCATATATATGTGTTAGCATACAGTATTTGTTTCTCTCATTCTGACTTACTTCATTCTGTATGACAGACTCTAGGTCCATCCACCTCACTACACAAATAACTCAATTTCGTTTCTTTTTATGGCTGAGTAATATTCCATTGTATATATGTGCCACGTCTTCTTTATCCATTCATCTGTCGATGGACACTTAGGTTGCTTCCATGTCCTGGCTATTGTAAATAGAGCTGCAATGAACATTGTGGTACATGACTCTTTTTGAATTATGGTTTTCTCAGGGTATATGCCCAGTAGTGGTATTGCTGGGTCATATGGCAGTTCTATTTTTAGTTTTTTAAGGAACCTCCATACTGTTCTCCATAGTGGCTGTATGAATTTACATTCCCACCAACAGTGCAAGAGTGTTCCCTTTTCTCCACACCCTCTCCAGCATTTATTGTTTGTAGATTTTTTGATGATGGCCATTAGACTAATATATTTTTAATCATCAAACTGCCATGCCTCAACAATTTAATGAAACTCTGGAACAGATACTACTGTTTGTTTTTTGCTATACTAAATCTAGAATTAACAGATTCTAAAACAGCATCAGTAGCTCTTTTGCCAAATAACTCTGAAAGCAGTGAGTTATCTACCCCAGAACATAGTTTCCACACCTGCAAAATGAATGTTCACGTCACTCTCTCTCCTATCTGACGTAGATAGGAGAGAAACTGAGACAAGTATGGAAAAGACTACAAATTCTTCAGAAAAAGGCCACTATCCAATGCCAAGAAATTATTACATGGAAAACCGAATAGTAAAAATGCTTTTGGGCTCAATCCCAGGCTTGTAAAGGATCACTGAACCAATTGGGAGTTAGGTAATTAAATCTCTAATCTTAGATGTTCACCATCCCATAAGATATATAATAGACTTACCTTAATGGAATTCAAAATTCTATTCTGAATGCCTATTGGCAAGGTGTATCTGGGACTCAGCAGCTTAACTAGACTATCTTTAACAAATTCCTTCTTCACAATCAGAGACTGGAAACTCGGACCACAGTTCTGCATACACATGTCAATAAGCTAAAGAGAAAAATTAAACGTTTTATCTCTTTGGCAAAACCACCTCCTAAATATAAGGTAAAAATTGCTAAGTAATGATTTCCACCAGCATTCCAATTAATAAACATAATTTAGTATCTACTAAAATACACGGCAAAATGTTAGGTTCTGGGAATGTGAGGAAATATAAGGCATAATGTAACTGCTTAGCGGATGGTGCTGTTGGGGAGCCAGGACACAATTATAAGCGAACTAATAACTATGCAAGGTAGTAAATGCCAAGGGCCAATGGGAGGTGCAAACGAAGAACATGGGCTCTAGACAAGGTGACATTTCTCCTAGTTTTGCCAGGAAAGTCCTGGTGAACTCCTGTTGTCCTGGTTTTATTAATGATGATACCTCCTTTCACTCTCAAAAATGTCCTTGCCTGGATGAAAAATTACATGGTTACCCCAGCTACAGACCTTTATAGGCAGAAGTGACAATTTAGGGCCAGGTGGTCTTAAGACTTTTGGAAAAGGGTGGTTCTAAGCTGGGCTTTGAAAAATGGTCAAGAAAAGTACAAATGAGTATAGAGCAATAGTCTAGACAGGTAAATGGTATTAAAAATATAAGTACAGGTGACAAAGCATATGAGCTGTGAGGAGGAAAATAAGTACTCCGGTTTGTAGAGGCTTCTTTACATCAGCAAACTGGGGACATTGGGTTGGTGGGTGGATTAAGTCTGGAGGGGCTTCATCCAGACTGTAGAGAAATTTTGTGTGGCAATGTAAAGAATTTGAACATCATCTTGAAGGCAGTAAGAAGCCACTGAAGGGTTCTTATTAGTTTTGACACCATCACACCTCTATCCTGAACTTGAGAGAAAGGTTAGTGCATGCAAAGTACTCTGACAAGGTTTTCAAGCAGCACCCTACAAAGGGAATTGGAGGGCAAAGACCCTGGAATGATAGAGAGATCCAGCAGTGACCCACTAGCACAGCCTGATGCAGAAAGGCCTAAACTAGGATGATGTGGGTACAAGGAAGGGAAAGACATGAGAATTATGAAGCAAGAACTTTCAGCAACCGGGTTTTGTTGAAAAGGAAAGGCTGAAAGTTAAGTGACTGTTACTCTGCATGAGATTGATGGAAATCTGGAAGTGGATGGGATACTACAACTAGTCGAAAGTCAAAATGATGGGTTGAAATTTAGATATTTTGAGTTTATAAGTGCTGTGGACTGAATGTTTGTGTCCCTCCCAAATTCCCATGTTGAACCTCCTAATAATCCCTAATGTGATGGTATTTGGAGGTGGGACTTTTAGGAGGGAGTTAGGTCATGAGGGTGGAGTCCTCATGAATGAGATTAGTGCTCTTATAAGAAAGGGATAAGAGAGATGATCTCTCTCTTGGCCATGCGAGGATACAGCAAGAAGATGGCCATCTACAAGCCAGAGGGTGGGCCCTCATCATACACTGGATCTGCTGGCACCTTGATCTTGGACGTCACAGCCTCCAGGACTGTGAGAAATAGATGTCTGTTGTTTAAGCCACCCAATCTATAGTATTTTGTTAGAGCAGCTCAAGACGACTAAGACAAAAAGGACAATGAGACATTCAAGTAGAGATTTTTTGCTGAGAGCTGTACATGCACAGCTATAGTTCAGTGGAGAGTTAGGCCAAAAGTGAGTAATCAAGGGTGCCTCGGATAAGCAGAGAGGAAGGGACAAAGGGGTTCACCTGTGAGGCCAGAAGGACGCTCAGGAAAGGCAATCAAAGAGCAACCAACAGAAACGGATGCATAAGATAAATAGAACATAATGTTGGTAAAGTCAAAAGAGGGCAGAGTTTCTAGGAGGATGGAGTGTCAAACGGTTAAGAATATGGACTGAAAAACCCAGCTAGGTTTGTTGATTAGTGGGGTCATCAGTCACCTTGAAAAAAAGATTTTCAGTAAAGCAACATAAGCAGAAGTCAGGCTAAGAAAGAATGAGCTGGTATTGAAGAACTGCATGCAGAAAGTGGATTTCTAAAAGTGATCTAAAAACAAAATTAAATCTCTAGTTCCCATGCTACCACCTTCTCGGAGGTCACAAAAACCATAACGTGACCAGGATAGGTATAATCATCTTTGCAGAAAAGAAGTCCTGAAAACTGACTTTACACCATGCTCTGTATTGTGTCACTTTAATGGCAATACAAAAAGAAGAAGGTATGAAAGCTGCAGGTTTAAGGGCAATGTGGCTAAAAATGCAACCATAAAATACAGAAGCTGAGCACATGCAGCTTTGTGAAATATACAGGGAGAACCTTTAAGGCAAAGGAAAGTAAAATCAGAATCCAAAACATATTAAGATGAATCTATTGTATTTTAAATGCAAGTTGTTTAGAAAAAGACAAGCTGAAAAGTTGAATAACAAATGACTTTTTGCTTGATATACTATTATGATGAGTTTTTATCAGATGAAATGCTGAGAGGAAAAGTGCCTCTAGTTCAATGGGAATTTATAAAAATACTTCATGCAACCAGATATGCAGTCTTAGGCAAGATACTTTGCCTCCAAGTCTCATTTTCCCTAACAGTAAAATGAATGCCAAATATTCCACAAACACTTTTTATGTTTTGGAGCACCAAGATTTTATGATAATGGGTAACATTCCCAAAAGATTACCTGCACAAAATCAAAGAGCCAACATGAAATGCTGAGAATGTTAACATCTGGAGATCACAAATCATGCCCTTTGTGTTTTCCCATTGGAATCAGAATGTCAGGACCAATTCCTTCACACTCTTACAATATGTCACCAGTACCTCTTTCACACCCCAGCCCCCTTAGCTAAGCAATAAAACTTATAGTGGTGAATAAGAAAAATTAAATACCTTGCTTCTACACATTTTGGAATTGGGCTTTGGTGTAATTTATGTGTTCACATAACCTATTTTTGCAAACAGGACAATCAAGAAACCATAATCTGAGGTGGAATAGAGAACCTAGGAGCCAAGGAACTGAGAGACTGGAGAGGATGCTGACTTGAGGCTTCACAGATCTCCTTTTGCACTTGGGTGGGCAAATCACTTATCCTGACTAAGCCTCAGGATTCTCATCTGCAAAAGGAGCATGCCTTCCTCCAGAGACCTGCTGTAAGGCTTAAGTGAAATATAATGTATATGAAGAGCCTGACACCTAGCAGGACCTTAATAAATGGTAAGTACTGTGATCATCTGCTTCCATGGATAATTTCCCATCAAGAGAGAATATACTGATGAGCTGATATAAGTATTCTTTTCAGAAATGCTGGAAAATAAAAAAGAGTGCCGTGGTAGTTTTATTTCTAATAGTAAATTTCTAAACCAAGCACAGTAAACCAGGCTTTGGGGCCATCCAGAACTGAAAACCATGCCAAGGTATGGCCACCTTAGGGGATGAGCTTACTTTCTAAGTTTCTGAAGGAATAAACACATTTTACACTTATCCTGAAGCCCTCAGAGCTCACCACCTAGGGGGTGCTCCGATTAATAAACTGATTCCTAGGAACCTGTTCAATCACTTTCCTCTTGACAATAACAGTATCTTGCTGAGACTTATCATAATTGACTCATTCAAGAAAACACTAGCCTCTGGCTACGAGTTATAAAGCCTGGTAACAAAATGCTTTTAAAAATAAGACAAAACTACCAGCTTCTTGACAAAACTGCACCACCAACTGATGGTAGGAAATCACAGGCTAGTCAGATCCCGTCAAAGACCTAATCAAGGCTAACAAGTCCATGGAGAACCCAAATGACAGATAATATACAGAACATTTATAATTGACTTTGACAGGCTCTCATCACTTCACAGTAATAAAATGAGAATGTAATATATGAGGATTCATTTTTAAAGAGTTTATTGGTAAACATATAATTGCCTTTGACAGACACTGGATGATTCTTTCTGTGACTAATCTCTCTCATAATTAAGTCTGGCTTAAGTTAATATTAAAGTCTGTTCTGAAGCCTTAAAGACACCACTACAATGCAGTGAGTAGTGTGAGGTGAGGTGACTGGGCCATTGACTATACAACATGGGGAAATCTGCATGAAGCTATCAAGAGTCAAAGACCAATTCAAAGAAAATCCAAGAAGTAGGCACCTTAATGAACTCTGCCCCTAACAATGACCCCCAACCTGTGACTCTCACCCTTACTTTGGCACAGGTTTTAGATTCGCTTGTTCTCACATACTGGTGTGGAAATTAGGAGGTGGAGGATGTAGTTACCTGAGGTGGAACAGGGAACAGGCAGCTAGCTGGGAGTAAGGCCTAAGAGATCAGACTACCGGAAGGACAGAAAGAGTGGGAACTCAGAGATGGAGGGCTAAAAGAGACAACACTCTGGAATAAGTCAAATTCCCCAGGGAAGAGTCTTGGTTCATCCCCAGAAGGAAGGAACCATGATGGAGGAGGATATGGAGCTAAGGATAAGAAGCAACCATGGAAATGTCACGTAGGCTGGCTACAACTGAGAAAGAGACAAACACATTGTATAGAATAAACAACTGTAAGAAGGTGAAATACCGCATGCTGAAATACAAAAGTGGCATAAATTCATCTTCTGCCCTTAGGTTACTCAGTCAATTATCCTAACCTTCAGCAGCCCTGAGATATCCTAGATCCACTTCATTTTAGGGCACAGCTACGTATCTTTCTAACCCAATTCTACAGTACATTCCTTGAGTCCTTCCTGGATGCTAGGAGAGTGGGATGGGGGCTGAAGGATACTCAATCATTAACTAGTCAACACCCGGTACACTGATGCACTAGGTCTTCCACCATGTAGAAAGGAGTTGAAAACACAAATGAAACACAGCAGCCTTTTCTTTCAAGGGGCTTGATTTGTTCTGAGAAGCAAGGTGGTATGGGGCAAGGTCATGGAATTTAGAATCTGAGAACTGGATTGAAATCTTGCCTAGGCTACTGAAATCTTGGAGGGGGAAAAAAAAAAATCACTTAACCTCACTAAGTCTCAGTTTCTTCATTTCTGAAGTGGAGTCAATAATACAACTTCTTCAAAGGGTTGTTGAAAGCATCGACCAGGTACCAGGCAAAGGTTTATTTCCACCACCAACCCACTGTTCTGACATTTCTACTCAAGCGCCTTAGTCCTCTCTCTCCAGTTGCCTGCATTCCGTGACCTCCCTGAGGAGGCTGCTATGGTAAAGGACAGGGGAGAGGTCCAAAAAGGTGAAAGAGGAAAATCCCTCTAAAACTATATTCAGACCCCAACTTGAAGGGTTTCTTCAGTGATAGTATCATTACGACTTCAATTCATTTTTTCTCATTCAGTTACTCTCCAAGTAAGGAAGATGTGATAAATTCTTTTCCCCCTGAAGCTAGAAAAGGGGGGCTGTGCTCACCTCTGTTCCATAGCCCTCTAGATAAACACATCCTAGTCCCCTAAGAGCAGTGTGATGCTGGCAGAGTAGTGCCATAACCACTTGTGGCTTAGGGCTGGGCTGAGGTCAGCAAAGGCACACAGAAGAAACTAGAAAGCCACACAGCTCACTCTCAGGCAGCAGGCAGGGTTTGCAAAACACACTGAAGTAAAACGGGCAACTCACCAAGCAACTGAAGAGGTCACACGGCCAAGGTTGGGGGAAAATGGGAACATGTCAAATAAATGTCCACACCCAAATCAAGCGATAAGGTGCACAGGAGAATTGTTTAAATCAACAGAGAACATTCTCCAAATTATACCAAACAGCAAAACTTGGCTGAACCCTAAAGAGCCTCCAGCATCTCAGAATTCCACAGAGGTGTTCAAATGAGGTAGAAAGATGACGGGGAGGCATTTCTCAAGCTTCAATTCTCCCCATGTGTAACACATACACAAAGTTCTTGAGCAACTCAGTACCTACAGGTTTTTCATTGCCAGTTCCCATCTCTTAAGCAGGAAAATATGCTTTTCCAGGAACACTCACTTTCCACCGAATTAAATGCTATTACAATCAATGAAACTCCCTTGATTCTGCAATTCTCAATAAATGAATAATTTTAATTCATACTGTAAATAACTTTTTGCTAACCTATTAATTATCTCAGAATATTTGTATCTTTTATACCCAAAATTAGAAATGTGACAGTAGCTTGGAAAATCCTAGTCTTAATTTAACGTTAAAGTAAATACTTACTGACAAGGTAAGTTGGATTTCTTTATGATTGTAGTTTTTGGAAATCCTTTTTTTCAAAGCTTTTACTGCATCTTTTGGCCTGTGGCAATAAACACAGTAAAATCATCAATGTAGCCATTGCTGAAAGCAAGTAGTCTCTGAAAAGCAGCATGCAGTGTGGAAAGAGGAACGGCTAAGGAGACAACCAAGGTAATGGTTCTGCTGTGTGACGCTGGGCAGATGACAACTTTTTTACACCCGTTTCCTCATACATCTAGGCAGACAATACCACCTACCTCCTTGTCAGAATCAAATAAAATATGCAGATGATGATCATTACCTAGAAAGCACTATACGTGAAATGTACTCACACCCATAGCCCATATCAATGCATAGAACCAGGTTACAGGAAATGTAATTCCCAAAAATGTTACCTATTTTTATTAGTATTTCCTAAGCATCCTATAGGCAATGGGATGAAGGAGGAGTTAGGACTAACCAGGTCAGGTTCTGATATGCTACAATTTTATGTTACAAAAGGAGGAACTATGTGTAAGTAGACAGTCCAAATTTACTCTGAGATGGTCAGTTATAGATAAGTAATGGGGATGTAACGTACAACATGATGACTATAGTTAATACTGCTGTATGGTATATTTGACAGTTGTTAAGAGAGTAGATCTTAAAAGTTCTCATCACGAGGAAAAAACATTTTTTGTAACTGTATGAGGTGACGGATGTTAACGAAACTTATTGTGGAAATTGTTTTGCAGTATATGTAACTCAAGTCATTATGCTGTACACTTTAAACTTATACAGTGCTATATGCCAATTATACCTCAAAACTTTAAAAAGATACAAACCTTTTTTGCATATTACCTTCCAATTTTGTTTGTTATGCTTGCATGGGTAGAATTTCTATTATATGATAATATAATTACATAATATTACATATACTTAGAATTGTAACTATTATAAAATATAATATTATATATATTTCTAAAAAATCATATATAAAATCTAAGATTAAACCCTTAGAAAAGTTGAAAAGAATAAAGACACTGTTTTAAAAGAAAAATTTTACATTGCGTTTCCCTTTTTGCATTATCAATGAAGAAATTAGTATTATCAGTGAAGAAAAGGTTTAGAGGAACCAAATATGGTAAACAAGATTACAGGGAAAACACCATAAATATTTTAAAGTACTAACCATAAGCACTTTCCATTGATATAGTCAATAATTAAGTGTAATGTTTTCTTCATCAACAAAAACTAAGACAGTCTCCTTTGCTGTTCATTATTAGTTTAAATGCACAGGAAAATCAAGAGAATTGTATCCCTTATAACAACTTGTAGTTCAGACTAAACCACAAAATAGATGGCCTTCTTAATGATTTTATTTTTTAAACTTCAATTCTCTAAAGTTTAAGAAGTGTAACAAAAGATACCACGTTGCTTAAAAACTCAGCATAAACATGGGTGAGTTGGCATTCGGAACAAAAAAAAAATTGCCTTGTGACAGGCAGAGGAAAACAACTGCTAGATTATTTCCTGGTTGATAATGACAACTGCCCAGAGACAGGTCACCACCAGGAGTCCTCTAGCTTCTTGATAATATTTTTCAGTTACAGTAACATAAAATATTGACAATCAGAGCAAGAAGAATTCCTAACAAAGGAAACAATATCTCCCTGTCTCCCTAAAGAACAAGGAATTTGAGCCTCACCGAGACAAAATTTGAAACTATTAAGGAAAAGGCAAAGAGGAGAAAAATTATAATGGATTCTCAGATATTCCACATGCTGAAACAAGCAGCTGTCCTAATATTTCAACCTGACATGTCTTCAAAAGGCAGTGGGTGCTTAAAGGGTGATGGAAACACTATTTCAACAAGAAAACCAGTTTGCAAGAGAAAATGTGCTGTAGTTCTGACACTTCTTATGAGAGGCAAATACATGAACCACACACTGAACTCACCCATCATGGGCAGTGTTAATTATGTCACAGATGTGCATGAACTGGCCCCAATCTTCAGTCTGAACTCCAGCAAATGTAGCCTTTTCTGCAAAGAAAAAGCTGTTGTGTTGAGTCTGAGCTACAATAGAATAAAACATGTCTGGTCCTCCTGAAACAATCTGTCTGGAGTTCACTAGCAAGTACCATTAAGTTTATATCACCAAAGAGCAGAGAGATTTTTTTTCTGAGCAATTCCCAGTAATTCAAGAATCAGTCAAAACCCAGGTGCTTCTGTTGCAACAGTAATGAGTGACCTATTAATAAAGGCTGCAGGGCCAGGACAGCCCAGCTAAATCTCCATCTGCCTGCCTGTCTTTCAGAGAAGGACAGACACCTACAAGATGAAGTGCACAGTGCTAAGTATTTTATCTTACGCAATTTCATTTAACCCACTGTTAGAGGTGATGAAACAGAAGTTCAAGGAGGTTAAGGAAGTTACCTAAGGCTACACAGTCAGTACATGGTAGAACTAGCATTCAAATCTAGGTTGTTTGACGTTTGATGCCAGTTTTTGTTTGCTTTTTTAAAGTCACTTATTCTCCTTTGGGGGGTGGTGTTGAGAAAAAGAGAGATCTACTGAAACTGTCTATGTACTTCCTAGCACCTGTACTAACCAGAGCTGCACCAGGCAGACTTGAAGCCTCCTGTACCTGTAACCCCATCATTAAACAGTCAGATAGCTTTTCCCTCTTCTGACATCCTCCTTAAGAATACAAAATGTCACCTGGGAAGGATAATAGAACACTCAACCTGAATGAGCTTAACATCTCTACTACAAGAAAGGAGAATATCCCTCAGCATGAAAACATGAGGTTCTAGGGGAACAGAGCAAAAATTAAAAGGATAATGAAGAGGATAAAGGTTTGGTTAGGGGAACCCCAAAGCTTAGACTGCTCCTCATCTAGGAGAAACACTATTTGAATTTGGCATGCAAATGGACAAGGCTTACCAATCTTGTGTTCAGTTACAAGGTTCTTTCTGCCAGATTTCTTGCTCCCCATTCTGTCCTCCTTCTTCCCACCTTCCCATCTTCCTAGAAAACTCCTATTCACCCTTCAAAAGCCATGGCAGAGTTAAGTTCTCCCTTTTCATAAGTGTTGGGTGTTTTACACTTCTCTTCTATTGCAAAGGTACTGCACTATTGCCAGTACAAAATTGTGTGCGTCTTCCCTATAAGATTATGTGTTCCGTGATGGCTGAGACCACATCTTACCTTTGCCTGGTCCTGGTCCAGGTCCAGGGATATAGCTGGCAGTCAGTAAATGTTCACAGCATTAAAGAATAAATCAGCCTATGAAGATGCAGCCTGAATCCACTTCTGTTCAGGGTTCATTTTAATACCCAACAGAGATATGGCCAGCAACAGTTTAGAAAGCATCTCCTCCTCAATGATAGTTACACTCACCATCTTATAAAGGTATGGGAACTAAGCTTCAGGTTGAGTAGTGTTTTGGTTTTTGTTCTTTAATTTATTCATTCTTTATTTATTTTTGGCCGCGCAGCATGTGGGGTCTTAGTTCCCCGACCAGGGATAGAACCAGCGCCCCCTGCATTGGAAGAGCGAAGTCTTAACCAATGGACCACCAGGGAAGTCCCTGGGTAATGCGCTCTTGTCATACAGCAGTTAACTGAGCTGCAGGCAAAACTGTTCAAATCTGAGCCTCCTTATTATAACTACCAGGTTTTCATGATTCCCTCGTCCCACTAAGCTCCCCGACGTGATGACGCTTTGCTTGGCATCTATATGCACTGGTGCCACACCCGGTTCCCAAGGGAGGTATCAGAGACCAAGGAGAAGGGAGTCGGTGTTGTTAAACAGGCCAGGCCCTGGCTCCGGCTTCCACGTACGTGGATCAGAGCACGGCCACGGGGAGACGGAAGTAGTCAGGCAGACACCTGTGTAGCCCCTAGTGGCCTGGAGAGGCCTCTTGTGTCCCCAGAGCGCGCCTGGCTCCCCCTTCCTTCGCTCCAGTGCTAGGCATGTTCGTTCTCTTTGTTCACCCCGAAAAAGTAACTCACGTTTTAAGGGCCTGGAGTCAGAACTAGTTTGGAGACCTGCCTGTCACATCGAGGTCACTGCACTTAACCTCCTGGAACCTTTTTCTCTTTGCAAAACGGGCAGGATAACACTTGGCCCTCTGGTGGACTCGCTTTCTGAAGAGCTCCCCCTGGCCCAGAAGTTGACACGCCCCCGTAGAGGCCCAGCCACGCCACACCTGGATCCCCTCGGTCCACCTGTCCGCTTCCACCCCCACCCCCACCCCGGAAGGCACCGGAAGACGGGAGGTGAGGAGGTGGGGTTCGAGAGAGGTCGGCGGGGACAGGTGCCGCTCGGGACCAGCGGAGCGCGGGGCCTGGGAAAGTTGCGGGGGAGGGGGGAGGAGTTCCTCGAACTCGGACCCACGCGATCCTCTGCGGCCGGGAACAGAGTCAACGCGTAGCGTCCCGGCCCCGAGCCGGAGGGGTCCCCCTTTTACCTATGAGCTGGCCCACGGAGGTCGCGTATGGGTCCCGGTGACTCTTCCCGAACGCCATGGTAGCACAGGGAGCCGGCCCGGGCCTCCGCCGCCGCGGCTCACGACTCCACCCGCACGGCCCTGGCTCCGCCCCCCGGGCCGCACTTCCCCCGGCCGCTGCGGGGCGCCGGGCTCCGGGCTGGGTCCTGGGGTGGGGGGAGGGGCGTAGGCGGGAGCGCCGGAGGGGGCGGGCACACGCGCACCTGCCACGAGCCGCGGGACCGTCCGGGCGGCCCTGGGGACACCGCTGGGGACGAGTGACCCCCGGGCGGATCCTGCGGCTCACGGGGCGAGGTGCTGTTCTTCTCTGCGCCTCCTGCTCCCCTTTGTAGAGAAGGAAATATGGAGTTAACACACGTCCCAGGTTACTGTGAGCATTAACCACATAACCCGCTTAGGTCAGCGTTTGGCACCCACAAAATAAATGTTTAACCACTGAGTGAATCGCGTAACTAGAAATATTTACCCCACTCCGACTTATTTACCCGCCCCAGAGATCCGGGAGGGAAGGTGTGTCCCTGGCCCTTTAAGGCTGCAGGTGATGGACAGGAGGAGGGACTGGCTTCAATCGAGAGGCCTCGCAGGAGCCAGCGTCCTTTGTCTCGCCCCTATTTCCTGAGGGACCACGTGGCGCCGCCCAGCGAGTTCTCGGTTCCTCCGGGGAACTATTTTCCAGAGAAGGTGACAAGAAGAGAGGCTTTCCTTCTGCTCCGGCAGGGGGTGTTTGGCCTTAGGACTGCTTTGGAATGTAAATCCGAGCTGGAGCATTTCAACCTCTTTCCAGCTGCCCTTTCAGAAGCGGAATTTATTTC
Source organism: Balaenoptera acutorostrata (assembly GCF_949987535.1). NCBI lineage: Eukaryota > Metazoa > Chordata > Mammalia > Artiodactyla > Balaenopteridae > Balaenoptera > Balaenoptera acutorostrata. The sequence continues at coordinate 29,791,010 of NC_080083.1, forward strand.
CTTCTCTTGTGCATTCGATTAACATCTGATTAGCGATGGTAACAATCTTCCATGCCGGAGCCTGCTGGGGAGTGGTGTGTCTCCAAGGTGATGGCAGTTAGCATAAGATGGGCTCCCTGTGCCTCCAGATCTTGCTTCCTGTGGTCAAGTGGGGCCCAGTTCTACAAGCCCTTCCTGGGCCCTGGAAATGGTGACAAGAGATCAAAGGGGGATCGGTCTGGCTTCTGTCCTTAGTCATATATTTAAAAATAGAAATCAAAACCAATTCCAATGTGCGCCAAGGGGTTAACTTTTTTTTGCTCTAATTCTGTTATTTCTAATTTTTCTTCACCCATGTGAGCTAATACCTGGGATTCTGAAATCTAGAATGAATCATTTTTGTGGTAAATGCCTCCTACCTGTAACTAATATTCTCCACCTGCTTATCCAGGGTGAATAACTACTTCCTATGGTGCTACTTATCAACTACCTTAGTCATTGCTACAGCTTCTGCCCACACTGTTGAAAACCTCTTGTGACATCACCAACCTAATCTCTTTCATATTATAGACGCTACAAAATATTCCACTCTCTGAACCCTACAAGCTTACAGAGAAAGTTTCAGCTTAGGCTGCTGTTGGTGTCAGTGGCCTTCCATTAGGGAATGAGAACTGGGAAGGAATCAACATACATATTTTTAACATAATTCTGCTACTTCTTATGGGAGAAGTTTTGTTTTTTAGTTCCTTGTGCTACGGGATTGAGGCACTGAGAACATGGCACCAGGGAGCGTGTTCAGGACCTTATGGCTGGGTAAACAGAACCAGGTTGATGGGTACTACCTGGAGCTTTTTTCTCCCCATGTGCCTACGGGGGTGTTGTGGTGGTTGCAGCCTTCTTTCTGTGTTCTGCCACTTTCTCCATGATCCCCCAAGTCCCCAGGGGGGAAAATCAACCCAGTCGGTGTTAGTATGGTCTGAGAGTAGGATAGAATTCACAGCTAAGTTAAGGTCAGAGAAGAGGCAGAATCCCAGAAAGAAACAAGGGTAAAATTTCTGGATACCAGGAGCAAAATCTCACTAAAATTTCAATTCTAGAAACACTTACTAAGCATTTATTTACACATAAGTCATAATGCTAGGTAGAAGCAAAGAAAGTAACCTTTATTTATTTATTTGGCCACGCTGTGTGGCCTGTGGGATCTTAGTTCCCCAACCAGGGATTGAACCCGGGCCACTGCAGTGAAAGTGCCAAGTCCTAACCATTGGACCACCAGGGAATTCCTGCAAATAACCTTTACAGTACTTTAAATACACTTAAGTGCCTGGAAGTGGAACTCCATCTGAATGCAGTCTTCCTAAGCCTGGAGACAGGTAGCATACACTTCATTTTTACAAATATGTAATCTGAGATTTAAAAAAATAAAGCTAATAAATAGCTTAACTAGAGTTTGAATCATGGAGGCCTGATTCTAGAGCCTGTATTTTTGCCACGAGATGAATCTGCTCATTGAGCATGTTTCTCCTCATTTGTCTTTTAGAGATGTGTGTGGTTCAAAGTATATCACGACCCCTATTCCTACCTTGAAGAAGATATACATATACTTTGCTGGCACAGGGTCCTGCTGTTCTTTCTGTACCTGTTCAAGAATGCTAATATTTTCTTTACTAGAACTATATGCTAGGTGTGCTGTAAATACATTACATGCATTCTCTCATTTAATCCCATAATAACTCTGAAACCAGTACTCTTACTACTCTGTTTTACAGATTAGAAAAACCAAAGTAAGTCATTTTTCATGCAGTCATAGTGAAGGACTGTAGGATTCCAGAAGCTGTGACTTTAACCTATGTACTCTCATGGGTAGAGCCTAGACGGTAGGTGGTACCCTTTACTTTTTTTTTTTTTTTTTTTTAATTGATTAATTGATTGATTGATTGATTGCTATGCTGGGTCTTCGTTTCTGTGCTAGGGCTTTCTCTAGTTGTGGCAAGCGGGGGCCACTCTTCATCACGGTGCGCGGGCCTCTCACTGTCACGGCCTCTCTTGTTGCGGAGCACAGGCTCCAGACGCGCAGGCTCAGTAATTGTGGCTCACGGGCCCAGCTGCTCCGCGGCATGTGGGATCCTCCCAGACCAGGGCTCGAACCCGTGTCCCCTGCATTAGCAGGCAGACTCTCAACCACTGCGCCACCAGGGAAGCCCCCCTTTACTTTTTAAAAAGTGGGTTCTAGGGGATGGTGAATGAGGTGACCGAACGTGGCAAACACACATATCTGGAAACAAAGTTGACCCATCATCAGGCTTTATGCAGTTAAGAGTCTTTTTCATCCTCTCATTTGATTCTGTTCTTTCCACTAAATTTTTTAGATTGTCAGATCTGGACATACCCTTATAAATCTCATGTCTACTGCATCATCTTTCAGATGAAAAAATGGACAGCCAGCTAAGGGAAGTGACCGCCCCAAGGCACTTAACAGGCCTTAGGAAAGTTTATTGAATGCATGAATGGCTCTCCAAAATCTTGAGCTCTATCCTTCCTGAGATCCAGTCCTTAATTCCTCCCTGGATGCCTTGTTGGAACTCTGACCTTGACAGAACTAGAATTATACTCATCCCCTTCCTCCACTGTCTCAGCATGCTACCTGACTTCTTTGTTTTGATGAAGGCAGTAATTGATGTGTTGGAATCACCTGAGCTACTGTAAAGAGTACTGATGCCTGGGTCCCACCCTCAGAGATTCCGATTTAACGAACCTGGAATGTATCAAGGGCATCAAGATTTTTAAAAGTCCCCAGATTGGCTAATGGTATCATACTTTCCCAAATAAAAAATCTTGAAATTATCCTCAATTCTTCTCTTTCAATTAGTTTCAGATTCCTTTGTGTTCTTTATCTGTCTCTTTGCCTTTTTTCCTCTATGAATACTGCTCAATCCAGCAGTTCTTAAATGTCATAAGACTTAATACTCTTTAAGGATGAAATTGGACTGAAGCTTGGGTTCTCTCAAACATAGCAAGACCCTATGCATCTAAAGATGTATTAGTATTAATTACCTTTAAAAGTAACCTTTTACACAATAATTCTTGCCCATTGTTTTTGAAAACTATATGTACAAAGATGTATGTTGACTTTATTTCCACAGTTATTTTTTAGTATCTAAATCTTGGCAACTTCTTATTCTGGAAATTAACTTCAAAGCTCAGTCTTTTCTCTCTTCCTGCTCTTGGGCTTTTGGCTGAACTTAGAGACCCAAGATGAGAGAGGCACAAGGAGAGTGATGGGAGCTAACACCGGTTGACTTCCTACTGTGCCAGCCACTCTAAAAAGTGCTTTGGTATCTCCAATAATAATAATAATAATTTTATAAACTAAGAATCGTTATTCCCATTTTACTAAATGACTTGCCTAAAGTCACTCAGAATTGGGAGATGAATTTGGGTTTGTCTTATTCCAAAGCTTAGGAATGAGACAAACTGCACCCAGAGCCAAGTTCCTGTCATTGATCTTGGGGAGCACCTGTGAAACCAAGCAAGACCCTGCAGGGCCTTCCCAGACACAAAAACCCTTTCATGTTCCCCATTCTTGTTTTTAGAAAAGGTTTTAGTCTCCTAGGCCTTCCCCATGTTCCAAAGAGCAGGGACAAGAAGTTAACAATTAGAGAAGTGAGGAAATGCAGAATCAAAGGAAAAACAAGTCACTCAAGACAGGTAATGATAGCTTAAACAATAGTTCAGCAATAAAACAGAGTCCTAGTTCCTCCTCAAGGAATATACATAACAATTTGACCTGTATCTTTGAGTTGTTCCACAGAAACACAGACCCCCACCCAGATGGAAGATGGTGATTACATGCTGGCCACAAACATGTAGACCCCAAGCTGGTTGGAACCAGAAGGAGGATGATTACAATTCCTGAAACATCACCCTGTTACCTCACCACCAACCAATCAGAAGAAAGTTCACGAGCTAATCATGCACCCTGCAATGCTCACCTCAAAAGTTGTCTTTAAAAGACCTTCCCTGAAAGCCATTGAGGAGTTTGGGTCTTTTGAGCACTAGCTGCCCTTTCTCCTTGTTTGGTGCCCTGCAATAAACACTGTACTTTGCTTTTCTGCAGCCCGGTGTCAGTAGGTGGGTTTTGCTTGTGCATCCAGTGAGCAGACCCAAGTTTGGCTTGGTAACACCTGCAGCATCTAGTCAAGCACTCCTCATCTGGCAGTGCTAAGTAAAAGTTTATTGGTTGATTTTAAACATTCACCCCTCCACAATATTGAACTTTAAACCACACAAATGCTTTCATTAGCTTCCCTCATCATACTTATAATTAAGGAGTGCCACTGAGGTCTGGGACTAAAGGGCACTTGTTGGCTAAATTTGTCATCTCAAAGGATTGCAATGAAGTTTTAAACCAAAATTTTATCTGAAAAATAAACCAAGGGAACCAATATTTTCATAACCCAAGGCAACTTGCTTTTGGTGGGTTTCATGACCTCACCAGTTCACACTTAACTTATTTGAGGTTTGTAATTTAATTCCTATGTGTTCCTTTGGAAATCTTGCTCAGATATGCAAGTCAGATCACCTGGTTTCAAGTCCCAGATCTCAGATGATAAAAATAACTTCATAAGGTTATTTTGAAAAATGAGATGATGTATATATGTATAGCACATAGAATGATGCTCAGACTATAATAAAACTCAGTAAATATTAACTAGTTTATTAACCTACTAGGTGTCCTAAAATGTCCACTATTAGAAAACAGCTTCTGAGGTTTGGCGAGGTCTCCCTAAACGCCACTATTTAAATATGCAAGAGTCACCTATTTGGGAAAAGAATGTCCTACTAGCATTATACCAATCACATGTTTAGTTTCTATTAGCATGTTGTGAATCATGTATGATTTGTTGATCAGTTTACTTGAAAAAATATCTTGTGGGAATGGGGCTCAAAAAACCCAAGAGATTCAGCACTGGAATTTCAGGCTGGAGTGGGGGAAAGGCAGGCCTAGAGGGATGCTCCTAGGATGTTTGTTCTCCCAGAGAGCCTTGGAAGAAGAGGTGGACAGCGAAGGAAACAGGAACATTAATTTAGATGTTAAACTTGGCTCAAATGGCTTGGCTCACAGCCATTCACTGACCGTGACCTTTGACAGGCAAATCATTCTTTCAGAACCTGTTTCCTTAGCTATAAAAGTGGAACCAATTCCACATTTCTCAGTGTGTCTCAAGATTAAATGACACAACATTTGAACACTTTTAACAAATGCCTTGTCATATCACTGGTGCTCAAAATTGTTAAAGCCCAAAGCCTAAAGTAGGCTCCTATTTCCTACTTTCTACCACATCATTTTGGTTATGCCCTTTATAATGCTGATTATAATCTGAAATTGTTTTGTATGATTATTTTTCACTTGTTGCCTGTTTGCAAAAGTTAATATTGCCCCCCTCAAACTGCAAAACATACCCTCTTGTTATTCTACATTGCACTGCAGGGAAGGCCCACCATGTAGTTTCCCATAGTCTCTGAAAGCACACCTACCCAAAGAGATGCATTTTTGCTCCCCCCATGTTATCAACTCGGGCTTAGCTGCTCTCTGCTGGAAAGGCAATACTCAAGAGACAAGTGCTGGTAGGAACAGAAAGATTGCTTTATTCAAGAGGCCGGCAACCTGGGGAGATGGTGGACTCATGTACAAAAACCCAACTCCTAAGATTCTGCTTGACTATGAAAGTTTTTAAAGGGAGAATTATTTGGGGAGGGCATCAGAGTCTTTATTATCTTCCACTGTGTGCAGATTTTCTTCTTATTAGTTGGTGGTGAGGTAACAGGGTGGTGGTGCTCCAGGAATCTGGTGCTCAGCCTGAAGTTACCCTCCTCCACCTGGGTGGGGGCCTTAATTCCTGTAGAAGAACTCAAAGATATTGTTATGTGTATTCCCTGAGGAGGAACCAGGACCCTGCTTTGAGGCTGCACTATTGTTTCTTGACTGCTCCTCCTTTGTTTCTGCATTCTCTCCCTTCCCTGATAAGCAACTGTTTGAATCTGCCCTTTGGAACTCAGGGAAGATCAAGGAGGCTGAATGAAGCCAAATTCCTACAAACAAGACACACGGGAGGGCCCCACAGGGTCCTGCTCCATTTCACCCATATCCTTGCCTCTCATTTGTCCTTCAACACACTTCAGTCCAGCTGTAAGGTCCCTTTAAAATATATGGTCTTGGGACTTCCCTAGTGGTCCAGTTGTTAAGAATCCACCTTACAACGCAAGGGATGCAGGTTAGATCCCTGGTCGGGGAACTAAGATCCCACATGCTATGGGGCAACTAAGCCTGCGCACTCTAGAGCCTGCACCACAACTAGAGAGAAGCCTGTGCACCACAACGAAAGATCCCATGTGCTGCACCAAAGATCCTGTGTGTCACAACTAAGATCCAAGGCAGCCAAATAAATAAATATTAAAAAATAAATAAATAAAAAAAGATATGGTCTTGCCAATACTAAGGACAGTCCTCTCAACTCATCTTACTTTTCCTCCTAATGCCAGTGTCACAGTTGACCTCTGCCTGCTTATTGAACACATTTCTTCCTTCACCTCTTGTGATGGGATGGTATACTCTCCCTTGCTCCTGCATTTCCCTACAGTGCTAATCTAAACCTCTCTCTGCCCTGGCCTCTCTTTATCCTATTACTTTGTTTTATTGTCTTCATAGCACTTACCACTATTTGAAATGGTCTCATGCCTTTATTGTTTGCATGTTTATAGTTATCTCCCCCTCATGTGGCTCATGAGGGCAGAGAAAGCTCTGTTTGTTCATTGTCACATTACTCAGTGACAGTGACATTGCTGGTACGTTCCATAGTTCATTGAATCTAAGACTCTGTTGTAAGATGCACTATTATTTTAGGGACTATTAATTAGATGAAAAGTTTCCAATTAAACCATGTGCTTCCTGATTACTTAGAATTTTTATTTTATATTTGTTTAAATAACCCTTTGGGATACAATAGTGCTAGAGTGTTTTGCATATATGACTCCTGTTTATATATGAGCAGAAAAATGAAAGCAAAAAAAAAATTAACAAAATTTTTTTCCCCATATATAATCCAACTTTCCTGACTCACTCTTGACTCAGAGATGTAAGTGTGTCAGTGTGTTTTTCCACACCGTGTCATCCTTTGTGCCATCAAGAGCACTGGTGTTTCAACATTCCTTAAACTGCTCCCCGATTTCCTCCCAATATTTTGTCCTAAACTGTTGACACCCATTTTGCAAGTTTTGGTGGTGGTGCTTTCTTAGTCTTACCAGAAAGTATCAATGAAAGGTTTATCAGGCAACAAGCAGGATTGGTTTTCCCTCCCCAAATGGTCCTTAAATAGACTTGGGGAGGGATGACTGAATCATGAAGTAGTTGCTGTTGTCTTATGAGCCAACAGCAGCAACAAGCAGACTGTACATGCCCAGGCAGTGACAACCCTATCCATGTCTCTACTGCCACCTGATGACAAATTATAACACACCACAGTTTGTCAAATGCATCAGAAATGATAAAATATGGGGGAAAAAAAAAGTATTTTAGAATTGTTGAAATTCCCTAGTAAGTACTTTATAGATACTTACTCAATGAATATGTGAATGGAACCCATGTTGCTGCTGTGTAAAGCAACTAAAGTCTAAAATAAATCACCTATTAAAGAAATCCCATGTTTTTAAGGATTACTTCATCAGCCTTTAAATTCTGAAACCAGTTATGAATTCTTGATGATGATTATAATTCAATCTAGAGCAGGCTTTTCAATGGAGAATGTACTTTTTCGCTTACAATTTTACTTATTTATCTTATCTTAGAAGCTGACTTGTGTGCTTTAAATTATCTGCTTTTAAAAAGACATAAGCATTACTCACAGTTTCAATAGGGTGCCCTGGATTTCTGTGTTTGGAGAATAGAAAACATTTTATTTTATATAAGTGATTTTTTTTTTAACCATGAGAGGGCAGCCTTGTTTAACTTATCAAGTTCTCGCAAAGGCCTCGCTGGGTAGCCATATTCTGGCCGAATAATTCCTGGGAGCAGGAGGAGCGTTCTGGGAAGAGCAGGCAGCTGTGTTTTCCAGGGTGCTTTGCTGCTAAAGGCTCGCTGCTCTGCAGAGAGTTACATGGATGCTGCCCGCTGCTTTTCCTTCCTGGGGTCTCACATAGGCAGTAAAACCTGATATTCTTTAGTTAGCAGACAGGTGGGGGGTTTAGAGGAGGTGGTTGTTTGGGGATTGACATATATCAGGAATTAGGTGGCTGCAGAAAGGGATGGTTTAATAAAAGCCATGTCTGGGATTTGAACCTCTGGATGGCAAATATATACCTACAGTTGTGCAAACTTTGAAATACAGTAGAGGCTACCTGGAGAGGTTACACCATTAAGAAAGATGTGAGGTTGAAGGTAGGTCTAGCAAATGAAGTATGTCATGATCAATTGGCATAGATGGTCAGGGAGAGGAGAGGATAAAGCCTTATATTTTACATCCTTTAGATCATTTATTCATTCGTTATTGAATTTTATCATACGGAGGTACAATATGAACTTCCAAGCTACTGAGAGAGACTGTCTGGTAAAAGATTGTGATTCAGTCTAAGTGGTGAGCACAGAGTGGAACTAACTTTGCATGGAGGGTTGGCTGCTGGAATAGATTAAAGGTCTGGGCAACATAGGGTTAGAGCCAGGTCTGTTAGTATAGGCTTGAGCACAAATACTGCAATGGCCAGGAGGGGAAGAAAGCACTAGTTAAGTCTGGATTTCACAAACTCCGCACCTGATTCCTTTATAGGGAGAACTTTTAAATGTTTTTTCATCTCTGTAGGGGGGATAGCACTTACAAAGTTGTGCCCAGATTCCTTTCCAGTTAAAGGTCTTTCTCTGTCAGCTTTGCTAACTGAGCCATGAGAACATATGGCAACGTTCACTTGTTTATTCTACAAACACATATTAGGGTCCTCAAATGTGCCAGTCACTGTGTTAGGAATCAGTGGTATATGAAGGAGATAAAATCCAACCTCTACATGCCAAGTGCTCACAATCAAATAAGGAAGAACTCATAACTTAGTGGGCAGAGTTAATTTTGTTGTACAAATGGACAGAAAATTCAGTTTTCATTAAGTTCTTGAGTCTAGTGATCACGTTTTTTCCTCATTGGCTTCTTAACATAAAAGAATCAGATGAGCTCCAAAATGGTCGAAATTATAGTATTTCATATTAGCCTTAACCCCATGTTATAAGGTGAATGTCCTACCACGTTCCATACAAAAACATAACAAAACAACATCAAATTGCATTCCAGAGTTAAACAGAAACACTTTTCAGATCATGTACTAGTTTGATATTTCTGTATCAGGGGTTCTCAACATGATTGAAAATCCATTCCAATTCACAGAGAAAAAAGAGTCATTGAAGAGATAGTATGGGATCAATATCACTTTCAAGTGAATTAATTTATATTTTACCCACAGCAAAATCATCTATATAATTTGAATGTATGCATATTTATTCAGTCTGTAACGTGCATACAGATCCAAGTACTTCTCAAGACAACTCTGCAGCTTTCTCCTGAGGCTTTTAGCCTCAGAATACCTGCTCCACTCCTGAGCCTTTCCTAAGAAAACCCACTTATAGCTCCTTTTCAGAGTACTTCCTTGCTTGGCTGTGTTCTAAATCAGGGATCAGCAGACACTTTCCTAGAAGGCCAGATAGTAAATATTTCAGTCTTTGTGGACAACTACTCAACTGCCTGCCCTTGCAGTGAACAGCAGCCACAGACAATACCTAAGTGGATCAAAGTACAAAAACAGCTGGCAGGCCAGATTTGGGCTGTGGGCCATACATTGCGTATCCTTGTTCTAAATCATTTGACTCCCCCATTTTAGCTGACTGGACCAGGAGAGTGACCTGAAGTAAGAATAGCAAATCTATGAGCCAGTCTCCACGTGGCTGGCATCCTTAGAAGTGACCTGGTATGAGACTTTGTATCAATTAGTGTCTCTTGTTAGATAGATGAATAGATCGAGAGATAGGTAGGTAGATAGAGAGATAGGGCAATCATTAGTAGCATCAGATACAGCAAGAGCCAAGAGTAGTCAGAAGCTATCAGTGAACTAAGGCCAAAAGACAGAAAAATGATATCCAAATAGAGAGTGGGGTAGTGGGTTAATAATGTCAACAGTAGAGAATCTGAGAGGATTACCATTGATGAGGGTTGTCAGACTTTTGATACTGATGAGTCTTGCGAATTGTATGTCCTGAAAAAAAACTCACAGTTTTTAAACTATATTCCAGCTTCAGTCCAGCCATTCCTGGGTTCCTGGGAGATTTCTATTGTTCTTAATTCCACATGTAACCTCACAGCTGATTTCCCATTGTTAGAGGTAACCGTAAAGAATCTCTATTTCTGATAGTTCTGAGGAGCCTAACACTCTCCTCTGCCTGTAGGTTGGGAACCAGAGTTGTACATGAAATATTCATCACCGAATATTGGCTATGTTTGGAGATTTTCTTAATCATTCGTCTTAGACTTTGTGTCTAGTCTTTGAATGGATTGCGTGTGCCTAAGTAAAGCTTCCCTTGAAAAGGCACAGACATTTTCTCTGGGGCATTTGACGAGGAGCAAGCATGATTGTGTATCCCCTTCAGACCCTTCGGGGCTGCTCAGTGAGGCATTCAGGCTCCATATGGTGAAAATTGTTCTATGACAAGTCTAGTTTATTCCAGTTGTTGCTTCTATTGAGGATCTTGGGGAAACCTTTTCATATTTCTCACCTGAGTGCAGCGAAGGATTTTGGGCTACTTGGGAACAGGTTTAAAGGAAGGTTACATTATTAATCAATATGCTTTTATATCCAGTTATTCCTGGCCAGAGATGAGTCCTTCACATCACTCTTAACAGTCCCTGGAATTTAATTCAACCTTTGTCATTTCTGACAGTGTTTTATGGTCCCCTTCTCTGACTGCCAATCTTAAAATAACAGATTTTGGAAGAAACTTTTGTCCTTTTCTTCCACAATATGGGAAAGGAGGTGCAATTTTGCAGCTATTCAGGGTAGAAGGATATTTTATTTTTGAAGGGCTGAATTCTTGGATTTGTTAATGTATCTCTTTTCACAGCTGTGCTGAAGGATATTTTATTTCTCTGATTCATTCTTACTATTAAAAAATATTTAGCCAATCGCCAAACATTGCATAAAACATGGCACCCTGCTTTTGGAAACTATTTCTTACAGATCTAGGAGTACACTGAAGTTATTAATATGAATCTTTTAGCATCCCCTCTTGAGAGCAGGTGAAAACAGACATCATTACTATCATCATTCTGTTAGGGACTAAACTGAATTAATAACATACCTAAGATTTGAAAACTGGCCATGTGCCAGACACCAAGGCACAGAGTATTGGTAACTTGCCCAAGGGCTCACAGTAAGTAGCAGATACATTTGATTCCAGTGTATGTAACCACTGTACTGTCCTGCTTCCACAGCCTTATGCCCATGAGTGCAGACTCCAGAAAACTTAAAAGAACTCTCCAAGCACAGGGTGTTGGAGACCTGAAGAAGAAAACCCAGGTGTGAGCAACAAGATATTTGATCCCTCTAAATTTCCATTTTTTTCTGTAAGCAGGAGAAATAGACTTTTCTGGATTACATTTTAAGTAACAAGTCAGACAGTCAATGCAATGTATTGATGCTGCCATGTGGAGTCTTCCATTAGGCACCTTCACAATGAGGTTACAGGTCAGAAAAAGGCAGTTCAGGGACCAGAGATGGACAGAGGCCTGGGGATATGGACAGAGGCCTGGGGTACACCCTTGCTTTATATGAAGCTTGTCTTTTCTTTATAGAAAGCTGTGTTCCATGCTGCTCACATAGCTGTTTCCTGTCCTAATTAATTTTTGAGCTCTCTGTTGGATTTTAATTACAGACCTAATAATTCATGAGAAGAGTTGACAGATGTTGTAGGTTGGTCATCTCAATTGAATAGGCAGGTGATGGGTAGAAAGTCCTGAAAACTCTTCAGTAATTGACTCACAGACAAGTTGCTACTTGAAAGTAGGAAGCACAACCAGGAAGATCTTTAGTTACCTGGAGCAGCATTTTTAGAAGGAAAGAAACTGAGGTTGAAAACACAGATCCCAGTTTGGACTTGTGCTTTCCATTGGAGTGGGGAGGGTGAGTTGGGGGTGCTATAAACAGAAGGAATGGGTTTGATATTGGGCTGAGGCACCCAGAAAGACTTTAGCAGAGTCCCTTGGGAAGATATAAACACAATGGAGGCAAAAGAGAATAAACAGACACCTTATTTTTAGCAGGGTTTGTTCTCCAACCTCAATACAAAACTCTACAGAGTGCTAAACTATAGAAAGTTCCCTTTTTGCCTCTAGTTAAGAGCCTAGAATCAAAGCTTGGAAAATGGCCAAATTGTTTTCCCCTAAGTCCACTTCCAATTTCAGAACTTCGTCCCATTGTCGAGAGAAAAAGCCATGCCAAGGGAGCCAGGGTGCAAAAAAGCCCCCTTGCCCCACTGCAAAAATATCCCTACTCCTGGCTTTGCCCTGGCCCAGCCCTAGTAAAAGGGGACATCAGAAGTGACAAGCTGGTCAGCCTCTTTCCATTTGGAAGCAGCCCTCGATGTTCCTGGTGCCTGAGGGAGATCTACAGAAAGTGGAGAAAGACCACATTAATAAGGTGACCTTTTAACACTTTTAAAAACTCTACCCATAAAAGCACAGCCCTCAGTCTAAGGATGTCATCCTGATCAGCGCTCCTGCCCCCTGAAGACTGAAGTGTCTTCCCCCTCACCGGCCTCATCCTTGGAAAGGTGTAAAATGAGGGTGGGGGACAAGCAAGGCGCCTTGAGTTGCCTGTAGAGGTCAATACCTGTCTCTGTAGGGAAGTCAAACCATCCAATTGCCATGTCCTTAAGGCAGGATTTCTGTCAACCAAAGCATCCTCTTAGGAATGAATTGGAATTACATAGAAAGGGATTAAGAGCATTCAAGAAGAACTTTCTAATTAGTAGAGTGGTGAGATTGTGGAATAAACAAAGATAACTAAAAATCTCTTTAACTCCTAAAAGGTAAAGATAAACAAATGCATTAAGTAGTTTTTCTAACATGCCCCCTACCTTTCCAACATAATTCATACCAATCTTTTAAGACCCCACCCCACCCCACCCCCAATGTATTTCTAGCATATATTTGCATATTTGCATATTCATTATTATACCTATTCATGGGCAGAGAATGTAGTTTATTCTGCTATTAATTATTAGTTGCATTACTTAAATGTGTTGTTTAAAAAACTGTTAACCAAAACGACTGTTTCAATGGTATCAGATTTTTTTTCCTGAAAATTTTCAATAATGAGGTTTCTATAGGCAAAGTATGTAATTATAAACCCAAATATCACTAAGCAGATCCACATTTAATTGTCTCAAGTGAAATGGCTTCTTTCCCTTTAACCACCAGTATCCTCATTAGCAGAGCATTTCTTATACACTCTCTTTATGACTTGTTATATCCATTGTTATTGCAAAATAAAGCTCAGAATCTCTCATACAAAGTAGCTGCAATAGGTCAGCAAAAGCAGTTTTATCATATCAGGTGGATGACAGACTTTTTTCCTTCCTACTGGCATTGTGAGTTCATGGTCAACCCTATATAACCGATACTTGTCCTTGCAATGCAAATAGTGTTCCCCAAGTTTTCAATCTAATAGCCAAGTCATGTTATGAAAACACAAATTAAAAGACAATTCCTGCATCAGTTGTGCTTTTCACAACTGGCTGCACATTAAAATCACCTGGGCATCTTTTACACCGTGCATCTGCATATCAGATCAACAGAATCAGAATCTTGGGGGAATGAGGTCTCGGAATCTACATTTTCTAAAAGCTTCCCCCAGAATTCAGAGGTGCAGCTGGATTTGGAAACCACTGTATGTGAATACTTAATTCTTATAGCCTCTCAAAGTTTAGAAATCCTTCAAATGAAAAAATATTCATTTTTTTCGCCCAGTTAAGATTATTGCAGGTAATAGCTGCCTAATTAATAACTATGGAAGGAACATAATCTACTAATTCATATTCATAAAGTGATCATACAAGGATTAAATATTTCCCAATTAGCACTGAAATAAAGATGGCCAAGGAAGGTTGGTCAAGGATTTGATGACATGATGGACATGAAAGTATCACAACAAAGTTGGCATATAATAGCTTAATAGATGCTCAATAATACATTTCTTCCTTTTAGATTTCCAACCCTTCTATTTTCCATAAATGCAGAGAACAAAAATATAAAGATATTTAAAAAGTCAAACATTACATAATGTTAGTTATAATTCTCTGGAATGTAATTGGAGCTAAATATAATATTTCTACTTTTACTGCTTCACTGACCATTTCCTTAGTCTCTAGCAAACTAGCCTCTCTATGTTAGAAGTTAGTTCTTTTCTTTCTTTTTTTTTTGTGGCTGCAGGTCATGCTGGATGCAGGATCGTAGTCCCCCGCCCGACCAGGCTTTGAACCATGCCCCCTGCAGTGGAAGCTCTGAATCTTAATCACTGGACCACCAGGGAAGTTCAAGAAATTAGTTATTTTCTACCCTTCAATAAGACAGTCCCAATCCTCTGTTTTTCTTGATGATTAGCAACAGCTCAGACAAAAATCAATCCCTTTTTTCTCTTTGATCCCAAAGCACTTTGTACCTCTGCTGTAGAGTTATCACACATTGGCTTTTGTTTTAATTACCTAATTACCTGTGCATTCATTTTTCTATTTTGATTACTCTTCGTAAATGAATGGGTATCAGATTTTAGGTATAAACAACAATAGCAGCAAAACTGGTTCTTGTCCTCAGATGCTTATTTTTAGAATAGTTGGTGATGAGAAATGGGAGAAAGAAGCATTGGCTAGGGATTGAAGAGAATTTGGTCGTAATACCTACTCTGTCACCAATCGATGTATGATTTGAGACAAGCCACTGGACTTCCCTGGACCTTGATATTCCCAGCATACAATGAAAGGTTTGGCCTAAACTCTTCTCTAAAATACCTTATGGCTCAATAAGTCAATAATCCTAATTGAGGAGACAAGGTATGCACACATAAACAGACATAAGAATGCTTACAAAGTAATTTAGCAGTAAGTACACACAACTGCAGGCAGTGTATATTAAGCATTTAGGTGGGTCAACTGAGAGAGTGACCCCACTTGGGTAGGCCTACTCAAGAGAGCTATTGACATCTTGACTGAAGAGTCCTATGCCACTAAACTGTTTACAATAAAACGTTTAAAAAGAAACGTTCATCACACAAGGCTGGAACTACATGCATTGAAGTCTCCACATCAGATAAACAGATCAAGCGAAATTCTGCTTGGTGTCTGCTAGTGCCAGGCACTTTCATACTCATTATTTCACTTAATTTCAGATTAGTTCAGTAACTTGCTAGAGGTCACCCTGCTAGCAAATGGCAGAATGGAGATCCAAATGTAAATCTTCTGATTCCAAGTCCAGTGTTGTGCTGCTGTATCACTACTGCCTACCATCCACTTGACCTCATCCATTGCATGCAAAAACCAGGTTTGACTCTAGACCTCAAAGAAGCCAGTCAACTGGCTAATATCTGTCTCCCCTAACCTTTGGCTTAAATAATGCTTTTACATTTTTTAAAATTAAGTAACACTTCTTGTAATTGCCTTGCCATTGTTTTTTCTGTTGATGACATTCCAGGAGCTGGCAGCTGCTGTTTCTACTGATTCCTGTGTATCAAATGGGACAAATAACCTCAATGCATATCTGACTTGCTTGAGCCTGTCCTTCAGTTCCCACCATATCCAGCTGATTCTTCCAACAGCGATTCCTTTACTGTGAAGCATTCTTCTCTATTTTGTGGTGGGGGAGAAAACATTATCATTAAGTTTCTTTGTAATGCTTTTCTCCTGTCCATCTTGTTAGTCTTTACCATACACCCGCTCTGGCTTGGGCCACTGGAGTATTTCCTTGAGTTGCTACTAATAGATTAATGCATGGTGCTTTATTAAGATGTATGGATGTGTCACCCTAAGTGCCATGCTAAGCATCAGCTGCTCTGGAGGGCAGCTGCAGTTCTTCCCTTGAGCTCTCTGCAAAAAAATAAAATAATATCAGGCCATTCCACCAATGCCTGGAGCAGCTTCCTGCATTTCTTCCTCCTGAATCCTCTATGGAAAATATTCCATACAATGAGATGAAAATAAACCAAGAGAGAAGTATATCTATCACGTGCAAGGCCAAATATCCTGTTTCAGAAAGCTCAGAAACAATAATGTGAAGTTACACTCTTTCTCAGTCAGAGGCAATTGCTGGTTTCAGATTGCACATGGCGAGCTGGAATCACCTCGCGGATGGCAGCCTTCATGAGCCTGCATTTGCAGCAGGTATTCACCAAGTTCACCCTTGAAAGCGTGATTCTTCTTTCAATACTGCTCATTAGAGTGTGTGCTACGGACCAGAGGGAACATGTCATGCACTCAGGTTGAAATAATCCTTAAAAATTATGTAAAGGGTGCTCCTACTAATTACTATATTTTGTTCATTGTGAGAAAGCAGAAATGTAACCAGTGGAATCCTTTTGGTTCAGATATCTATATTTTATAATCCTTAGGAGAAGTATATAACTTGGGGATTTTTGAAGCTGACAAAACGTTAGCTAAGAATGATTAACTCCTAAGTGTGTAATAGAAAATCCTACATTCAGTTTAATATACATTCTTTTACAGACGAGGAATTTTTGAGGTTCAGTAACTCATGGTTGATTACTTTTTAAAATAGAAAAACGTTTATTACTAAATTCAGGTAGTGATTTTGTTTTTACTGTTGAATAAATGATAGTTTATGATTTCCTACATGTGACAATTCTATTTGGGATCCAGATTGTGTAAAATACTTTTCTACTACTAAACTTTAAAGGCAAATGTAATAAGTATTTCATATATGTTCTTTTATTAAAGTCAGGTTTAGGTATAACTTATATACAATAAAATTTATCCTGTTTTGGTATATGGTTCTATGAATTTTGACAGATACATTATATATATATGGTTATGTAACCACCATCACAATCAAGATATACAATACTTCCATCACCCCCAAAACGTCCTTCTAGCTGCTTTGTAGTCAATATCCCCGCATGAAGCCTTGGTAACTACTCATGTGTTTCTTTCACTATGGTTTTGCCTTTTCCAAAATGCCATATGCATGGAATCCACAGCTTGTACCTTTTAATCTGGTGTCTTTCACTCAACATAAAGGTTTTGAGCTTCCTCCTTGTTGTTGCATGTATCAATAGTTGTTCCCTTTTATTGCTAAATAATGTTCCATTGTATGGATACACCACACATTGTTGACTCATTCACAAAGTAATGGACATTCCCTCAACTCCCCCCACCCGCAGTTTTTGGCTATTACAAATAAAGCTGCTATGAACGTTCATGAACAAGCCTTTGTGTGAACGTATATTTTTATTTCTCTCAGGTAATTACCTAGTAGTGGAATGGGTGGGTTATGTGGTAAGTGTATATTTAGCTTTTTAAGAAATCACCAAACTGTTTTCCATGGTGGTGGACCATTTTACATTCTCATTAACAGTATGTGAGAGTTGCATTTACTCCACATCCTCACCAACAAGTGCTATGCTCAGATTTGTTAATCTAATCATTCTAACAGGTGTGAAGTAATATCTCAAGTAAATTGTGGTTTTAATTTGAATTTTCCTAACAACTAATGAAGTTATTAGTTATTAGTAGGTACTCAACAAATCAAGATATTGAGCATCTTTCTATGTACTTATTTGCCGTCTGTATATCTTCTTTGATGAAGTGTCTATTCAAATCTTTTCCATTTTTAATTGTGTTGTTTTTTATTATTAAGTTGTAAGGGTTCTTTTTTTAAATAAATACTTATTTTTTAAAATTAATTAATTAATTTATTTTTGGCTGCGTTGGGTCTTTGTTGCTGCACTGTGGGCTTTCTCTAGTTGCGGTGAGTGGGGGCTACTCTTCGTTGCGATGTGCGGGCTTCTCATTGTGGTGGCTTCCCTTGTTGTGGAGCACAGGCTCTGGGCACTTCAGTAGCTGTGGCTCACGGGCTTCAGTAGTTGTGGCTCGCGGGCTCTAGAGCACAGGCTCAGTAGTTGTGGCGCACGGGCTTAGTTGCTCCGCGGCATGTGGGATCTTCCCAGACCAGGGCTCGAACTATGTCCCCTGCATTGGCAGGCGGATTCTTAACCACTGCACTACCAGGGAAGTCCCAAGAGTTCTTCATATATTCTGGATATCAGTCTATTATCTGATATGTGTTTTACAAATATTTTCTCCCACTTTGTAGGTTTTCTTTTCATTTTCTTAGCAGTGTTCTCAAAGAGAAGTTTTTAATTTTGATGAAATCAGATTTTCTAAATCAATTTTTTTTTAATACTTTATGCTTTTTGTGCCTATCTAAGAAATCTTTACCTCACCTTCTTTGATAAGGACAACAATTCTCTACAAAACCTGGAGATAAATTCTCCATGGCTTCAAAACTTTCCTAAAATTTATGTCTGTGTAAATGTCTTCAAAATAACTCTTTTACACAGAATAAATCTTTCTAGCTGCATTATTTTAGTTCACAGTGCTCTTTTCCTAATGAGAATTTCTCCATGTTGGTAGAGTCACCTTTAGGTTTTTTTCTTTTTTTTTTCTTTTTCATCTTTTTTGGCCACGCTGCTCGGCATGTGTGAGGGATCGACCCACCCCCAACTCCACCCCCACCCCCACCCCCACCCCCGCCCCCGCAGTGGAAGCACAACATCTTAACCACTGGACCGCCAAGGAAGTCCCACACCTTTAGGTATTTTTATGCATGTGATTCATCATTAGGTACTAAGGTATCTCATAGTTCTTTTGTTTGCCTAATACCATGAGCATATTATCGGTTGCAAGAAGTTATTAATTAATCTCCTAATACCATGAGCATATTATCGGTTGCAAGAAGTTATTTGATATTCTTTGACCTATATTTCTTTTTTATTACTCAACTATAAGTACGTTAGCTTGTAGTTTAATGACATGATGAAAAATCACAGGCATTTTCTTTTTAAATTTTGAATAAAGGCAGAATCAGGTCACAATGGAGAATGCTGTGTGTATGTATGTCCTCAAGTGCTGATTTAGTTAAGTAAAAGGGTGAAATTTCACTGTTAGTAATAATTGTGTCATTGAATATATTCTTGCTTTTCTGCTTCAGTTTTGCAAGGAGGCTTTTCCTACAGCTTCACTTTTGACAAGGTGTATTTCATAAAATATTTCATAATTATATAGAGCTCTGCACAGAAGCAAAGCACAGATAACAGAATTAGAAACTTATCTCATTGGGTGTAACATATTATGCTCACCTCAGTCCTTAATCTTATTGTTGATTATGCCAGTTAAGAAGATCCATAGTTTTTTGACAAAAAAATATTTATTTTGATTTCTTCTCTACACAGGCAGTTACTTCCTCAGTTGTATCACTGTACGGTGCTTGGACCTCTATGTTATACTTCATTGTGCCTGTGTCTATTTCTTATGCTAGATATAAGTTCCTTGAGGACATGAACTATGCTTTATTCACTTTCATATCCCCAGAACCTAGCAGAGGACCTTCACTACAGGCACATCAATATTAAATTCATGTCTGAATTAGTGTAAACTAACAAAATTCTAATTTTCTATATTCATTTTTCTGGAAACAGAATGCAGTGGCTCTTGGAGATCAAAAGCTAGGTTTTGGAGTCAAATGGACTTGTGTTCAACTCTGTCACATCCTGACTATGCCACCCTGGAAAGATACTTCACCTCCTGTACATCGATTTTCTCATTTATAAAATGGAGATAATATTCAGCTTCAGGCTGTTTTAAGTGTTACATGAAATGAGGTCATACAAAGTGCATAGCATAGGTTATTCAATACTTGACAGCTGCTAATAGTGGTAGCATCAAAATGTATTTCTATGTCTGTGTTCACATGATCACAGTATTCTGTCTCATAGAAGTTTAAGATATTGAGTTTTACAGGCTACCATCAAATTGTAAATTTTTTTTGGAGTAAATTTGGCTTTTTGTAGTCTCTGAACCATTCAGAATTTCCCTCTCTTGTCTGAAATTCCACTTTGAGTGTCTCAGACCCTGTGGCATCTATTGATGTTTGCTTAGCTTGAATTTTCTTAATGGTGTGTTATAGCTGAGTCTCATGTCAACTAAGAATTGTGACTTCCCAAGTGAAAAACTCACACAGTGGGGATCTATCTTTTCTTTATTCTACTCACAAATTTAAGGCTCTCATCTGGTTTCTGCTTTACTCAGAGAGGGTAGACTAACTACCAAGTACTGAAAAGAGGTCATAATCATCTAAAATGTTTGTAAAAATGTTCTTATAATTTAAAAATATTTTAAAGTTATCTGCCTACACCTGCATGCATCTAGGGTGCTCTAACTGAATGCATATGATACCTTTCATTCATTCACTCACTCATCTGTTTTTCTGTTTAAACATTTCTTTTATTTTTTTAATTAATTTATTTATTTTTAGCTGTGTTGGGTCTTCGTTTCTGTGCGAGGGCTTTCTCTAGTTGCGGCGAACGGGGGCCACTCTTCATTGCGGTGCGCGGGCCTCTCACTATCGCGGCCTCTCTTGTTGCGGAGCACAGGCTCCAGACGCGCAGGCTCAGTAGTTATGGCTCACAGGCCCAGTTGCTCCGCGGCATGTGGGATCTTCCCAGACCAGGGCTCGAACCCGTGTCCCCTGCATTGGCAGGCAGATTCTCAACCCCTGCGCCACCAGGGAAGCCCCTAAACATTTCTTAAGTACCTACTACATACTAGGTACTGAACCCAGTCTTGGGAATTCTTAGTGGTATACAAAAGTGCTTCTTACAAGTGTCTTATATCATAAAATTCTAGATTAAGTTCACCTAGAAAATCTGTATTTTCTGAAAAATAATAATATCTGATAGCATTTTTACATGTAGATAACTGAAAGGGTGTAGTGTATATTTCAAAAGTTTAAAAAATTAATCTCCGGAGAGAGATGGATTTAAACTGGCTTCACAGGCACACAGTAGTTAAGTTCAGCCAGCCTTCAAGATTACCCCCGACCCCTTCCAATTTCACATCCCCTAACCCCCCATGGATATTAAGACATTGTGTCTGGGCCATCAATTTTCAGATTTCTTGTGAACTGAAAAATTCAACATGGCAGAGACAGTCTTCCCTAGAACAGTCTGTTTTTATAATTTCTCTAGTGGGTGTTCATGCCTATTATTAGTCTGGCTCAATAAAACTAAATATATATCTTGTTGCATCTGATAATTTAACACAAGAAAACCATGATTCCTGGAATCATTTGTGTTTTGTTTTCCACGAGCCTTTGTTGTTACCATCAGATGTCCTCTACACAGAACAGCCAGGTTATCTTGACCTCAAGTGATACAATTTTGCCCCTATTTCCCCTCCTTTTTACTCTGTGACCCTTTTCTCTGCCTCCCACCTCCTTGAAAACTCCCACACACACTTACAAAACACAAACATCTGGGTCTTCAAATCTCCAATTTTTCTGAAGTCTTAGGCTAATGTTTCCGTTAGTTTGGCTTTGCTTCCTTGAAGCAGGATCATTCATTTGCCTGTATCCAGATCTATACATTATGTATTAGTGGACAAGAAATCACGCACACATGGCAGGACTTGGCAGGAGGCATCAACACAGATTAGCTCTAGCTGATCAAATAATAACCACAAGCCAACTCTGCTCTCTGTTCAATGAGTCTCAAGAGGGAAATCACAGGAATCTTTTCTATTTTTCAGAACAGCTTTCCCTTTCTTGTACTTTTAATAAAAAACATTTATTCCCTGGGCATCCTAGGGTAAAATTTAGTCCTAATCAGTAACAGTCATCATAGCATTAAACATTAAAGAGGAGAAATGCGATGGGGCTGTCAGAGTTCAGGGAATAATGGAGGGAGAACTAAGCTGGTATTAAAGCACCAGTTAAGCACTTCCTGAGCAAAATGTGGAGTTCAGGGAAAGCTAGAAAGAGCTAGATGGCTGGCAGGTTGGTCCTGAGAAGAAAAGTATTGGTGCACCCACTGAATCAACAAACAGAGCCTGAGAAGGAGGAGTTGCGAGTATTTTCTGGCAGAGAGAAAATGTTTTCTCAGTGATGGCCTGGAGGCCAGCAGTGGAAATTTCCACTCAAACCTGAATATCTGAGAAGGGTCCTTGCTCTTTTTCTCTGCCACTTAACACATGGAATCTGCATGGGTGTTCAACAAGGCTGATTTGTGGCCTCTTTTGGAACCAAAGAAAAAGTGATGAAGGTTTTTGAACTCACAATCATTAGAATGTCTCCTTAGAACTGGAATGTTTGCTTAGCCCACAGCTTACTGCTCTTTCAGGACACTGTGACCTCCTGCTTGGGTGTTAACCCCACCCCAGTAGTGGGGTGGGAAGGATGGAGCTGAGGGCCAGCAAGTGAAAGGAAATCAGAGGAGTCAGAGGCTGATCGGTATGCTAAAGTTTCCAACTAGGGTTGGTGGAGTGGATATATTTTATAGCAACTGCCAGGTACACTGAGACTAAGAGAATTTATGGGGTGGAGATTAACATTCTAGATAAGGGAATTTAGAAAGGTCCCTGGACTAATCAAGGGAGACAGGGTATAGGGATCAACTTAAAGGGAGCATGAAGCAGCACGGGAAAGCAAATGAATTGGCAATCCAGAGCAAATTGTCAGATATCATCTTCTAACTTTCTGCCCTTGCACGGAATATTTAAAGTTCAACTGGCAGATGCATTACTTCTACTCTTGACTTTGGCCTCATTGACCTCTCTTATGTCTTTAATTCCCTAGTGTCTGACCTCGTGGGGGTCTGGGCTATGTGGTAGTAAGTACTTAGGCTTAAGCACTGTACATACGGAGTTCAAATCCCACCTCTGACACTTAACAAGCTGTGTTACCTCAGTCAAGTTCATTCACCCCTTGGAGCCTCAACCTTTTTGTCTATGAAGTAGAGAAAATAATTCCTATCTTGCGAAGTGTTGTGAGAATTAAATGGTATGAGGCATGTAAAACCCCTATTATGAGGTCTGACATTGTGAGTAATATGCTATAATTATTAATATGGCTTCTTACCAAGAATCTGACAGCTTCTGACCTAGGTTTGTATCTTGCAAGAGCCCATTAATTTGTTGGCTTCTTTTTAGGAAGGGTCATCCCTGGCCGCTACCAGTTCCCTGGATATTCCTAGCCTAGCATCTTGGCATTCTGCAAGCCAGGAATTATTTGCCATTTCATGGGTTCCACCATGGAGTGCCCTTTAGTTGTCTTAGTCATCCCAACTTTTGGTCTGTCCCTGCGATATTGTGATTTACAATAAGAAATACATATTTGGCTTTCATCCCTGTTTCTGGCACAGAGCTCCTAAAAATCTTGAAATTTCATTAAGTGATGAGAGCCATAAAGGTGTCTTCTGTTATGTTAATGATTAGGTGACTTTTGGACTCCACCTAAGCAAGGGAACTGGTTGCCCGGAAACCCAACCAAGTGATTAGAGTGTTGGAATTTTCAGTCTCCCTCACCTCCACACACCTCTGGGGGAGGGGACAGGAGCTGGAGGTCAAATCAATTGCCAATGACCAGTGATTTAATCAATTGTGCCTTGTAATAAAGCCTCCATAAAAACCCAAAAGGACTGAGTTCAGAAAGCTTCCAGGTTGGTGAACACGTGGAGATGCAGGGAAAGTGGCAGGCCTAGAGAGGGTATGGAAGCTCGGCGCCCTTTCCCCATACTTGCCCTATGCATCTCTTCCATCTGGCTGTTCTTGAGTTATATTCTTTTATAGTAGACCAGTGATCTAGTAAGTAAAATGCTTCTATGAGTCCTGTAAGCCTTTCTAGCAAATTAATCAAATCCAAGGAAAGGGTTTTGGAACCTCTGTCTGTAGCTGGTTGATCAGAAACACAGGTGTAAACCTGATGTTGGTGGGGGAAGCAGTCTTGTAAGACTGAACCCTTAACCTGTGGGATCTGACGCTTTCTCCAGGTAGATGGTATCCGAATTGAGTTGAATTGTAGGACACCAAGGTGGTGTCAGAGCATTGCTTTGTTGGTGCAGAGAAACCCCCCTACCCCCTCCACAGTGGAACTGGGTACAGAATTGTTAGTCCCTTAGCCTTTTGTTAATCTTAGTAAAAGATCAAAACTTCCTTCAGGATACCACCTAAGCAGATTCCTAATATTTCTTCTCCACTATTCAGTGATTCCTCTACAGTTCAGGAACATGTTAGGCCTTACAGTTGGTCTTCTCTATCCCTGGGTTCCATATTCATTAATTCAACCATACATGGATCAAAAATATTTGGGAAAAAAGTTCCAGAAAGTTCCAAAAGTAAAACTTGAATTTTCTGCACACTGGCAACTATTTATATGGCATTTACATTTATTAGATGTTAAAAGTAATCTAGAGATGACTTAAGGTGTACGGGAGGATGTGCGTAGGTTATGTGCAAATACTACGCCATTTTATATAAGGGACTTGAGAATTCACAGAATTTGGTATCCTTGATGGGTCCTGGAACCAATCCCCTATGGATATCAGGGGTTGACTGTGTTCATATGGTGCTGGATGACCAAGAGTTAACTTAAGAGCTAGTGAAAACGTTCTGATATTACCTATTTTTAAACCTCAGCTGTTAAGTCCCAATACATACATATATATTTTTTTTTCTGGGCATTAAGCATTTGGCTAAGTGTTTCAACATCAACTAAGATATAGGATACTGCACTTTGAATTCAGTATAAACAGCATATTTAAATAGCCAAGCACCATTTAATATTCCCAGGCATAGGTCATAGGAAATGATATTTCTGCTTTTTTTTTTTCTTTAGTAGTCTCCCTACATGAGAGAAACCAGGATCCGTAAACACAAATACTAAGGAACTCACTTTAAAACAAATAGTTGGTTGCAACAACTCTGATCTGGGAGGAATACCTGACCTTTACTGGCATACAGTTTGCTTTGCCTGAGGAGATTCTATTTTTTTTTTTTTTTTTAAAGCATCTTTATTGAAGTATAATTGCCTTACACTGGTGTGTTAGCTTCTGCTTTATAACAAAGTGAATCAGTTATACATATACAATATGTTCCCATATCTCTTCCCTCTTGCATCTCCCTCCCTCCCACCCTCCCCATCCCACCCCTCTAGGTGGTCACAAAGCACCGAGCTGATCTCCCTGTGCTGTGCGGCTGCTTCCCACTAGCTATCTATTTTACATTTGGTAGTGTATATATGTCCATGACACTCTCTTACCCTGTCACATCTCACCCCACCCCCTCCCCATATCCTCAAGTCCATTCTCTAGTAGGTCTGTGTCTTTATTCCCGTCTTGCCACTAGGTTCTTCATGGCCTTTTTTTTTTTTTTTTCCCCTTAGATTCCGTATATATGTGTTAGCATACTGTATTTGTTTTTCTCTTTCTGACTTACTTCACTCTGTATGACAGACTCTAACTCCATCCACCTCATTACAAATACCTCCATTTCATTTCTTTTTATGGCTGAGTAGTATTCCATTGTATATATGTGCCACATCTTCTTTATCCATTCATCTGTCGATGGACATTTAGGTTGCTTCCATGTCCTGGCTATTGTAAATAGAGCTGCAATGAACATTTTGGTACATGACTCTTTTTGACCTATGGTTTTCTCAGGGTATATGCCCAGTAGTGGGATTGCTGGGTCATATGGTAGTTCTATTTGTAGTTTTTTAAGGAACCTCCATACTGTTCTCCATAGTGGCTGTGTCAATTTACATTCCCACCAACAGTGCAAGAGTGTTCCCTTTCCTCCACACCCTCTCCAGCATTTATTGTTTCTAGATTTTTTGATGATGGCCATTCTGACCGGTGTGAGATGATATCTCATTGTAGTTTTGATTTGCATTTCTCTAATGATTAAAGATGTTGACCGTTCTTTCATGTGTCTGTAGGCCATCTGTATATCTTCTTTGGAGAAATGTCTATTTAGATCTTCTGCCCATTTTTGGATTGGGTTGTTCGTTTTTTGTTATTGAGCTGCATGAGCTGCTTGTAAATCTTGGAGATTAATCCTTTGTCAGTTGCTTCATTTGCAAATATTTTCTCCCATTCTGAGGGTTGTCTTTTGGTCTTGTTTATGGTTTCCTTTGCTGTGCAAAAGCTTTTAAGTTTCATTAGGTCCCATTTGTTTATTTGTGTTCTTATTTCCATTTCCTTGGGAGCTGGGTCAAAAAGAATCTTGCTGTGATGTATGTCATAGAGTGTTCTGCCTATGTTTTCCTCTAAGAGTTTGATAGTGTCTGGCCTTACACTTAGGTCTTTAATCCATTTTGAGTTTATTTTTGAGCATGGTGTCAGGGAGTGTTCTAATTTCATACTTTTACATGTTCCTGTCCAATTTTCCCAGCACCACTTATTGAAGAGGCTGTCTTTTCTCCACTGTATATGCTTGCCTCCTTTATCAAAGATAAGTTGACCATATGTGTGTGGGTTTATCTCTGGGCTTTCTATCCTGTTCCATTGATCTATATTTCTGTTTTTGTGCCAGTACCAAACTGTCTTGATTACTGAAGCTTTGTAATATAGTCTGAAGTCAGGGAGCCTGATTCCCCCACCTCCATTTTTCGTTCTCAAGATGGCTTTGGCTATTCGGGGTCTTTTGTGTTTCCATACAAATTGTGAAATTTTTTGTTCTAGTTCTGTGAAAAATGCCAGTGGTAGTTTGATAGGGATTGCATTGAATCTGTAGATTGCTTTGGGAAGTAGAGTCATTTTCACAATGTTGATTCTTCCAATCCAGGAACATGGTATATCTCTCCATCTATTTGTATCATCTTTAATTTCTTTCATCAGTGTCTTATAATTTTCTACATACAGGTCTTTTGTCTCCTTAGGTAGGTTTATTCCTAGATATTTTATTCTTTTTGTTGCAATGGTAAATGGGAGTGTTTTCTTAATTTCACTTTCAGATTTTTCGTCATTAGTGTATAGAAATGCAAGAGATTTCTGTGCATTAATTTTGTATCCTGCTACTTTACCAAATTCATTGATTAGCTCTAATAGTTTTCTGGTAGCATCTTTAGGATTCTCTATGTATAGTATCATGTCATCTGCAAATAGTGACAGCTTTACTTCTTCTTTTCTGATTTGGATTCCTTTTATTTCTTTGTCTTCTCTGATTGCTGTGGCTAGGACTTCCAGAACTATGTTGAATAATAGTGGTGAGAGTGGGCAACCTTGTCTTGTACCTGATCTTAGTGGAAATGGTTTCAGTTTTTCACCATTGAGGACAATGTTGGCTGTGGGTTTGTCATATATGGCCTTTATTATGTTGAGGAAAGTTCCCTCTATGCCTACTTTCTGCAGGGCTTTTATCATAAATGGGTGTTGAATTTTTTCGAAAGCTTTCTCTGCATCTATTGAGATGATCATATGGTTTTTCTCCTTCAGTTTGTTAATATGGTGTATCACATTGATTGATTTGCGTATATTGAAGAATCCTTGCATTCCTGGGATAAACCCCACTTGATCATGGTGTATGATCCCTTTAATGTGCTGTTGGATTCTGTTTGCTAGTATTTTGTTGAGGATTTTTGCATCTATGTTCATCAGTGATATTGGCCTGTAGTTTTCTTTCTTTGTGACATCTTTGTCTGGTTTTGGTATCAGGGTGATGGTGGCCTCGTAGAATGAGTTTGGGAGTGTTCCTCCCTCTGCAATATTTTGGAAGAGTTTGAGAAGGATAGGTGTTAGCTCTTCTCTAAATGTTTGATAGAATTCACCTGTGAAGGCATCTGGTCCTGGGCTTTTGTTTGTTGGAAGGTTTTTAATCACAGTTTCAATTTCAGTGCTTGTGATTGGTCTGTTCATATTTTCTATTTCTTCCTGGTTCAGTCTTGGCAGTTTGTGCATTTCTAAGAATCTGTCCATTTCTTCCATGTTGTCCATTTTATTGGCATAGAGTTGCTTGTAGTAATCTCTCATGATCTTTTGTATTTCTGCAGTGTCAGTGGTTACTTCTCCTTTTTCATTTCTAATTC
Source organism: Balaenoptera acutorostrata (assembly GCF_949987535.1). Classification (NCBI taxonomy): domain Eukaryota; kingdom Metazoa; phylum Chordata; class Mammalia; order Artiodactyla; family Balaenopteridae; genus Balaenoptera; species Balaenoptera acutorostrata. The sequence goes on from NC_080083.1 coordinate 29,819,152, forward strand.
TATTGATCTGGGTCTTCTCCCTTTTTTTCTTGATGAGTCTGGCTAATGGTTTATCAATTTTGTTTATCTTTTCAAAGAACCAGCTTTTAGTTTCATTGATTTTTGCTATTGTTTCCTTCATTTCTTTTTCATTTATTTCTGACCTGATCTTTATAATTTCTTTCCTTCTGCTGGCTTTGGGGTTTTTTTGTTCTTCTTTCTCTAATTGCTTTAGGTGCAAGGTTAGGTTGTTTATTCGAGATGTTTCCTGTTTCTTGAGGTAGGCTTGTATTGCTATAAACTTCCCTCTTAGCACTGCTTTTGCTGCGTCCCATAGGTTTTGGGTCGTCGTGTCTCCGTTGTCATTTGTTTCTAGGTATTCTTTGATTTCTTCAGTAATCACTTCGTTATTAAGTAATGTATTGTGTAGCCTCCATGTGTTTGTAGTTTTTACAGATCTTTTCCTGTAATTGATATCTAGTCTCATAGCATTGTGGTCGGAAAAGATACTTGATACGATTTCAATTTTCTTAAATTTACCAAGGCTTGATTTGTGACCCAAGATATGATCTATCCTGGAGAATGTTCCATGAGCACTTGAGAAAAATGTGTATTCTGTTGTTTTTGGGTGGAATGTCCTATAAATATCAATTAAGTCCATATTGTTTAATGTATCATTTAAAGCTTGTGTTTCCTTATTTATTTTCATTTTGGATGATCTGTCCATTGGTGAAAGTGGGGTGTTAAAGTCCCCTACTATGATTGTGTTGCTGTCAATTTCCCCTTTTATGGCTGTTAGTATTTGCCTTATGTATTGAGGTGCTCCTATGTTGGGTGCATAAATATTTACAATTGTTATACCTTCCTCTTGGATCGATCCCTTGATCATTATATAGTGTCCTTCTTTGTCTCTTGTAATAGTCTTTATTTTAAAGTCTATTTTGTCTGATATGAGAATTGCTACTCCAGCTTTCTTTTGATTTCCATTTGCATGGAATATCTTTTTCCATCCCCTCACTTTCAATCTGTATGTGTCTCTAGGTCTGAAGTGGGTCTCTTGTAGACAGCATATATATGGGTCTTGTTTTTGTATCCATTCAGCCAGCCTGTGTCTTTTGGTGGGAGCATTTAATCCATTTACATTCAAGGTAATTATCGATATGTATGTTCCTATTCCCATTTTCTTAAATGTATTGGGTTTGTTATTGTAGGTGTTTTCCTTCTCTTGTGTTTCTTGCCTAGAGAAGTTCCTTTAGCATTTGTTGTAAAGCTGGTTTGGTGGTGCTGAACTCTCTCAGCTTTTGCTTGTCTGTAAAGGTTTTAATTTCTCCATCAAATCTGAATGAGATCCTTGCTGGGTGGAGTAGTCTTGGTTGTAGGTTTTTCTCCTTCATCACTTTAAGTATATCCTGCCACTCCCTTCTGGCTTGCAGAGTTTCTGCTGATAGATCAGATGTTAACCTTATGGGGAGTCCCTTGTGTGTTATTTGTTTTTTTTCCCTTGCTGCCTTTAATATGTTTTCCTTATATTTAATTTTTGACAGTTTGATTAATATGTGTCTTGGCATGTTCCTCCTTGGGTTTATCCTGTATGGGACTCTCTGTGCTTCCAGGACTTGATTAACTATTTCCTTTCCCATATTAGGGAAGTTTTCAACTATAATCTCTTCAAAAATTTTCTCAGTCCCTTTCTTTTTCTCTTCTTCTTCTGGGACCCCTATAATTCGAATGTTGGAGCATTTAATGTTGTCCCAGAGGTCCCTGAGACTGTCCTCAGTTCTTTTCATTCTTTTTTCTTTATCCTGCTCTGTAGTAGTTATTTCCACCATTTTATCTTCCAGGTCACTTATCCTTTCTTCTGCCTCAGTTATTCTACTATTGATCCCATCTAGAGTATTTTTAATTTCATTTATTGTGTTCTTCATCATTGCTTGGTTCCTCTTTAGTTCTTCTACATCCTTGTTAAATGTTTCTTGCATTTTGTCTATTCTATTTCCAAGATTTTGGATCATCCTTACTATCATTATTCTGAATTCTTTTTCAGGTAGACTACCTATTTCCTCTTCATTTGTTAAGTCCAGTGTGTTTTGAGCCTGCTCCTTCATCTGCTGTGTGTTTTTCTGTCGTCTCATTTTGCCTATCTTACTGTGTTTGGGGTCTCCTTTTCACAGGCTGCAGGTTCGTAGTTCCCGTTGTTTTTGGTATCTGTCCCCAGTGGCTAAGGTTGGTTCAGTGGGTTGTGTAGGCTTCCTGGTGGAGGGAATTAGTGCCTGAGTTCTGGTGGATGAGGCTAGATCTTGTCTTTCTGGTGGGCATGTCCACGTCTGGTGGTGTATTTTGGGGTGTCTGTGGCCTTATTATGATTTTAGGCAGCCTCTCTGCCAATGGATGGGGTTGTGTTCCTGTCTAGCTAGTTGTTTGGCATAGGGTGTCCAGCACTGTAGCTTGCAGGTCGTTGGGTGAAGCTGGGTCTTGATGTTGAGATGGAGATCTCTGGGAGATTTTTGCCGTTTGGTATTACGTGGAGCTGGGAGGTCTCTTGTGGACCAGTGTTCTGAAGTTGGCTCTCCCACCTCAGAGGCACGGCCCTGATGCCTGGCTGGAGCACCAAGAGCCTTTCGTCCACACAGCTCAGAGTAAAAGGGAGAAAAAATAGAAAGAAAGAAAGAAAGAGGCTATAATATAGTGAAGTAAAATAAAGCTATTGTAAAGCAAAGCTATACAGACAAAATCTCACCCAGAAGCATATGCATATACACTCACAAAAAAAAGGAAAAGGGGAAAAATTAATATCTCCTGCTCCCAGAGTCCCCCTCCTGAATTTGGGATGATTCGTTGTCTATTCAGGTATTCAGCAGATGCAGGCACATCAAGTTGTTTGTGGAGTTTTAATCCGCTGCTTCGGAGGCTGCTGGGAGAGATTTCCCCTTCTCTTCCCTGTTCGCACAGCTCCTGGGGTTCAGCTTTGGATTTGGACCCGCCTCTGCGTGTAGGTCGCCTGAGGGCGTCTGTTCCCCTCCCAGACAGGACGGGGTTAAAGGAGCAGCTGCTTCGGGGGCTCTGGCTCACCCAGGCCGCGGGGAGGGAGGGGTACAGAGGAGGCGGGGCGAGCCTGCGGCGTCAGAGGCCGGCGTGACGTTGCACCAGCCTGAGGCGCGCAGTGCGTTCTCCCGGGGATGTTGTCCCCGGATCCCGGGACCCTGGCAGTGGCGGGCTGCACAGGCTACCGGGAGGGGCGGTGTGGAGAGTGACCTGTGCTCACACACAGGCTTTTTGGAGGCGGCAGCAGCAGCCACAGCGTCTCACGCCCATCTCTGGGGTCCGCGCTGATCGCCGCGGCTCGCGCCCTTCTCTGGAGTTCGTTTAGGCGGAGCTCTGAATCCCCTCTCCTTGCGCGCAGCGAAACTAAGAGGCAAGAAAAAGTCTCTTGCCTCTTCGGCAGCTGCAGACCTTTTCCCGGTCTCCCTCCCGGCTAGCTGTGGTGCGCCAACCCCTTCAGGCTGTGTTCACGCTGCCAGCCCCAGTCCTCTCCCTGCGATCCGACCGCAGCCCGAGCCTCAGCTCCCAGCCCCGCCCGCCCCGGCGGGGGAGCAGACAAGCCTCTCGGGCTGGTGAGCGCCGCTCGGCGCCGAGCCTCTGTGCGGGAGTCTCTCCGTTTTTCCCTCTGCGCCCCTGTTGCTGTGGGATCCGCGCTGATAGCCGCGGCTTGCGCCCTTCTCTGGAGTTCGTTTAGACGGTGCTCTGAATCCCCTCTCCTTGCCCGCCGCGAAACAAAGAGGCAAGAAAAAGTCTCTTGCCTCTTCGGCAGCTGCAGACTTTTTCCCGGACTCACTTCCGGCTACCTGTGGTGCACTAAACCCTTCAGGCTGTGTTCACGCTGCCAGCCCCAGTCCTCTCCCTGCGATCCGACCGAAGCCGATCCTCAGCTCCCAGCCCCGCCCGCCCCGGCGGCTAAGCAGACAAGCCTCTCGGGCTGCTGAGTGCTACTCTGCGCCGAGCCTCTGTGCGGGAGTCTCTCCGTTTTTTCCTCTGTGCCCCTGTTGCTGTGGGGTCTGCGCTGATAACTGCGGCTCGCGCCAGTCTCTGAAGTTCGTTTAGGCGGTGCTCTGAATCCCCTCTCCTCGCGCACCAGGAAACAAAGAGGGAAGAAAAAGTCTCTTGCCTCTTCGGCAGCTGCAGACTTTTTCCCCGGACTCCCTCCCGGCTAGCTGTGGTGCGCTAACCCCTTCAGGCTGTGTTCACGCTGCCAGCCCCAGTCCTCTCCCTGCGATCCGACCGAAGCCCGAGCCTCAGCTCCCAGCCCCGCCCGCCCCGGCGGGGAAGCAGACAAGCCTCTCGGGCTGGTGAGTGCTGCTCGGCGCCGAGCCTCTGTGCGGGAACCTCTCTGCTTTGCCCTCCGCACCCCTGTGGCTGCGCTCTCCTCCGTGGCTCTGAAGCTTCCCCCCTCCGCCCCCCGCAGTCTCCGCCCGCGAAGGGGCTCCTAGTGCGTGGAAACCTTTCCTCCTTCACGGCTCCCTCCCACTGGTGCAGGTGCTGTCCCTATTCTTTTGTCTCTGTTATTTCTTTTTTTTTTGCTCTACCCAAGTATGGGGGGAGTTTCTTGCCTTTTTGGAGGTCGGACGTTTTCTGCCAGCGTTCAGTGGGTTTTCTGTAGGAGCAGTTCCACGTGTAGATGTATTTCTACTGTATCTGTGGGAAGGAAGGTGATCTCCGCGTCTTACTCTTCCGCCATCTTCTCCCCTCTGTCGAGATTCTATTTTTTAAGCTGATCATCTTCTTGGGTACATCTCCTTTTTTGAAAGCATATTCTTTACCCGCGGGGCTGTCAACTCCTTCCTTGTTCCTCCTGCCCTTGTTTTTCTTTCATGGCAAACTGAAAATATCCTACTTTAAGCACATGATTTCTAGTGTCATTACAGCTCAGTCTGGTGGAGGCCAGATATGCCCTGAGAATGATGACCACGGGAGAAGCTTGAGCCTGCCCTTTGAAAAGGGACGCCACTCACTGGGCTTCTAGATTTTTTGGCCATGGTAGAGAGATCAGTGGCAACATTGCCACATTGTCCTCACCATTATAACTCTAATTTTTCCATTTTGTAAAATGTGAGAAGCTACACTTGTTCCAATATTATCATCCCTTTGAAATGAGATGTGTAAAAGTGAGAGAGAATTAAGATGAGATAAAAAATATCAAAGATTTGGTAATATAATAATGTAAGGACAGCCATATAAGGTATATGCCTTTTAAATTGTTTCTTTCAATAATTCCTTTTTGTTTACAAACCAAGGCAGTATTGCCATGATTATAGGTACAGTCAGCACATTGAAGGGATATGAGCTAGAGAGAAAGATCTTTTGGAAAAGCAGTTTTTAAGGCCTGGAACACAGGACTAGATAATGGCCAATGATTCTATTAGATTGGGTCCATGTGTAGACACCCATGGCTATCAGGTGACAGACAGTGGTAATGGTACCAGATGCCTTCTACTCTATCAATCACTCTTTGATCCTATTTTTGTTTAACTTGAGAGGTTAGTTATAGGTGTTTGGGTTTAAACACTTTCCTCTTAAGAAAACAGGCCAGATCCCTTATGAAAAATATTTGGGTAGGAGCAAATATGGAAGTTGTATAGACAAAGTCATTCTTTATAGAATGGGTGGGATGAAGGAGCAAACTGGTCCTGTGTTGATCACCCATGCCAGGCACTTTCCATTCAGTATCTCATTTGCTACTCAAGCAAACTTGGAAACATTTAGGCATTTTATCAATAATAAAACAGACTCTCAGAGAGGTTAACTGACATTGCCTAAGATCCCCTTGTGAGTAATTGGCAGAGATAAGATTTGAACCATGTCTGTCTACAGAGAGCACATACTCTCTCTGTTGAAATCTACTGTATGTGGTAGATGCTGCAACAGAGGAGGAAATAAATGGAAATGGATGGCAAGACCTGGAGATGCCAACGTGGGCATCTGGGAAAACTTCCTGGAAGAAAGAGAGTTATAGTAAAGGCCTGAAGGATGGGTGGGACTTTGAGTGAAAGAGATGAGGGCCAGGGAGAAGTGGGAGAGAGGTAGGTCGTCGGCTTCAAAATGAGTGAATAAATGATGTGGAGGAAAATGGGTTGTTCAAAAATGACAGAAAATTCAGTGTGACTCAAATATAGGCTGTGGGGGATCAAAAAGAGTGTGCAATGAATGATAAGACTAAAAATGTGGGTGGAGGCTTTAATAACCCAGCCCTGTGTGTGATTACCTTCCAAGTGGCTTACACTGTAAGTGATGTAAGCTCAGAGGAGGAAAAGGCAATGTGAGCATTTGCTTCTTGAGTCATTTTTGTAGTGGAAATTCTATGCTGACAGTGTCTCTCCCTTGCTCTGTCTTCCTGAGTGATCTTTGAAAACACAGACCCTGGATCTGTGTGTAGCAGAGAGCTTAGCAAGTCACCTAGTGGATCAAGGAAAGTTCTGTCATTCCTCAAACCCAGGGTTATCTGTTCCCTCAGCCAGCATAGCTGCCAGAGACCCTGGAGAAGTCTGAAAGGGCTTACCCATTCATGGGCTTATCAGGCAGAGCAGCTCAGAGGCTGTTTGTGAGAAAGATAAGATAGCAGGTCTCCAAAGAGAAGGAGGAAAATGACAGAGCAAAGAAAAAAATATGTGTATATATGTGAGTGTGTATATGCATACATGTGTACATGTACTTATGTGTATATGTATGTGTATACATATATGTATATATGTATCTGTCTGCCTATTATCTATCTCTCTATCTATCTCTCTATCTATCTATCTATCATCTATCTATCTACCTCTCTAATCTCGTCTTCTTGGCTGGGCCTTCTCATTTAACTATGTATCTCTTTTAAGGAAAGGGATTCTTCACTAAAAGAAAATTGAGATTGGATTCAGGTGGGGAATTTCCTGACTCAACCAGGGCTGTTTTCAAAAAACAGTATATGTAGTCTCAAATGAATTTTCAGGGTAAAGTCTGAGCACATAAGCAGATGTCTGTGTCAGGGGGTTTCAAGAAAAGTCAAGTAGCAGGCAGCCAGTTTGGTAGACAGGTATGGTAGACAGAAGGAGTGAAGGGGTCACAGCACATGGCACACACAGACAGGTTATTATTTTATTATCTGGTGAGAATTTTGTAGGTTCTAATTCAAGATATCCATGTGCCTGTGTGGCAGTGGGATAGAGTAGAAAGTAGATGGACTTAGTAGTCAGACTTAGGTTAAAATGAATTCATTTATTTAGCACATATTTATTAAGCATTTATTATGTGCTAAGCCCATGTTAGAAGCTGAGGATAGATTAGAACACAAGAGAAAAAATGTATCTCCTGCATGGAGCTTGTGTTACCAAGTCCAATCTTGTACTGCTCGCTGCACGACAGGCTGATAAATCAAGAGACGAGTTGTTGGGGCAGGAATAACGATTTTATTTGGAAAGCCAGCAGACTGAGAAGGTGGTGGACTACTGTCCCAAAGAACCATACCCAAGTCAGAAGTCAGGCTTCTTTTATACTAAAAGGGGGAGAGGGTGTGGTTGTTTGGTGCAAACTTCTTGGTGTTGGAATCCTTTGTTCTTGCAGCAGCTGTCCACATAGGTCAGTTCACAATGTTCCTATAAACTTCCAACAAGACAAATGCCATTCTCTGTTCTGCAACTTTTTTTCTCTGTATGAATGGAAAAGTATTAGACCCTTAAAAGTCAGAGCCTTGAGAATGGGCTATCCTGTATATTTCAGGCTATAGGCAACATTCTCAACTCAAAGCAAAAGCAGTAGAATACAAAGGTTAAAGTAAAAGAAGCATCCAATATGGAGTCAGATTTGTTCTTCCCTATTATGCTGGCATTCCCTTCTGATCTATAGGTTCCCTGTCATCTACTCAACACCATTCACAGAAAACCTTCTCCCAAGAGTAGTTTATTGTAAGAGTTGGCATAGTATGGCCTGCAGTCCAAATCTGGCCTGACGACCATTTTTGTACTGCTCAGGAGCTAAGAATTTCCTATTTGTAAATGGTTGGGGAAAAATCAAAAGAAGAAAAGTATTTTGTGATGTGAAAATTATATGAAATTCAATTTTTATTGTCTATGAATAAAGTTTTATTGGAATACAGCCTTGCCCATTTGCTTATATCTGTGGCTACTGTCACCCTCCAATGGCAGAGTTGAGTAGCTGTGTCAGAGACCATAAGGCCCACAAAGTCTGAAATACTGACCATCTGGCCTTTTGCAGACACCTGGTCTAAAGTCTCTGCACTTCCTCATAACACATTTTCCTCCCAGTTCACTCTCCTCAGGCTCCTGTATCCATCCATCCCATGTGACTGCTCTTGTCAAGGAAAACAATATTTTCCATGTTGCCAGGTCCAGGGATTTCCTGTTACTTATCTTTCAACAGCATTGTACACAGGTGGCAGCTCTCTTCTTGTAATACCTTTTCCTCCTAGCTTCCATGACCTGTATTCTCATTTCTTTTTACCTACTGCCCACTGTGCCAACACCCTGTTCTCAGTAAAGCTGAAAGTCTAGAAATGGCCGTTGTACTTATATAGCCTGTACTTGCCTCCCATGAGACATTCTAATGTTATAAACCCCCTCATGGAATTATGCCTACATCTGCCCACAACCACCTTCGGGCTTGTTCCCCACAAGCTCTGGCATCACCTTGCTGTCAGTTACATGGAAAGAGAAACTGCGGTGCATTTTAGGATCACTGGGTCTTGTGGTTGGTGACCACACCCAGATCTCCATTCCCTGTTCCTCTCAGGGCTATATGGTCTAGAGGAGAGATGTAGAGCAGAAAGTCCAGTAGTCATCCTGCTACAACACAATTTTCCATAATGTGAATTATCCAATATGTGATTGGTGAGGGAATGTCATCACAGGAGGAGGACACTATGTTAGGTCACATGTGATTTGTCCTAGGCAAACTGAACAAGGATAGTAGAAGAATTATAACCCTCAGCAGGGAAGAAAAAGACATTCAGTCGTCTGAGGCAAAGACAGAAGCTTTTTCAGCCCTATGTCAAGAAAATGAAACATGAGCACTTGTACAGGGGCATCCCTCCCCAGAGCGGGGCTCGCTCAGCCTTGAGCAGATTGCACTTCCCTCTGTTTAGTTCCACCTGCATTGTCTCAGGCCTACAAGTAACATTTTTACTTTTGGGGTGGAAGATATTTTAGTATCCCCCAGAGCATTCTCCATCCCTGCTGACGTGGGGGTTTGGGTTCTCCAAGTTATCTCCTGAGGTTCCAATTATTGTTATCAGTAGCGATCAGGTTACAGTTACATAAGTCTTGAATAGTTTGCTCTAAAATCACAGGCAAATGCCATACTGATTAATGAATCTACCTCTCGAAATGGTTAGGGAGTTCCAGAATCTCTGAACCTGATGACCTTGGGTTGATGAATAGGAGTGCTTTTACTGCAGAGCTGAGAAGACCCCAGATCCCTGTGTCCCACCACTGCCCTATGAGGTCCAGGGCAAAGAACTGACTTCTAACACCAGGTGCTCCTTGGATTCTTCCAGGTGAGCAGCAACCTCCTCTGCTTGCCTGCAGATTGTTCCTGATTATGTTCTCAAGACAGAGCCCTCAGGATTAGCCAGGGGCTTTGTCCTTTATTCGGTTGCCTTCTCTGGGAACAACCAGGTCATTTTGAGCTTTATTGTTTTCTTGTTTGGTTTGGTTATTTCATTTAGGAGGATTTCCTGGAGTTAATACCTCCTTCATATCCTTCTGTCATTTTTGGGAGTGGGTCTCCTTTCTCCCTGCACTGCACCTGTGGGAGGCAGATGCTGTCACAGCATCACCAAATACGGTTGCACCAGGTCTTAGTTGCAGCACGCAGGATCTTTAGTTTTGGCACGCAAACTCTTAGTGGTGGCATGTGGGATCTAGTGCCCTGACCAGGGATTGAACCTGGGCCCCCTGCATTGGGAGCACAGAGTCTTAGCCACTGGACCACCAGGGAAGTCCCTTTACTTCCTTTTCTGTTATGTAGGGAACTAAAGATTCTCTGTGAAATCATGTTACTCAGAAAACATGTCCAGTGGACTTCGGTCACTCACAGCACACGTGGTAATAAAGTGGTGCAGTGTGGAGAGGACTAATAATTGGGGCTTGAGGGAGAAAGGCAAGAAGACAGTGGCATCATCTCAAAGCCCAGAGACTTATCTCAAGTTATGATTTCAAGTGAGCTGCTTAACTCTGAGGTTTATTCTAGAAGAATCCTTAAAGGATCATGTAAAATTTTTAATGTGTTTAAAAGCATATGTTGAGTTCTCCCCAAAGAGCAATTTCATTAATTGCTGGGGTTACTACAAGGTAGAATCATAATCCTTTTCTTATATTACAGAGCATGCTTCAACCGAAGTATGCTCCTTGTATACTCTCATATTAAGGAATATTGTTTTTAAAAACAATAAACCAGAAATATTTTCGAGGATGCTTTTGACATAATTCTTTTCAAATATCATGAGGTTTCCAAATGAGACCAGTTTATGATAATACTATCATTCACAGTTACCCAAAACTCTCACTTATTCTTTTTTGAAATAGTCAGATCTTAATTAGTAATTCCTCATATTGGAGGGACACTATTATTCCAAACATGGTTACCTGGAATGCTTAAATGACAATCGTACTGATACGGTATCAACAAACGAAGATGATAGGGATTTGTCTCAATTAGGAAGAAACACAGACACCATGCTGTGTCATTATCAGCCGTGTTCTCAAGTCGGGAGTATGTGGTTCCTGGATTCTGTTTCTCCCTTCCTCCTGATAACTTCCTCAACACTTTCAAGACCCCCAAAATCCATCTCTGGCTCCCATTACCTCAAGAACAGTTAAAACGTTTTAATATGGCATCATGATACCAGGCCTTCCATGACCTGCCTCCCCTACTTCCTCTTCTCCAGCTCCCACTGCAGCCTCCCATACATTTTATGCACAAGCCATACAGGACTCTTGTGATTCAGTAAACAAGCTGTGCTATTTTTACGTCTGTGCTTTTGGGCATGTCTCTTGCTTTTTCCTGAATGCCCTTTAACTCCTTGCCTGTCTGGAGAATTCCTTCTCAGTGCTTAAACTTCAGTTCACTTGTCACCTTCTCAGTGAAGCCTTTTCCAACCATCCCTGTCCATTCTCTGCCTCCTGCCATGAAGCTATTATTTCCTTCTTTGCATCTCCCCAAGACCTTGTAAACATGACATAGCAATTAGCGAGTATTTATATGCTTGCCTTTCTTCTTTACTCGACTGTATGTTTCTTGAGAGCAGGGGTTGTATTTTACTAAGTTTGGTCTTCTTAGTGCCTAGAATAATATCCAACATATAGTTGGCACTCTGAAAATAGAAACTATTACTAAGGAATTAGAATAATTTTATCAAATGATACATATTTACTGAAATGCTCTATTTTCTGCACTGTGCTGGTGTTATTGGGGATATAAAAGAGGCAATTATTTCTCTACTCTTGGGGACTTTATGATTTAACCTGAAAGACAAGGCTGGCAGACTTAAAACAATTAGACATTGTTTGCCAAAGAGTGTGCTGCAGAACACTAATTGTGGGAGAGCTGCATCAGAAAGGGTTCTGTGGTCAATTAAATTTGAAATGTTGCAGATTATATCGTCCTTCAGAGATTTCAATGTACTTATGTACCCTAAAGGCTCTGAGAAAACTGATAAAGAATCCTGTGTAAATACCAAATCTCATGTGATCAGGAGCCTTTTCTGTGTGGGTAACACCTATCAACATCCTGTGCTTCCTAGGAATACACTGATTTAAAGAATAGAAGTAAGTGTTAAACTGCATTAAACTACAATTATGCACAAAGTAGTGCAAAGAAAGGGACATCACTGTGGGTTTGAATAGGTAGGGAAAGATCCAGTATGAGTTTAACTTTGGGGAATTGAATTAAGGAATATTTTATAATCTAGGTCCTTTATGTTGCTTTTATTTTTCTGTTCCACATGTTGAAAATAGTTACCCTCACCATTACCTGGGCAAAGTTAGATGGCTTCTCCTGCTGATAGTTGTGGAGACCCATCACACAGTGTACCAGGTGCTCTGTCTCCATCATTTCATTGCAACTCTGGGAGTTGATCATTTATAATCTATATTTCACAAATCAGAAACCTTTGGGTAGAAAGTGAATGTGACCTTCCTGTAGTCACAAAGCTAGTAAGTAGAAGAGCCAGGACTCAAAATCAGGTTTGATACCAAAACTCATACATTTAACCATTAGTTATGTATCGTGCTGCATCTCCCAAAAGATTGGGACCTTCCCAGAGAAGGAGCAACATGAAAACGTTTAGAGGCCACCGATTTTCCATCTTTTCCCTAAGTGAGTTTGATGGTTAGTTTTATGTGTCAACTTGGTTGGGCTACGGTGCCTAGGTATTTGGTCTTGCTTCTGTGAGGGTGTTTTTAGATGAGATTAACATTTAAATTGGTAAACTTTGAGTAAAGCAGATTGCCCTCTATAATGTGTGTGGATCTCATCTAATCAGTTGAAGGCCTGAATAGAACAGAAAACTGAGCTCCCCAAAGCAATAAGAAATTCTGCCAGCAGATGGCCTTTGGTCTTAAACCACAACATAGTTCTTCCTGGGGCTCCAGTTTGCCAATCCACTTTGCGGATTTTGGACTTGCTGCTTCCATAACTGCATGAACCAATTCCTTAAAATAAATCACACACACATATACACATTCACGTACACACACACTCACACACACAACTTATTGGTCCTGTTTCTCTACAGAAACATAATACAGTAAGTCCCCTACATAAGAAACTTCAAGTTGTGAACTTTCAAAGATTCGAACATGCATGCCAGCCCCTGTATGCCAGCTGTTGTACTGTACTACTGTACTGTACTGTAAGATTTATTTTTGTATTCATTTTTTATGTATGTATTATTTGTGTGAAAAGTATTTTAAACCTATTACAGTGCAGTACTATATAGTCGATTGTGTTAGTTGGGTACCTAGGCTAACTTTGTTGGACTTATGAACAAATTGGACTTACAAATGTGCTCTCAGAATGGAACTTGTTCGTATGTAGGGGACTTACTATACAGAGAGGAAAGGAAACTATATAAACATCCTTTTGAGTTGCAGGTTCCACCCATGGAAATACTAACCCAAAGGAGAGGACAGGCACTTTTTCTGTAAGTGGATAAGTCTGCAGCAAATGTAGCTCTAGAGGCCATGATTCACTGTCCTATGCACTGGGCCATCCCGTGGACAATACAGCATTCAGAGCATACCTATTGCTCTGCACAGAGCTCTCCAGGTCTTGAACTTCAAATGGAAGTCATCTGCCTTCCTTGAAATTCTGCTTTCTTTTATGAAAGGCACATTTCCACAGAATTTCTTGATTCACTTGTGGTGAAATGCCAAGCATGTTAGGAACATCATTCACCATTTGTTCTGAGCCAAGGCTTGATGGTTGGTGTGGGTTCTAATTTTAGCTCTGCCACTTCTAACCATGTGACTCTGGACAAGTTTGGATACCCTTTGTTTTTGTTTCAGGATCTACCCCATAGGGTTCTGTGAAGATTAGTTGAAACAATACATATAAGGTACCCTAAAATTAATACAAGGTAATCATCCAAATGCTAGTGATTATAATAATAGTTATTAGATCTTAACAAGAATTGGTTTTCCAGCCATGCTAGGTAGTCTATTCAAAGCTTTTTGGTTTACTGACTCCACACCCTCATTAATATAATTTTCTATTCAAGCATGACTCTGTAGTAATCCATACATCTGCAACTACACTCAGTACACTTTAGTTGCTGGACATACCCAAGTATGTATATTCTGCTCCTTCTCTCAGGAAGCTTGGAGTCTTTATTAAACCAGTAAGGACCAACTCCTAAGACTCCTTAGTTTCTAAGGAGTTTGGTGCTGCATTTCTAAGGCTACTAAAGCCTCTTACTTTCATAAAGATCTACATTACTGCTCAAGCCCAGAGTTGAGGCATTCACCTTGATTCCTCCTATTTCTTTACCCCTTATATCTAATCCAGTAGCAAAATCTCATCACTCTCATCTCATTGCTTGTATATGTGTTCTGAATCTACTCCTTCACATCACCACTGCTCACACTTGCGGAATTCAAGCTACAATAAAAATTGTATGTTTCCTTTTGCCCAACTTGACTGAAAAGGGAACATCTAAAACAAAGAATTGTTCACTGAAAGAAAATGCTGTGGAAATTTTGTTTATACAGATGCGGTGCTGTTTATGAAAGACTTTACTTTGATCTGATAAGAAACTGAAACTAAACAGAAGTTTTGACTATCCAATTATTCAAGTTGAAGGTGGTTTCCAGTAACACTAAATTTAACTGTTTTTCTCCCTGTCCCAAATGTTAGATTTCCTCTTTTGAGATTTTCTTTCATCTCCTATAAATCAAGTTTTATTGTCAAATTCTTTTTATCTGAGTTTGCCTTTAAGTACTTGCATTGTAACTTTTGTTCTTTTCTTGAAAAAAATGGGTAGAATCATGAAACCCTGAAAAGGTGTTGACTCCTAAAATGTATGTTGCTTTTGTTTATGTTGCAAATGACATCATCGATGTACTTTCCCTCCACTTTTTGCTTCCTTTTTTTTTCTCCCAAACATACATGTTATGTTGAAAATTTTCTGAGTGGGGAGAAAGTAGTTCAACCTCTGTTTTTTCCAGCATCCATCAGTTTTAGAATAAAGAATTGACTCTGATGTTTGTGATTCAAAACCAATGTGGTTTATTTTTCCCACACACCCTAGTCTATGTCCCTGCCATTAGTCACCTGGATTACACTATTGCCACCTAACCAGTGTATTTGCCTCATTTGTGTTCCACCATTACCCAGTTTTCACCCAATTTGATATAAAAATACCAGAGTGGTATTTTTTTTTTTTTTTTTTTGGCCGTATCTCTCAGCTTGTGGGATCTTAGTTCCCTGACCAGGGATTGAACCCAGGCCACGGCAGTAAAACCACCGAGTCCTAACCACTGGACCACCAGGGAATTCCCAGAGTGGTATTTTTAAAACTTAGATAATGCCAACTCCAGCTGAAAACTCTTGAGTCTTCCTACCAGGTCCAGTGGGTTCTGGCTCCTCCTATCCCTTTGACTCAGTCATGAGACTCTAGCCACACTGACCTCTCAATTCTTGGACTATCCCAAGCTGGTATGTACCTTGGGATTTTGAACCCTACTTTGTTTATACCTATTTCCTTCCCATCATTCATGTCTCATCTCATATATCACCTCTTCAGAGAGGCCTTCCCTGACCACCTACCCCAAGTGTGTCCACCCCAGTGCTCCCTATCACCTCACCCTGTTTTGTTTCCATCATGACATTTACCTCAATCTGAAATCAGTGAGTTTATTTATTTGATTTTATGGTATGTTCCTTCTGGTTTCTCAGTATGATTATAAACTTCTGAGGGCAATGATCTTGTTTGTCTGGTTTGCCACTGTATCCTGAACACCTAGAGTAGTCCCTGGAACATAGTAGTTGTTCAATAAATATTTGTTCAGTGAATAACTAGTTACCTAGCCATGTTTTCTAATTATATTTCGGTCATGGACACATGTGTGCCTCTTGATTGGTGGTTTGATATTAATTATAGGTTCATTTGAATATATCAAAACAAATAATAACAAATATTGTTTGGGTACTCTTATTTTCATGTAATAGGTTGAATTAACCTTAAGTCTGGGCACTCATAATATATTAGGATGTGTACTGATGAATAAGTCTAGCAGCATCATTTCTTGGACATCAGGGGAAATGCAGGAATGATAGCAGGGTCCAGCAGGGATGCCATTGACTAAAGCCTATAAATGTGTAGGCATCTGAAAATCAGGGAAGAGTATTTCCTATCCCTGCAGCCCTCACCCCTTTCACCACTCACATCTAAAGTATTCCTTAAACATTCTTCAGGACAATCTATCCTTCAGGGTATGGATGTTTCCAGCCTAGGAGAACAAAGGAAATAAGTGACAGATTTTGTCTAGTGGCTCTCCCCAATGTAGCTGGAATTTAATTTCAATAAAGCAGATGACTTCTTGGGAGGGTGAGCTGAGCTATTAATTCATGGGAAGGAAAAGAGGAGGTTAAATGTGGGGCTGTCAATCTGAGCAATGCCCTTGCAAGACAAATGATACCATCTTTCCTTTTCAATAGCCTTCCTGGAATCTAATTTGCATGAGTTGTGAGATAATGCTCAGCTCTGTCTCATTTGCAAATCTGGAAACATAGGGGACAGACACTGAGGCCTTCAACAGTAAATCCAGAAAGTGTAGCAAGGTTAACTCTTCTCATTTAGAGACAGAAATGTTGTGCTGCTCACTTCCTGGATGAAAAAGAAGGACCTGAAAAATTTATGGGGATATCTACTTAAGTAAATACTATTACAGCCCCTGAAACAAAAGAGTCAGATGAAGAAATTTACTGTCTCCAAATTGAGGGTGTCTGCAGAATATGACCCCCTAATGAATGAATAAAATTCTTATCAAGAAAAAGAGCAATCAGCAGGGTGGACAGTCATGGCTTCAAGATATTTTTGGAATAGTCACCAAAAAAGGTTTTTGGATTTTTGTTTTGCATTTCCTGTTCCTCATTTGAACTGCTAGATCTATGGCCTTCATTGCCTCAAGTTATAGAGAATGAAAAAGAAAGCCAAGAAAAACTGGAATTTTTAACAAAAGAACAGTAAAGTTGGAAGTATATAAGATGAGTCAGAGCCAGGAATCAGGCCCCAAGAGCAGATGGGGACTTGATAGGTTGGGAGCTGGAAACAAGCTTGAGGAGGAGCATGCAACATGGGCTTAGATATTATAGGTCTCTTAAAAATCACCTTGACTTACCCCCTCAAGATAATTTAGGCTGGGGAGAGCACTAAAAAGTAGCAGGTGTGTCTGAAGACCCTGCATGCTGTTTCCAGAATAGAATCTTGGAGAGAGGTGGCAAGATCATCCTTAAGGGAAAAAGCTGGCAGCCTGTTCAGATACTTATACACACGTATTGCAGGGGTGAAACATATCTCTAAAATGTTTTAGCCAATCCACATATCTTAAGTACTTTAGATTTTCCCAAAGAGAGTTCCATATCTAGCATTCATTATGTTATTTAACATGCTACACATTTCAGCAATAAAAACCCATTTCTGCTACTTCCTGTGCCAATTAGCCAAACTTCAAGTGTTGATTAAATTATGAATATAGAAGTGCTTGTGGTTATTTCCCGTGGACCGAGGCTCTTCTGATATAAGGCCAGCTGACCACCCTCATTGATATACAGGTTTTTCTGTGCTTTCATTTTATCACGGCAGGGATGTATTAGCAGAGAGCATAGGGGAAAAATGTGTCTCTGATGGCTTTTGAGTTTCTTAAGTTTAGGTTCTATGAGTCATATTCAGATTGTTAGGGAAAAAGCATGACAAGTATCATCCTTTTCCTCAGTATAGAAAAAATTCTCCAGGTCTGGGGGAGGAGGACAAAGGGAGAGAGGGGAAGTGATGAGAGGAAACGCTTGTTAGGGCTGAAGTCAAGGGAGCCCCCTGAAGTGATTGTTGGGGAGTCAGTGTCCTCATACTTCACAGATTGTACTTGAGCAAGTAGTGTTTGCCCCCAGTGACCAGAGCCCATCAGTGGCGTGGATGATCATCCAGTCTCCCTGCTAGTGACCAGGGTGCATCACCTGTGTCTAGGGTCTCTGTTAGATTTACTTCATGTCTAGCGAGATCTCCTTACTTCATTAGCACAAGGTCTACTGACCACCCAGCAGAAAGATGCATTTTGTGTTTGGAGACTGCTCTGTCCCTGTCCAACGTATTTGATGTGAACAGCCTACCACCTTCCTCCATCTTGTAAGGTCCCAAATCATTTGTAAGCCCCAGAGGAAAGCAGGATACGGCCCCAGAGGATGAAGGCAGAGCCCTGTATCCATCATGGCAGTAATGGTGAGAAAGGGAGTGTTCCCACCTGAGTTTGTGTGGGATGAATTGGAAACAGCTAGAGATCTTCTCTGAAGCAAGAAAGTGATAAACTATCCCCACCCTGACCTAGATTGGCATGTTTAATTCTCTAAATTGGACAAATAAGAATTTAATTATTTGCTAGAAATGCACCTCAAATAGCTCAGGCTGTGACCTGTGGAATATATGCTGTGGACCACATAGCTACTTTTGTTTGACTAAGCTTCTCTTTGTAGGGCCATATGATCAGTCTTGAGTTGATCTTGCCTCACTTTTCCTTCACTGTTGGTCCCTACATTTTGGCCTGATCCTTGCTGGCAATTTGTGTGAACTAATTAATTATGACATACACAAAGATCTAACTTTTCAAGAAGTTTCACCTTTTTTCCTCAAATAAAATTTACTTTAGTCTTTACATTTAGCGACAATAAATATCCCAGCTTTAATTGCATATAAGGAGAAAGCCTATCTTAGGAAAATATAGTTTTCTTAAGCCTTCATCTCTGGAGAGAAGAAGTAGTTTGGAATAGAATCCAAAGGAAAAGGATGAAGAAAGAGCTAATTGCTCAGGTTTAGGCATTAAAAGACCACGTAGGTAACTCAACAACAGCAAAAAAACAAAGAACTTGATAAAAATATGTGCAAAGGACTTGAATAGATATTTCTCTAAAGAAGATGTACAAGTGGCCAGTAAGCACATGAAAAGATGCTCAACATTGCTAATCATCAGGGAAATGCGAATCAATGAGATACCACCTCACACCCATTAGGATGGCTACTCTCAAAACACCAGAAAAAAACATGTGTTGGCGAGGACGTGGAGAAATTGGAACACTTGTACACTGTTGGTAAGAATGTAAAATGGTGCAGACACTGTGGAAACAGTATGGCAGTTCCTTAAAAAATTCAAAATAAAATTACCATATGATCCAGCAATTCCACTTCTGGGGGTTTACCCAAAATAATTGAAAGCAGAGTCTTGAAGACACATTTGTACACTGATGTTCATATCAGCATTTTTCACAATAGCCAAAGGGTGGAAGAAACCCAAGTGTCCATTGATGGATGAATGGAGAAAAAAAATGTGTTATATACATACAATGAATATTATTCGGGCTTAAAAAGGAAGGACATTCTGACACATGCTGCAACATGAATGAACTTTGAGGATGCTATGCTAAGTAAAATAAGTCAATCATAAAAAGACAAATGCTATATGATCCACTTATATGAGGTACCTAGACTAGTCGAATTCATAGAGACAGCATGTAGAATGGTGGTTGCCAGGAGGTGGAGGTAGGGGGCATGGAGAGTTATTATTTAATGAATATAGCATTTTAGTTTTGCAAGATAAAAAGAGTTCTAGAGATGGATGGTGGTGATAGTAGCACAACAATGTGACTGTACTTAACACTACTGAACTGTATACTTAAAAATGGTGAAGGTGAGAAATTTTATGTTACGTGTATTTTACCACATTTAAAAAAACAAGACCATGTGAAGAGTAGGCCATAGAATTTTGCATGTTTTCTAGTCCATCTCATTGGGATAATAGAGCAGAAAGGTATTTGAGGCTGCAATCTGAGTCAAGAATAAAAGGTGAGAATTTTTATGAAGGGTTCTTGAATCACATATTTCACAGGAACTAGTAAGGAGAGAAGAGGCTATGTGATAACAAAATTACCTTTGAAATCTCTGTCAATTATTCAGAGAAAAAGTGTATCAATTAATTTATTTATCAAGTAATTTACCAATTAGTTAATTTACCAATTACTTATTGAACCTAATAGTTATCAATTACCAATCGGTACCAATTATTTATCAATTTGTACCAATTAATTTTCCAATTACAATTAATTACAAAAATGGCCAATTAATGAATTTACCAATGAATTTACTAATTATGCTAGATGTTCAACATGGGAGCATAGAGGGCCTCTACTCCATCCACATAGTCACTCAGGGACCCAGGCTGATGGAGGCTGCATCCTCTTATGATGTTCCTTTCTCATCATGGCTTCCAGGGTTGCTGAAGCAGGGGAAGAGAGTGCAAGGAGGTAGCATGGAATGGTTTTAAGTGTCATGCTTAGAGTGATATACATTTGTTCTTCTAAATTTCATTGGCCAGAATCCACAGATATAGTACCACCTTAACTGCAGGTTGGGCAAGAAGTGAATTCTTCCTGCATGTCCAGGAAGAGGAAAATGAAATGGAGATTGGTAAATGTATAACATTGTTTCTGCCACAGGGAACTTTCCTAAATATCAGAAATTAATAAATGGATCTAACCATGAGTTGCACACTCATTAAAAAAACAAACCAATAATGAAGCTATAATTATCATTCCACTTTTATTATTTGTATATTTACTTCCAGTATCTATTAATCCTATACTTCCTCTTTCCAAAACTGACTTGAGAGGGCCTCCAATAAGACAGGAGTAGAGTAATACAGAATCAATAATGGAGAAGGTACAAAAATATTAGTTTTGAACTTCCTGGATGTCTTGGTAGAAAACCTCAATGACATCATTTTCTAAAAAAGTTTCTGTTTATTAGGGAATTTAATACTTTCCTTGCACTGATTTTGCTTTTGATATGTTTTATATAGAAAGCATTACACAATGTACTATTTTCAATAGCAATTTTGCAAAAGATGACAAATTTTTGTTCCTTTCAATAAGAAGACATAATATAAAACTGGGTTGTAAAGGCATTTTTATAGGGAACTAATAGAATAATCCTTGCACATAGCTCTTCTGGCTACTTGATTTGATTCAGAGATAAAGCTTAGAGGATTGAGGGCAATGAATATTTAACAAGTCTCTTAGCCTCTTTCTGTAGAATATCAGTTGTCTCAGGGAGAGTTTGTAGATTAGATGGATAGAATATATTATGAAGATCAGTGTCTCCTTTCTTAAGTACAAATATTCTGTGTTATTGATTGAAAGAGATCCATATACTTTAGAAGAAAATGCACAAGGGGAAGAGTTAACGTTTTGATAGGAAAACTAAGGAACCTGACTTGAATTTTTACTCTGAGTATAAATTTTAAAGTAGAGGGTTTAGAACTCAGCTTTTTAAAAATTTTAAAACACTGGTTAAGTTCTGAATTGAGAGTGCCTGGAGCCCATTCCTGTGTGATCTATTTTTCACAGGGGTGATTTAACAAAGGCTTGGAAGAATCATTTGGCGTCCCTGACCTATTTTGAGATGACTGACCCATACACTGTTTCCATCTGTGTGATCAAAGGCTTCTGCAGCCTACTTCTGATGTGTTAAGCCAGCTGGTTATGTCTTCCTAGCTGCCCAAATGTAAAAGCACGCCACAGACCCTTGAATGGTCTTTTTAGTTAGGACTTTGGATCTTCCTTGCTTGTTCTTGATGTAATCTTTGTCTGATCTAATCCCCTTCTGACCTTACACTTTTGACTCCTTCCCTCAAATCTTCCATTTCTGGCATTGTGGATTCCTCCCCTCATTTATTAAATTGCTTCTTTGGCATCTTACTTTCAGCTATCATCAGTATATTTTGACTTGTGTGTATGTTCCTGCTTCTTTTCATACTGCCGTAGATTGGTTGCTACCCTCTAGTTTAAGGGTTTTGGAAACTCCTAGCACTGAGTCTTTGCTTATCATGTGGATCAGCCTTACCTCCTAAGGAGAGTGTTTGAACAAAGTTGTAGATAAATCAATTCTTACTTCTAAAAAGTTTAAAATTCTTATCAACATTCTCCATCAGGTAAACTTTGAGGGTACAAATACTCAGTGGTGTACCAGTTGAATCTATAACCTGACAATCCTTTATGAAGGCAATGAGTAGAGAGCTGCTCTGTTAAAAAGTATGGTTTATTATACATCCATTCCCTAGGGACATATACCTGAGCCATTAATTAGATAAATTGTTTTGCAAGGATTTGAAAAGAATTCTTTAGGAATATTCTTTAATTTAAAGTGGTTGATCAGATACTCAATAACGAGTGGATTTAACATTTCACAATTAGGTAGAGGTTGAATTCTACATACATGCCTTATACAGATTGTAAATTTAGGACATTTAGAGTTAAAAATATTTGTGATTTTTTTTGAACCAGAAAATCACTAAGAGCTCTATGCTTCTGTGTTTATAAGCAGATTCTACAATATCTGGTATTTTGATCTATGTAGATAAGATTATATTAATGCACACCTTAACTTGGATCATAAAATTAACTGGATAACTCCTATGCATCTACATTGTTTTGATGTCTATCTGAGTAGTTTTCACCATCTGCGACTGGCTGAAATAGCTCTGGGTGGCTGGAAGGAAAGAACCATCCTATCTACTGGGCTGATCCTTCTGCTTCAATAGCCATGTCTTCTCCTTTTCTATTAGGTATTATGGGCACAGCTCTAGGGTTATTACTTACCTGGAGGGAAAAGTGATCGGGAAGAAATGAAGAATCAGCCCTTGTTCTTCAGAACAGGGCCCCACTCACAGAATGCTCATGTGTGGCCAGTGCCAAATGCTTCAGATTAGTCCTGTGGGACCCTTGAGTGTAAGCCCTGATGGCCACCAGAGCCAGGTAATCTAGAGGTGGCCCCTAGTGGCAGCCACAAAAATTAGGGTATCAGAGGAGGGTGCAAGTTCCTTTCTGGAGACATATTGAGTTGGATGAGGCAGAGGGAGAGTGGGAAGATGGTGCTGTCAGTCCCCTGCCAGGAAAGTATTTCAGCAAATAAGCCTCCTTTCACAGGAAGTCTGGGCACTTTTCAACCAGGTGCCTCTGCACAGGGCCCTGGGATGGGTGAGTATGAGTACAGGAGCTTTCGGAGCTGTTTCTCAGTTCACTAGAGTCTTGTGAGTCTCATGGACACCAGCCTTGTTGACTTTCAAAGCTAGATGTTTTGAAGGCTTATCTTTCAGGTGCAAGTCTTAAAAGTTGGGGTGCCCAATGTGAGGTTCAAATCCTTTGCTTCTCAGACAGAGGGTTCCCTCCACTTGTGAGTCATCTGCTGGGGGTAGGGTTTATGACAACATTGTGTCTCGGCCTCTCCTACCTGCTTGATTGTGGGTTTTTCTTCATTTGCCTGATGTGTAGTCATCACTCAGCGAGTTTGGGGTGTTTTTCAGAGGAAATTGTTCCACACGTAACTGTAGATTCTGTGTGTCCATGGGGGGAGGTAAGTTCAGGAACTTCCTACATCACCATCTTGAACGGGATGTAGTTCTTTTTTTTTTTTTTTTTTAAATATTTGTCTCACAAATGACTTTTATTTTTTTATTTATTGGCTGTGTTGGGTCTTCGTTTCCGTGCGAGGGCTTTCTCTAGTTGTGGCAAGCGGAGTCCACTCTTCATTGCGGTGCGCGGGCCTCTCACTATCGCGGCCTCTCTTGTTGCAGAGCACAGGCTCCAGACGCGCAGGCTCAGTAGTTGTGGCTCACGGGCCTAGTTGCTCCGCGGCATGTGGGATCTTCCCAGACCAGGGCTCAAACCCGTGTCCCCTGCATTGGCAGGCAGATTCTCAACCACTGCGCCAACAGGGAAGCCCGGGATGTAGTTCTTTAACTGAGGTGAGAAACGTGTCCTGAATACTCTGTGTTCCCAGATAAGCAATGGAAAGCTGACATTAACACAGTCCTACAAAGTTCACAAAGATTAATATGCTGCTGAATTATTTAAAAGGATCGACAGTTCTTTATCTTATCCATATGTATTGCTTGGTGATCCAGCAAACTTGGTGCAGTTATGATGAGAAGATATTTTAAAGATAAGGTTAATCAGAATGTCCTTCTTAGTTAAAAATCAGCTCAGTGCTAGATAAAAATGTGTACTCTGTGGGACAAGAATTGATCTCATGAATATATTCCACTCCTCTTCAATAATCTCTCAAAATAACTTTGTTTGAACTGCACCCCCTTCAGGAAGTGCTACTGCTTGTCAATGGATTAGTCACCAGGGATGGAAAGGTAGGAGTCAAAAGAACCAGACGTGGTCAGAAATACTCAGGATAAACAAATGAATGGGACTGGATTGGCTCCATGGTCCTGGGTTAAGCTGCAGCTTTACTGTATTGTTTTCTCCTCTAAAAGGGATGTCCATGAAACCCTGGGCTTGTGTGATGCAAGTTAAGCTGTTTGTTCTCAGCCTCTCAGAGGTAACCCATATAGGCAAAGTCTAGCTGATTTATTGTTTCAGTATCCAATCTTAGTGCTACCTTTTGTCATGGCCAGGCCCTAGTGTTGATTCTGAAACTTTGGTGGGTAGTAAACACCTGAAATGGTGGGAGAGAAAATCAACATGCTTCCCTTCTGGGGTAATTTAGGTTAGGCTTTGCATCTGGATCACAGGAGATTAGCTATAAGATATTGGTGAGTGGATTTAGTACTTGGCAAAGGCAAATGCTTAAGAATCCTGGCTGGGGAGAGGCTGTGAGGAGTCTTCACTGGGTCTGTTGGCGGGTCCAGCTTTGACTTGCCATATGCTGCTTTTTATCTGCAAGGCCTACTGGGAGCAGAGCTGGGTTGTCTCAAAGAACGCTGTGAGTCTGTAGTGTCTATGAAGAAAGTCATTCCAGAAAGAAGGGAGAGCATAATCAGAACCACAAGCATGAAAGCCTTTCTTTTTTGGGGGAGGGGGAGGGGCATCAAGAAGTAAGCAGGATTCAGATTACAATGAACCTGTTTGTCATACTCAAGGAGGAATTTGAACTGTATTCTATGGATGTGTTTTAAAAACAGAAGCAACCTGATTAGATTTGAGATAAGGATACATTTGACAGCAGTCCTGAGAGTCCTTGCCACTTCTCCTTGGGGGGAGGGGACTTTTGGGGATAGTAGGGTAAATTTGCCCAAGGCATAGACACTGGTGATCCAACAAGACCCCCACTAAGATCAGGAGTTTTTTTTTTTTTTTTGTCATAAGACAATCAACATTTATTATCTCATACAGTTCATGTGGGTGAGGAATTGGAAGTAGCTTAGGTTGGTGGTTCTGACTCCGTGTCTCTCCTGAGGTTGAATATATATGTCAGTCAGGAATGCAGTTATCTGGAACTTTAAATGGGCCTGGAAGGTCTGCTTACTCTCATCTCCAAGTTAGTGAACCTCAGATCCTTGCCACATGGATCTCTTCATAGGGCTACTTGAGTGTCTTTGTGATATGGTAGTTAGCTTCCAGATCAGGAGATTTAAAAATTTTTTTTAGATTGTTTTTTGAAATAACTGTAGATTTACAGGAAATTGTAAAATAAATACAAAGATGTTAGTTGTTCTCAGTAGTAACATTTTACCAACTATATAGTACAAATATCAAACCTATGAAATTGACATTGGTACAATCTACAGAGCTTATTCAGAGTTTACCAAATCACATGTACATTTGTGTGTGTGTGTGTAGTTCTATGCAATTTTAGCACATGTAGATTCTGTTACCATTACCCCAACCAAGATACAAAACTGCTCCATCACCTCAAAAATTCCTCATAATACCCCTTTATAGTCACATCCATTGCTATCCTGCCTCTCTGCCACTCCCCACCCTCCATTCCTAACCCTTGGAAAACAGTAATCTGTTTTCCATTTCTGTCATTTTGAGAATGTTACAGAAAGGGAATCATACAGTTTCAAAATTGTTTCAAAACAATTTTGAAATTGTTTTTTGTCCCCCGTTCAGCATAATGCCCTTAAAATTTATCCAAATTGTCTTCTGTATCAATAATCAGAGGATTTTAAAAGTCCACAAAAGTTTATTTTGTTCCTACAGTGTCTTAGTGGGTAACAATTTAAATATTTAAATAGAGGCCTTAAAATAGAGGCCAAAGAAAGTGAAATGGTGGCTAAGTGATAAAGGAATTTTGCGTTCGGTTCTGAAGGATAATTATTACATGTGACATGTCTGAAGGGACTGAGTGACTTTTTCTCAGCCATGATAGTCATAGGTAGAGCTGCCATTGTTTATTTTCCCCTGTGATTTGTGGTTTTCCTGGTCATCTGTCCATATGCAAAATGGAAGCTGAAGTAACATACCTCTATTTTCTTCAGTGTAGTGTTTTGGGAATCATGAAAAATCATAAAAGTCAGACAACCTGGCTTTGTGTCTAGGCTCTGCCTTACACCAAGTCTCAAACTCACTGGGTCTCATATTTTTCCTCTGTAATGTGAGGGATTTAAAATCTGCCTTCTCTACTCACAGTCATTAGTAGGATTAAATGAGATTATGTATTTTAAAGAAATATTTAAACTATTGAGATTATTTGAATGGAAGGATGGTTTTTAATATTGACATGTTCTAATGAAGGGATTAAAAATTACTTTTCTATTCTAAAGCCACAGGTTTAAAACATGAGAGGCGGGGCTTCCCTGGTGGCACAGTGGTTTAGAATCTGCCTGCTAATGCAAAGGACGCGGGTTCGAGCCCTGATCTGGGAAAATCCCACATGCCACGGGGCAGCTAGGCCCGTGAGCCACAACTACTGAGCCTGCGCGTCTGGAGCTTGTGCTCTGCAACAAGAGAGGCCACGACAGTGAGAGGCCCGCGCACCACGATAAGGGTGGCCCCCACTTGCCACAACTAGAGAAAGCCCTCGCACAGAAATGAAGACCCAACACAGCCAAAAATAAATAAATAAATAAATTAAATTAATAAATAAATAAATAAATAAATAAATAAAACAAAAAAAA
Source organism: Balaenoptera acutorostrata (assembly GCF_949987535.1). Classification (NCBI taxonomy): domain Eukaryota; kingdom Metazoa; phylum Chordata; class Mammalia; order Artiodactyla; family Balaenopteridae; genus Balaenoptera; species Balaenoptera acutorostrata. Next base: position 29,845,788 of record NC_080083.1, read on the forward strand.
CATGAGAGGCAATTTGGTGTAAGAAAGAGCAGGGCAATCAGATTCCAACCATTAAAATTTACCTAACCTTTCTCAGGCTCAGTTTTAGTTTTTAATCTAAAAATGTATTAATACCTATTTTAAAGTGTTGTTGTAGTGACAGAGGATAAATAATGTATAAATAACGTAAAAAGACCTTAGTTCATAGTAAGTATTTAGCAATGGTAGTTCTACCATTTTTACAAGTGCTACTATTTTTATTTTTAAATTTTTTTTAGTACCTGTGAATTGATTCCTTGGAAAATACCTGTTTATTTAACCCTGTCTGGATCAACACAACTATTGAAAATTTTGTTTCTTGCCTACATGTGTTACTTTTGTCACATGAAATGCCACAGCCCTGTGCTCCGGCTGGATAGGACGCTTGCTATAGTGAGAAGAGTCCGGGCTTCAAAGTAGAGAGATCTGAGATCAAACCCCAGCTCTGTTACTCCTGCCTTGGGCAGGTCAAATAATCTACTATATGTTTCCTTATCTGTAAAATAGAATCTAATAACACTTTGCCTGTGGAGATATTTTTTAAGATTGTGAAAAGTACCTAATGAAATGGCTGGTGTATAACAGGTACAGGGTAATGACATGCATCCTCAAATCATACCCAGGAATGATTTTTTCCATCTTTCTTTTTTCCATCTTTCTTTTTTCTGTCCTAGGGTGGAGAGGGCAAGTTATGCCTTATAACTGAGACTCTTGCTCTTATTGGTTAATTGAAGGGTGGTTGAGATCAGGAATTGAAAACTGGTGGCCGAAAGGCTGACTCTTCTCTATGAATGTGCCTTCTTTAATCAACAAATCTCTGTCTCTCTGTACCCACCCCACCACCCCCACCCCCGCTCCCATCACTTGTTTTCAGTACTTTGAACTTGAATGTCTTTAGGAGAGCAAGAATCTTGTTCCACAGCTCACATCACTCCCTGTTGTCTGATACCAGATTGCTTCACACATTTACTTTACACACCTGGACATTGAAAGCATTTGAACTTGACACAGTTGAAATAGACCACCAATCCCAAAGTGTGATCTATGGAATGTTAATAAATACTTAAAATAAAATTCATAGCAAAGTACATTTGGAAAATGGCAACCAAACAAATTAAGCAGATGTCTTTACTATTGAACTTCACAAGTACCAATGAAGAGAGAAGTAGAGAGTTCAGCATTTCCTAAATATATTTGAAACAGAATTCATATCTTAGAGCATCTCTCAGGATTAGCAGCCATGCAACAATCTACTTTGGCCTGAACAGAGCCTGCGTTTCCGCAGAGCTGGAACTCCCAGCGCGGGGCCTCTTCCCTCCGCCATCACGGAACTGCCCTGGAGCCCGAGGGGAGGGCGGCCTCACTGAGGCTGCTGGCTCTGGAGGGGCCCTGGCGGCCGAAGCCGTGACAGTCGTGGGGACGGCGGGCCGGTTGTTTCAACAAGTAACTAAAGACAAAATGGAAAAACAAGGAGGTTTGTGCCTGAGATCATGTTGATGTGAAACCAGGGATGGCCACCTTGTGCCAGATACATCAGAAATACATCTACACATGGAACTGCTCCTATAGAACACCCACTGAATGCTGGCAGAAGACGTCAGACCTCCCAAAAGGCAAGAAACTCCCCCACGTACCTGGGTAGGGCAAAAGAAAAAAGAAATAACAGACAAAAGAATAGGGGACCTGCACCAGTGGGAGGGAGCTGTGAAGGAGGAAAGGTTTCCACACACTAGGAAGCCCTTCGCGGGTGGAGACTGTGGGTGGCGGAGGGGGGAAGCTTCAGAGCCGCAGAGGAGAGCACAGCCACAGGGGTGCAGAGGGCAAAGCGGAGACATTCCCGCACAGAGGCTCGGCGCCAAGCAGCACTCACCAGCCCAAGAGGCTTGTCTGCTCACCTGCCGGGGCGGGTGGGGGCTGGGAGCTGAGGCTCGGGCTTTGGAGGTCAGACCCCAGGGAGAGGACTGGGGTTGGCAGCGTGAACACAGCCTGAAGGGGGCTAGTGCGCCACAGCTACCCGGGACGGAGTCCGGGAAAAGGTCTGGAGCTGCCGAACAGGCAAGAGACTTTTTCTTGCCTCTTTGTTTCCTGGTGAGCAAGGAGAGGGGATTCAGAGTGCCACTTAAAGGAGCTCCAGAGACGGGTGTGAGCCGCGGCTATCAGTGCGGACCCCAGAGATGGGCATGAGACGCTAAGGCTGCTGCTGCCGCCACCAAGAAGCCTGTGTGCGAGCACAGGTCACTCTCCACACTGCCCCTCCCGGGAGCCTGTGCAGCCCGCCACTGCCAGGCTCCCGTGATCCAGGGACAACTTCCCTGGGCGAACACACAGCACGCTTCAGGCTGCTGCAAATTCCCGCCGGCCTCTGCCGTCACAGGCTCGCCCCGCATCCGTACCCCTCCCTCCCCCAGGCCTGAGTGAGCCAGAGCCCCCGAAGCAGCTGCTCCTTTAACCTCGTCCTGCATGAGCGAAGAAAAGACACCCTCAGGCGACCTACATGCAGAGGCGGGTCCAAATCCAATGCTGAACCCTGGGAGCTGTACGAACAAAGAAGAGAAAGGGAAATTTCTCCCAGCAGCCTCAGAAGCAGCGGATTAAAGCTACACAACCAACTTGATATACCTGCATCTGTTGAAAACCTGAATAGACAACGGATCATCCCAAATTCAGGAGGTGTACTTTGGGAGCAGGATATATTATTTTTTCCCCTTTTCCTCTTTTTGTGAGTGTGTATGTGTATGCTTCTGGGTGAGATTTTGTCTGTATAGCTTTGCTTTCACCATTTTTCCTAGGGTTTGGTCCATCCATTTTATTTTGTTTATTTTTTTACTTAAAAATTGTTTTTTTTAATAAATTTTTTCTTAACAATTTTTTTATTATTTATTTAAAAAAAATAAAAAAAATTTCTTAATAATTGTTTTCTTATTATTTATTTTAAAAAATTAAAAAAATTTTTTCTTAATAAATTTTTTCTTAATTTTTTCTTATTTTTTATTTCAATAGCTTTATTTTATTTTATCTTACTTTTTAATTTAATTTAATTTAATTTAATTTTATCCTCTTTCTTTCTTTCTTTCTTTCTTTTTTTCTTTCTTTCTTTCTATTTTTTCTCTTTTACTCTGAGCCGTGTGGATGAAAGGCTCTTGGTGCTCCAGCCAGGCATCAGGGTTGTGCCTCTGAGGTAGGAGACCCAACTTCAGGACACTGGTCCACAAGAGACCTCCCAGTGCCACATAATACCAAACGGCGAAAATCTCTCAGAGATCTCCATCTCAACATCAAGACCCAGCTTCAGTCAACGACCAGCAAGCTACAGTGCTGGACACCCTATGCCAAACAACTAGCAAGACAGGAACACAGCCCCATCCATTAGCAGAGAGGCTGCCTAAAATCATAATAAGGCCACAGACACCCCAAAACACACCACATCTGGTGGACGTGCCCACCAGAAAGACAAGATCCAGCCTCATCCACCAGAACACAGGCACTAGTCCCCTCCACCAGGAAGCCTACACAACCCACCGAACCAACCTTAGCCACTGGGGACAGATACCAAAAACAACGGGAACTACAAACCTTCAGCCTGTGAAAAGAAGACCCCAAACAAAGTAAGATAAGCAAAATGAGAAGACAGAAAAACACACAGCAGATGAAGGAGCAAGGTAAAAACAAACCAGACCTAACAAATAAAGAGGAAATAGGCAGGCTACATGAAAAAGAATTCAGAATAATGATAGTAAAGATGGTCCAAAATCTTGGAAATAGAATAGACAAAATGCAAGAAACATTTAACAAGGACCTAGAAGAACTAAAGAGGAACCAAGCAATGATGACAAACACAATAAATGAAATTAAAAATACTCTAGACAGGATCAATAGCAGAATAACTGAGGCAGAAGAACGGATAAGTGACCTGGAAGATAAAATAGTGGAAATAACTACTGCAGAGCAGAATAAAGAAAAAAGAATAAAAAGAACTGAGGACAGTCTCAGAGACCTCTGGGACAACATTAAACGCACCAACATTCAGATTATAGGGGTCCCAGAAGAAGAAGAGAAAAAGAAAGGGACTGAGAAAATATTTGAAGAGATTATAGTTGAAAACTTCCCTAATATGGGAAAGGAAATAGTTAATCAAATCCTGGAAGCACAGAGATCCCATACAGGGTAAATCCAAGGAGAACAACACCAAGACACATATTAACCAAACTATCAAAAATTAAATATAAAGAAAACATATTAAAAGCAGCCAGGGAAAAACAACAAATAACACACAAGGGAATCCCCATAAGGTTAACAGCTGATCTTTCAGCAGAAACTCTTCAAGCCAGAAGGGAGTGGCAGGATATACTTAAAGTGATGAAGGAGAAAAACCTACAACCAAGATTACTCTACCCAGCAAGGATCTCATTCAGATGTGATGGAGAAATTAAAACCTTTACAGACAAGCAAAAGCTGAGAGAGTTCAGCACCACCAAACCAGCTTTACAACAAATGCTAAAGGAACTTCTCTAGGCAAGAAACACAAGAGAAGGAAAACACCTACAATAACAAACCCAAAACATTTAAGAAAATGGGAATAGGAACATACATATCGATAATTACGTTAAATGTAAATGGATTAATTGCTCCCACCAAAAGACACAGACTGGCTGAATGGATACAAAAACAAGACCCATATATATGCTGTCTACAAGAGGCCCACTTCAGACCTAGAGACACATACAGACTGAAAGTGAGGGGATAGAAAAAGATATTCCATGCAAATGGAAATCAAAAGAAAGCTGGAGTAGCAATTCTCATATCAGACAAAATGAACTTTAAAATAAAGACTATTACAAGAGACAAAGAAGGACACTATATAATGATCAAGGGATCGATCCAAGAAGCATATATAACAATTGTAAATATTTATGCACCCAACATAGGAGCACCTCAATACATAAGGCAAATACTTACAGCCATAGAAGGGGAAATCAACAGTAACAAAATCATAGTAGGGGAATTTAACACTCCACTTTCACCAATGGACAGATCATCCAAAATGAAAATAAATAAGGAAACACAAGCTTTAAATGATACATTAAACAAGATGGACTTAATTGATATTTATAGGACATTCCACCCAAAAACAACAGAATACTCATTTTTCTCAAGTGCTCATGGAAAATTCTCCAGGATAGATCATATCTTGGGTCACAAATCAAGCCTTGGTAAATTTAAGAAATTTGAAATTGTATCAAGTATCTTTTCTGACCACAACGCTATGAGACTAGATATCAATTACAGGAAAAGATCTGTAAAAAATACAAACACATGGAGGCTACACAATACGCTACTTAATAACGAAATGATCACTGATGAAATCAAAGGGGAAATCAAAAAATACCTGGAAACAAATGACAATGGAGACACGACGCCCCAAAACCTATGGGATGCAGCAAAAGCAGTTCTAAGAGGGAAGTTTATAGCAATACAAGCCTACATCAATAAACAGGAAACATCTCTAATAAACAACCTAACCTTACACCTAAAGCAATTAGAGAAAGAAGAACAAAAATACCCCAATGCTAGCAGAAGGAAAGAAATCATAAAGATCAGATCAGAAATAAATGAAAAAGAAATGAAGGAAACAATAGCAAAGATCAAAAAAACTAAAAGCTGGTTCTTTGAGAAGAGAAACAAAATTGATAAACCATTAGCCAGACTCATCAAGAGAAAAAGAGAGAAGACTCAAATCAATAGAATTAGAAAAGAAAAAGGAGAAGTAACCACTGACACTGCAGAAATACAAAAGATCATGAGAGATTACTACAAGCAACTCTATGCCAATAAAATGGACAACCTGGAAGAAATGGACAGATTCTTAGAAATGCACAACCTGCCGAGACTGAACCAGGAAGAAATAGAAAATATGAACAGACCAATCACAAGCACTGAAAATGAAACTGTGATTAAAAATCTTCCAACAAACAAAAGCCCAGGACCAGATGGCTTCACAGGCAAATTCTATCGAACATTTAGAGAAGAGCTAACACCTATCCTTCTCAAACTCTTCCAAAATATTGCAGAGGGAGGAACACTCCCAAACTCATTCTACGAGGCCACCATCACCCTGATACCAAAACCAGACAAAGATGTCACAAAGAAAGAAAACTACAGGCCAATATCACTGATGAACATAGATGAAAAATCGTCAACAAAATACTAGCAAACAGAATCCAACAGCACATTAAAAGGATCATACACCATGATCAAGTGGGGTTTATTCCAGGAATGCAAGGATTCTTCAATATACGCAAATCAATCAACGTGATACATCATATTAACAAGTTGAAGGAGAAAAACCATATGATCGTCTCAATAGATGCAGAGAAAGCTTTTGACAAAATTCAACATCCATTTATGATAAAAGCCCTGCAGAAAGTAGGCATAGAGGGAACTTTCCTCAACATAATAAAGGCCATATATGACAAACCCACAGCCAACATTGTCCTCAATGGTGAAAAGCTGAAACCATTTCCACTAAGATCAGGAACAAGACAAGGTTGCCCACTCTCACCACTGTTATTCAACATAGTTTTGGAAGTGTTAGCCACCGCAATCAGAGAAGAAAAAGAAATAAAAGGAATCCAAATCGGAAAAGAAGAAGTAAAGCTGTCACTGTTTGCAGATGGCATGATACTATACATAGAGAATCCTAAAGATGCTACCAGAAAACTACTTGAGCTAATCAATGAATTTGGTAAAATAGCAGGATACAAAATTAGTGCACAGAAATCTCTTGCATTCCTATACACTAATGATGAAAAATCTGAACGTGAAATTAAGAAAACACTCCCATTTACCATTGCAACAAAAAGAATAAAATACCTAGGAATAAACCTACCTAAGGAGACAAAATACCTGTATGCAGAACATTATAAGACACTGATGAAAGAAATTAAAGATGATACAAATAGATGGAGATATATACCATGTTCTTGGATTGGAAGAATCAACATTGTGAAAATGAGTCTACTACCCAAAGCAATCTACAGATTCAACGCAATCCCTATCAAACTACCAATGGCATTTTTCACAGAACTAGAAAAAATTTTTTCACAATTTGTATGGAAACACAAAAGACCCCGAATAGCCAAAGGAATCTTGAGAACAAAAAATGGTGCTGGAGGAATCAGGCTCCCTGACTTCAGACTATACTACAAAGCTATAGTGATCAAGACAGTTTGGTACTGGCACAAAAACAGAAATATAGACCAATGGAACAGGATAGAAAGCCCAGAGATAAACCCATGCACATATGGTCACCTTATCTTTGATAAAGGAGGCAAGCATATACAGTGGAGAAAAGACAGCCTCTTCAATAAGTGGTGCTGGGAAAACTGGACACGTACATGTAAAAGTATGAAATTAGAACACTTCCTAACACCATACACAAAAATAAACTCAAAATGGATTAAAGACCTAAGTGTAAGGCCAGACACTATCAAACTCTTAGAGGAAAACATAGGCAGAACACTCTATGACATAAATCACAGCAAGAACCTTTTTGACCCAGCTCTCAGAGAAATGGAAATAAAAACACAAATAAACAAATGGGACCTAATGAAACTTAAAAGCTTTTGTGCAGCAAAGGAAACCATAAACAAGACCAAAAGACAACCCTCAGAATGGGAGAACATATTTGCAAATGAAGCAACTGACAAAGGGTTAATCTCCAAGATTTACAAGCAGCTCATGCAGGTCAATAACAAGAAAGCAAACAAACGAATCCAAAAATGGGCAGAAGACCTAAATAGACATTTGTCCAAAGAATATGTACAGATTACCAACAAACACATGAAAGAATGCTCAACATCATTAATCATTAGAGAAATGCAAATCAAAACTACAATGAGCTATCATCTAACAATGGTCAGAATGGCCATCATCAAAAAATCTAGAAAGAATAAATGCTGGAGAGGGTGTGGAGAAAAGGGAACCCTCTTGCACTGTTTGTGGGAATGTAAATTGATACAGCCACTATGGAGAACAGTATGGAGGTTCCTCAAAAAATAAAAATAGAACTACCATATGACCCTGCAATCCCACTACTGGGCATATACCCTGAGAAAACCATAATTCAAATAGAGTCATGGGGGGGCTTCCCTGGGGGCGCAGCGGTTGAGAATCTGCCCGCCAATGCAGGGGACACGGGTTCGAGCCCTGGTCTGGGAAGATCCCACATGCCACGGAGCAACTGGGCCCATGAGCCACAATTACTGAGCCTGCGCGTCTGGAGCCTGTGCCCCACAGCAAGAGAGGCCGCGATAGTGAGAGGCCCACGCACTGCGATGAAGAGTGGCCCCTGCTTGCCACAACTGGAGAAAGCCCTCGCACAGAAATGAAGACCCAACACAGCAAAAATAAAATAAATAAATAAAATTAAGAAGTGTTGTAAGAAAGGTTTAATTAAAAAAAAAAAAAAAGTCATGTACCACAATGTTCATTGCAGCTCTATTTACAATAGCCAGGACATGGAAGCAACCTAAGTGTCCATCATCAGATGAATGGATAAAGAAGATGTGGCACACATATACAATGGAATATTACTCAGCTATAAAAAGAAACGAAATAGAGGTATTTGTAATGAGGTGGATGGAGTTAGAGTCTGTCATACAGAGTGAAATAAGTCAGAAAGAGAAAAACACATACAGTATGCTAACACATATATATGGAATCTAAGGGAAAAAAAAGGGTCATGAAGAACCTAGTGGTAAGATGGGAATAAAGACACAGACCTACTAGACAATGGACTTGAGGATATGGGGAGGCGGAAGGGTAAGGTGTGACAAAGTGAGAGAGTGGCATGGACATATATACACTACCAAATGTAAAATAGATAGCTAGTGGGAAGCAACCGCATAGCACAGGGAGATCAGCTCTGTGCTTTGTGACCACCTAGAGGGGTAGGATAGGGAGGACGGGAGGGAGGGAGATGCAAGAGGGAAGAGATATGGGAACATATGTATACATATAACTGATTCACTTTGTTGTAAAGCAGAAACTAACACACCATTGTAAAGCAATTATACTCCAATAAAGGTATTAAGAAACAAAAACAAAAACAATCTACTTTGGGAAATTCCAGATGATCTAAGATTGTGCCAAGTGATAAATTACTACCAAATGACTGGGTTTAGGGATTTGAAATAAGTATTTATCTGAAATATGTGCAGAAGATACAAAGGAAACACACAAACATATGGACATACCAAATAGAAATGATACTGAATAGAATTGTCATCAAAGATCATAGTTTCAAAACTTACACATTTATGCAGCATCAATTAAGGAAAAACACCTGAGCTTTTTAAAGACAGCACTCTTTCCAACTAATTGATTTAATTATATTTTGAGAGCCTGAAGTTTAATATGACATTTCTTGAAATATAACTCATTCTGGGCTAAAAGGAGGTATCAAGATATTCCATTGTTTTGATGTTTTTCCTTCTGAAAATTGTTGGGGAAATTTTTTTTCTCACTTTATGAATTTAGAATGCTACTGGTAATTTGTGTTCCAATTCAGTACAATTTTAAGTGCATTGATGAAGTTAAAGAAAATTAGGGAATTCTGTGGTAAATCAGAGTATCCTTTAGTAGTGAGAATATCTTATTTAGATTTATTCATTAGTTTATTTTTTCCATTTTAATTTTGATTAGTGCAATATTTATAACAGATTCATCTACTAAAGACTATTTAACTGGTTTTCTTTCAGGTAAAACTCAGTGAATATTGGTTGCTGTGATTCAGATATTCTGGAAGTAAAATCTATTATCATCTGGTATGATAAGAATATGTGGCCTTCTGATTGATCACTCATTTCCAGTAAAATTAATTTAACTCCCAGATCATTTAACATGATTCTTTTTTTGTTGTTATTGTTGGTTTCTTCAGCTCTTTAGGTCTACCAGTGCCTCAGGGTCATAACTGTGGACATCAATTATCATTGTACAGACAACTGTATGTGATTCAAAGGGTAGATCTTTCTGGTCATTAAGACACCAAATGAACCTGTATTGCACTTGTTTACCCAATATTGGCCAGGTGAGTTCACTAGATGATACATACTTGACAACTAAAGGAAGATTTGAGCTTTCATCTTTTGACTTTTGCTATCCTTTGTCTCCATCTTCTATCTCTTTTTCTTTCCTTCCTTCTTTCTTTTTTCTCTTCCTTTTCCATTCTTCTTTCCATCTTTCTTTTTTCTTTCCTTTCTCATCATTATCCTTTCTTAAGAATATATATTTATACATAGTAGCTCCAGTATTACTGAGATATTACTCTTTTACCCCCAGAGAATAGGGAACCTATTTTAGTTAGAGCTTATTAAATAATTTAGTTTTTAAAATCTGAACATTCAACAGAACCTTAGAAATCATTTGGTATAATCTGGCAGTCATCCTAGCAGGCAGCCTTCCTTCACAATTCCCAAGAAACTCAAGCCTCTGCTTAAATATTTTCATGGACAATCCTGTAACACTTTAAAAAAAAAAATTATTCTTTTTTTTTAATAGATTTTATTTATTTATTTATTTATTTATTGGCTGCATTGGGTCTTCTGCCGCTGGCTCTCTCCAGCTATGGTGAGCGGGCGCCACTCTTCTTGGAGGCGTGAGGGCCCCTCACTGTGGTGGCCTCCCCCGCTGTGGAGCACAGGTTCCAGGCACGCAGGATCCCATAGCTGTGGCACACAGGCTTCAGTAGTTGTGGCTCACGGGCTCTAGAGCACAGGCTCAGTAGTTGTGGTGCATGGGCCCAGCTGATCTGCAGCATGTGGGATCCTCCCAGACCAGGGCTCGAACCCGTGTACCCCGCATTGGCAGGCAGACTCCCAACCACTACACCACCAGGGAAGCCCCCATCCTGTAATACTTTTCAACATCACAAACTTCTGACTTTTGCCTTGTCATGGTCTGTGATGGTTTTATCCAGAGCATCAGTGAGATAGTGCCTGTTTTTCTGGTCCTGGAGGCCAGAGATTTTTGTGGTAAATCTGCTTAAGATGACCAGGAATAGCAAGAGCCAGAGAAATGGATCAAAACCATGATTCTGAAAGACCCTGAGGGCTGGCTTATGGAAACCCCAGAAATCAATAGCTCCAAAGGACAGAAGAAGAGCTGACAATGGGACATAGGTTAAGGATCTGAATCTGAGAAAAAATGGAGTGTAAGAGAAACGTAACCAGAAATGAAGCAAGAGGGGTTCCTTGATGATTGCTTTAAGTGCCGTTGAAGTACCTGGAGCTTGTCACCTTCCACGGTCAGGAGTTGTGCATAGCTAAAGTGGGCATAAAGAGCAGGGGTGGAAGTGAATCACTGGTTATTTTTCCCTGTTGGTTTTCTTCACACTTCTAGAAAGAGCAGAATGGTCTACTACTTCCACCACATGGGACAGTGGACTTTTACAATGAATTGTTCTCTGAGACTAGACCAGCTTTCCACATATTTATATTATATTTATTTAACTGTTAAAATTTCCTCACCAAATCCCATAGACTGGGAATCTGTGAACCTGGTGAATGTGGAGATTGGGTGAGTCTAGCTTGAGGGTCACAGATCATGGAGTTAAAATGGACCCAGAGACAACATCTAGGAATGAAGCTCAGAGACCCAACAAAAACTCAGTCTGAAGGGGATTGGTGGAGGCACAAATCAGGTAGATATTAAAGAGGCAAATTCTGAAAAAAATAAATGCAGAACAGGCAGTTTTGTCTTGGGATATAAATGATAGATTCCAAAGGGAAGAGACCCTGAGATATAATTCCAAGAATTTTTTAGAGGTCTTTTGGTGGTTGAAGAGGAGCAATTGGTGGGCTTACACTACAACTTCTTTGCATACAACTTTTTCCTAACTCTGTCTACCCTATGCCCTGCCAAAGATAAGACTTGGCTGGAACTGCCCAGGATAAACCTGGTAGAAGACCCTATGATCTCAGCAGAAAGGAGAAACATGGGAAATGGATTCCTGAAATCAAACTTCTGGGTATAAAAATTTTATTACTTAATGTTAAAACTTATTAAAGTTTACATACCTAAGAAACAAAAGCAAAAATGGTAACTTTTAATGGACGTGGGTGCTGGTACCCAATTTAGGCTCAAGGCAGTTTTATTTTATTTCAGTGACAAAAGATGCATGACAAGGATTTGAATTAAAAGGTGCTCTTTATTTTGGAAAACCTTGATGTTGACATTACATATGAAACACAATTTTAATTGGCTGTGATAGAAAATTTAGATATTTCACTGGTCATTAGTGTAATTTGGGTTGGCAAATGCAGATCTAGAGTGCTTCAATGAAAAAAATGCAGGTGGAAACATTTATCCTGAGAAAGGATAAATCCTTTTAACTGGTTTAACCTGGGAAAGACATTAGATTCTGCTTTTGAGATGCCCCATGATTTGGAGTATGTTGAGCTAAACTTTAATCCTCTGTTCCAAGGTAATAGTTGTTCATTCTGGAAGTCTGGTGTGGAATTACCATCTATGATGCAGTTCCCTAAAGAGCAATCCTGCCAAAATGGGACTAATAAATCATTAGGAAAAATATGTATCTATAGAATGAGAAAACTAATAAGGTTTCTCAATAGACTTTGAGACAAAATTTTAACACCTCTTGGGGACTGGTTAACTGTCTACTTTGTGCTCGGCACTCTTCTATATCAGGGATCAGCAAACTTTTTCTGTAAAGGACAGACAGCAAATGTTTCAGGCTTTGTGGGCCATCTGGTCTCTGTTGCAACTACTCCACTCTGTCCCTGTAGCACAAAAGCAGCCATAGACAATCTGTAGAAATGCAGGTGTCTGTGTTCTAATAAAACTTTATTTACAAAACAGGCAGTTGGCTGGATTTGGCTGCAGGCTGTAGTTTGCCAAACCCTGTTCTAGGTACTGAGTCCTAGATCAAAACTGGGTATTGATCAACACAAATGAGGTTCTTATATGGAGCTTGCATTCTGGCACTAGGGTAGGGGTAGGGGAGCAGACAATAAAGAGAGAAACCATTAAGCAAGAAAAATATGACATTGTGGTAAGTGCTGTGCAGAGAACTAAAGCAGGATGCTGTGACAGATGACTTCTTTAGTGTGGTTGGGATGAAAGGCCACTCTGAAGAATTGGCACTCAGGTTAAACTAAGTGCACTGCAAAGGGAACCGCTGGTGAAGATTTACTAAGTTGGGATGAGCTTGGTATGTTCCAGGAACCAAAAGAAGGTCAGTGGGAACACAGTGGGTGAGAGAGAGAGAGGGAGGGAGAGAGAGAATTATTTCTTATGGAAATAACTCCAAAGAAAAATATATGCACAATGGTTTTCAGCTTGGATTTTTTTTTTTAAAAGAATTTCACATTTATTTATTTATTTATTTTTGACTGTGTTGGGTCTTTGGTTCTGTGCGAGGGCTTTCTCTAGTTGCGGCAAGCGGGGCCCACTCTTCATCGCGGTGCGCGGGCCTCTCACGATCGCGGCCTCTCTCGTTGCGGAGCACAGGCTCCAGACGCGCAGGCTCAGTAGTTGTGGCTCACGGGCTTAGTTGCTCCGCGGCATGTGGGATCTTCCCAGACCAGGGCTCGAACCCGTGTGCCCTGCATTGGCAGGCGGATTCTCAACCACTGCGCCACCAGGGAAGCCCTGGATTTTTTTTTAATAGTGCAAAATTAGAAACACTATCAATTCCTTCATGGGAAGGAATGTATCTTATTTATTCAGTAACACAGAACTGGTACATAGGAGACTATCTGTTAATGTGGTCTAAACAATCTAGATTTCTGGCAAAAGGAAAATGACTGATTTGGTTGAACTACACACAGGTTAGGCGATCCAACCTTCTGCACAGTTGAAAATCTGCATATAACTTAGAGTTGGCGCCCTCTGGACTGAGGTTCCTTTGTATCCCTGATGCTGAGTCCGAGAATTGAACCAACTGCAGATTGTGTAGTATCATAGTATTTACTGTTGAAAAAAACCCACATGTAAGTGGACCCGCACAGTTCAAACCCATGTTGTTCAACTTCTGTTGAGTGCTTATCCAGGAGTAGCATTGCAGGGTCATAAGGTATATGTATGCTTAGCTTTGGTAGATACTATTGAACATTTTCCAAAGTTGTCCCAATTTAGGTGCCTACCAGTAAGGTAAGAAAGTTCCATTGTTCCATATCCTTGCCAATATTTTAGCATTGTTGATCTTTCATTTTAGTCAATTCAGTGGGTATGTGGTAGTTTATTTCTGTTTAATTTTGTATTTTTTTGATAATTAATTAAGGTGAGTGTTTTTTCATGTATTAGTTGGCTATTTTGATATCTGATTTTGTGAAATATCTATTCAAGTCTTTTTTGCATTTTAAAATTGAGGATGTCTGTCTTTTTCTTATTGATTTTTCAAGAGTTCTTTTTGTATTCTGTTACACACATACTTCTATCACTTGATTCTCTTTCGTACTATGTATATTTTAAATATCACCTGATGCTCTTTTATACTACAGTGACTTTTATGCATCCGAGTCAATATTCCATATTCAATCTTCTTTGGCTAACAACACTTGCTAATCCTGCTCCATATGTGCCACATACCACCCCATGGTGAAATGTTCCTTTATTTCTTTTTTTTTTTTAACTTTTTTTTTATATTCGAGTATAACCAATTAACAATCTTGTGATAGTTTCAGGTGCACAGCCATACATATGCATGTTTCCCTTCTCCCCCCAGACACCTTATCTTTTATTGTCAAGTACCTCAGCTTCTTCAAAATTCAGATGAAAACTTACCTCTTGGATGTCTTTGTGTATAAGCATCCATAATCTATAGTCACCTTAATACTGATGTTCTACTGTAAAGAAGGCTTATATGTTGCTTGTATTGGTCCTAAGTTTGTGTGTATATGTGTGTGTTTGTGTCTTAGCACATAGTTGATACTCAATAAATGTGAATTTTGTTGTCTAAACTACAAATAGTTGTAAATAAATATTTATATTATCATAAATTAATAATTATATAACTTAGATGTAATAAATTCTAAATAAATATTTATTTTCTTCTTTGAATAATTTCAGGAATTGCTTCACTTGATTGTCTTCATTTCTTTTTAAATCTCATCTGCAACTTCAGCCTTCTCAGCACCTGAAAGTTAAAATGGCAAATTAAGTTGAGGAATTAAGAAGTCAGAGCTTATTGTTGAATAAAATGAAATAACCTCCCAAGAGTTTTATTTTTTTAATATTTAATTTTGTAAACATTTTATAATTTTTTAAATACAACAAAAATGCATAATAATTATAGGGTGAATTTTTGTAATCATAACCCAACTCAAGAAATAAGCCATTTCCAGCACTCAGAGGCCCTCTGTGAGGCTCTGCTCCATCAGACTTTCTCTCCCTTCAGAGTATCTTCTATCATTAATTTTATGGTACTTAATCCCTTGAATTTTTTAAAAATTGTCTTACCATATATTCAAACATTCCTGAATATTATAGTTTTATTTTGCATGTTTTTGAACTTTATATAGTTTGAATCCTACTGTAAGAATTCTTTTAACTTGCTTCTTTGGTTCAACATTGTTTGAAAGATGAATTCATGCTGTGTGTCAAATCAATTTATTTTTATTTTTTCACATATGCCATTGTGTGAATGGAATTGTATGAATTACTATGATTTACTTATCTGTCCTCCTGTTGATAGACTTTTGGATTATCTGCAGTTTGGGGTTACGGCAAAGAGCGGTGTTATCAACATTCTTAAACAGGGAGCTTGGTGAACATTTATACGCATTTCTAGAGTAAATACTCAAAAGTGGTATTACTGGTCATATGGTATGTACATCTTTAACGTTCTTAGATAATGACAACACAACACCACACATCAGCTGACAAGTGGATTGAAGTTTTACTGAGTATGGCCCTGCCCACCAGAGGGACAAGACCCAGCTCTACCCACCACCAGTTCCTCCCATCAGGAAGCTTGCACAAGCTTCTTAAATAACCTCATCCACCAGGGGGCAGACAGCAGAAGCAAGAAGAACTACAATCCTGCAGCCTGCAGAATGAGAACCACAATGGCAGATAGTGAGATGAAATGAAAAGGCACAGGATTATGTCCCAGATGAAGGAACAAACTAAAACCCCAGAAAAACAACTAAGTGAAGTGGAGATAGTCAACCCTCCAGAAAAAGAATTCAGAATAATGATAGTGAAGATGATCCAGGACCTCAGAAAAAGAATGGAGGCAAGGATAGAGAAGATTCAAGAAAGTTTAACAAAGACCTTGAAGAATTAAAGAACAAACAAACAGAGATGACCAATACAATAACTGAAATGAAAAGTACACTAGAAGGAATCAACAGCAGAATAACTGAGGCAGAAGAATGGATAAGTGACCTGGAAGACAGAATGGTGGAAATCAATGCTGCAGAGCAGAATAAAGAAAAAAGAATGAAAAGAAATGAAGGACGTCTAAGAGACTTCTGGGACAACATTTAATGCACCAACATTCACATTATAGGGGTCCCAGAAGGAGAAGAGACAAAGGACCTGAGAAAATATTTGAAGAGATAATAGCTGAAAAATTCCCTAACATGGGAAAAGAAACAGCCACCCAAGTCCAGGAAGCACAGAGAGTCCCAGGCAGGATAAACCCAACAAGGAATACACAGAGACACATAGTAATCAAATTGACAAAAATGAAAGACAACGAAAAAATATTAAAAGCAACAAGGGAAAAATGACAAATAACATACAAGGGAACACCCATAAGGTTATCAGATGATTTTCAGCAGAAATTCTGCAGGCTAGAGGGAGAGGCATGATATATTTAAAGTGGTAAAAAGGAAGAATCTACAACCAAGAATACTCTAGTCAGCAAGGCTCTCATTCAGATTTGATGAAGAAATCAAAAGCTTTACAGACAAGCAAAAGCTAAGAGAATTCAGCACCACCAGACCAGCTTTGCAACAAATGCTAAAGGAATTCCTCTAGGTGGACAGGAGATCAGCAACTTAAAACAACCTTGTACATATATAGACTGCTATATCAAAACCTCATGGGAACAACAAACCTAAAAACTACAATAGATACACACAAAAAAAGAAAAAGCAACCCAAACAAAACACTAAAAATGATCATCAGACCACAGGAGAACAAAAGAGGAAGGGAAAAAAAAAGACCTACAAAAACAAACCCAAAACAATTAAGAAAATGGCAATAGGAACAAACATATGGATAATTACCTTAAATGTAAATGGATTAAGTGCTCCAACCAAAAGACAAAGACTGGCTGAATGGATACAAAAACAATACCTGTATATATGCTGTCTACAAGAGACCCCCTTCAGACCTAGGGACACATACAGACAGAAAGTGAGGGGATGGAAGAAGGTATTACATGCAAATGGAAATCAAAAGAAAGATGGAGTAACAATACTCATATCAGACAAAATAGACTTTAAAATAAAGATTGATATAAGAGAAAAAGAAGGACACTACATAATGATAAATGGATCAATCCAAGAAGATATAACAATTGTAAATATACATGCACCCAACATAGGAGCACCTCAATATATAAGGCAAATACTAACAGCCATAAAGGGAGAAATTGACAGTAACACAATAATAATGGGGGATTTAACACCCCACTTTCATCAATGGAGAGATCATCCAGACAGAAAATCAGTAAGGAAACATAGGCTTTAAATGACATGTTAGACCAGATGGACTTAATTGATATTTATAGAGCATTCCATCCAAAAGCAGCAGAATACTCATTCTTCTCAAGTGCACACAGAATCATTCCCCAGGATTCACCACATGCTGGGCCACAATGTGAGCCTTGGTAAATTTAAGAAAATTGAAAACATATCAAGCATCTTTTCTGACCACAACACTATGAGATTAGAAATAAACCACAAGAAAAAAAAAACTGTAAAAAACACAAACAGGTGGAGGTTAAACAATATGCTACTAAACAACCAATGGATCACTGAAGAAATCAAGGAGGAAATCAAAAAATACCTAGAGACAAATGAAAATGAAAGCACAATGATCCAAAACCTATGGGATGCAGCAAAATGAGTTCTAAGACGGACGTTAATAGCAATACAATCTTACCTCAGGAAATAAGAAAAATCTCAAGTAAACAACCTAACCTTACACCTAAAGCAACTAGAGAAATAAGAACAAACAAAACCTAAAGTTAGTAGAATGAAAGAAATCATAAAGATCAGAGCAGAATAAATTAAATAGAGACAGAGAAAACAATGACAAGATCAATGAAACTAAAACGTGGTTCTTTGAAAAGATAAACAAAATTGATAAACCTTTAGCTAGACTCATCAAGAAAAAAAGGGAGAGGACTCAAATCAATAAAACTAGAAATGAAAAAGGAGAAGTTACAACTGACACCACAGAAATACAAAGGATCATAAGAGACTACTACACGCAACTGTATGCCAATAAAATGGACAACCTGGAAGAAATTGTACCTTAGAAAGGTACAATCCCCCAAGACTGAACCAGGAAGAAATAGAAAATATGAACAGACCAATCACAAGCACTGAAATTGAAACTGTGATTAAAAAACTCCAACAAACAAAAGTCCAGGACCTGACGCCTTCACAGGCGAATTCTATCAATATCAAACACTTAGAGAAGAGCTAACACCTATCATTCTGAAACTGTTCCGAAAAATTGCAGAGGAAGGAAAACTCCCAAACTCATTCTATGAGGCCACGATCACCCTGAAACCAAAACCAAAGATACCACAAAAAAAGAAAATTGCAGACTAATATCACTGATGAACATAGACCCAAAAATCGTCAACAAAATACTAGCAATCCGAATCCAACAGTACATTAAGAGGATCATACCCCATGATCAAGTGGGATTTATCCCAGGGATGCAAGGATTTTTCAATATCTGCAAATCAATCAGTGGGATACACCACATCAACAAATTGAAGAATAAAAACCATATGATGTTTGTGGCAAATTCTACCCTAATTTCTAAGTCAATCTACAAAAGCAGAAGTAATTATAAACCCTCCAACAAAATCCTCACACATTCTTAAAAGCAAAGTCACAGGAAATCAGTGGAGCTAGATTCATATATTTTAATGAATTTTCTTTTCTCTGCCTAATTCATATACAGATATTTTATACTTCATATTCTAGTTTGAAACCATCTATCATCATTGTTAAGAGTTTAAATTCTGTATCCCACATTTTACAAGGTAAGATACTGTATTTCACACTTGTGAAATGAGGGGTTTGGTCTGATTCTGTGATCCCTGTATTTTCTTCCACTTATCAAATTCCAGGATCCCACTCTGATTAAGTGCTTAGTGTGACAAGGGAAAACTGAGATTAACATAAAGTTGGTTTGGGGCTTCCCTGGTGGAGCAGTGGTTGGGAATCTGCCTGCTTATGCAGGGGACACGGGTTCGAGCCCTGGTCTGGGAGGATCCCACATGCCGCGGAGCAACTGGGCCCGTGAGCCACAACTGCTGAGCCTGCGCGTCTGGAGCCTGTGCTCCGCAACAAGAGAGGCCGCGATGATGAGAGGCCCGCGCACCGCGATGAGGAGTGGCCCCCGCTTGCCGCAACTGGAGGAAGCCCTCGCACAGAAATGAAGACCCAACACAGCCAAATAAATAAATAAATAAATAAATAATAATTAAAAAAAAAAAACAAACATAAAGTTGGTTTGCTACAAAGACTCGGGTAATTAAGAAATCTTCATTAACTTGGACAGACCTTTTTAGCTAGCTATGTTTTGCCTTAATTATGGTAATAATAACAAAGTCAATGAACTTACTACCTTTCCATTAAGTGCCTCTAAATATTTTATTCAGAAGAACAATGATTCTTGGCGGGTTATATATGTCTCTGCATGAAGAACCTTATTTGATTAGCTCACATAAGTTTTGAGTTCAAGGTGAAAACTAGGTATGGAAACATTAACATGGCTTTAATTCATTTATGTCATTATGAAAGCTTTTACAAAATACACTTGTTAACTTTCTCATAATGATCTAGGTAGTCAGTGTTTTGGCATGTTTCCTTTTAACACTTGTTAGAGGTCAAGTGTCAATTGTATTTTTTCACTTTCTTATGTGTTCAAGCATATGTAAGGTGTTTTTTTTAAAAAATTACATGCAAAATTTACTATTCAGTGTATATAATTCTGTGCCCTTTTGACATGTGAATAAAGTTGTATATCCAACACTATGGTCATGATACTGAACATTTCCTTTACACAAAAATTCTCTTGTACTTCTTTGTAGTCAAATCTTTCCCCCAACTCTACCCTCTGGAAATCATGAATCTGTTTTCTGTGCCTATAGCTTTGCCTGATCAGAGTGTCATATGATAAAATACAATGTGTAGTCTTTTGAGACTTTGTCTTTGGCCCAACAAAATGCATTTGAGATTCATTCATGTCTGTGTGAATCAGTAGGTCACTCTTTTTCATTGCTGAGTAGTGTTCCACTGTGTGACTGCATTGCAGTTTGTTTATCCATTTGCAAGTTGAAAGACACTTCACTTATTACTGGTTTTTGGCAATTATGAATAAAGCTGGTCTAAACATTTGCATACATTTTGTGTGTGTGGACGTAAATTTTCATATTTCTTGGGCAAATACCTAGGAGTGAGATTGCAGAGTAGTATGGTAAGCATATGTTTAATTATAATAAACCATTAAACTATTTTCCAAAATGGTTGCACCATTTTGCATTTCTACCAGTAATGTATGAGAATTCTTGACACTCCACATCCTCACCAGCATTTCGTTTTGTCGGTTTTTTATATTTTAGCCATTCTAATAGATGTATAATTGTCTTTCATTATATTTTTAACGATGCTGATCATCTTTTTACATGCTTATTTGACATCCATACATTTTCTTTGGTGAAGTGTCTGTTCAGATCTTATGCACACAACAATGTACATTGTTTTCTTGTTATTGAATTTTGAGAGTTCTTCGTGGATTCTGTTTACAAGTTCTTTGTCAGATACGTGACTTGTAAATATTTTCTCCTAATCTGTGGCTGATATTTTTATTTAATAGTGTCCTTCCTAAGGCAAAGTTCTTACATTTTGATGAAGTCCAATTTATCATGATTTTCCACTTATGGATTACACTTTTGGTGTCATATCTAAGAATTCTTTACACAATCTAAGGCCACAAAGATCTCCTATGTTTTCTTCTAAACTTTTTATAGTTTTACATTTTACATTTAGATCTGTTTTCTGTTAATTTTTCAATAAAAAGTAAAATATAGGTTGTGATTCATTTTTATTTCTGCATGTAGATATCCAATTGTTCCAGCATCATTACTGAAAAAACTCTCCTTTCTCCATTAAATTGCCTTTGAAATTTTGTCAAAAATCAGTTGTTCATACATAAGTAGGCCATTTATGAACTCCCTATTCTGTCCTATTGATCTAAGTGGCTATCCATTCACTATACTCTTAATTAATGTAGCTTTACATTGTCTTGAAATTAGGTAATTTGAGCCTTCTTCATTCTTTTTTAAAATTTATTTGGTTATTTTAGTACCTTTGCCTTCCCATAAATTTTAGAATATTCTTGTCAAACGTGTTGTGGGGTTTAGAGTGGTATTGTGTTGGCTCTACAGATCAGATTGGAGAGAACTGACAGCAGTATTGACTCTTCCAATTCATTGATATAGCATATTTCTTCATTTCTTCAGATCTTTTTTGCTTTTTCTTTCATCAGTGTTCTGTACTTTTTATCATATTGTCCTGCATGCATTTTGTTAGGTTGATACCTATGTATTTAATTTTTTTGGTGTTATTGTAAATGGTACTATTTCAAGTTTTGAATTCTAATTATTCATTGCTAATGTATAGAAATACTATTGATTTTTGTATATTGAGCTTGAATTCTGACACCTTGTTAAACTCACTTAATATTTCTAGAAGCTCATTTATAGATTCATTCAGATTTTCTATATAGACAATCATGTCATCTGGGAACAGGGAAATTTTATTTCTTTTTTCTAATCTGTATGTCTTTTTAAAATTCCTCCCCCAAAGCACTGGTTGGGTGTTTCAGAACACTATTGAATAGGAGTGGTGAAAGCATATCTTATTCTCAATTTTAGGATGAAAGCATTTAGTCTTTCACCATTAAGTATGATATTATCTGTAGTGTTCTTTTGTAAATGACTTTTATCAGGTTAAGGAAGTTCCTGTACATTCATAATTGCTGAGAGGTTTTTTATTTTTAAAATTATTTATGGATATGACTTTTCTCAATTGCCTTTATGCATCTATTGAAGTGATCATGTGTTTTTTTCTTCTTTAGTCGGCTAAGATGATTAATTATATTGATTAACTTTTGAATGTTGAAACAACCTTACATTTCTGGGATAAACCCAAATTGGTCATGATCCATTTCTTATACTCTTTGATTTGATTTGCTAATATTTTAACTCTATTTTCATGGATTTTTGAATTTATATTTATGCACTATATTTTTTATTTTGGTAATGTCTTTGGGTTTGGTATCAAGGTAATGCTGGTCACAGAAAATGATTTTGGACATCTTCTCTCCTCTTTTATTTTATGGAAGTAATTGTGTAGAATTCATATACTCTCTTCCTTAAATCTCTTGTGGAATTGGCCAGTGAAAATCACCTAGGACTGGAGTATTTTTGTTAGAAGATTTTAAACCAGAAGTTCAATTTATAGGACTATTCCAGTTATCTAATTTTCTCAAATGAGTTTTGGTAGTTTGTATTTTCCAAGGAATTTGGACCATTTCATTTATGTTGCTGGGGTTATGGGCTGACTGCTGTTTGTAGCACATCCTTATTATTATTTTAATATCTGTGCTGTCTGTAGTGATGTACTGCTTTCATTCCTGATACTGGAAAATTCATCTTCACCCTTTTTTTTCTTGGTCAGTTTTTCTTTAATGATTACACGTTTTATTAATCTTCTCAAAGAACCAGCTTTTGGTTTCATTGAATTTTCTCCATTATTTTTTATATTTTAGTTTCATTTATTTGTGCTTTTAGGAAAACTTAAGAGGAGAAAAAGAGTCTATTTTGTTTATCCAGATACATGCCATTGCTGTTGTTTTTCCTTTATTCTTGAATTTCCAAGTTCCCTCTGGTTTCATTTCCCTTCCACCTGAAGAACTTCTTATTGCATTTACTTTAGAACTGATTTGCTGGTGAAAAATGTCTATTCAGCTGAAACTTCATACATTTTCTCCATTTGAAAGTGGCTTTATTTTGTCTTCATTTTTGAAGGGTATTTTTACTGGATATAGAATTCTCAGTTGACAGTTCTTTTTTTCAACACTCTAAAGATGTTCTTCCACTTTTTTGTGGCTTTAGAAATTTCTGAGGAGAAATTCGTAATTCATTTGAACCACTTTTCTCCTTTTATGCAAGATGTCAATTTTCTCTAATTGTATTCAAAATTTTTATTAAGTGTGAGACACCCAGGGTGCAGAATTTTAGGAGCTGCTCACTCTGGTGTGGTGAATGTACTGAGCTGGCACTTGCACAACCCTGAGAACTAGTGCCCTCCTCAATTTTGCTCCCTAGATGCTTACATTGCCTCACCCTTGTCACAGCCCTGTTTTACTCCCCAGCTCCTCAGGACCTCCTCTCTTAGTTTCCCTGGCCAGAACGATGAGTGCTAGCCTCTTGCACTGTCTTATAGTTCCACACAACTAGGGCTGCCTGTGGTGTGATGAAGCAAGAGGACAGAGAGGAAAACTTAACAGGGACATCCCTGTATACTCTTTGAACCACAGACATCCTTTTCCCCATTTTCTCTGGCCAGAGAGATGGGTTTTCTCTCAGGGGTTCTGGTGCCCATACAACCATCCATGCTGTGATGACAGTGCAGCTCTGTGACTCGGGCTGCCCTCCAGGCATGTCCAGGAGAGAAAAATGAAAGAGGTGGAGATAGAGATAGATAGATAGATAGATAGATAGAGAGAGAGAGAGAGAGAGAGAGAGAGAGAGAGAGAGAGAGAAAACACTCTACTTTGCAGGAGTGCCTTTTCTCAGTCTTTTAGCCAGAAAAAAGATGTTTCTTTCAGAGGTTTTGTTGGGCATTTCCACATCTCACTGCCTTGGGGTCAAAGAAGGGGAAAAAAAAGGAACAAAACAAGGAGCTCAGCACACTCTGGTTGCTCTTTAAGTTTCCTAATAGTGTTTATTTTTCAAAATTCTCAGGTTCTTGCTTTTTGTATTCTGTGCAGTGTTTAGTTGTAAGCAGTGAGAGAGAAGCTGTGTGGTAAGTTTATTCCATCTTGGCACACACTCGTACTCCTAAGGTAATTTTAAAGGTGGAAAACATATATAAAGATGAGTAAATTCCTGACAGACTAAGGAAGTGATGGCCATATTTTTCGAATCATTTATCAGTGTACATAGATTGACACTTTAAAATATATCTATGGAGGCAAATTACTCAAAACTGGGTTTGTTCTGGAAAATGTAGGAGGTGTGTTTAGCAGGTGTTTTCGATCTTAAGACTGGGATGGGTGTCTCTTCTTTACATTGTCAAAATACTGTGACATTGCTTTCTTAGTTTTTTTCTACACCGAATTGCAATAATCAATTTTCTTATCTTTCTCTCACATTAAACCATTCAGTTCTTGAGAAAAGGAGCTATATCTTATTCTCCTGGACATTCTCAGCATCTAGTAATAACGCCTGGTAATTGATAGTCATTGAATAAATATTTGCTGAATAAACGGATAAACCAAACTATGGAAGGCTCATTCACAGCTTTTCCACATATAGATACTTACATATAAAGGATTCTTCACCCAGACATGTATTATTTACCCAGATGTTGTGAAGTCAACCTGTCTTTTGAGCTAACTCTGATGCTTTCCCACACATTTTTTTTTTTCAGATTCTCAGGGACTTATGTTCTCATGGTCAATTTTTACTTTGATATTTCAATCCAATTACAGCTTACCTCCTTTGACACTGCTTTGGTTGCACAGTGAATCAAACATGAGATTTAGCTTTTTTCTTTGTTTATTCCCCATATCCTTTATGCAAGGTGTGTGTGTGCACACTTGCGAGCGCGATCTTCAAGAAAGTACATGATGATGAAGGTTATCACCTTGTAGACAAAAAAACTGAGTAGTAGATGCTTTTAAGAGTCTGTCCACCACATTGCTACACAATTTCCTTTCCCCTCTCTAGTTTCAGTTTCCCTCACATCATTATACAGAACGATTTATCTTTTCATCCTTCTACAGAGTTTGGGTCTACTTTTGCATATCCAAAGACCCATTACTGGGCTCTGCTAAAATAAAGAGTAATCTAAACTCTTTAGTCCAACAGAAGGACTGGCAGAGGCTTTAAAGCTTCAGTTTTCTTTTGCCTTTCTCTTAATGAGCATATAGACATTTATTTTTTTTTATTTTTATTTTTTTTAAATAGTGGAAGGATTTATTTTTGGTTTTTTTTTTTTTTTTTTTTCCACACACACACACTGTATTTTATTTTTACAAGAGATAGATAGACTGACACCAAGCATTGTACATGGATGACCACAACAAAAGCAACAATGATTGCAATTACCAAACATGAAACACACTTATACTATGTCATAATATTGACATTCAGTCCAGTAATCCTCCACTGTAACAGCTCCTTTACTTTGCAGTGAAAATTGATTTGTATATTCTTTTCCTCTGAGTCCTTGTGGGATTTTTTTTTTCTTTTAATTCAGACAGAAAGTCACAAAAATTATACTCATCCTCATCAGTTCACTCAGTCCCATGTAATTAATTTCTTTTTTTTCATCTTGATCTTTTGTTAGCACTTTTATGAGTTCATCAGTTTTTCATTAGAGTTCTGAAAATGCTTATTCATTCAGTTCAGCAGTACAGTCAGTTACCAGAAACCTGTACTTGTCAGAGTCTTTTCCATGAATTTCTTGAAGATGAAACTCTTTTATAGGAACATATTTGCAAAATCATCAGAGTACACCCAGAACTGTCTGTAAATGACAAAAGACTTAAAAATGACCATGGTTAAAGATTGGATGAAAGTTCATAATAATGCAGTTGACAAGAAAATTAGTTATTTCTGAGATATACATTTTAAAGTAATAACTAGGATTATTACTTATAACATTATACCAGAACATATAAGATTTTTAGACGTTTCCTGTAATGTCTGAAACATTTATATTAACATATTTCCATACATATTTCCATACAAATACAAATATAAGATTTTTAGAAATTTCATGTAATGTCTGAAACATTTATATTAACATATTTCCATACATATTTCCATACAAATACAAATATAAGATTTTTAGAAATTTCATGTAATGTCTGAAACATTTATATTAACATATTTCCATACATATTTCCATACAAATACAAATATAAGATTTTTAGAAATTTCATGTAATGTCTGAAACATTTATATTAACATATTTCCATACAAATAACCCAATGAAAGTTTAGTATTAGTTGTTTTGTTTGTTTTTTTATACTGCAGGTTCTTATTAGGCATCAGTTTTATACACATCAGTGTATACATGTCAATCCCAATTGCCCAATTCAGCACATCACCATCCCCACCTCATCGCAGTTTTCCCCCCTTGGTGTCCATATGTCCATTCTCTACATCTGTGTCTCAACTTCTGCCCTGCAAACTGGCTCATCTGTACCATTTTTCTACGTTCCACATACATGCATTAACATACGATATTTGTTTTTCTCTTTCTGACTTACTTCACTCTGTATGACAGTCTCTAGATCCATCCACTTCTCAACAAATGACTCAATTTCGTTCCTTTTTATGGCTGAATAATATTCCATCGTATATATGTACCACAACTTCTTTATCCATTCGTCTGTTGATGGGCATTTAGGTTGCTTCCATGACCTGGCTATTGTAAATAGTGCTGCAATGAACATTCGGGTGCACGTGTCTTTTTGAATTACGGTTTTCTCTGGGTATATGCCCAGTAGTGGGATTGCTGGGTCATATGGTAATTCTATTTTTAGTTTTTTAAGGAACCTCCATATTGTTCTCCATAGTGGCTGTATCAATTTACATTCCCACCAACAGTGCAAGAGGGTTCCCTTTTCTCCACACCCTCTCCAGCATTTGTTGTTTGTAGATTTTCTGATGATGCCCATTCTAACAGGAGTGAGGTGATACCTCATTGTAGTTTTGATTTGCATTTCTCTAATAATTAGTGATGTTGAGCATCTTTTCATGTGCTTCGTGGCCGTCTGTATGTCTTCTTTGGAGAAATGTCTATTTAGGTCTTCTGCCCATTTTTGGATTGGGGTGTTTGTTTCTTTGATATTGAGCTGAATGAGCTGTTTATATATTTTGGAGATTAATCCTTTGTCCGTTGATTCATTTGCAAATATTTTCTCCCATTCTGAGGGTTGTCTTTTCGTCTTGTTTATGGTTTCCTTTGCTGTGCAAAAGCTTTGAAGTTTCATTAGGTCCCACTTGTTTATTTTTGTTTTTATTTCCATTACTCTAGGAGGTGGATCGAAAAAGATCTTGCTGTGATTTATGTCAAAGAGTGTTCTTCCTATGTTTTCCTCTAAGAGTTGTATAGTGTCCAGTCTTATATTTAGGTCTCTAATCCATTTTGAGTTTATTTTTGTGTATGGTGTTAGGGAGTATTCTAATTTCATTCTTTTACATGTGGCTGTCCAGTTTTCCCAGCACCACTTATTGAAGAGACTGTCTTTTCTCCATTGTATATCTTTGCCTCCTTTGTCATAGATTAGTTGACCATAGGTGCGTGGGTTAATCTCTGGGCTTTCTATCTTGTTCCATTGATCTATGTTTCTGTTTTTGTGCCAGTACCATATTGTCTTGATTACTGTAGCTTTGTAGTATAGTCTGAAGTCAGGGAGTCTGATTCCTCCAGCTCCATTTTTTTGCCTCAAGACTGCTTTGGCTATTCGGGGTCTTTTGTGTCTCCATACAAATTTTAAGATGATTTGTTCTAGCTCCGTAAAAAATGCCATTGGTAATTTGATAGGGATTGCATTGAATCTGTAGATTGCTTTGGGTAGTATAGTCATTTTCACAATGTTGATTCTTCCAATCCAAGAACATGGTATATCTCTCCATCTGTTGGTATCATCTTTAATTTCTTTCATCAGTGTCTTATAGTTTTCTGCATACAGGTCTTTTGTCTCCCTAGGTAGGTTTATTCCTAGGTATTTTATTCTTTTTGTTGCAATGGTAAATGGGAGTGTTTCCATAATTTCTCTTTCAGATTTTTCATCATTAGTGTATAGGAATGCAAGAGATTTCTGTGCATTAATTTTGTAACCTGCAACTTTACCATATTCATTAATTAGCTCTAGCAGTTTTCTAGTGGCAGTTTTAGGATTCTCTATGTATAGTATCATGTCATCCGCAAACAGTGACAGTTTTACTTCTTCTTTTCCAATTTGTATTCCTTTTATTTCTTTTTCTTCTCTGATTGCCGTGGCTAGGACTTCCAGAACTATGTTGAATAATAGTGGTGAGAGTGGACATCCTTGTCTCGTTCCTGATCTTAGAGGAAATGCT
The DNA here is from genome assembly GCF_949987535.1 of Balaenoptera acutorostrata. Classification (NCBI taxonomy): domain Eukaryota; kingdom Metazoa; phylum Chordata; class Mammalia; order Artiodactyla; family Balaenopteridae; genus Balaenoptera; species Balaenoptera acutorostrata. The sequence goes on from NC_080083.1 coordinate 29,874,409, forward strand.
TTCAGTTTTTCACCATTGAGAATGATGTTTGCTGTGGGTTTGTCATATATGGCCTTTATTATGTTGAGGTAGGTTCCCTCTATGCCCACTTTCTGGAGAGTTTTTATCATAAATGGGTGTTGAATTTTGTCAAAAGCTTTTTCTGCATCTATTGAGATGATCATATGGTTTTTATTCTTCAATTTGTTAATATGGTGTATCACATTGATTGATTTGCGTATATTGAAGAATCCTTGCATCCCTGGGATAAATCCCACTTGATCGTGGTGTATGATCCTTTTAATGTGTTGTTGGATTCTGTTTGCTAGTATTTTGTTGAGGATTTTTGCATCTATATTCATCAGTGATATTGGTCTGTAATTTTCTTTTTTTGTAGTGTCTTTGTCTGGTTTTGGTATCAGGGTGATGGTGGCCTCATATAGACATTTATTTTTCTCCATTTGAAAGTGGCTTTATTTTGTCTTCATTTTTGAAGGGTATGATTTAAGCCATACTCTCTACCCTGCTTCCTTACTTCCTCAACAAACACAGAAGAAGTGAAAGTCAGCTTTGAGTTTCAAACGACAATTTGAAACTATACTGCTACACATCCTGATACACATACATGTTCATTTCCCAAAGACCTAAAAAAGGCATACCTCACTAAGAAGAGTAACCCTACCTGTTTACAAAAGAGCATGAGATTTCGAATTGGAAGACTTGGGCTTGAATCCTGGCAATACATCTTCCCACATTATTTGAGATAAGTCTTTGTCACAAACTGTGGAGGGCTCATTTATATCTTTTCTACATAAAGATACATATTTTGGTCATCTGCATATTTTGGTCATCTGCATATTTTGGTCATCTATTTATTATCTCTTTGAGCTTCAGTTTTATCACCTGTAAAATGAGAATAATTATATTTTTGGATGCAAAATTGCTGTAGGAATTAAACAAAATAATACATATACCAAGGCATTTTGTAAAATATTATTTGTCCTATAAATCTTAGTTATTATTGTCATTATTATGTATCTGAATTTTAGCGGTGATTATCTCAAGAGGAGTTGTTATTTACTTTTCAACATTGAAGCCAAAGGCTGTCACTCCCAATCAATTCTGAAGCAACTACTTTATGATGGAAGCACCTGGAAGTCAAGTGGTGGCTGAGGGGACTTCTCCATACACAGAGGGTGCCCTGTAATGTGAGGGCACTTCTTTCTATCATATCACCATACCTCACTTTCTCTCCTTACTGTACTCCAACATAGGGGAAGAGTTGCAGGTGGTAATGGAGAGGATTAGAGGTGGGGAGGAGAAGACAAAAAAATAAGTGTACAGGACCCTGTAAGTTACTGGCCTCTAGTTATATCCAGGAAATTTGATCTGGGCTGGTAAAGATTCTGTCATCCTTGTAGAACAAATAAGTCTAATGCAAATATGTTTAGTAGCTTCCCTCATGTCTGTGTGTTTATTAGCTCAATGACCAAATCACCTTTGATGACAATTCTTGGTTGTTTTCAACTGTAGCTAAATTTGATCAAGTAATCTAGATATTACAGTTCAAAATTTATCTCCAGGAATGTTTGGAGTGCAGGCAAATTGTGAAATAGCCTCTTGTTGGGGAACTATAGCTATACTCTATGAACCATAGAACTTATATTAGCTACATCAAATCTCCTATGAGAACAGCACTGGGCCTTTTGGAATTTCTTCGGTTTGTACATGTATTTGATTAAATGAAAAGGAAAAATGTTCTGGAAAACTACTTGTAGTGATGAGCTACTAAGAAGCATATGACTGTGGCCAGATGCCTTGACATTATTGTTAAATAAATCCGTTGGAAGTTTAATGGTCATCTTTCAAATCCACTTACTGTGATAAATGTTCACACTAAAGTAATTAGATTTGAAAGACTAGCTTGCATCACTCCTCACTTATTAAACCAATTTTTTGAAAAATTGAAAGACAATTTTACAATAAAATAAAAGGAAGCTTAAACAATGAAATATAAGTCATTTACTATATATTATCCTAACCCAGTAATTGATTTCCTAGTTTTCAAATGCTTTTTCAATTCCATATGCATTTGTTATTTTGTAGTTGCTGTCTTGGTAGCCAGATTTATAATCTGTTTTTACTTAGCATTATGATATCATTAATACTTTCTATGATGCTCAGTAGTGTTCACATTGTCTATTTTAATAGCTGCTTGATAAGAGTATAATATTACATTATTTCCTTAACTTAATGTGCCATCATTTACATGGACATTTAAATAGTTTTCAAGTATTTGCTGCTATAGATATTAGGGCACTATCTTCATGGATTTAGCTTTTCATTGTTATTTTGTTCTATTATTTCTTTAGGATGCATTTTCTAGTAGATTGAAAGAATTATTGTACTATCTTACAATACCACAAGCACATAGGAGTATACCAAGGTCAATACAATATTGCCATTTTTCAGAGTGAATATTTTAAACTTTTGAATAGTTCAAATAATTTAATAGGTAAAAATTGTTATCTCAAGATTGACTTTACATTTTTATTAATAGTGAAGTTGAACATTTTCCATATATTTATTCATTAGAGTTTCCTTTTGTGTGACTGAATTGTTGCTATCCCTTGTCCATTTTCTCTATTGGTGGCTTGAGCTATTTTCTTGTAATATATATTAACAACTTGCTGCAAATATTTTCATAACTTTGGTTTTCCTTTTTAACTTATTTTTTAATGCAAATGCCTTTTAATTTTAGATGGTCAAGCAAGTCTTCAATTCTCTTTATGATTTCTTGTATTGCTTTAAATAGAGGAAATAATCATTTCTCCAAAGATCTGGTAAATAATATTTTGATTTTTTTCTATTTTCCTACACTAAAAAATTGTAATTTAACTCTTAATCCTTGAGTTTATTTTGAAGAGTTGTTACTCATTTATATACATCAAATTGGCAGCTTTAGTAAAATAATATGCTATCATATTTCTATGTGCAAACATGGAGAAAGAGATAAAGTTGTTAAGCAAACATGAAGAAGAATAAAAAAAAATTTCCAAGGGCAGAGAGTTATTACAAACTGACAAATGTATAACTATTTCTTTTTTTCTTTTTAGAAATTTTAAAAGAATTTTTATTGGAGTATAGTTGCTTTACAATGTTGTATTAGTTTCTGCTGTACAGCAAAATGAATCAGTTGTGCGTATACATATATCCCCTTTTTGTAGATTTCCTTCCCATTTAGGTCACCACAGAGCATTGAGTAGAGTTCCCTGTGCTATACAGTAGGTTCTCATTAGTTATCTATTTTATAAATAGTAGTATAATGTCAATCCCAATCTCCCATTTCATCCCACCCTCCCCTTCCCCCCTTGGTATTCATAAGTTTGTTCTCTACATCTGTGTCTCTATTTCTGCTTTGCATGGATAAAGAAGATGTTGTACATATATACAATGGAAAATTACTCAGCCATAAAAAGGAACGAAATAGTGCCATTTGCAGAGATATGGATAGACCTAGAGAGTGTCATACAGAGTGAAGTAAGTCAGAAAGAGAAAAATAAATATTGTACAGTATCGCTTATTTGTGGAATCTAGAAAAATCGTACAGATGAACTTATTTGTAACTATTTCTTATTTCTTTACATGACCATATTGAGAAACTGATGAACACTTGAAAAAATTATATCCTATAAAATATTTCTCATTTTCCTATTTTCTGGAAGATTTTATGTTATGTTGAAATTATATGTATCTTGGAAGTTTGGTGGAAATATTCTGCAGTATTACCTGAGTGTGGATTTTTGTGTGAAAATTTCAAAATAGTTATGAAACTTCCTACTTCTTCCTGACTGTTTTGATGTTATTATTATTTTTTGCTAGTGCATTTTCATTTCATCTAAATTTTCAAAATGTTTGGCATACAGTTGTTCATAGTGCTTTCTTAGCATTTAAAATATCTCTTATGTAACTATAGTTATTCCTCCTTTTGATCACATTTTAATTTGTTTCTTCTCTCTGTCTCTTTTTCTGAATTAATTTTCCAAAGAATTATCGAGCTTATCTCTTTAAAGAGTTGAATTTGTCTTTGGTGATGGTCTCTAATGACTTTGTTTTCTATTTCATTTATTTTCTGCTTTTAAGTTGATTACTTTTTTTCCAGTTTTATTATGCTTCACTCATTAATTTTAGCTTTTTAATTTTCTAATATAAGCTTATTTTAAAGCTAAAATTTCCCTCTAAAAACCACTTTAGCTATATTCCACAGATTTTGATACACAATATTTTCTTCTAAGTATTTTAACATTTCTATTATGATTTCCTTTTCAACTTTTCAGTTATTTAAAAGATATATTTACAAATTTCCAAATGCATGGAAATTCTTAATTTTTCTTTTATTATTGATTTTGAATTTAATTGCATTGTGGTAGAAAAACATAATCTGTATGATATCAGTTCTTTGAAGTCTTTTGAGACTTGACTATGGTCTGTATTTGTAAATGCTAATTTTTGTAAATGTCCCTTGTATGCATGGAAAGAATATACATTTTAAAATTGACAGGTACTGATTTATATATGTTCATTAATCAGTCATGTTATTTATGTTGTTCAAATCTTCAGTATCTGTTTTTATGTGCTTGGCATATTGGTAGTATGGGAGGTGGGTTGAAATATTCCACGATAAGGGTGGTTTTTAATTTTTTGTAATCTTTTGTTTTTGCTGCTATATATTTTATTAGGATGATACATCTTTAGAATTGTTATATTTTCTGGGTGAGTTGACATTTTATCACTATTAGTGGTAATCACTGATAGAAGTTTTCTCTTAAAGTTTATTTTGTGTTATATTAACATCTCTATGCAAACTTATTTTTAAGGTGTTTTCCTTTTTCTATCCTATTTTATTTTATGCCCTTCTTTGAAATAAAACAATTCAATCTGACAATCTGTCTTATAACTAACAAATGTAGTCCATTTAATCCATTGTAATTATTGATATATTAAGACTTCTTTATATCTTATTTTGTGCTTATTATTTTTACCATTTTCCTATGCTTTTTTTTTCTGATGAACAAAACACATGATTTCAATATCCTTTCCAGCTCTAACATTCTATGATATTGTAAAGTAGATAAAACTAAATGAAAACCAGTGTGGTTCAAGCTGTATATTTAGTAGCCACCAATGTGAGGGAGAGAAATCAGGAATTACTGCACTTGAAATCTTTCTTGAAGGATAGACTCTATCTGCATAAGCAGAAAGACAAAGATTAACAGCAGGAAACAAGATGAAGGATATACATTGCAAAAGAAGTTTACAACTTTGGGAGTAGATAATAAACAGGAGGTCAGGGAAGAGAGATGTTAGGTCATGTCTACCAGAAGAAAAAGACTTGCAACAGAAAAGGAAGGTGAAAGGGGAGAGGAAGACTGGGTGGAAAGCTGATTATAACAAGAAGCATAAGAAATATTACAAACATATCTTGTAGATGTTTACTCCAGAGATTGGAGAAGCAGCTTCACATCTTGCAGTGGGCTGTCCATAGTCTCAGAGTGGTCATGCGAAAGAATCTTTCCTGTCTTTTTGATACAGGAGAAGCAGGTTGGAAGTTAATTGTTTCTGGTAGCCTTGGGTGCAGGGAAACCACAGGTGTTATTTTTGACCATTGAAATCCTGTTTCCATAAGAATGGTGAGACATATCATTGGAAGTGACATCCAAGTTGTCACAACACGCCAAGGTCCCCAAATGCTGTCAATCTGTGGACTTTTCCTTTGGGAGAGATGACCTTTTCTGAAATGTTTATTAGAAAGCTCAGAAAGTAAACTTGACTTCCTAGCACCATTTATAGTTTTTGTAAGTGTAAGGGCAAAGGCTATCTTACACAGTGTCATAGAAAATGTTTGTAATTTTGGAGGAAGGGAATAGAAAATACTAGTAAATAAATCTCATTGTAAGAGAGCAAGATTTGTGTGCCCTCATTTACATTCCAGCCTAGGAAATGGTCTTTCATTGGATGATAAGAAAAAGGCAGAAGCTTGTTCATGACCCTTCTATTAAAACCAAATTTATGAGTAAAAGAGAAATAATTGAAAATTTTCAGGAATTGTGAGGGAAGAATTGAGGCGTGTGTACTGCAGCTTTCACTCTTGCTATCTCTAAAAAATCTGCACTGCCCAATTGCTACTCTTATCCCAGGGAGCTGAATGATGATGATAAAATATCTCTCCCACATGAGCAATCTGAATAGTGTAATAAAATGTCATTTTGCTGAAGATTAGATGTCAGCAGGGGGTCAAAAAAGCAAATGCACGAGTCAGTTCCACAAAAACTCCCCTACTTCTTGTACCAGCTAAAGGAAACATGCTATTAGGGCTGAAATTTGTGTAACCTTCTTTAGGCTGCATTTGGTGTTTTGTCATCAGTGTTTTTAAAAGGTCACAGTAAGGGAAGCTGAACAATTTTGTGATGCTCAGCTGTCAAAACTCTTTTCCATAAAGAGTTATTAAGAGCATGCTACTGGCACAGAGGTAGACAGAATGATCAATGAACAGGCTAGATGACCCAGACCCTCAAATTTGTAAACACTTAATATACAGTTAAATCCTCATTTCACATCATATATCTAAAAAAGTGTTAGATTTTAATATAATGAACTACACAGCATTATAAGAAACTGTCACTGATTACTCCCCTGATCTCTGCATTGGAATAAAGTTTGTAGGGTGAATGCAGGCAGTATAGAATACTTTGATTAAGAGCATGGCTCTGGAGTCAGCAACCTGTGATTTAATTCTAGCTAGCAATTTACTAGCTTTTTCACTTAGGCAAATCGCCTAATCTTTCCAAATTCACAGTTCTGCAATCTGTAAAATGGAAGTGACAGTAGAAACTATCTTGAGCAAATTACATTTCCTCATCTCAAATAGTAGTAAAATAATAAAGATTGTCACAGTATATAGTAACTGGAATAATAATAAAACCTAGTTTGTTTTTGCCAGGACAAAATGAAATAGTAAGTAAAGCTATAGCATAATAATTGTCTCGTAATCACATCCTTTGTCATCTAGTATCATTGTTAATTTATGCATTGGAACAAAGAAGGGAAAGATATGGCTATGTAAATAGCAACAATTTTATAAAAGAAACTTAAAGGGAAACAGCAAGCAAAAATATTTTAAAAAATCTGTCTAATATATAAACTTCCTTTGGATCCAATTTTTTTGGTATAATTTCTAGTGGGTCTATTGGCAATAAATTTTCGTGGCTTCCTTTTTTTTTTTTCTGAAAGCATCTTTATTTTTTTCATTTTTGAGGGTTATTTTCACTGGATATAGAACTCCAGGTTGACAATTCTATTCTTTTAGATCTTATGTATATCATTCTATTATTTTCTGGCCTAAATTGTTTTTGATATGAAGTCAACTGTCATTTTTTCATTATTCCCCTGCATGTCATGATTTTTTTCTCCTGGGGTTATTTTTAAGATCTTTATTTTTGTTTTCCAGAAGTTAAACTCTGATGAACATAGGTGTGATTTTCTTTGTATTTATCCTGATTGGAGTTCAATGATATTTTTGGATTTGCTAATATATTTTTGATCAATTTTAGAAAAAGTTGGCCAAATTTTTTTCTACCCTATTCCCTCTCTTTCCTTCCAAGGCTTCAATTACATGAATATTAGAGTACTTGATATTGATTCAGATGTAACTGAAGTTTTGTTAGCTTTTTTCCCCCCAGTTTTTTTTTCTCTTTATGCTTCAGTTTGTATGATTTTCATTGACTTGCCTTCTAGTTCACTGGTCTTTTTTTTTTGTTGTGTGTAATTTGATATCAATCTCATCCAATGATTTTTTTTTTTAAAAAAGTAAAATTTGATTTCAGATATTGTATTATTTAGTTCTTAGATTTACAGTTGCCTCTTGAACAACATGGATTTGAACTGTGCAGGCCCACTTATACACAGATTTTTTCAATAAATATGTATTAATGTACTACATGACCCACAGTTGGTTGAACCCAGGGATGCAGAACTGTGGATATGGTGGGCCGACTGTAAAGCTATATGAGGATTTTCAACTGTGCGGGGATCGGTGCCCCAACCCCTGTGTTATTCAAGGGTCAATTGTATTTTTTTTTTATTATAATGTTGAAATCTCTTATTAAATTCTCAATATATACACTTATATCTATATCTTTTTATATAACTGTGTATTATTTTTATCAATATCTTAGTTATTTTAAAATCCTATCTGAAAATAGCAAATCTGGATTGTTCTGAGTATGTTTTTCTTGAATGACATTTCTCTTGACTGTTAGTTACATGTTCCTGTCTTTCCCCTGTGGTCCCTCCTTCCCCCCCAGGCTAGTAAATTTACATTGACTACTGGATATTTTGAATGACACTTTATAGAGACTGGGTTCTGTTATCTTCCACTAGAGGACGTTTAGTTTTGTTTTAGAAGGAAGTTAAATTACTGACTGCTCATCCTGAACCTGTGAAGGCTTAGTTCTATAATCTGCAAGACCAGGTCCCCTTTCTTGCCATAATTCCTAGGGCAAATTCTTTAGTTGTGAAATGTTTCCTTTACTCCTTAAGTGGTTTTTCTGTGTTTCCATGAAAAGCTTGAGGCGTTTTCCAAGTTCCTCCAATTTTGAGGTCTAGAATTACACACTTTCCCCTTATTCATCTCTTTTAGGTTTCCAGCTACTGTTTTCACTCTGGTATCCTTGGCATCTCTCTCATGTATGTGCAGTTTGGAGATTAGACAAGCATTTGAGGGAAAGCTCACATACAAAGTTGGGTCCTTATGGATTTCTTTTTTATCTGCAATTTTCCCCTTTAATTTCCAACCACTCTTGCAGTTCCAAACTCCTTTTCCTGATTCCTTAGGTCAAAACCAAACCAAACCAAAACAATCTGTGCCTTGCTTTGCAAGTTTTAGCGACTCCATGCTATGGAGTGCCCTCATGGAACAAATTATATAAACATATGTGATTTTCAGGAGTCAAATCCCTTCCATTTTCTGTTTGATTTTGGTTGCTTTCCTGTGCCTTCAAGCAGTTATTTAAAGAAATTTTGTCCAGAGTTTGTAATTATTATTTGCAAGAGGGTTAGTCTGATATAGAAGTTCTTCCATTATTTACTGGAATCCTGCTAATAAATCATTACATATGTCCAAAATATTCAGAGGTGGAAGCATTTAGATAAAAAAAGAAAAAGTTCACTTGTAAAGAGTGCAGGAGAGTCAGACTTCAGGAGGACTGGCTCATGAAATACAGAACACAAAAAGCATTTTAGGGAATTAAAGTGCAAACCTGCATGGTTAACAAGTTTATGTTGGTCTTCTCATAGTGAAAGATGACAACTCTGTCACAATTATGAAATTCAGAAAGTTTATGACATGTCCTCAGACAGCAGCATAGCAAAAACCTAAGAAAATAATTTTGTTAGAGTCCAGATTTATAAGAAATATTCAAGGTTTTATTATTTTAGAGACCAGAATCAGTCAGAGTAACTTTTGCTTGTGTTTTTGTTTGTTGTTTGCTTTTTATCTTAGAGTGAAAAGTGTTGGTTATTCTTATTTTCTTTTTTGAATGATATTTGGTTATTGAGACATAGAGATTTGATCTTTGAGAGACAGAGATTTTATGAGTCTGTCTCATTTCTCATCATTATGCCATATGTAATATTCTTTTTAGGAAGTTGAAAATATGCATCAAGTTCCTTAAAGCTGTTCATATTCTTTTGCCAATAATTCTAATATACAAAAAGCTCACACAAATTGTTGAGAAAAACATTAAAATTTGAATGGAAGAATAGGCATACATGAATCAGACAATTAACAGAGGAAATATAAATGAAAAACATGGGAAAATGTTCCAAATCATCAAACATCAAACAAATTTGAAGTAAAAATAAACATCCGATTTTCCTGGTGTTACATTAATGAAGAATATAATTCTTAATATTCACAAGGATAGCATTAAATGGATAGTCTCATGTACTACTGGTATAAATATAACTTGACAAAACTTTTTTAAAAAATTAATTAATTAATTAATTATTGGCTGTGTTGGGTCTTCGTTTCTGTGCAAGGGCTTTCTCTAGTTGCGGCAAGTGGGGGCCACTCTTCATCACGGTGCGCAAGCCTCTTACTATCATGGCCTCTCTTGTTGCAGAGCACAAGCTCCAGACGCGCAGGCTCAGTAATTGTGGCTAACGGGCCTAGTTGCTCCGCAGCATGTGGGGTCTTCCCAGACCAGGGCTCGAACCCGTGTCCCCTGCATTGGCAGGCAGACTCTCAACCACTGCACCACCAGGGAAACCCCGACAAAACTTTTTTGAAAGCCATTTGTTTATATGTTTGAAAGCCTTAAATATTCATAAATTTTGACCCAGTTATTCTCTTTCCAAAGTGCTATTTTAAGAAAATAATGAAAATTCAGAAAAGAGATATATTTATATGGAAGTTAATTAAGAAATTTTTATTCAGTGCTAGTTAATTATATATATGCTAAAATGTTTGGAGATGAGGCTTATTGTTATCTACAGATAACTCCAAAATGCATCAAAATTTATTGATGGGTGTATAGAGGAAGAATAAATGGATGGATATATTCTAAGCTAAATATAGTCAAACATTAATTAGTTAATGTTTAATTAATAGTAAACCTAGGTGGTTGGTATATTGTTGTTCACAGAATGATTCTTTCAACTTTTCTATATATTGAAAGTTTTTAAGTTAAAATGTTGGGATAGGGCTTCCCTGGTGGCACAGTGGTTAAGAATCTGCCTGCCAATGCAGGGGACACAGGTTGGAGCCCTGGTCCGGGAAGATCCCACATGCCGCGGAGCAGCTAAGCCTGTGCGCCACAACTACTGAGCCTGCGCTCTGGAGCTCGCAAGCCACAACTACACTACTGAGCCCACGTGCCACAACTACTGAAGCCCGCATGCCTAGAGCCCATGCTCCACGACAAGAGAAGCCACGGCAATGAGAAGCCTGCACACCACAACAAAGAGTAGCCCCCGCTAGCTGCAACTAGAGAAAGCCCGCATGCAGCAACAAAGACCCAACACAGCCAAAAATTAAATAAATTTATAAGAAAAAAAAAGTTGGGATAAAGAAAATAATAATTAATAACCACAAATATTTGAAAATAGTCTTATGTATAATTAATTATAGTGCATACAAATGATATATTAATGAAATAGTTATTCAAATAATGTTTTAAATGAGTTTTTAGCAAAGCTTGTTTAATGAGTTTAATATTAGGAGGGAAGTAGAGGATTCAGTGAACCCTTAATTAAAAAAAAACACTGTATATATTATCATTTTAAAAAAGCTAGCTAGAGAGAAAGGTACCGACATTTTAATGTTTTTAAAAAGTTCTGGATGCTAGTGTTATGGATGCCTACTTTCTTTGTGCCTTTTTCCATATTCCAGATGCTCTGTAGATCACATGTATTCGTTTTTTATTGTTGGTGTAACATATTACTACAAAGGTAGTGGCCTAAAACAACATACATTTGTTATGTTTCAGTTATCTTACAGTTGTAGACTGTAGACTCTGAGTCTGATGTGGGTCACTATGGGCTGAAATTACTGGGCTGTGTCCCTTTCTGCAGAATCAAAGGGAGAATTTATTTTCCTGTCTTTTCCAGCTTCTAGAGGCCACCCCCTAAAACTTGGCGTGTGCCTCCTTCCTCCACCTTCAAAGTCAGCAAAGTTGCATCTCTCTGACTCTTCTCCCCTAGTCACATCCTTAGGTGTCATTATTCTGCCTACCACAGCGTGTATTACTCCTGTAAGCAAAAAAATATGTATTTAAAGTTAAAAACCACCTTAAATTATTTCTAAAGTAGTTCACTTACAGGACACAATCTTAAGAAATAATAACAAATATAATCCATGGTTTATATAGAAGATTATTAATTGCATTTTTAATAATAATGGTGAAAAATTACAATTCCCCAAAACAGATGACAATAAAATAGTTGCATATAGTAGTATACCTTTAGTTGTTATCCTATGCAGTCATTAAAAATGTTTATGACTATTTCTATCTGCTTGGAAAATTCTCAGTTAAAATGTTGTTTATAAAAAGCAGAATAAAAAATTTATGTACAGTTTGATTTCTACAGTGGAAATGTAGAATATATTGGATGGATGTATGTGTAATCTTACTCTCTCTCTCATATGTATATGTATGACAGAGATGGAAGGCAGCACAATACAGCAAAATGTTAACAGTGGTGTCTTTCTTGGTGGTGGGATTGCAGGTGATCAAGACTATCTCCCTCTTAGTTGTGTACTAGAAAATGAATTATTTTAAAAACATATACTTGAGTGTGTGTGTGTGTATACATGCATGTACAGTTGACCCTTGAACATCATAGGTTTGAACTATGCAGGTCCACCTCTATGGGGATTTTTTTTCAGTAGTAAATACTACAGTACTCTGCGATCCTCAGTTGGTTGAATCCAAGGATGCAAAGGGCCGACTATAAGTTATATGTGAATTTTCGACTGCATGGAGAATTAGCACCCCTAACCCTTACATTGTTCAAGGGTAAACTTTATGTATATATGTGTACATACACACACACACACACATATATATATATACCAAATAATATATCAAATAATTAAGGTGGGATTCTCACTGTTCATTTTCTAATGAGGTATTTAGCTTCCCAATAGAGATAGGACTTCTTATTTTCTACTTAAGAATGCTGTGATTTGTTTACCCATTTGGTTTATATTTATAGAGCTCCCGTGATGTAAACTACATTGTGAGGGTCCAATAGAGCTGTTAGATTTGTCTTTATCAATTTATGTCTTTGATGAGCAAAGAAAATTCTATGTCTGTTTCTTCTCTCTGTTCTCTTTCTTCTTTTTTATCCTAAAAGTAAATTTTAAAACATTGATATGTTTCTAAACAGAAAGTAACTTTCACACTTCTCAAAATAGCTTTCTACTAGCACTTGAAATTCGGGTGTTTATTGGAATTTTCATAGGATGATCCCCTTAACAACTTCGGCAATAACACTATATTTTTCAAATAGTTTCTAATGCAAGCCATAATAGCAAGAGGGTATTTCAGAACTCATTCTAAAAGAACTCTATCCCCATTAGAATGAAACACTGTATAACATTTAAAGATGATGTTTAAAAAAGATTGAATTTAATTTTTGAAGACAGTATAAAAAGAAAGAAGACAAACACAGAACCTCAGGTGCTTATAATCAAGATAATAAAACAACCCTGATACACATAAAATATTTAGATACTATGATAATATTTTATTAATATACGTATTATTAACTATGACTGGCTCATCTCTGGGTGATGTAACTTCATCTCACTAAGGCTGAAAGAGAAGGAGATGAGGCTGTGGGTGGGGAAGAGGAACCCTTTTAATTTATCACAGCTCAATGGATTATTTTAATCCCTTAATGAGGCGTGGGAGTCCTTGAGTTCACGTTGACTTCTTTCCCATATGTCTCCTCTGCTTTTTTCCCTATGTACATTTTAAATTGTTCTAATTTTCTATTGAAAGTATAAAACTCCAAGTGGCCAGTTAACAAGATTCCAACAATTTTTAGAGGAGCAGTTGAGAAGTAGGTTTTGGCATCTGAGAGATCTTTATTCAGATCCAAGCTCTGCTGTTCTGTGCACACGCTTCAAACTTAAATTTCTTCGTCAGTAACAATAGGAATAAAATAACAAAATAATTTAGTATTTTCTTGTGAAATAACAAGTAATAGTTATTTTTACTTGTAAAAGTAAATAAATTAATGAAAGTCTTAGAGTCCATTTACCTATGAGGTTCTGAACTTTTTCTGAGAAACCAACCTTATGTGGTACGCAAATTTATTTCTTGGGAAGGATAGATATGGGAAGTGAAGCTGTCCACAAAAAAGGATATACATGTGTTCACAGAATTAAGGGTACTATTGATTAGCTGCAAGGATACTCAACAATTTCAAACTACCTGTCCATGTACTCCATGTTAATAGAGCAAGGGTCACACCTTGTCTGTTTTACTGTTTTTTGTATCCCTCTCCTCTCTAAATCTATCACATCTAATTCCTTTTTGTAGATTTAGGCTTACACCATCCAATACCAGAAGAAGTTTGATCTGAGGCAGAAGGAATCAACCAGTTCTCACCTCACAGTCTCAGCATAATTTCTTCTAGGTATTGACACATAGGCCTGGGATTGTGTTTTTATCTTTATTTCTTTTTTTTTCAAATCATTTTCCTGTAAGCCATCTATGACAAGGGGCTAATTTTTGACCTTACTGGTCCTCCTGTAAACCAGAGTCCTTCTTCTGAAACTTTATCCAATGGATGTAGCTCTTCTATTCTTAGATGGAACATCCTAATTCTACTTACCTGTTTGGACTTGAGAGTATTGGCTGCCTTGGATACTTTCCTGCTTTGTGCCGTTCACTTGTGGGCAAGCTCGTGCATGATACTAACTTTTTACCTGAATTGATATAGTAGAGCTTACTAAAGAATGTTTGTTAGCCAGACCAAACCTCCTGTGCTATTTCATTCTGAGTTCTTTGAACAAATATTTATTGAACTTTCTCTGTATGCCAGGATCCCAGAATATGGAGTTGACTACTACTGAGAAATTCTGATGTATAGCACTGACTGCTCACAGCAAGAATAAATCAACTGCTTGTTAAAACTTGAATGAGGGAAGGGAGTCTCTAAGGGAAGGGGTGTGTTTGTGTGTGTGTGTGCAGGTACTATTTATCATGACCGACCAAGGGGAGCCTTGCCAAAATATTTGGCATTGGCTGATGGCCAACATCTCATTTGCTTTTCCCATGAAACCAGAGGACCTTCATTCCTAGGCTGCTAGAGTGACACTTTCTGAGGTCAGCTCATGAGCCCAGTGCTGGGAAAAGGCATTTAGCATAGCTGGCATGTTCCTGAGGCAACAGTTACCTACTGAGAGCAGTGGTGGAGGCAAATTGCTTCTCAGTTTTATACGACGTTGACTCATCAACCCAGTGGATGCATTTCTTTATCTGGGACTTTGCTGAGGATTAGTCTGGACAGTGTATTGAGGCAAATCTGCCTATCAAAGCGATACTAGAGGGTTTTATTTATTTATTAAACCTTTTTCTCTTCTATCATAAAGAAAATTAAAAGCAGGAGAAAAAGAAAAAGTACAATTAAAAATGTTGGTAAAAATTAGAAAAAAAGAGAAAATGTAAACTGTCAGAGCAGTCCATTTTGTAGATATCTAGAACAATTTCAGCGGTCACTCCTTTGCCCTGGGAAGGGATTCATGTGTTATAGAGTGATGAGCTTCCCTATTCTCTTTCCTTCCATTTCCCTCTGGCTATGACTGCAAAGGAAGGATATTTTTGTGATCCATTCCACCATTTTAAGATATCAGGGTTTCTGAATTCTATACCCGTTTGGCCCCATTCTCTTAAGGATTGTGTCACGTAAGCACCAGGACCTGAACCCTTACAGCACCCTCCTTAATCATTAATCCAAGAATCCAGGAAAAACTGTATTCCTATCCACTCATGCACCAGAAGAGGAGGTTTTGGAAACTACTTCAAAAAAGTTTTGAGAACACTCTAAATAATAGTGGTTTTCAACTTTTTCTTAGCTCTGGAGCCCTTTGTTAAAATTAAAGTTTTCAAAAATGTGGTGGAAATGGATGGAGACTTAATTCCTCACTTACTACACTCTAGTCTGGACCCTTCAAGTAGCTCCTTGAACCAGTGCCTTAAAGCCGTCTGAATATGTTAAATGTAACTCATGCTTATTATGGAAAATTTGGAACGTTCAAAAAAGGAAATCACATCACACAATAACTACCTTTAAACATATCATGTATGTGTGCCTGCCTATGTGTGTTTGCTTTTAAAGTTTTTTTTTTTTTTTTTAATATTTATTTATTTATTTATTTATGGCTGTGCTGGGTCCCCGCCCCTGCGCGAGGGCCCCCCCCCCCAGCTGTGGCAAGCGGGGGCCACTCTTCATCGCGGTGCGCGGGCCTCTCACTATCGTGGCCTCTCTTGCTGCGGAGCACAGGCTCCAGATGCGCAGGCTCAGCAACTGTGGCTCACGGGCCCAGCTGCTCCGCGGCATGCGGGATCCTCCCAGACCAGGGCTCGAACCCGTGTCCCCTGCACTGGCAGGCGGACCCCCAACCACTGCGCCACCAGGGAAGCCCAGCTTTTAAAGTTTTGAAAACACATAATTTTATATCCCATACTTTATTTGGAATTTTAATATGAATAATATCTATTCTTCAAAAATACTTTATTTAATGCTATATCACTTGGCTCTGCCTTTTCCCTACTGTTGTATATATGTTTTTTTCCCCAAATTTTGTCTATTATTTTGACTAGTATTATGACAGATGTCTTTTTGTATATGTCCCAAGGATAGATGACAGAAGTGAAAAAATCTGTGGTCTCAGTAAAAACTTTTTATGAGAAAGAAAGAGTAAACCAAGCCTCATGTATGTCTGTATGTCCAGTGTTCTGGAGGGAGCCTCAGCCACCCCTCTGATTGGATATAGGCTTGATTGTTAAACCCAAGGGGTTTAACAGAAGCAGAAGTGAGCTGGTTGAGTAAGAAGGAAGTACTCCTGCCTCTCTGCGTGCTTCTCAGCCTTTTTCTTGCTTTTCCACAGAGAGGGTAATTAGTAAATCTGAGCGCTCAGAGCAGGGCTTAGCAAACTTTTTTTGTAAATGCCAAAGATAAATATTTCAGGCTTTGAAGGCCAGATGATATTTTTAGCCACTATTCAACTCTGCTGTCATAGAGTCAAAGTAGACATAGGTAAGATGTAAGAAAATGGGCACGTGCTCATTTAAAACTGTGTTTGCATAAAACTTTATTTACAAAGACAGACAAATAGAAGGTGGGTTGGATTTGGCCTGAAGTCTATAGTTTGCTGACCCATGACTTCAAGCCTGGGGTACTGATTGGAGGTTCATGAGTGGGCAGGTTCACTGTAAATATGAGTACAGTTTACTCAGTCTGGTTACCACTTCTCCAGGCCTTGCAACTAGTAAACTGAGAAGGGCCAGCTAACAGGGCTGGCCATCTTCTTTTTTCTTTTTCCCCCTGAACACTGGTCATTGTGTTGGGTCCTGGGGTGGTAAAAGTTGGAACCAGGCTTGCATGTGAGAAGCAGGTGACCCTGCATAGGGCTTAAAACTAAGCTGCGTGTTATAACCCAATATTATCAGTACTTTTCTTTAAGGAGTATTCGGCAAAGCTCAGCTAAATACAAAGAGAGATTTTATAAATCGTGTGCTATAATTTCTTCTGTGTTAAGCTTCTTTGGAAATCTCGCTTGGTAAGAGGGTAATAGGGCATGTTTGCAAATTCTTGGGTCCTCTGGTTAGATACCATCAAAAATTCACCCCATAATTTTCATGGAAGCAATACCTTTTCTGTATGCACTGTTAACAGGACATTTCAACACAACGGGCTATATTTTCTTCCCTGGCTAAAACTAAAAAATGTCACTCGAGTGTCCATCTGCATGTGCCTGTTGTTCAGAGAACAACATTTAGAGATGGCAGGAGGCCAGATGGACTAATCTGATTGCACGTGGAGCAGGGGCTTCTGGCCTGTCCCATGGGATCTTCTGTGAGGAAATTCTAATGAAAAATAGATTAGATTTTTACCAAGTGGAGCATCGGGTGTCAAATGCCTAAATTGTACCATTTCCCATCCTCATTACAATTACTGTCATAAGAATTGATTCACATTGTGCTATTTTCTTTTTTTGTCCTTATTGCAATTTTACCAGAAAAAAATAAGACCCAGGAGTGCATTATCTGCATGGCCCTGGGGACCACCAGTCCTTGTAATTATGAGGTTTATTTTCTTGCTCAGGCAATCTGTACATGGAAGTGTTTTATGAAAACTCATGTTCTCAGCTGGGAAAAACATGCCATGGGATGTGGAAGAGGGAGAACTTGTTCGAAGGAGAGAAAATAGAGTTAGCAGCAGAAACTGAGGCCTAATTTAAACACACAAAATGGTAGAGGTAGTGTGCTGGAGAAGCATTTTAAAAGGAAGTAAGGATAACAACTAATAATAATAACCAAGGGAGCAAAAAGCAAAATGGTAAAAGGATTCTGCAGTTATTTTTATAAGATCAAGGTATTTGAATAATGTTACCTCCAAGGGAATAATTTCAAAAAGGATGAATATTGAGAGGGATGTGGAGACTTTCTAGTCCATTTTCTGCATTGTGCAGAAGGGGACAGGGTTACAAAGCTCAGTATGATCAAAATGTGGACCTGACCCCAGATCTCTGACTCTTGAACTCTTGTCTTCCTTTCATCTATAATTTTCTGTCTTGACGAGCAAATGGTTTTTGGCTCACTTCTCATTCAGATCTGAGCTTTGCATTACTTTTCCTTGAGTGGAGATGGGTCAGCATTTTATTAGGTATTCTAAAGAGTACTAGTCTTAAGAGATGATCCATGGAGGAAAAGAGTTTCTTGGTTAAATATATTTGGGAGATAGTTGGGAGAAGCTGCTCCCTACATCGCTCTCTTGGATGGAAAGACTCACATTAAAGAGCCTGCTTAACTTTATTTAACCCAGAGTGTCGAGAAAGTAGTTTGCTCTGGAGCCCATTGTTGGTGTGTGTGTGTGTTAATAAGACATTACAGAATACAATTTGGGAAACTGATTTGGATGGGACTGTTCCCATACTCTTGCTCCATGAGGGGCTTGGCCTCATTAAGAGTGCTAGTAGTAGCACTGATTTAAATTGCTGTTCCAGAAAGAAGAGTGAACTAATAATATTTATTGGGATTCCATGATGTGACTTGCAATGCTCTTTATTTTATAATCATTGTTTCCTTTTTGTCCACTCATAACCCCATACAGTAGATTTTATATTCTTTACACAAGGAGCTTGAGATTCTGAGAGACAAAGTGGGGTTTCCAAGGTATCTCATAAATTAGTTGTACAAAAGAGATAACCAACCCAGGTTATTTTTCTCCAAAGATCAGACTCCTTGAACTAGACCATAGAAGGCAAAAGCAGGTAATCATTTCCTGGTAGAGTGAGAAACATCCTAGATTTTCAGTGCTAAAACCAAGAGAATCTCAGGGTAACTGAGGGTGAAACGTTGGTCACTCTTCGTTTCTTCCTCTTACCCCCAGAATAAATACAGATAAGCCATCGCAGCACTCCTTTCTGCTGAGGCTGCATATGGCCTCAGCATCTTGACACTGTGTTCCAGGCGGCCACTACCAGTCAACTGAAACAGGGTGTGTGTGGAGGGGTGGGAGGAGGGCGGAGGTGAGGGTATTTTTCATCTCCACCCTATATTACTTTGGCTCATATGAAACCTTTTGCCTCTCAGAAGCCTGAGTGCTAGGGGAGGGCGGCTGCTCTGGTTATTTCCCTTCAGGCTGGTAGCTTTCATTTGTGACCCAAATCCATCCTTCTCAGTTCCCTAACCCATTAAATCTGGACTAGTCTTGTTCTTGTATTTTGTTTTAGTCTCAGCTCTTGGTCCTCAGAAGGTGCCTTAAGTAAGTGATCTACTCACTTAATATCAAAGAGCGTGATTCTACCAATTTGAAATCAGAGTCAATTTACTGAAGCTTTATTTTGTGTGTGTGGAGTAGAAATATGTTTCTTCTCTCCTTAATCAACATAAAATCTTACTTAGTTATATCATAGATCAAAATAAATATTAAAATGTGTATGACAAACTAAATAACAAAGTCCTTCAAATCCCAGGTTATATGTTACCTAAGAGAACATTTTCTGGTATTCAAAGCTAAAAACCAACCCTAATCCTCCAGTCCTATACAGTTTTTTTTAAATAAAGTTATTTATTCATTTGTGTTTTTTTGGTTTTTTTGGGTTTTTTTGGCTGTGTTTGATCTTCATTGCTGTGCATGGGTTTTCTCTAGTTGAGGCAAGCAGTGGCTACTCTTCATGCGGTGCACGGGCTTCTCATTGTCATGGCTTCTCTTGTTGCAGAGCACGGGCTCTAGAGCGCAGGCTCAGTAGTTGTGGCACAGGGGCTTAGCTGCTCTGCAGCATGTGGGATCTTCCCGGGCCAGGGATTGAACCCATGTCCCCTGCCTTGGCAGGTGGATTCTGAACCACTGTGCCACCAGGGAAGCCCCCCTACACAGTTTTTAAGTAAGCTTCTAAAATAGAGCATACATGACAAAAAGAAACAAATCATAAATGTACAGCTTGATGCATTTCACAAAGGGAACACATTCTTGTAATCATTACCCAGATTAAGAAATAGAATATTATCAGTACCCTGGAAGTCCTCCCTGTGCTCTCAGCCTCTGCCCTCCTCCCCAAATCAGCCACTCTCCTGATTTGAATCACTGTGGAATAGGTTTATTTGTTTCTGAGCTTTATATAAAGGGAGTCTTTTGTGTCTGGCTTCTTTCATGTACTATTATGCTTGTCACAGGCATTCAGGTTGTTGCGTGTAGCAATATTTCATTCTTCCTCGTTACTGTATAGTATCTATTATTAGGTCACAGTGCATTTATGCATTCTACTGTTGAGGGGCATTTGTTTAAGTTCCAGTTTTGGTTA
This sequence comes from Balaenoptera acutorostrata, assembly GCF_949987535.1. Classification (NCBI taxonomy): domain Eukaryota; kingdom Metazoa; phylum Chordata; class Mammalia; order Artiodactyla; family Balaenopteridae; genus Balaenoptera; species Balaenoptera acutorostrata. The sequence goes on from NC_080083.1 coordinate 29,894,987, forward strand.
GTATAAACAGTGTCGCAATGAACATGCTCTCACATGCCTTTTTGATGTACACATATAGCATTTCTATTGGGTGTGTACTTAGGAGTAGAATTGCTGAGTTATGGTGGTGGGTCCATAGGTTCAGCTTTAGTAGATAATATCAAACAATTTTCCAAAGCAGTTGTGTTCATTTACACTCCTAGCAGCAATTATATGAGAGTCCCAAGCACTCCACAGCTTCCTCAACAGCTAGGATTTATTACAGTAAAGGAAGTATTTTTCATCAGTCTTAGGAAAATCTTTGTGGAAGTTGATCCCCTCATTGATGCCTCTTGCTTATCTCCTTTTATCTCTTTTTCAGAAAATTCTCTACTGCTTTAAATCTCCCCTTTCTCATTCTGCATTTTCTTTCCTACTCTTTGCTAGAAACATTCTATCTGCCTTTGCAAAGAGGGCAAATGTAATGGTAACAAGAAAAATGAATCACAGGAATTTTAGGCATCAGTATTGTGTGTGTATAACTTTTTTAAAGATTTCAGTTTTTAGAGCAGTTTTAGGTTCACAGCAAAATTGAGAGGAAGGTAAGAGAGATCCCATATACTCCCTGCTCCCACTCATGCATCGCCTCCCCATTAGCAACATCCTCCACCAGAGCACTACATGTGTTACAATTGACGAAACTACATCATTATCATCCAAAGTCCATAGTTTACATTAGGATTCACACTTGGTGTTGAACTTTCTGTGGGTCTGGGCAAATGTGTAATAATATGTGTCCACCATTATGGTATCATAGACAGTAATTTCACTACCCTGAAAATCCACTGTGTTCCATCTGTTCATCCTTTCCTCTCCCCAACCCCTGGCAACCACTGATCTTTTTATTCTTTTCATAGTTTTTTCCTTTTCCAGAATATTTTATATATATATACATATTATATACATATATATATAGTCATATGACACGTAGCCTTTTCAGATTGGCTTCTTTCACTTAGTAATGTGCATTTAAGGTTCCTCCATGTCTTTTCATGGCTTGTTAACCCCATTTCCTTTCAGTGCTGAATAATATCCCATTGTCTGGCTGTACCACAGCTTATCCATTCACCTACTGAAGGACATCTTGATTGCCTCCAAGCTTTGGCAATTATGAATAAAGTTTCTGTGAACATTTGGGTGCAGGTTTTTTGTGTGGACTTAAGTTTTCAGCTCTTTGAATACCAAGGAGCACAACTGCCAGATCCTATGGTAAGAATATCTGCAAGACTTTTGATTGTCCTATCCATGGCCTGTTCCACTCACTTCCTGACCCCCCATCTTTATACCAGATATTTCTCCACAAATGTTCTTCAAATCCTTTAAACTCAACAAATCTAACATTGAAATCATTATCTGCCCAGCCCTACTCCTGTCAAACTAGCTCAACTTCTGGATTCTTTCTTTTGTTTTTAATAACCTCCATTCTCCCATGGCAACCAGGCTTAGCAATGCCTCGTCATCTTCCTACCTCTCCCTTTCCCTCCGTACACCATTAGTAACCAAATTCTCCAACTTCTTTCATTCCAAGTTCTCCTTTTCCACTGCCACTGTCCTACTTCAATACCTCATTTTTGCTTAAGCTATTACAATATCCTCTTCCTTGTTTCTAAGCTTCCAATTATTCCATTAATCTAATCCATTTTGTAAATTCCCATTTCCTAAATAATTCTTCATAAGTAATACTTTGATTTTATTGAAAAATTATCAGTTGTTTCCTAGTCCCTGGTGATTAAATTAAAAACTCACTCATATCTTGTCAGTCAAGACCCTCTATATTCTGGCTTCTACCTTCCTCTCTTGACTGATTTTTCTCTCTCCCCTGATATACTTTGTGACTTCCTGCCTTTGTGCTTAGCTCAACTTGTTCTATTTTAGAATGTTCCCCACACCTACATTTATCTCTTATTTGTTCCTCAAAACCAGATGAATAGCTATGACTTTCCTAATTGTGTACTGATCATTCCATGTATAACTTGTCTCACTCTCCAACTAAGCTACAATCTCTCTAATTGGAGCTCTCTCAAATTTGACTAATTATAAGAATCATCTGAGCTTTGTAAAGATATACAGATTCTTAGGTATACGGCAAGCCTGCTGAATCCTAATCTCTATGGAACATCAGGTAGGTGTGTGAAACATCATCTAATCATATAAAACACACTGGTGTTCCTTTTCACATGTTGTCTATGGTGCCTTAATGTTTTTTTGCGTATAATACGATATTTTCTACTAGGTTACAAGACTGCTTAGGGCTCAGGACAGATCATTATCTCTGTATGCCTTGCATTTCTCAGCACAGTTATTTGCACACACTAGGTGCTTAATGAGTATAGACTGAATATCTGTTCTTGGCCTTGCCATCTCTTTCTAAAATGTCTTTTATCACACTCTGATCTCTTCTTTTGGCTGACAGGCCTATATTTCCAGGATCAGTCTTAGGTTCAAACATCTTCCAGAAAACTGGGAAAACAATTAATCCTGTGTCAATATCTCTTATGTCTGGGAAACCCTATGCCTGAATCAATGCAGGTACACTATTTTTGATGGGGAAAGGAGAATATTATTCACTCTAACAGAACTATGAGCCCAGAGTATGATATGAAAATCATGAGTATAAAATTATCTTCCCCATATGTGTGAAGACAGAAAGATATCGAAATGCCCTGGGTAGTTTGTTCTTACAATTGCTCATGGTGATTTATTCAACTTCAAACCCCTTCTAAGTTTTTCTGAAGAAAGATAAGGCCAAATTACCTGCTGGTGCCTACTCTTTCAGTACAATTACTTAAGAGAACACTTTGGGGCAGTTTTGTGCTTGATGATATTATGGTGCATTCACGATTTAACAATGGTGAGATGATTGTCATTTATGGGACCCATCCTCACTGCACAAGTGTTTCTGATTAGGATAAGACCGAAATTGTTGCTGATTAGAGTAACGCACTGCGGTTGGCTGTTAGTGCCCCATATCTCCTTAGAAAAAGGTGGCACCTGTAACAATCAATAATGCATGAGTTGAGAAAGCTCTGAGATGGCATTTCTGTTAAGTCCAGAAGGAAAGACAGAATCACTTTCTCAGCCTCCAAGTTTCTCATTTTACTCACATCAAAGGGTTTATATGGAACACCTGTGTTGTGCTTTTTACTCTGCCGGCTGTTGTGGGTTAGCCAAGAGAAATATGTCATTATTGTTACCCTCAAATAGTTTATGATTTTATTAGGTGAGACAAGACATTTAAACATATGCAATTAAAAGGCAATACAAGGCAGTATGTGGACAGGTTGCAAAGCATGTTATGTAAGGAGAGAATGGGATCAGATTTAGAAGAGAGAGAAGGAAATGGGCCATCCTTAAGGAGAGTTGGATTTAAGAATGTTCCTGATTTTATGTGAGAGTAAAATGAAATAAGTAAGTAAGGAACAAAACCACTGATAGAGCTGAATATCTTTCATCTTTTAGGCAGGGGGTTGAGCACTGAGTAGGAAATCTAAGAATTTTTAAGTGGACAACTTGGGTAATTCTTAATGTCTTGTATTCATTACCCTTGAAAGTGCCAGAACATAAACAACCTTTTTCTAATGGGGGTGTCTCATTTTGCATTTTAAAGTGATTTTATTTACAACTGGTCTAATCATTATCTTCATCAGTGGCAGCCTTTGAGCCATTCATTTGCAGTCTTTGCATTCTGGTATTTTCCTGCTATTTCTCTTTGTGAGTGTACTTCTCTCTCTGCAGTGATCTATGGTGTTCAGGAAAGGATTTTTAAACTGACAGCCTGAAAGATACCAGCACTGAGAGAGTTTATTAAACCCACAGCCAATGAACTTGGCTCAGCCAATGCCTTTAAAAGAATGAGTGTCTGAGAAACTGCAGGGCACTATATCGTTTTAGCACTGAAAAATGAGACGGAGATTTTGAACAGTGTGAAATGGACATTTTGTTCTGTAGTCGAAAATGTGTGTGAGAGGGGAAAGAGATTTTGCCAGTGGAAGAATGAAGAAAGTATGAACAGGGAAAAATTTATGTAAGTGGCAGTTTTCCAGGGACTCTTGGGAGTCTGTTCTCTCAAGGGTCAGGGCAAGGGAGCAGGATTCTTCTGGATAGAAACCAGAAATTCTGAAAAGGCGATCTTTGCTGCTTCTTTCTTTTCCTGTTTTAAGGGGAAAAAATGAAGCTTTAAATGAAGCCGAAAATGCCATGGATTATTTAGACACTCACTTACTTTTCTGTAGGCATGGATTGTACCAGATGGTCCTGGAGACTTTGTCCAGCCCCTGATTTTGAGAGTCTCTGTCTCCTGAGAAAGCAGTTTGTGTTTAACTTAGACATAAAATATAAACTGTTGAATATTCTAGAACATTGGCCAATCAGCTCAAATAATAATGCAGTGAATTGTGCCCAGTATGTTACCTGGATTACAGCTCCCAATTCCTGCTTTCATCTGTCTGTTGAGTCTCACTTATTAAGCACCTATACGTGACAGGAGACCAGGATACAATCAATGAGAGAGAGGCCCCTGACCTTAGGGAGCTTTGAGCCCAATAGGAAAATTACCAAATGTAATTTGTGGTGGAAACACAGACTTGGAGGTCAGAAAATGATTCCAGAACTGAGCTGAGTTTTGATGCCTTTTAAGAGTTAGCTAGGTAAAATGTGGAAAGGCCAATAGATTATGTATCACAGAGCTTTAATTAGAGAGTTAAATTCATATGATATCAGAATATTTTGTAAATTGCACTCGACTGTAATTGCTATACAAAAGTTACCTACATGTATATAATAATAATTATTATAAAAAACTGAAAGAAAATGCCCAAAGGAAAAATGATTCAGTTAGCCATGTATAGTTTGATTATGTCACATATATTCAGAACAACAATTTTATCTGTAATAAGCTAAACTCTGACCGAAAGAATACTGTATTACATTGTCCTGGCCACTTACAAGAGACTGAGAAAGACTGAATACTAGCTCTACTGATACATATGTTCTCAAATGTTTAGTTGTTTCCTCTGGTTGCCTTTTGGGGTGAGGAGTGGAGCTGCTTGAATTAGTAAGTTTTAGTGGTTATCTGAAACAGGCGTATGAAGAGAAATTATATATTTTGTGGGCTTTTAACACGTGTTCTGGTGGCTTCAAATGTATAACATATTTCTTAATGTGTGACTTTGGTCACAACACTTCTTGTACCCTCTCCATCTATTAAATCGGGGAAAATAACATCTTTTCTTCTTTATAGGGTTGCAGTGAGGATCAAAGCCATGTGTGTAAATGTCCTTCATAGACTAAAAACTTGCCACATTCTGTTTTGGGGTCAGAAGTATCAAGTTAAGCCCTCTCTGGAAAATTCTGACCTTTCAAACTATTCCACACTGCTCTTGATTTTCAGTTTTCCATCTTCTTACTTTATATGTAAAATTAATAATTCTGGAATTCACTATATATGTATACAAACATGGAAGAGAGCTGGATTTTAGTTATACATTCTCAGAATGTTTTTTTTTTCTTTTTCCATCTTCTTATCAAGCCACCTTTCATATAAAATTAAATGACCACTTACGATTAACTGTTCAGGCCTAGCAGGCCCCCTTCTCTTCTGAGAATTCTCCTATATAAATTGCTGCTCTGAGATCTCTCTCACTGTCATGTCATTAATTGCAGAGCTAATTTGTTTGCTCCCTTGCCCAAGTTTATTATCATTAAAGACTCTCTGTGAATTGTTGGAGAGTCTGGGGGCTGAATTGCTATAGGGAAAATGTTGTTAAGTGTGAAACCTGCATGAGCTTAGAGTCACTCAAACTCAGATCTGACAATACATCAGGAAAATATAAGGTGCAATTCTAGTTCAATGTCCTTCATGGGAATCATGATGTTTTTAAGCATGGAATGGATCTTAGGGAGAACTTACTTCAGCCATATCTCTTCCTCCTGTTCTGGAAATGATGCTGAAATGAATGAAGTGCTTTGGCCCAGGTTGCACTTCAAGCACCAGAACTCACGTCTCTCAGCTTAGAGCTCTTTCCATGACATGCTTCTCCTTCCCCTTTTTGGTATTGTAAATTTCAGGGCCCAGGTGCTTCATAGTCGGATGCAGGATTTGTCAGGGCTATACAGTGAGAGTGTTGCTTTTGGTTCATATTATTCAATTTAGGTTTTCATCCTAATAGGCAAGAAAATGGATTTTAATTTAATTTTTCAGTATCATAATCTTAAAAAATTGTTTAGATGAAAACATTTAGCTCTTTATGTGGGTATGGTGGGCTCTATTGACATAAGTTAATGTAGCTTATAAATTAAGTACACATATGTGGCGTAGGATTTAGAAAACCTGGATTCTATTTCTCCTCTCTCTACCATTTGGCTGTGAGACTATCAGCATTTCAGTGTTTCAGAATCTTAATTTACTGTTCTGCAAAATGAGAAGACAACTGTCTACTACATAAGATTGCCATCTGGTTTAAAATAATTTGTGAATGTGAAAGCTCATGTTGTCTGTAAGATATAATGCAAATACATTAATATTATTACTTAACTGTGTGCTCCAGAGCCCTCCAGCTTTGCTGCCTCCTATATGTGGTTGAATCAAGTCATATACAATCCCAGCACTAGGTAGCTCCATAGGAAGTATCAAGGGTCTTCCTTAAAGGTTTTTAATTCTGATCATCGATTATCTTCCTTGATGAATTTTAGTCATATATGAATTCTAATCATTCAGAGCTTTGACTCTGGAAATGAACAATGTCAGGGAAAAGTCATTTATGTTAAAAAAAATCACAAATTAAGAGAGATAACAAGGAAACTGAGACAATTAAATGATAGAAGGCTTAGTATTCTAAGCCTTAAAAGAAACTATAGTTTATTTTGAATGTTCATTTTGAAGCAGAATTTTTGTGACTTTCCCCCATGCTCCATGTCCCTGCTAATGTTAACAGATGTCCCACCTTCCAAAACAGAGAGGCAAGCTTGGCACCTCTTCTCAGCAACAAATTTAATTATGACTGCAAATATGATAATAGAGCAACCTTTCCAAGTTTTAATTGGATCTGCACTTGGCAGAAGCAACCTTCGTTTTTCCACCATATGGGTAACAGTGGTGCAAGGTGCTGTCTTGTGCCCTTGCTGTGAATTAGTCAACTCTTGATTATCTGCAGAGGAACCAGCCATGTAGTGGATCAGTCATGGCTCTTTTATAACCCCATCCAGTTCTCCCTGAACCTAATTGGTAGCTGGACTGCCTCACCACATTGTCACTTGGTTTAGTCTTGAGAACTGTAAACTTATTTTAATATTTATTTGGCAGAAAACCACATATTAATTCTATGTCAGCTTATTCATCACTCGTTGCCATCAGATTCCATTCTAAATGTAATATTCCCATGATCTTAGATGTGTACTGTGTTTTATGATTTGCAGAATATAGTACAAATTGTGTCATCCAGACACCAGTCCTATGGCTAGGAAGGGTAAACATTGCAGGTGAAGAAACTGAGTTTCAGAAATGTTGAGTGACACCTCCAGGGTCATCTTATAAGTAAGAAGTGTGACTTCAGCCTTATGTCTCTAAAGTCAGAGCTCTTGCTTCTGTATGACACTTTCCCCAAAAGGACAAGAGGGTTATTTAGATGATCTACTATTTGGAACTATGTATACTATAGCTTCCCTTTATTAGTGCAGGTAATGGAGAGTTTGAGCTTGAATAAAGATGGGAAAAGATGGATATGTAGGTAAAGAAGCAGGGAAATCTTGTTATGGTTATGATATCCATTATCTTTCTAAACATTCCTCTCTGTCCCCCTTAGAACTATTGTCCTCTCGTAGTTTCAGGCAGGTCTATGGAGGTTCTTGGACATGAGGTACAAATGGAGAAGAAATAAGGTTTTTAGTATAAACAGTGCCCGAGGGCATTGAAATGGTTATCATGGACCTGTAAAATTTTAATCCAACAACATATATATTGAGTAACGATTAGGTCCTTGCCAGGTATTTGATTAGGCTCCGGGGATAAAACGATAACTAAAATATATTGTCTTTAAGACACTTATTGGCTAGAGGGAAAGGAAGACACAAATGATTTTGACACCTAGTAAACATAAAGTTAAAAGGAAGTTTGAAGTGCTGTGGGAACCCAGAGGGTGGAAAAACTAATTCAGTGTGCTGGTGAATTTCAAGCCTTCCTGGCTTAATTTGCACATATGGGAGAGCTGAGACCTTTAATAATCATGAAATTTAAAAAAAATCTCTTGAGTCAAATGAAGCTATAATTCCAAATTAAGGCTGAGTGTATAGAAATACTTAACCTTGTAACGTTAAGGCTAAATCTTTTATCATCAACTCTTTAGAGCCATATCTGGAAGGAGTCTTTTCGCTCATAGCGTGTATAGTCAGCATAAAAGCATGATGCAGAATAAAGCAGAGAAAGCACTCTCAGTAGCAAAGCAGCATAGATCATTTTGTGAGAGGTGGGGTGCAAACCCAAACAACTGAAGGCCCTCGATTTAAAAATTTTGCTTTGATCACAGCAACGGTCCTGGATGATTTCAAGGCATGTTGAAATAACAATGTTCCAAGGCATCACACGGTTCCAGGGAGGGCTCTCAACCATGTGGTCCAGGCTGGGCTGCGGGGGTGGAAGGAATGAAGCCACTTTACAAAATGCTACGTGCTGTCTAGGTCCAGGGCAAGGAGGTGGTCTCTCCAATTTGTCAAAAACTCACTTTCAAGCCGCTAGGTCTCCTAGCAGCAGAATGGTTTCTGGAGCCTGCTTTCTCTTTCTTGGGCCAAAATAGGAGTATTTAGCCAGATGCAAAAGATGAAAAATAATGACATTAAAAAAGATTGGAGTGCTTAAAAATATGGACTTAATTAAGCATTTCTATCATTTGGGGTGGAGGGGTTCTGATTTGGAGGTACATGTAAGATACAACTTCTGTCTTTTCACTGCCTCTGGAACCATGGTCCTAATAGGCCACTCCTTGGCCTTTCTCTTGGTCAAGTGGGTAGATAACATGGAAATGATCCTCTATTTTTGTTTTTTTGCTAAATATTACTTAGTTAAAACATTCCTCCTCTGGTACAAAAAAGAAGTGCTGTACGTGGGTGTGTGTGTGTGTGTTTGTGCGTGTGCAGAATGCAGCAGAAATAGTGGATGTTGCAGTAATTCAGTTTATTTTTTAATTTAAAACTTTTTTTTAGTAATTCAGTTTAGAGTAATATTCTTTCCCCATAAGTAGCCATTAGGGTGGTATGGGTACAATGTGAAGTAATTTGGCAGAATGATATTCTGAAAAAGAACTGGATCTTAAGACAGAGAAGTGAATTTGAATCCCACTCCTGTTGCTTACTAGGTGGTGAAATGTCCTGCTCCTGCTGAGATTGTTTTCTCCCCTGTTCTCATTTTACAGAATCATAGTCTCTTTCAAAGCTTCTCCTAGTTACCTCCGGGAGTCCTCAGGCTTTGGGCACTTGCACACATGTGCTCAGGGACAAGTTTGACCATGTTCTTTGGCTCTGCTTTCTTGTTGAGGCTCCTGATGTGGCTCTGCAGCTGCCCCACCCCCACACTCATCACAGTACGGCTTCAGCAGGTTAGCTGTCATCCAGGGTGGGAGGGATTCAAAGTACACTGGGTTTGTGGCAGTGGAACATGGGTTTGGGGATGGGCTTGGTGTGATGAAAAATGGCTCTCACTCTGATTCTGTCTCACTTCATAAAATGTCCTGAAGAAGCAGAATTTGTTCCCAGAATCTCACATATCCTTGATCAGACCTTATCTTGTAGCTTCTGGCCTTAATTTCTCTCTCTACAGGACTTTGAAACCAGTCCTTCTGGCCAGCAGGGAGATAGATGTCAAGCAATTCCCTCCCAAATCTAATTCTCCCCTCTATCTTTGACTCAAGCCTCCCTGTATTAAATTCCTCCCCCGCACTTCAACCCTGTACCATAAAGTCATACAAATAAATACCCAACAGTGTCACCAGCCAGATCCACAAACAGCTCAGCTCTGGATCTCAGGTTTGAATCTTTGCAACCCAAAGAAACAGAAAAGAGAACAGTCAAGCTCTGTTGGTAACTGGAAGGTTTCATGACTTAGTAGTATGTTACAGTAATAATTCAAGAAAGTAGTAATTCTGATAAGTATCAGATCCATTTCAATGACAGATGAATATAATGTACTTGGTCAGTGCAAACTGAGTTTTTATAAGTATATACTGGATTCATCCTGTTATAAGGACAGAACAACAAAATTATAATTTGGCAAATAATAATGCTTGGAAATATACAGTACCTTTTAAAACACTTCCAGAACCATCTTGCTTTTAAAAACTATTTTCTAAATGTTTATTTGAAATACACCTTGATTCAGGCATATCACTTACCATATCTTTATTGTACTTGACAATAAAAGTAATAAGTATAATAGATAACATTTATTAGATATTTACTGAGATCAGGCACAGTTCTAAATATTTTACATATATTAATACATTTAATCCTCTTTACAACCCTATGAGATGGCTATTGTTATTATTAAACTTTTACAGATGAGGAAACTGAGGATCAGAGAGGTTAAGTAGTTTGTCAAAGACAGCCAGTGAGTGGTGAAGCTGAGATTTTTTTAAACCTTGGCAGTTTATTAAGTTTCTTCATCTTTCTTCTATACTCCTTTTTCCTTTTATACTCTTTTATAAACTATTGCACTACTTAGTAGGTATTTGTTTAGTTTATTTCTTTCCCCACTAGATGCTCCCTGATAGAAAGGGCTATAACCTAATGAAGCTCAGTGTTACACCTGGCACATGGTCAGGACTAAAACGTCTGCTGAACGTAGAAAGGATTCATCAGTGAACCTCAGGACTATTTATCTATTTCTGTTTTGTGTATGGAAAAGGTTGTTAGAGAGAAATAACAAAGAACACATGGGCCATATTCTCATATTGTTCCCCACCAATTTGAGGAGAAAATCTCTTCCCAGATGAAGAGTGATGTGACAATCTGAAAGATGACACTAATACAAGACAACAAGCTGGTACAGCTAATGTGTGAGAAAGTCCCAAATGAATGACAAGTAAGGAAGGGGGAGCAGCCCTGGGATCTACCAAGTTGCTCAAAAACATAGAGTGAGTTAGCATTCAATCAAGGACTAACACTGGAGTCTTTCATCTGCCAGGTTATCAGGTTACTAGCTGTTAGATAAAACAGTTGGATCAATGTGGGTCAGTTAGATCTGGGTGGATTAGAGCCCAAAACCTACAAGAGGATAAGAGGATAGAAAAGAACTAAAGTTACTGATTTCCAAATGCTTGAATGATCCAAATAGCAAATTCACTTGATTTATAAAACTCTGTAGCTTGTTAGTTCACTAAGTTATTCACTTATTCATTCATTCACTCACTCACTCACTCTCACTCACTCACCCATCACATTTATAATTAGTGCTTACTATGTTTTAGTCATGGATGTCTCTGGGTTTGAAAGAGAAAAGTAGAAAGCCCTAAGTTTCAGAATAACTTTTCTGGCTAGGCAGCCATTTCTTGGCAGCAACGTGGCATTGTGGGAGGCGTTTAAGAAACAGCTGCTGATTTTGGACATGAATCAGGTGGAATCAGGCACCTGACTAGTTTTATGAATTCAACTAGCATATTTTGAGTACCCACTATATTTAAGCATTATGAGAATAAAGTGACAAAAAGTTCCTGCAGTTAAGTGGCTTGCAGTGTATTTAATTAGGTTGTACAGAGGGTCTATAAACCAGGAGCTGTGGGAGTACATAGATGAAGAGGATCTTTTCATGTAATATAAGCTGAAGAATTGCATAAGTTCATTAATGCCTTGGCTGAGTGTCGGTATCTAGTGCTCACAACTATCCATGTTCTGCTCTCCCTCCTGGGTACCAAAGCTTACCATTTCCAGATCCTTTTTGTAGTTAGCTACGACAATGTGATTGGGTGCTGTACAACAGAATGTGAGCAGAAGTGTTGTACATCTGCCCCATCTGCCCATAAAATTCTCTCCTGGACTGTGCCTACTCTATTTCTTCATCGGCTGGTGGAAAGGAGAGGTTTCTATGAACCTAGAGTTGGGGGGAGTCATGAGGTGCAAGAAGCTGGGATGAAAAATCACCTGCTGATGCATGATGGGGTGTGACATGAGTAAGAAATTGCGATAAGCCATGATAAGCCAGTGTGATTTGGGGGCTGTTGCTTGCAGCAGTTAGACTACCTGAATTATTCAGCATCAGTGCTTGACTTGCACAGTGCCAAATCCTAAAAGCCAGGACACTAAGTCCAGGCATAGGAGGGGCAAAAATAAAACCTGTATTCATGAACTGTGTTCAAATTTACAAAGCACTTTCATGTACAGTAGTTAGTTTTGTCATTGTGTCACATAATAACCAAAGGAAACAGGGCAAGTAGTATTATGTCTGTTTTTCCAATAGGGAAACTAGGCTGTTTGTGTTAGTTAGGCTACTTGGAAATATAGGACTATCAAAATAAACTTTAGTTCAGTTAGGAAAATGCTGCTCTTTAGGACTATCATCTATGAACTAGGATTTTTTCCTAACACAGAGTTTTACTCAAAAATTTTTCACAGCCTCTGCCTTCCTGCTTTAACCAGATACATGAACATGGGATGAAGGGAGAAGAACATGAGAGAGGTGGGATCATCCCCCTATGGGGGACCCCATTGACTGTCCTGGGACTGCTGTGAACTCCAGGAGCACAATTCCCATGGTAGCCTCCATAGTACGGCAGAACTGGGCCTTTTCCCTGCCTGGATCACTATAATTATTTGAGGGCATCCGGATTCTTTAAATATAGCTTCTGACAGAATACCCTTTCTCTTTTCACTCCTTATCCAGTACAGGCAATTCTATCCTCCCCAGAGCATCAAACCTTCCTGCAGCCTTTGGCATACCTTATCTTATTTTAGACTTTGTCGATGTAATTGTGCATTTTATTCTTTCTTATAAAAGGAGAATTTTCTCATGCAACATTTTTACATAGCCTACAGAGACTCTGTACTGGCAATAACTCACTTCAACTCCTCCCACTCAGGGGATTTTTCTAATTCAATTTAACTTCATTATTTTATGCAACTAATACACCTAGCATTTTACTAGGGATGGGGCATATAAAAAGACTACGGTATGATTCCCACTGTTAAGTGGATATTTTTCACAGGAATAGTTTTTTAAAATATTTAAACCAATCAGTATTAATATTCATTTGGAATGACCTTATAAATATATGTTATACCCTTCAATAGACACCTGATTATACTGCATTGTTCTTGTGAGAATAGAACACATGACAGCAAAGGAGTTCTGAGGATGAAAGAGCATATTCTACTCAGGCTTGTCTATGTCTGCAAGACTAGATAAGCCTACTGTTATGGGTCAGGTACTGTATTAGTCTAGACTCTTTTGGTAGCAAGTTATAGAAAATGCAATTCAAATTGGTTTGAGCCAAAGTGAATTTATTGGCTCCTATGTCTGAAACATCTAGGCCATAAATCTGTGTATTAGTGGGATTAGAAACAAATCTTCCAGTTTCAGAGGTTGGAATTAGAACAAGTTCTTTTCCTTCTAGATAAACAGGCCTTTACACACACAGAAATAGAATCACTTAATGTAGATAAAACAAAAACAAGCTTTAGGGCAACTATCTATCTTTCTTAGATACAGTAGGAAACAAAATAAAGCATTCCAGCAAGAGGACAGTTAAAAGTTAACAGATTCTCACCAATATGGCCAAGTAGATGGTATAGATGTCCTGATAGCCTATGGTCCTAAATCTTCAAAATAGTTGGATCATAAGATGAGAAAACACTTGTCTAGTCAGTGACTTCCAGCAGGTATAGTAGCAGAAGGACAGGCTGGTGTGTGTCCTCCTACCTTGGGCTCCCAGAAGAGATGGACCCTCTTTTTTATAGCCTCATCTCTGTATGAGTTAGGTAACTCAAGCACACCAGGTTTTGCCAAGGCATTTAGGCAATGGGGCTGAATGCAAAAAAATTATAAATCTTTTAAATATTTAATTAAAAACCACCTACACACTATCATTTTAAATGTAACAGTTGTACCTGAATTCAAATTGCTGTGGTATTGTCAAATTGGACTAGCCACCTTTGTATCAGTGGCCAAAATCTTTTAGTGACGCTATTGAACTATCTAGATATCAAAGAAAGAAATTCTTTTTACAAAGAATTTAAAGGGCTTCAATGTCTTGTACCAAGATAATACTCAGGCCTGGCTGGATCCAAGTTCTCAAACAAAGGGTCATTCTCCTCATTTCTCAGCTATCCTTTCCTCTGTGTTGATTCCTTCTCAGGCAGATTCTCTGTTTAATGTGCAGATTGCTGCTCCAGTGTTATGTTTCATCCCCTCATTAACCAATAGAAAGAGAGAGTCTTTCTTCCCCAAAATTGAAACAAAAGTCCTAGAGTTGAGTTACTGAATCCGCTTAGGTCATGAGCCTATCCTGAAATAATCACTTCCAATGAGTCTCTAGGTTTTGATGATTCAGTTGGCCAGCCTGGGTCACATGCCTCCCAAGCCACATGGATTGGGATAACCAGGAGTTGTTGAATCAACCGCTGAGCATTACATTATAGGCTTCCCAGCTCAGAATCATGGGAGGGCCCTGCTCCTACTTTAGACCAGTTCCTCACTTCAGGAATTTTTACTTGTACCATTCTCCTTCCTAATACCTATTTCTTTTTGATTCAAAATTCTTCTGATTACAAGAAACAGAAAGCAAATTATGGCTACTAAGGCCACACACAAAAAACAGAAAACCCACAGACAATTATTGGAAGGATCCTTGGATTTCTCACAGTATCAGGAAGAGTTAAGTATGCCGATGGAGGAGCAAGAAAGAAACAGTCCTTATTTCTCAGATGCAGGAGTTTATGGTATTTTCTCTAGAACAATGATATCAGTGTTACTCCACTCCAAAGACTTTCAATCTTTGTCTCTCAATTAAAAGTGTCCAAATTCTCAGAAGAGAGCATTTGATTAGCCCATCTTGTGTCAAATGTAAACCTCTGGATCATTCAGCCATTGCTGGGAGACTGAGCCGTGTAATACAACATGGAAAAAAAATACTATCACCTGTTTTTAAAGGTGAGAAAATTAGGTTCATGGAAATGAAATTTTCTGATGTTGCATAGCTAATAACAGCAGAGCCAGTATTTTCATTTAGTTCTGATTAAATGGTTTTTTTTAATATTCTGTATGTAGTACCATGCCTGTTAAACTAAGTGTAATAGGATTCTAAGCCTATAATTGTTAAATGTGATGATTCTGTTTTTACATTTGTGTGCCCTCTTTGTGCTTTGTTAATTCTTTAGTTTTAATCAGGTCACACTTAAATATTCCAGTCTTTCCCATTGAGACAATGTCCCTAGGGAGTGCATATGGCTGGCATCAGGATTAAGTGTAGGATGTGTTCATCAAAGGCAAAACTCCCTTGGACAACTGTCCTTCCTCTTTCAGTGATTCCTTCTCAGAGCTCTTCCCTTCTTACTTGTAGAATTTTGAGTTTAGTTTTTTTTTTAAGAAATAATTCTCTTATCACACCACCCTACCCCCCATGAACATCCGTGATTTGAAAATTCCAAACTCTAACAGTTTCTGCTCACAATATGTGGAAGGAAGAGTCAGAAGCACATTTCACAGTAAGCACAAAATGTGGCAAAACTAGACAGAAAAACACCCAGTGATGGCACAATTCTGTTAAGAGCAATGGGGCTCTTTCCTTTACCAGGCAGCAAAACTTATTTTAGAAGCATACCTATATATCTATAAAACAAATTTAATTCTATACAATGTGGTTTTGTGTGTTTATTTTTTAAGATGTGATTCTAAGGTTAACTTCTAACCCTCTTCACTAAAGAAAAGTTAAAGTGCTTATGGTGACCCTATTTGGCTTCTCTTCTTTCACTATTCTTTTTCATGGATGGGTTTCTCCTGATTTCAGGCAGCTCTTATCCCATACAGTTCATGCTGGGTTAGTCACTTCTTACTATTACAGAATATTACAGTACATAAGATTCAGGGTCTCTCAGATGACAGTTGTTCATATTTCACTATTAAGACACAAAGTCCTTGTCTTTGTCTACACATTCTGGAAGCTTCCCATTGCCACTGTATAATGTTTCAGTTTTCTGCTTGCTCTCTTTGATTTGTAGGACTGAATAAAACCATTTCCAAGTTGGGATAGCTTGAGGAAAGCTCCAATTCTACAGAAGTAAATTGACTCTGGCATAGCATCATCTAATATTCCTTTTTTCATTAAACTCCTTGATCCCCTTCTTTTCCCCCTGTCTCCTCTCTCCTCCTCCCCTGGTTATATGGATAAGTGGAGCGTTGTTGCTCTAAGCATTTCAGGCCAACATCAGTGTAGGCTACAAAAGCACATATGGACGTGGTCTGCAGACAGTACTGTGGAAGGCAAGAAACTTACCAGAAGATGTTGAGGATAATACATACCTCTGATGTCTGACCCTATCCAGGGCAATCTGGCTCAAAGGAGAGCAGGGTCATGTTCATGAGATAACTTTCCTTTTCTGTACTGGGAAAATCATCAGGCCAACAAATAACAGATTAGCATCTTACAGTCTACAAAGCATTTCTACATGCATTAGCTCCTTTAATCCTCGCAACTCTGAGGTAAGTGTTATTATGATCCCCCTTTTCAGACAAGGCTCAGATTCAAAATTCAGAGCCAGAGTTGTGTCTGAATCAAGATCTTTTAGCTCTGAATCTCCTCTCTTTCCCTCATGCTTCATAGCTGTACCAGAAAAGGGTGTAGTTTTTGTGTCTTTTTAACACAGAAACATACCTTGCATTGCCTTTTGTGTGAGTATGGTGAGGTACAGGTCTGTTAAATGATTCACTTAAAGAGGGACCCAACAGGCAAGAAGGGATCTACTTATAGGGCAAATGCAAGGAAATTTGCTTTAGATAAAGGATCAAGAATAAGCTGTAGATGAAGATCAAATGATCAGGAATGGGGCAAAGAGGGGCTATTTTTTTCTGTAATCTAGGAATCCACGCAACTTGTACTTACTTTAACAAATAGAGGCAAATAAACTGCATTCTTCTGCATGAGAATAGTCTGTTCAAAATTATGAAAATCAGTATTTTAAAAGGAATTGAAATATTACGTCTATTGAAAAAACTCTTGAAATTCTTTAGAATAAGTCAGCTAGCAGAGGTTATGACTAGCAAAGGCAAAACAGAAAAGAGGAGGATTTTTCTTGCCAAGAGAAACTGCTGCAGCGGCCAGAGAAGTCCCTTCACATGCACTGTGAAAGGAAGCCCAGTCTGTGCTTGTCTTAGGTGATAAAGGAGGAGGCTTGCTAAAGCCTTTTCTCCCTTTAAGGTTTTTGATTCTATAGAGGTGAAATAAATTCCGGACATTTAAAGACAAACCTAAAATATAGAAAGCAGCCAAGGCTCCTTTTCTCAGTGTGAAAGTGTTGCTGACACACAGCTGGAGATTGATTTATCTTTACATTTAAGGAAAGCCTTTAAGAAACTACAACACATATGGACATTAGGCAGTTCCTTTCCCCTGCATAAAACAAAGCGATAAATGGTGTGTGAATTTTAAAGACATAAATTCTCCAGTAAAAACACTAAAATATGTGAACTAAAATATCTGAGAATTGCTAGTGATTCCTCCATTTCAAATGTACAAGGTGACTCATAGGAGAGGATTGAGAAAATTTAGTTGAAATCTATTAGTCTCTTATTTCAATGCTAGTCTTACATGACCCTTTCCGTGCCTCACATTTATAAAATGCACTGTGATTTTCCTTTAGAAGACTAAGGTGGGTTGGATTTATTGTCAGTCTACCCCCTCTGCATGTCTATGATACCCAGCTTTTATTGTTGACAATTAAATTAGGATGATTTAAAGTCGACCAGATCAGAAGCAGACCTTTAATCTTTTTTTTTTTTTAATTTTTAAATTTATTTTTGGCTGCGTTGGGTTTTCGTTGCTGCACGTGGGCTTTCTCTAGTTGTGGCGAGTGGGGGCTACTCTTCATTGCTGTGCGTGTGCTTCTCATTGAGGTGGCTTTTCTTGTTGTGGAGCACGAGGTCTAGGCACGTGGGCTTCAGTAGTTGTGGCACGTGGTCTCAGTAATTGTGGCTTGTGGCTCTAGAGCGCAGGCTCAGTAGTTGTGGTGCACGGGCTTAGTTGCTCTGCGGCATGTGGGATCTTCCCGGACCAGGGCTCGAACCCGTGTCCCCTGAATTGGCAGGCAGATTCTTAACCACTGCGGCACCACGGAAGCCCCAGACCCTTAATTTTTAAATCTTTGAATTTTATGGTAGTCAAGAAGACCAACTCAAGAGAAAGGTCCAGGAATATGTCAAAGTTTTATATGGCATCTGTCAACAATGCATCTACGGTAACCCAATTACCTCCAATTCACACACGTCTTCTTCTTTGGACATTTCAGTTTGATCCCCTTAGGAGTCTAAGTAGCTAGCTTGGCATCAACATCTAGACCAGGGGTTAGTAAATTAAATCCCTGGCCAAAATCAGCCCACTTCCTGCTTTTATGAATAAAGTTTTATTAGAACACAGCCAAGCCCATTTTTGTTGTCTATGGCTGCTCTCACACCACAATGGCAGAGTTGACTAGTTGTGATAGTTTGAGCCTAAAAAACCTAAAATCATTACTAACTGGCACTGAATGTAAGTAGTTTGCTGACCCCTGGTCTAGTCCCATTCAGGCAAGTGTTATAGGGCTGCAAAAGGGATTTTTATCCTTCCTGATTCTTTGATTTATAGAAAACTTAATTTTTTTCAATTAAGTATCTATTATTTGAAAATTCATCAGACCTGGCTGTAGACCAGATTCCATTCTTTACATTCAGATGACCATTAGACCTGGCAGACATTTCTCAGTCTGTGGTTCTCTATTTTACCATTTAAAAATACTTTCAATAGAAAGTATATTTAATGGAAAGATTAAAAAGCCATTTCTTGTCTACTTAGCTAGCTTACAAATCTCCGTACTCCCTGAAAATATCCGCAGAAATCTCCAAGTGATTTTTTCAGTGACTTGAAACCACCGTGTCCACTGCTCTCTGCCCCACCCCCCATCCCCACTCTAACCATGTCTTCAATGGTCAGAGTGCATGGTCCCAACAGAAATACGCAGGAGACACATAGGGCCCTTTCACGTAAAACAGCTTTAATTTTCACAGTTTTCCTTGTTGCAGGAATTGAGATTCCCATAAGGAAATAACATTCTCTCTAGTGGGTTTGAGTTGGATCCTGAAACTATAAAGTTTCCTCCAAACAGTCTGCTCATAAATCCTTTTAAGCATGTAGCCCTTAGCACAAGTTCCTACTAAATTAAATATCAAGCAGCGCTAGGAAAGAACTGGTAGGTACATTTGATTATTTTATAAGGTTGGGAGAGAGAAAGTGGCACAGGAGTTTGAAACTATGATTGCTGCTTTTCTCTTGTCACTTTTCTCATTTCCTGAAGAATCGTAAGAAGTTCCAAGCTCGTGCTCTCCTGGCCATGCGTGTTCAGTCTTGTCCTCAGGTCTGATACCAAGTGCCAAAAGTGCTTACCCAGAGGACATAGGGAATTCAGGGTAGTTTTCCTTTGTATTGTTGAGATTCTTCCTTTAAACAAGGAATATGCATCATTGGGGCACTCCACCACATCATCTGAGGCAATAAAACAATTCACTAGTGACTCAGCAACTTTTAATTTTCTCTCCCATATACCTCAAGTCTCAATAATTCTGCAAGCCAGAAGTGAAATTCTCCAAATTTCCCCTCCTCCTAATATTAAAGAGGAAGATAAAAATCATATTATCAAAAGAGAACTAGAAGCGTGAGTATATCCCACAACACGAGGCACTTACGTTATTTGGACAATATGCAATCATTGAGTTCTAATCCTTGGGCTGCCTTTAATTAGTCATACAACCTGAGGGAGTCCTTTCATATCACTGGGTTCGTAAATGTAAAAAAGGAGAGAGATTAGGACATGATTTTTAAAGTCCTTCTGGCTTATATATTCAGATTAAACTCAAATTCTGAACTGTGAGGGCTGTCAATCTCAAACAGTTTTTTAGTGAATGGCAGTCTTGGAAAATTTACTGTCCTATGTCATCCTCTCTCTGGCCCTAAATAAACCTATTTAGAACTTGCACTGAGAAAGTACAAATCCTTGAATACCCTTGGTAAGATAAATGGGCCTTCTGCTTGGAAGATTGTGCTTCTTGACCAAATGTGTATCTTTGGCAAGGGCCCAAGTAGAATGATGAGAAAAAGAGGAAGTAGCTGCCTTTCCCACCAGATCACCTGAAACCACTGTGACCCTTAGAGATGTGTTACAGATGGCCTCCACATACCAAAGGGAATTGCAGCATTTTACATATTGTCTCATCTAGAGCCAAGGGAATAGAGAATAAGCTATGCAACTTCCTTCCTAGGCCTATAAATTTATGATTTTCTTAAGTCTACAATTGAAACCTTGATAAGCACACGTTTTTATTGAAATGAATCTTGCCTTAAGAGCTGCAGGTGGGACATACTTTATTAGGGACCTCTATATTAAGGATTACATGTAATCCTCCCTTAGTTTTTATAGAAAAAGATCTCGACAGTAACACTGTAATATTTGACCTTAATAACTGCACCTGGAGTCATTCACCAAGAATACCAGAGGAATTTTGCCAACAAATTTAGCTCTGCACATTAACAGTAAATTACATTCATCTGCACTTTTTAGGAGGTTCTAAAGCAACTAAGTTAGCCTTGATGAATTAGTTCTTTCTCTGAAACAGGGAATCACATAACTTATTATTAGCACATTTTATGGAAGCGACACTAATCCAAATTGTTAGTAATTTAAGATGCATATTTCAAAAGTGCATGATTTAATTCAGTGGAATGAATGAAATTAAGAGTAAATTTCCTCCCACTTCTTGTCATGAAATACATGTAGATGTTATAATGCATAGGAAGCAGATTTGGTAATACAGCATGCTTGGGGACTTAAATCAAAAGATGTCTTTTTACCCTGGCATTCCACTCAGTGGTCCTATGTAGAAGTAGACTGCTGTCTGCCCCTGGAGACCAGTGATTCTTCTGCACTCTTTCTTTCTAAGTCTACAAGCACTTAGAATGCATCATCCTTGAGACCATTCAGGAAAGAAATGTCTGTTGAGGAACAGGAAGAAAAAGAAAGAAAATCCACATTGTCCAAGCCCTAGAAAAAATGCACAAACACCTTTCTTCTTACACCTTGAACCCTGATATATGAGTAATGGGTTTAAGATCAGTCTTTTAGGAGGTCAGAATAAGACCTTTAACCCAAATGCCTCACCTACGAGAAAGCTGTCCATCTTCACTGCCCTGCCCTAGGTCAAGACCCTTAATATTTTCACCTGGAAATGTACTGCAATAGCACTGTTAACTGATTTCTTTGCAGCCAGTTTTGCCTCTGGCCCACATGCTTTCCACATTGTTAACGGAGTCATCTTGTTGAAATAGAATTTAGATCCAATCACTCCCATGCTTAAAAATCCATCAGTGTCTCCCATGACCCACAACCATCAATGATAAAATCCAGATTAGTCAGTACTGGATCCAGGCTCCTTCCACATGATCTGGGCTAGATCTGTACCCCCAGAAGGATGCTCTGCTCCAGTCTACTCAATCTAAGTGCAGTCTTCCAAATGGTTCTGGGTTTTCATGCCCTTGATTTTTTTGTACATGCCATTCACTTCTCATTTAAGCTGAAACTGGAAGAATGAGAAATGACAGCCAAATTTGTTGGGCACTTAATTATGAGCCAGATAGAATTCTGAGGGTTTTCATTTATTAATGCATTCAGTACAGTCAGCAACAGCACGAGTAGGTACCCTTATTATCCTCACTTTATAAAGGAAGGACCTGAAGCACTTGCCTGAGTTTACACAGGGAGGAAGAGTCAGATCTGGGAATCCACACCACATGCTCATGACGGCAGTGCTCTGCTGCTTCCAGGTCTCAGGAAGCATTCACTCACCCTTCACCGTGCAGATCAGAGGTGATTCTCTGGGAAGCTCCTATGATGCCCCTGATCTGAAGACAGTGTTGTGTATCTGTGCTGTGTATCCTGTCCCCCTGTTGTAACTTGTCACACAACTTGCTAAGTTCCGGGAGAGACAGGCATCTTGACAGTATCTCCTGCCTTTTTATGCTTAGTACTTCATAAATATTTGTGGAATGGAGAAAAACTCATTGTTTCCTACCATAAACTATTTCCTTTTGTTTCAAGATTTTCTATATTTCTAGTGAATAAGTTAGCCCCTAGAAGACAGGAGGTAGTCAGTAAATGTTGGTTGATGAAATGAAAGAACAAATGAGTTTATGGGCTATTTCTTGGTGCCCATAGGAAGTAGGAGATCAGCTTCTATAATGGCAGTTCCCTTAGTTTTCTTTATCACTTTTTTGCCACTCCCTTAATTATAAATACCCCTACTCCACACATCTATGAACTGTAAAGAAAATATTCTCTTGTGTAGAAACTAGAAACTTCTCTTGTGTTACCTTTGACTTATAGGGTATAAGTATATTTTTAATTTCAACACAAAAATAAAAAATTACAACAGAATGTTTTCAAGACTGCTATTTGCTATAGCAATAAAAGTGAAGGGAACCCCTACTATATGTCAGGTCCTAGTGTAAACATTTTATATGATTTTATTTAATCATCATAGCATTTTTTAGGATAAACATTATTACTCCCATTTTGCAAATGAGAAAACTGAGGTGGAGAGTGATTAACTATCTTACCAGCAGTGACACTAAGAGTAATCTGCAGAGTATAAACCCAAACCCAGATCTGCCTGACTCCAAAGTATCTCTCCGATTTAAAGTCTATTCAGTGGCCTGGTGTCTGAGGCCAGGGGGTACCTATGTAACTGGCTACCCTTTGGGATTACAAATTCAAGTAAATTCACCTATGTGACAAACCTATCCACTTCATTCTGCAGTGGCAGGCTCTGCATTGAGTTTGCAGTGTAGTAGGAAGAAGGCATCATTTCCTAGTGATAAAGAGAACAATTCTGGTGCTAGATTGCTGGTTTGAATCCCTGCTCGCTTGTTGTGTGTCTGGGCAAGTGGTTGAACTTCTCTGTACCCAGTTTTTCCACCTGAAAAACAGGTAATAACAATAAATGAAACAGTTTACAATAATAAAACCTACCTTCTGGGGTTGTTGGACTCTGGCTCCTGATCTCTGATTTAAGTTACAACTTCCCTGACAGCATTCCAGTGCCGGATAAGCCGACATCTCCATGCCTCCTTAGTTTAGTGCTCTGTTGTCTGCTTTTTTCTGACTCTAATATGCCGTTCCTCATTCCAGGCTCTGCCGCAGGAGGGAAGCATGTGGTCATGAATGCAAACAATCCTTTTGCTAATGTATTTTCCCCAAGAAATGATGAAAATTTCTTGCTTCAGCTCTAACAGTCTTGCAGTTTATGTATACACTCTGCTATATTAATTGTAGTCAATTACTTAAGGTTAGCACCTGAAATTCCCAGAAGTAGTAAAGAAGCTAGCCATTTGTAAGTCATCTGCAGTAATCTTTAGTAACCAATGATTAGACACTCATTAGCTCATTGGCTTAGTGTTGTTTTTACTTAGTAAGACAGTTAATGAGCTAATTACAAGAAAAAGAATGGTAATTAAATGACAATAAAAGGGTTTTATATGTAAGTAAACTACATTGTTTTAAATAACAACGTTTAAAACTAAAACAATGGGCTAAATGATTTAAGGTAATGTGATAAGAATTGTTCTATCCCTTATTACCGATTTTCATGGTGCATTAGTCTTGCTTGGTGTGCAAAAGACTAAGCAAATCTCAGGTTATCAGAGTTTTTCAACCTCGGCTCTATTGACATTTTGAGCCAGATAATTCTTTGTTGTGGGGACTGTCTTATGCATCATTGGATGTTTAGCAGCATCCTATTCCTCTACCCACTAGATGTCAGTAGTACTCTCCCATTTGTGACAACAAAAATGTCTCCAGTCATTGCCAAATGTCCCCTGGGGGGCGAAAACGCCCTACTTGAGAAGCACTGGGTTATATTAAATATCTCTTCCTATTTTTTTTTTTTCTTTTCCTCAAAGGTATTTTATTTTCACTACTTACCTGAAGCTGATTTTTTAATGCTCACTGTAACATCTGTGGGCTCCACTAAGAATTAACTGATAAAGGGGCAAGAGCACTGAATTTGGTACCTGAAGCCTGACTCGTAGTAAGTGTTCTACTTACACAGTGAGTAATGAAGCATTTTTGAATATTAGTTTCCTCATCTCTATAAGAAGGATAAGAGAATCATTTTTAGTTTTCAAATAGGGTTCTAAGAGTTTGAAGCCAAAAAATGCTTTGCAATATGACATTTAACCTTTGGTCCTAAGGATCATCTAGAGCCTTCCCTGACCCACTGTCTATTTTTTTCTTTTATTGAAACATACTTATTGAGTGCTTTCTATATGCCAGGCACTGGGGATACAGAAGTGAACAAAACAGACAAATGTATGGTGTGTTAGAGTGAGAGATAGCACGAAGACAAATAAGCAGAGATTGGGGATGGAGAATTCAGTTTTTAGTAGGGTGGTCTGAGAAGTTCCAACTTAGAAGGAGCCAAGACTTGAAGGAGAAGGGGAAGTGAATCATGTGGATATCTGAGGGAAGAGTATTCAAGACAGAGGGAACAGTCAGTACAAAACCTGTTTCTTTTTTTCTTATACAAAATTTGAAAAGTTTATGAAACTAAATAGACATCGTTACTGATCTTGTTGCTTATAAAATTAAAATTGGGCATTTTGTTACAAGCATCTCAGAATTTTTCCTTTTAAAAGTTATTAATGTACATTTTCAGGATACTTAAAATATGCATAATTATACCTTTATATTATAATATTGGGATAATTTGAAGAAATAAGTAATATCTTTGTATATTCCAACTAAGGATAGTGAAAGTAAAATTTTATTGAGAGTCAGTTAAAAAATAGACAAGCACTGTTGTGTTACTGTCTTTTAGTAACATTAATTAGTTGCTCTTGTCAATTTGAGTCTATTGACAAGAACTCGGCATGACATTAAGAAGTCATACTATGACCTATACAATTTGAAATCTCAGGATACCTATAAAAGCACCTCTCATTTTAATTAGAAAACCTAATAAAGTAGATAAATATTGGTTTTAGAATCTTAACCACACAATACAAATCAGTCATAACTATAATAAAGACCATGTGCTCTTACTGCTAGATTTTCATATTCTTTGCAGGCCACAAAGTTCAAGGGCAGATCATAGATCTTCATTTTGTATTTGGAAGCATAGAGGTTGATTTTTTAAAGTGATATTTCCATCAGTTAACACTATGGTTAATTGTATGTTGGGCTGACAAACTCAGTCATTATCGGGGTCTAATAGGCTATCCGTTCTGGAACTCTACCAGTCTACCAGTCTTTATGTCAGTGTTTCTTGGATCATTTAGAATGTATTATTCTCTAGTAATTCTTCAGGAAAGGCACAAAGAAACTATATAGTCCTCAAATCCTTGCATGCTCATAATAGTTTATATGTGGGCTTTATACTTAAAAGTCAGTTTGCTGGTGTGTAGAATTCTTGGCTCAGATTTTCTTTCCCTTAGTAACTTAACATGTTATTCCATTGTTATTTGGAATAACACACTGGAGTAAAAATATGATGACACTTTTATTTTCCTTATAAGTGAATTGGTTGGTTTGCATGAATGTCTAAAGGATTTTTTTTTTTTTTTTTTTCCTCAACAGTCCTGTAGCTTTACTAGAATAGATCTCAGTTTGGGTCCTTCTGTGTTGATTTTCCCAGATAGATTGTGTACCCTTACAGAATATAGTGTCAACTCTTTTTTTTTTTCTTTTAGTTAAAACTTATAGGAAAGTTTTATTCAGGTAAAGTTTGTGTATTTGTTCTGCTCCATTGCTTTGGTTTACTTCCTCAGAGATTCTATTAGAAGTTTTGTGTCAGATTGTAGTTTTCCAAAGATGGTCACACTCACCTACTTATTCCACCCACATGCTCTTCTCCCATTATGGCTGATACACTTCTCACCGAGAGGTGAGTCTCTGTTCCCACTTCTTGAATCTGGATCATGCCTTGGAACTACCTTGACCAATGGATGATGAAAGAAGTGACACTATATAACTTCTGAGTCTAGGTCATAAGAATAATGCAGCCTCCTCCTGATTGTTTCTTGGGATACTTGCCCTTGGGACCCTGCCCTCATGCTGTGAGTAGCCCAGGCCACCTGGAGAGGCCACATTCCAGTGCTCCAGCTGTTACCAACCAGGGTTCTTGGCCTCCTTAATCAATAGAAATTGATCAGAAGCCAGACAAGAAATTCGGACAAGGCTTTATTGGGGCCCCTGCTGCAGCAGAGGGGAGCGAGAATGAACAACAGGTTCCCTTGCTGGCTTGCTCCCTGAGTGGGGGCAAGCTTGTTCCTTATATGGGGTGAGGGTAGGGGTATGTCCAGGGGTCACCACCCCTTAGGTGGTGTTGTGTGCAGGGGGCATGTGCAGGGGGCATGCACAGTACCTTGTTTTTGCTCCTGACCCCCTGCTTTTGCTCCAGGCTCTTCAAAAGTGGCAGTTTGGTTTTTGGTCTCTTTGTATCTTTTGGGTCCAGAATTTGCCCCAACTGCACCTGAGTGCAGTTATTTTTAGTCCCATATAGGTGCTTTGTGTTTTCTTGCTTGAGGAGTGGTGTGTCCATGTGCAAGCATTGCAGCGTTGCAGCAAAGGGTCCCAGGTCCCAGCCTGTCTCACAGCCCTAGCCAGGCTCTCAGAAAAGAACCAACAATGACTGCCAGGCATATGAGAGAACAAGGGTTTAGATGATTCCAGCCCCCAAGTCTTCCAGCTGAGGCCCCAGACATCATGGAGTAGGAATAATCTCTCCCACTTATGTTCTGTCTGACGCTCAGAAACCAAGAGAGTAATATATGGTTGTAGGTTTGGGGAATATTTGATACATAGCAACAGAAAGCTAACACAGGTGTGTTGGTTCTTCATTTTTTAAAAAATTTCTATATCTGCTACTTTTTTTCTTTTTCAACTTCCATGGTCTTTTGTGTTTATTCACTTCTGTGTTCCTTCTAGTTTAGTCATTTAGTCTTCATTTCTGAAATGATTTTTAGCAATGTATTTTAAAATTTTCTTGAGCTCTGTTCTCTTATTTCACCTATTTTTATGCTGTACTCTGTGTCTTATATCAAATTCATGTGCTTTATAGCTTATTTGAGGAAGTAGGTCACCGTTTTGATCCGTTTTGTGGACCTGTCTTTCTGGTGTATTTTCATTATTTGTAGTGGTATTAGTTTGTCCCTCTTGTCTATTTTGCTTATGAGAACTTTGTAGGTCATATTACCTCCATCCTTTTTGGTTGCTCACTTTTATGTGAAACTAGTTTTCCTGAATGTTTAGGAGAAAGGGTTGGGTTGAAGTGGTCATTCTGGTTTCCTGTTTCTTGAGCTCCTTCTTTTATTCTTTTTCTTGAAGTTGTTCTGAGAGCTGCCCCTCAGGGATGCCCCGCCCTACCTCTATCGGTGTCTCTTTCTCCCTGTGTGCCCACTGTCCCTGCCCTGTCCAGTGGGGATTCTCCTTCCAGCAGCTTTTCCTCCGTGAGGGCCTTTGTCCTGGAAGGGGAGTTTATTAGTTTTGAGAGTTCTTAGGGGCATATTTTTCAGCACTTTCAGATCTCTCCACAGATTCCTTGTACCTGGATGGCTACAAGGAGGTGTTCAAACTCCTCCCAGGGTTTGCTGCTGTCCTCATTTGGCTTGCGATGTGTGCTGTCCAGTGTGCCCCTGTTAACAATTTTGGGGTTCCCTGTTCTCAGGTGTGTGTGATGCCCTTTGGCTTCATTCCACATAGATGCTGATATCACAGGGGCCTTTTGGCTCTAAGTGGTCATTCCCCACCTGTTTATATTCTGGGGTTCATAGGAGTACCTTTGTTACCTGATGTTGTCGTGGGTGTTGTCTGTGTGAGTTTTGTTTTGCTATTTTAGTTGCTTTATATGTTTTAATGGGGGAATTCAGGGAGAATCATCACCATTGCTATGGTTCCAGTATTCCATCTATGTAGTTTAATCTCACTCTCTTGTATGTGTTTCTGAGGCCACCTCAGAGCTGCTTGTCTATAAAGAGAGGATATAAATGAATTTAGAGAAAAGTCTGTGGCATGCCACCTCTGCCTTCCTAATAGTCAGCCTCCAGGAAGGTGGCAGGCAATGGAGCCATTATTGGCTCCCATTAGAGTGCCCTGTACATGCAGAGTGCCCATTAGAGTGCCCATTAGAGTGCCCTGTACATGCAGAGTTTCTTTCCTTAACACAATTTCTTACAGTCAAAGCACTCTTTGTCGACATTTCCTCTCAAGACTTCAGAAACTTGACAACTATTTGGAATGTGAAGGAATGGGGTAGGAGGTGAAGTGAAGGAAAGGAAAATGGTGGGGATCATGCCAGCACTGGGTTCTTGCGTCCCATTATTTTCACAAGAGAACATACTGATAAGTTTCTTCTCTATGTTGATTTTTGCCCAACAGTTTAGCCCTTAACAGCTGGAAATAGCAGATAAATAGAATAACTCCCATCAAGAACTGGTGGGGGGAAAAACCCTGGAGAAAATGAGTGGTAGATGTAATATCATGAGCCCTTGCCCTTAAGCCCCTATCTTATAGATTCTCCAAAGGCTGGTGGAGTTATCAGAGTCCTCAATTCAAAAATCTGCCCGAGTTTCCTGATCTTCCCAAGCGCATGCTGAGTAGTCAGCTGAAACCCAGCTGCTTTTGACTTCACCTTACATTTAAGGTGTTAAGGGAGATTAGACTTAAATTACATTTGGGAAAAAATCTCTACTTTACTACTATGAAGCAAATAAATCTTTAGTGGTATTAGAACGGCACTATAAGGTTTCTTTCTGCCTTTTCTTCCCCCACCAAATCTTACTTTCTAAACAACATATTGCCGACTTAAGTGTAAACCAATCAGTAGCATATGGCTTAATCTTCTCTCAAATCCCCTTTGGGCTCAAGGAATTAATTGACAAACTTAGCAGCAAAAGCTTCCTTGTAGTATTTGGAACCCCAAACTCAGGCAGCATGCCTGGAATCACTTAGAGACTCCAATTTCAGTTAATGCCCTTTTCTCTATTAAAAAGCCTTAGAGGGCTAATGGGAATGCAGCCTTCATAGCTGACTACCTCAAGCTCCTGTGTTACACTTTCCCCTCTGCCTTTCTTTCTCTAAGATCTTATTAGGAAACAAGCATCTGTTAAGTTCAAACCAAGGGGCCTGTTGCTCTTGTGCAGTGAGGCGGTCAAGCAAGGGCAAATGCAGAAGCTCGGAAATTTGAGCTGTGCCGTTTCTTTCCTGTCTACTGTTTCAGAAGTCCCCTGAATTCTAAACATCCCACAGAGAACTCAGAATGAGATAAAAGGGAGTAGGTTCATGTTTAATAACCCAAGATTATTTCTTAAAGTTTCGCACTACAGGCAAATGTTAATTAAGATTCTTCTGTGTTTGCTAGGGCTTAAATAGGAAAGTCAGCTGGTATGCAGGAAAGACTATGGACTTTGGAGTATTGAAAGACTGGAGTTCCAATCTCCTCTCTGCCTCTCACTGGTTACCTGGCTGGTTACAAAAGCTGAGCTGAAGTGGCAGGTGCATGACGGGGGCTGTTGGGAACCCCAATCAGCTCCTGCCTGAGGTCTGGCTGGGGATGAGCTCTAAGGCTGGGAGAGTTTGGGCTAAGAAGGCAACATCAATTAAGACCACGCGCATTAGATTCTGACCAATGTTAGAGTTGCTTCAGACATGGGGAATGTGTATAGTAATTAAGAGCAATAGAAATCAGACTATCAGGGACCCAAAGGCAATCTGCATTCTACTTTTTGGTAACCTCACTCCCACCACTTAAGACACAAATAATTGCCCTCGGGCCTCTAAAATAATTCATTTTGCTCTTGCCTAATGGGGTACACTCTCCCTGTTAGCAGGAGAAAGGGGAGAAGCTGTTGTCTATGCTGTGCATGTGGGGACTCAGAGACATGCTGGACTAGTCTTTTTGGCTACGGGTCTTAACCTCATAGTATCCACTTCTTCATCTGTAACATGGGCATGGTAACATGTACCTCATAGTATTGCAGTGAGAAGTCACTAAAATACTGTCTATAATACGCTCAATGCAGTAAATGCCACATCATAGGGGCTCATTGCTAGATCTCTTACAATCTGCTATCTCCTAGTTTATGAAGTGCTGTACATCAATGGCAAGGATTACCATATCCTGAAGGTGATAGGACAGGTGATTGTGAAGTTCAGGGGGTTCTGCTTGTGTATAATTTGATTGAAAGTTTTAGGAGTTGGAATGAATCTTGGAAAGGTTATTCCCAAAAGTCCTTTAAAAGACATAGCTATCAAAAGCAAGGTGCCCCTGAAACCTCAAGCTGCTGTTTTGTGACACTGTTACATGTGGGAATGGACCATCCCTTCCCCAAATAACCACAAATTCAATCAGTGTAATTACAGAAATCACAGCTGACTCATATTTCTTCTGCTTTCTTATGTTGCCTTATTATGTCTGTCACTAGTTGCTTTATAGCTGTTTTATTACCCTCATAATGTTTTGAGACATCAACCTTCAAATAACTTTTTTTTTAATTTTGGGGAAAAAAATGAAATAGAAAAAAACGTGGAGAATAATATTACTAACACCTATGTACCCACCACAGAAAATGAATAAATGTGAAATTGATAAATTTCTTTTTACTTCTGATTTTTCTTTTAAGTTGAAGTCTCTATCTCACTAATCCTGTTCTCCTTACTCAGAGTCAGTCCTTAATATACCTTTTGTGTGAATCCTCCTAGCCCATGTTTTTGAAAATTTTTCACTATATACAAAAGCTTAAAACCTATGTGTATTTTGTATTTTTAAAAAATTATGTGAATGTTTTGAAACTCCCTGTTTCATTCAATGACATTTTAGAGAGTGAGCCACATTGATTGACACATGCAGATCTATTAATTCACAGTAACCACTGAACTATATTTTATTGTGTGACTGTGCCAGGAGACTGTTTATCTCTTATTGATGTCTATTGAGTATTTCTTAACTTTTTGCTATTTATTTCCCAAAATGCTTTAGTAGTTTAACAACATGTAAACTTACAAAGCTGCAAGATAAATAAAGCATTTTTTTTTTTTTTTGTAACATAACCAGGAACAAACCATCACTTTCAGGACACAATTCTGTAAGATGAAGCTTTGCCCACTTGGAGCACCAGAATCTTGACTTTAATGAAATTGGTTCAGTATGTTTGTTTTATATCTGTGGTTCTCAAATTTATTTTTTGTTAGAATCACCCAATTTGTGTCTTTAAACAAACTCTCTAGCTTTTCCTTGGCTTATATTTCAGGAAACCCTGTCTTTAAAGACACGAGTTGGGTGTCTAGCATACAGAAATACAACTGAGTTTTTTAAATTGTGCTTTTATCCTGAAATTTTGCCAACCTCAGTAGTTCTGGTAGCTTGTTTGCAGACTCTGTATGACTTTCTACATATCATGGCATCTGCAAATAAAGACAGTTCTAACTCTTCCATTCCAATCTAGGTGCCTTTATTTCTTGTCTTGACTTATTGCACCAAAGACAAATAAAATGAGTAAAGGGAGTGAGTAAAGATACCATTTGCCGTATTCCTGGTCTCAGGGGGAAAACACTCCATATTTCAACACTAAATATGGTGATAGCTGTAGGTTTTTCATAGATGACCTTTATCAGGTTGGAGGAAGTATCGTTTATTCCTAGTTTGCTGAGAGTTTTCATTAGGAATGGATGTTGGATTTTGTCAAATGTTTTTCTGCTTCTCCTCAGATGATCATGGTCTTTGTTTTTAACTTGTTAACATGGTTAATGACATTGATTTATCTTTAAATATTAAACCAATCATATTTATGGGATAAACTCACTTGGTCATTATGCATTTTTTTTTAAAAATATTGTTAGATTTGATTTGCTAATACTTTGTTAAGGTTTTTTGTATTTTTCATGAGGGATATTGTTCTGCGGCTGTCTTTTCTTTTAATGTTTTTATTTCATTTTGGTATAAAGATAATTATGGCCTCATAAAATCAATTAGGAAGTGTTCTCATGTATTCAGTTTTCTGGAACAGTTTGCATAGAATTGTATGATTTTGTTTTAAAGTATTTTATAGAGTTCACCAGTGAAATCATCTGAACTTTGAATTCCTTTTGTGGAGACATTTTTAAACTGCAAATTCAATATGTTTAATAGGTGTAGGGCTCTACAGATTATCTAATTATTCTTGAAGGAGTTTTAGTTATGCTTATCTTTCAAGGAATTTGTCCATTTCATCTAATTCATCAGATTATTCAGACATAAAGTTTCTGACATTCCCTTATTACCCTTTTAATATCTGTTAGGATCTGTAGTTATATCTTCTCTTTCTTTCAGGTGTGTCTCCTCTCTTTGGGCTGGCTAGAGGTTTATTACTTTTATTTACTCAAAGAACAAGATCTTGGTTTTATTGATTCTCACAATTGCTTTTGTGTTTTCTGTTTCACTGATTTCTGCTTGATCTTTATTTCCTTTTCTCTGCTCACTTTGGGCTTAGTTTTGTCTACTCACTAATTTTGATATTTTGTTTTTATTTTTTTTAATTCCAAATACTTTCTAATTTCTCTTTTGATTTCTTCTTTTGGATTTATTTTGGAATGTGGTTACATTACATAGAAACTATTTAATATTTTCTAGCCTTGCTTTAAAATTTTTAAGGTGGAATTAGAGCAGCCGTTAGTCTACAGCTTAGCTTTCTCCATCTTTCACAGTGGAGAAAGATACCCTTCTGAATACCCAAATTTCTGATGCATTACAAGGTTCTTCCACTCTGCCTGGTGGGAACACAAACTATTCTTGGTCCCATGTGGGCTCTGGAGACTGTTCCCTCTAGTCCTTTTGAATTGTTCTTTCCCTGACTTTTGGGTAGTGTTCTTAGTTGCGTACACTAAGTTCTCAGCTGGAGCCTGGAGGGGAACTCTCCACAGACCTCCAGAGCTTTCTGTCTGTGCAGCTCTTCTCTTTTCTCTGGCACTTTGCTCTGACAGCTCTTGCCACCTTGACTTGTCTGGACTCCCCCATTCAGCTTCTTGACTCATTGCTCTGGAAACTCTGCAGATGGTAAACTGGAGCAATTGTAGGGCTCCCCTTATTTGTTTCTCTTCTCTCGAGAATCATTACCCCATGCTATCTAACATACAATGTCTGAAAATCTTTGTTTCACATATTTCACCCAGTTTTTAAATTATTTCAAGCAGGAGTCAATCTAGTGATTCTTACTTCATCTTGCCATGCAGTAATTTTTTTAAAAAAGTGAGTATGACCCTAGATTTCCTTGCTGTACATACAGTATGCTGAGCAACTGAGGTACATACTCTCATACTACTTGGAACTGGTTAGACAACACCCAAAATATTATGCTTAATATCCACTTGAAGAAATTCATGAGTGACCTAGACTATAGCCCAAAGACTGTGATTAGAATGGAAATGTGTTTAGAGTGGGGGATGATGACTGTCTTCAGGAATCTATTCTCCAGGCAGCAGTCAGAAGTGATTCTGTTAAATCAGAAGTCCAATTATATTTCTAACCTTCTTAAGACCCTCCCATGATTTTTCATTATACGAGAATAAAATCTAAACTCCACACAAAAACCTATAAGGCCCTGCATGATCTGGCAAGAGCTGCTTTTCTGAGTTTCTCTCCTAACAGTGTATCCCACTCCCTCTGAGCGTCACTCACGCTGACTTTCTTGTTGTTCTTCAATAATATTAGGCTTGTTGCTACCTTAGGGCCTTAATTCTTGCTGTCCCCTCCACCTGGACCATCTTTCTCCATATGTCTCCAAGGTCAGCGTTTTAAAAAATCATTCATATTAGTATTCGTATGTTACCTCTTCAGAGAAGCCCTCTCTACTCTATTTAAATAGCCAATCCCCACCCTACATTATGTTTTTCAGAGCACTCACCACTGTTTTTCTCTGATTATATTTTGTATTTATTTGTTTACTTATTTGTCACTATCTTTTTCCCCCAGCATGTAAGCTTCATGAGGGAAGGGACTTTATTTTTCCTGTTTGCCATTACATGCCCAGTCTCTAGAATGGTATCTGGCATAGTGTAGACATGCAATAAATTCTCATTTAACGTGTGAAGAAATGAAGACTAGATTTTTATGTGTGCTCCAGATTTAATTATATGCTCCAGAATATAATTATATTCTTCTAATTATACCAGAGATAGAAGAGAAAATGATCATTATTGAGCACCCATTAAACACAAGTCACTTTACATATATCACCTCACTGAATAGGGACAAAATAAAAATCATTTTATAGACCTCAGATAAGGTTCAGAAGGGTTACTTTTTTTGTCTAGTTAATAGAGGAGCAGAGATGTAAATCTCAGTCTGATTTTCTCCAAATGCCATCATCTTTCTATCATATTCCAGTACAGATCCTCAGCTTGATCAATAGAACACTAGTGAGTTCATTAACTTCATCTAAAGGAACCGGTCATGTAGGTCACATGGCATACTGTGGGAATGAAACAAGAGATGTTTTTGCTTTGTGGTGGTTGACTCAGTGCAAGTGAAATAACTGAGACCCACATGGGTAAAGTATGTGCATATCCCCCCTCATTGTTTCTTGTCCCTCTTCTCTCTCTTTTTTTTCATCCTTTATGCTCTCAAGACAGATTTAAAATCCCATCTTGAATTCCAAGAGACTGTCTAGGGAGAAATCGGTACAGCTAGTAGGAGATATTTGTTGTTGATGTTTAAGACTTTTTTTTTCCTGGAGGGCTCTCTAGTGAGGTAGAAAAGCCTTCTAAGAAGAATTATTCCTCAAAGTCTTCAGCTAAAACATTTGTAAAAATTGACAAGCACTGAATTTATCACTGGGGACAGCTGCAGCCCAGTGGGTTTTCTTCAGAGTCATGGTTCTTAAGGGCAGAGCAAGTAACATGGCTATTAGCACAACTTCTCATGTCCTGGATACACAATTGCAGGAATGCTGTGGATTGATCTTATAGTCAGTGTGGCACCTCCAAATGGACTGAGTGACCATCCCAGGAGCATTTGCGCAGAAAAATAATGAGGAAGAACGTTGCATAAATATATTGGGCTGGGTAGTGGATACTTGATGCTTGTTCAGCAACTCAGTATCCATTACCCCATCCACCACCTGTTGCTTTGTAATAGTATTGCAAGTAACTTTTGAGCAATAATTTCTCTGTGATTGTGTGTCATCCTGGTAGCACTGTACATCAGTATGGTCTCCTCTCCCCTATCCAAGGAGTGGGCATATGTTCTAATGTTGACTAATCAAGTCAATATTAGATAGTGATGTTAGTCAACATTGACTAATGTCAGTCAATTAGTGATATTAGACAACAATGACTAATGTTAGTCAATTAGTGATGTTAGTCAACATTGACTAATATCACTATCTTGTGATATTGGAGGTGCTGTGAAGCATGGAAAAATACTTAGAGCTTCTTTATTCTAGCGTGAGCACTTTGATCAATGTCTCACCGAGAATTCCTTCTCAGCGTCTACTTCTCCAGCCTTTCCATGGACTATGTCGCTATTCAAGATCTTTCCAATAAATGATCATGTTCTCTTTAAGCTTGTCAGAGTTCATTTCTTATAATTTATGAAAATAAATAAAGAAAACCTCATATAAAATAGAGTCAGGAAGCCCTGAAGGGGGAGCTCTTACACACTCATTTCAGGGAGAAGGAAGATAAGAATTATTTTGACAAGTGAGGACATGAATCACATGGGAATTTTATTTCCTGCTTTTAAGAAAAAGAAGGAAGAACTCTCCTGCCCCAGCAACAAAGCTTTAACTCCTGAGTGCAGCCAATGAGAAAACATCAAAATCTCAAACTCTTGCTCTTCTCCAAGGAAATTTTGTTCAAAACAACCCTCCCCAGTTTCCTCCTAAAACCTAACAAAAACTGACCTTCCCTTTGTCCCTTTGGACTTGCCTATGTTTCACCATAGCTTGCTTGTCCTGAACTGCAATTTTCTGCTTTTCCCAAATAAATCCATTTTGCTGGTAAAATAACTACTGTTTTATTTTTAAGGCTGACAAATCAAAGAAGCTGTCTGCAGTGGGTCTGTGAATATGTTTTGGATGTTGAAGGCATTTTCCTAATTATGGCACCCTGATTTTGACAGAGAAATGAATGGAACAGTGAAATAAGTTATTGTGGGTTAGCAAGGAGTTTCCTTATATGGTAGTTGGTAGACCCTTGAGTGATGCTTTGACCTTTCACTAAGCTAATGACTCTGGGTTATTGAAACTTTGTGTGTTTGTAGATCACAAAGCTTTGGGGTCTCCCTGAGGAAAAAGAAAGTATTGTCAAGGTGTCTCCACTTTCTTGCATTTTAATTTCATGTATCCTTTTACACTGATCGTTTGCTGATTTTGTAGCAAACTGAAGTGGTAGCAACCATGAACTACATCTAAGTTATCATTCTCATACTCTTTGGAATTGAACTAGCCCTTTGTTATGTGACCTGGTTCAGCTTGTTTTCTCCTTGGCAATCAGCTTAAGACACGGCCTTGAGAATGGAGCTTTCATATTAAGAATGTGATTTATGCTATTTCTTCTTCAGCAAGAACACAGGGCACAGGAATCTACCTCAAATTCCAGGAAAGTTACAGACTTCCGGCAATACTTCCTTTACAGAAGTCATTTAGGGACATTCAGATTTCCAGCAAACCAGAAGTAATTTAAAAGCTCAGTACCCTGGGTTGTTTCTCATCAAATCTGGTCTAGGTGTCCCATTCCTTATAAGAACTGAACAGAAAAAGAAAAAAAGATTTTGTATTCTACCTTAATTCTGGGATACCTATTGCTTGAAACTAGATTTATATTTCAAAGTAAAATGGCTCTAGAAGGCAATGGAATCTAAGAAATGCAAATCAGAAACAAAGGAGCACGACTTGTAATTGCATTTCTGAAAGACTTCAGTGTAGTGTGTAGGATCTAGACTCAAAGATCTGGTAAGAGTGGGAACAAAAATGAATCAGGTTAGGTAGAGAGACACATTTGAGACATCATCAAGTGAAAAATATTACTAGATCTTTTCAGGTAACTGGCAGTAAGCAGTGGAGATTGCAATTATTACAAATATTTTTTCTTCCATCCATGCCCATTGTTTATTGGACCATGCTAATGCTATATAATAATATATTCAAAGACTCATAGAATTAAGAACACTCATTCTTGAATGGGGTAGGTGCTGTACTGATACTCAGTCAAGAGACATGGTGTGTGAATTTTCTTTATTTCTGCTCACTGCCCCTTTGAAGAGTGATTAAATCCTCTTCTCAGATTTACAGCTCAAGGAGAGTTTGAGGTGCACAGCTTCCAGCCCAGCTTCCAGTTTCTATCAGAGATTTATCTGGTTTGGTCTTGCTATACTGAGTTGAGATCTGATCTTACTCCCCAGTGGCTGTTCATGATACTCTGAACTACGAGAGAACATATAAGCAACATCAGCAATAACACAAATGAATCCAGAGAAAAACAAAAAGCTTTATACTCTGGCTTCAGCCTGAAGTTTCATGAGTGTTTTCTCTATTCCTTGCTGCCTCTGCTAATGGTTTGCTTGTGGGAATGTAAGGTAAACTGGAAGGCCACTGCTTTTCAACCCACAAATTCTTTTTCTCTTTCTTCCTCCACTTTCCCCAAAGGATATCAGCCCCAATTTGGACATGGAAAGCTGTCTTCTTCAAATATAAGTACCTGGTCAGGAGCAAGGTAGGTGTTCAGTTTCTGGCTGGCAGCAACTGCAGGTGTCTGAGTAGGAGGGGTAGAGTGGGGGTATAAAGAACAATGTGTTTTCTTGCTTTGTTTGAACAGGATTTCATTTGCGGAATCAAAGTATGAGTAAACCATCAGCCTTATTTTTTTTAGGTTTTCGAGACAGTTGTACGGTTTTGATGTTTCCTATGTGTCACAAGTGAATATCTATTCATTAATCAGAAAATCAGGAAAGTCTATTTCAGAGCCCATTAGCCAGAGAAAATCTAAAAGTGTTGGTCAGATTGAAGCAATGGGTATGACCGTGCTTTGGATATTAAAAAGAGCAACCCTATGAAAGGCCCTGGTTCCTCATTTCATCTTTATCCAAAAATATGCACATTTGGGCATGCCTATTATCTTCTGATTTCCAAAAATGGAATTCAGGAAGGGACCTCTTGATTTTAAATATTAATACATGTATATGCAGTGATTTATTCCTGAGCACATGAGAATTTTTATAGTCTTTTATTCATAAATGGATTAGCTACATTTTACAATCACAAATAGATAACACTCTTCTCCTCAGAAAGCTTTGAGATGCTGTAGCTTCTCTCATGAGTCAGTGTATACCCAGTGTGTCATATGTACATTCATGTCTGCAAATATAATTAAGGAAATTCTGTTCCTTAAAAATGCTATATCCCAAAACCTTACAGGAATATTTTTGATTATTCCCTTCTTTGCATTAGAGTCTCCACTATACCCCTTTTCAGGGTGAGAGTTAGCTACCTTTACGGGAAGCTTAATCCTTCTATTTTTTAGGCAAATGGGGTCAGAAATAATTTAAATCACCTCAAAGGACCATGTGTTAACTCTTGGGAAATGCTAATCCCTGAGTTTATGAACTGGCTTTTTGATAGTTATGTGAACCAACCCAGCATATTTATTTCTTTTCTTTTCCCAGAACTATTTTAAATATAAAATCTAAGTGATTCTTTGGTGGGGGCCTGGATAGAAAAAAATTAAGCTCTTTTTCATGTTGATTACTTTCTTTTCAGAATGACAGCATCATAGGTTCCAGCTTGACACCAGACGCAATAAGCAAGCTATAAAGTGCTCCCCTTCCCAGATGCATTTCTTTAGCAGCCCTTCAGACAGCCTTTCTGCTGTTTAAAGGTGTTGGAGATTTTCTGTTGGATTGGCAACTCTGAGGCCTGGTGAGGGTGGAAGGGTAGAAAAAGCTACTAAAAGGGAAGAGTTTTGTTTACCTGCATCAAACTAATTCTCCAAGGTTTAGTTTACTCACTGCACTTCAGAAAATGCAGTAAGAGAGAAAGAACTCCAAATCCCTTGATGGCCCATCTGTTTCACCTAAAAATCAGGCTATCCTCCCCTGGCCACTATAATATTTCACCTTGCCTTCTGACTTTAGGACTTCAGTTCACATAAAGTAGTCAAGAACAGTATTTATAACAGAAAAGCTTAATAAAACCAAAAGAGGCAGAAAATGGGTCACTGATGGACAGTTACTATTTGTTCATGGATTTTTTCTTTTCTGTTATTGTTGTTGGATTTTTTGTTTTGTTTTGTTTTTAGTTAGAGGGTAAAATTCAAGTCTTAGGAAGTATGTTGTGAAATCTGCTACAGTGGGACCATTAGACTCCTCCCCCACAGACATGCTGCCTGAATGACTCACCCACATTTCCTAGGTGGAAAACATGGAAAAAAATTATTGAAGCTAAAAGTGACTTTCACTTGGAATTAATCATTTTTTAGTTACCCATTTTCTTTCTCCCTCTTTAGGATCAACATAAGAAGATAAGCAGGCTGGCTTTGTGGGCATGCAACATATGTAGTCACAAAGTCCCCATGCCCAGAAGGGCCTCTTGATTTGTTTAATGGTCTTCTGCCCCCTTCTTAAAATTCTTAACATTTGTTGTAAATTATGTAATTGGTCCTGAGGCTAAATTAGAGGTAATGCTTATTTTGATGGTGAACTAAGAATAATAACAGAAGCACCAGACTGGAAGGTCTCACCTAGGAGGTATCACTAATTAGCAGTCTAACCACTGGCAGTTAACCTTTTAATCTATCTGGTGAATTCTGTTAGTGAGTGGGCCTAGACTGGTAGTTTAAGGTACATGGTATATTCGCCTTGAGGTATCATGATTTTTGCTGCAGGGCAATGGGAGAGAGTGAGTGGACTGGCCTCTGGGTCCCTGTTCTTGCTTCAATGTGAATAGTGGGTCTTTAATCTCTTCCATGTTCCAAAGATCTCTTCAGGGTCAAGATTCTATGAATAGTGTTCTCAGAGGTTAGGACTTGTGATTGGGGATGAGGTAAAAACAGAGAAACATAGAGGCCAGTGATTTTCCAGGATGAAAGATTTGGATTGGGAGGGGCCAGATGCCAAGAAAATTATGATGGCAAATTAAACTCCTCTTTATTTGCCAGCTGAAATACTATCTTCACAAGGAATTCTTCCTTGACTCACCTAGCTTCTTGTGACATTTCTTGCTTCTGAACTCCCATAGGCCTTAAGATCTTATCACTGATTTGACACAAACTTATGCTGCTTTAAATAATATTTTGGAATAAAAATGCTAATATTAGCATTGCAGTACCATATATATATTTTTTAAAATAAATTTATTTATTTAATTTTTGGCTGTGTTGGGTCTTCGTTTCTGTGCGAGGACTTTCTCTAGTTGCGGCGAGTGGGGGCCACTCTTCATCGCAGTGCACTGGCCTCTCACCGTCGCGGCCTCTCTTGTTGCGGAGCACAGGCTCCAGACGCGCAGGCTCAGTGGTCGTGGCTCATGGGCCCAGTTGCTCCGCGGCATGTGGGATCTTCCCAAACCAGGGCTCGAACCCGTGTCCCCTGCACTGGCAGGCAGAGTCTCAACCACTGCACCACCAGGGAAGCCTGCAGTACCATATTTTTTGTTTCTGGTAGAAAAAAAGTTTCATTTGTGTGGCCTGCCTCCCCAGCCAGTTATAACTTAGCATATGGTAATCTATCAAAAATAGTTCTGAATGCATTTATGGAATGGATAAATAGATTATCCTTGAAGAGAGACAAAATTAATTTGGAGTTCATGTTTTTCTCTCAAGACCTAGCAGGAGATTATATTCTGCTATATATTCATAACCACTGATACTGGTTATGAAGTGATTTAACAGTTGCTTCCCTGGAATGTTGCCTGGGGAAAGTTTTATGAAGGTACACAGAAAGTATCAGTACACTATAAAATAGCAAGTCTATATTCATTTTAATTTCCTGGAGGAAACTGATTTTTCTTACAAAATATCTCAAATAAATAAACAAATAAAAGAGAAATGTAAAAGAGAAGAAAAGAAAAAAAAGCATTTCCTTCCATTTCCTAGCACAGTGACTTATGTGTACACAAAACCCTAATCCTTCAGAGGGAAGTTATCCAGATGGAAATTATCCTCTAAAACAGTCCCACCTTCAGTGCTCAGGCTGTAGAGACACAGACCAGCAGCATCACGAAACCACAGCCAGGATTTTGCAGATCATACTGGAAGAAAAGAAAATTTCCCTTAGAAATCATTTGATTCACATTCAGTCCTTAAAGACCATATTTTGACCGAACATATAAACCAAGAATTAAAGCTTAACACCCATATATACACTACCAAACGTAAAATAGATAGCTAGTGGGAAGCAACCGCATAGCACAGGGAGATCAGCTTGGTGCTTTGTGACCACCTAGAGGGGTGGGATACAGAGGGTGGAAGGGAGGGAGGCGCAAGAGGGAAGAGATATGGGAACATATGTATATGTATAACTGATTCACTTTGTTATAAAGCAGAAACTAACACACAATCGTAAAGCAATTATACTCCAATAAAGATGTTAAAAAAAAAAAAAAGTGCCAACAGAATGAGTCAACCCACCGTACATTCCATAAAAGCTTCCCTAGGACCAAGAAAAATTTGACCAGAGCTAGGCAACTAGACACCACGCTAATTAAGAATTAACAGTTCCAGTTCAAGACGGCCATAAAGGAGGAGCGTACACCCACCTCCTCCCACAGACATCCCGAATCTAGAGCTACGTATGGAAAAATGTCCTTTGGAAAAAAAAAAACAACACACAAAACAAACTAGCTGAGCAACTCCTACACTTTGGGTGAAGAAGAAAAAAACCACATCCAAGAAGGTAGGAGAGACTGAAACACAATATTGCCAGAAGCCTCACACCTGGTGCACGGTGACCCACAGTTGGGAGGGAAGTCAAATTCCTGAGCTTCTCTGTAAGGAGTGAAGTGATTTCACCCCCACATCTGGAACCCTAGCTTTTAAGACTTGCACCTGGGAAACAAGCCCCCAAAACATCTAGCTTTGAAGCCAACAAGACTATAGCAAACTGAGAAACAGTCCATAAAGGGCTTGGGTGGACTCAGCCACCCTCGATCCCAGCACAGAGGCAGTTGACTGAAAAACACCCAGTCTCTGTGGAAGAGGCTTATCTTAAAGCATTGGCCTGAGAGGCAGGCATCTAATTTAACACACATCCAGGGGCCTACGGAAATACTCTCCAAAGACAGAGGCTGATGGGTGCCATCTTTGTGTTCTTTCTATATCTATGAGGTTTTCTTTTTTTTTTTAATTTAATTTTTTTTTTGTTGGACAAGAATCTTTTATTTTAACTAGAGATCAAATAAGTATTACCTTAATAAAGACAGACAGGCAGCCAAGTTGTAAAAATAAAACAAAATGAAAAGAGTTTATTATAAATAAATGTCTATTTTTCTTTGAGAATTTATCTTAGTAATAATTACTGAATGCATTAGTCATGGTGAAAATTATATTCTATTTTACATATACTTCTCTACTGCTACAGAAGAATGAAACTGGCTATGGTCACCACATGATACTGCTTTTGATAGTCCCAAGTTAGACGAGCCACTGGTTTTGTTATTGGCAGGAAATGTCCCATCATAATTGTGAAACTCCTGCTGAAAAAAAGAAACAATAGTGTTTGTAAAGCCACTGCAAAATAGAAATACTAAATAGAAAAAAAAAATCTTATAATTTGGTACCATCTGTTAATGATTTTCTTTTCAATTTCCACAAGAAAAGAAATAATTTGATGCTAATTGTTTGAAGAGGTTGAGAGAGGTGTTAACGGCCAGTGTCAGTTAGTTGTCTCTTGGTAAGAAAATCACACACATAATACTTTAGATAAGGGAGAAAACCTCATGGTCAAATTGTGCTGGATGATTGGACAATTGTTCTATCAGGTTTAAGAGTTTTTGGTCTATGGAGATAGGATTCACTATTGTTATATTAGATGAATTTCTTTTAATAGACTTCAGTAAGTTAACTTAATCAGTGTGCATCTTATAGCAAGAGACACACTTTCCTTGCTATAGTATTTGGGGCATGGCTCTAGGGACCCCATTTACCTTTCTTTTTAAACATCTTTATTGGAGTATAATTGCTTTACAATGGTGTGTTAGTTTCTGCTTTATAACAAAGTGAATCAGCTATACATATACATATATCCCCATAGTTCTTCCCTCTTGCATCTCCTTCCCATCCTCCCTATCCGACCCCTCTAGGTGGTCACAAAGCATGGAGTGGATCTCCCTGTGCTATGTGGCTGCTTCCCACTAGCTATCGATTTCACATTTGGTAGTGTATATATTTCCATGCCACCGTGTCTCACTTTGTCCCAGCTTACCCTTCCTTCTCCCCGTGTCCTCAAGTCCATTCTCTACATCTGCGTCTTTATTCCTCTCCTGACCTAGGTTCTTCAGAACCAGTTTTTTTTGTTACTTTTTTTTTTTTTAGATTCCATATATATGTGTTAGCATAAGGTATTTGTTTTTCTCTTTCTGACTTACTTCACTCTGTATGACAGACTCTAAGTCCATCCACCTCACTACAAATAACTCAACTTCGTTTCTTTTTATGGCTGAGTAATATTCCATTGTATATATGTGCCACATCTCCTTTATCCATTCATTTGTCGATGGACACTTAGGTTGCTTCCATGTA
Source organism: Balaenoptera acutorostrata (assembly GCF_949987535.1). NCBI lineage: Eukaryota > Metazoa > Chordata > Mammalia > Artiodactyla > Balaenopteridae > Balaenoptera > Balaenoptera acutorostrata. The sequence continues at coordinate 29,938,967 of NC_080083.1, forward strand.
CTGGCTTTTGTAAATAGAGCTGCAATGAGCATTGTGGTACATGACTCTTTTTGAATTATGGTTTTCTCAGGGTATATGCACAGTAGTGGGATTGCTGGGTCGTGTGGTAGTTCTATTTGTAGTTTTTTAAGGAACCTCCATACTGTTCTCCATAGTGGCTGTATCAATTTACATTCCCACCAACAGTGCAAGAGGGTTCCCATTTCTCCACACCCTCTCCAACATTTATTGTTTGTAGAGTTTCTGATGATGGCCATTCTGACCGGTGTGAGGTGATACCTCATTGTAGTTTTGATTTGCATTTCTCTGATGATTAGTGATGTTGAGCATTCTTTCATGTGTTTGTTGGCAATCTGTATATCTTCTTTGGAGAAATGTCTATTTAGGTCTTCTACCCATTTTTGGACTGGGTTGTTTGTTTTTTTGATATTGAGCTGCATGAGCTACTTGTAAATTTTGGAGATTAATCCTCTGTCATTTGCTTCATTTGCAAATACTTTCTCCCACTCTGAGGGTTGTCTTTTTGTCTTGTTTATGGTTTCCTTTCCTGTGCAAAAGATTTTAAGTTTCATTAGGTCTCATTTGTTTATTTTTGTTTTTATTTCCATTTCTCTAGGAGCTGGGTCAAAAAGGATCTTGCTGTGATTTATGTCATAGAGTGTTCTGCCTATGTTTTCCTCTAAGAATTTTATACTGTCTGGACTTACATTTAGGTCTTTAATCCATTTTGAGTTTATTTTTGAGTATGGTGTTAGGTAGTGTTCTAATTTCATTCTTTTACATGTAGCTGTCCAGTTTTCCAAGCACCACTTATTGAAGAGGCTGTCTTTTCTACATTGTATATTCTTGCTCCATTATCAAAAATAAGGTGAGCATAGGTGCGTGGGTTTATCTCTGGGCTTTCTATCCTGCTCCATTGATCTATATTTCTGTTTTTGTGTCAGTACCACACTTTTTTGATTACTGTAGCTTTGTAGTATAGTCTGAAGTCCAAGAGCCTGATTCCTCCCACTCCATTTTTCTTTCTCAAGATTGCATTGGCTAATTGGGGTCTTTTGTGTTTCCATACAAATTGTAAAAATTTTTGTTCTAGTTCTGTGAAAAATGCCATTGCTAGTTTGATAGAGATTGCATTGAATCTGTAGATTGCTTTGGGTAGTAGAGTCATTTTCACAATGTTGGTCTTCCAATCGAGGAACATGGTATATCTCTCCACCTGTTTGTGTCATCTTTAATTACTTTCATCAGTGTCTTATAGTTTTCTGCATACAGGTCTTTTGTCTCCTTAGGTAGGTTTATTCCTAGATATTTTATTCTTTTTGTTGCAATGGTAAATGGGAGTGTTTCTTTAATTTCTCTTTCAGATTTTTCATCATTAGTGTATAAGAATGCCAGAGATTTCTGTGCATTAACTTTGTATCCTGCTACTTTACCAAATTCATTGATTAGCTCTAGTAGTTTTCTGGTAACATCTTTAGGTTTCTCTATGTATAGTATCATGTCATCTGCAAACAGTGACAGCTTTACTTCTTCTTTACCTATTTGGATTCCTTTTATTACTTTTTCTTCTGTGATTGCTGTGGCTAAAACTTCCAAAACTATGTTGAATAATAGTGGTGGGAGTGGGCAACCTTGTCTTCTTCCTGATCTTAGAGGAAATGGTTTCAGTTTTTCACCACTGAGAACGATGTTGGCTGTGGGTTTGTCATATATGGCCTTTATTATGTTGAGGTAAGTTCCTTCGATGCTTACTTTCTGGAGGGTTTATATCATAAATGGGTGTTGAATTTTGTCAACACTTTTTCTTCATCTATTGAAATGATCATATGGTTTTTCTCCTTCAATTGGTTAATATGTTTTATTTCATTGATTGATTTGCGTATATTGAAGAATCCTTGCATTCCTGGAATAAACCCCACTTGATCATGGTGTATGATCCTTTTAATGTGCTGTTGGATTCTGTTTGCTAGTATTTTGTTGAGGATCTTTGCATCTATGTTCATCAGTGATATTGGCCTGTAATTTTCTTTCTTTGTGACATCTTTGTCTGGTTTTGGTATCAGGGTAATGGTGGTCTCGTAGAATGAGTTGGGGAGTGTTCCTCCCTCTGCTATATTTTGGAAGAGTTTGAGAAGGATAGGGGTTGGCTCTTGTCTAAATGTTTGATAGAATTCACCTGTGAAGCCATCTGGTCCTGGGCTTTTGTTTTTTGGAAGATTTTTATTCACAGTCTTGTGATTGGTCTGTTTATATTTTCTATTTCTTCCTGGTTCAGTCTTGGAAGGTTGTGCTTTTCTAAGAATTTGTCCATTTCTTCCAGGTTGTCCATTTTATTGGCATATAGTTGCTTGCAGTAATCTCTCATGATCCTTTGTATTTCTGCAGTGTCAGTTGTTACTTCTTTTTCATTTTTAATTCTATTAATTTGAATCTTCTCCTTTTTTTCTTGATGAGTCTGGCTAATGGTTTATCAATTTTGTTTATCTTCTCAAAGAACCACCTTTTAGTTTTATTGATCTTTGCTCTTGTTTCCTTCATTTCTTTTTCATTTATTTCTGATCTGATCTTTATGATTTCTTTCCTTCTGCTAACTTTGGGGGATTTTGTTCTTCTTTCTCTAATTCCTTTAGGTGTAACGTTAGGTTGTTTATTTGAGATGTTTCTTATTTCTTGAGGTAGGTTTGTACTGCTATAAACTTCCCTCTTAGAACTGCTTTTGCTGCATCCCATAGGTTTTGGATTGTCGTGTTTTCATTGTCATTTGTCTCTAGGTATTTTTTGATTTCCTCTTTGATTTCTTCAGTGATCTCTTGGTTATTTAGTAGTGTATTGTTTAGCCTTCATGTATTTGTATTTTTTTAAGATTTTTTTCCGGTAATTGATATCTCGTCTCATAGCTTTGTGGTCAGAAAAGATACTTGATAAGATTTCAATTCTCTTAAATTTACTGAGGCTTGATTTGTGACCCAATGTCAGTCGCTGTTAGACTGAGGAACAAGTCCTGAGAGCAGGTGAGGGGATTAAGAAGAGATGGGGTCAGTAGGGTGGTGTACAAGCACACACACACTTTATTTACCATCAAACCTCTTTTTATATATTGCAGTAGGCAATACATGTTTTTGTTAAAATCACCAGACAGATTCATCAGACAGTATTTCCTTAATGTTGAAGTTATAATACAAAACATTCTGTGAACCAGAATACAAACATGCATGAGAACAGACTGTTACTACTGAAGCATGCCAAGGACAAACTATAGTTAGAGAAACCACAAGCAACCTCACGGGCCAAGACTCATATCTTCTCTAATAACTCTTTCGGGTCCTGTCAAGAATTAAGCAGGACTTTGCCATGCTTTAAGCTGCAAAAACTGTGTCAGCTTGCAGCTGTTTCCTGACAACCCAAGATATGATCTATCCTGGAGAATGTTCCATGAGCACTTGAGAAGAAGTTGTATTCTGTTGTTTTTGGATGGAATGTCTTATAAATATCAATTAAGTCCATCTTGTTTAATATATCATTTAAAGCTCGTATTTCCTTATTTATTTTCATTTTGGATGATCTGTCCATTGGTGAAAGTGGGGTGTTAAAGTTCCCTACTATGATTGTGTTACTGTCAATTTCCCCTTTATGGCTGTTAACGTTTACCTTATGTATTGAGGTGCTCCTATGTTGGGTGCATAAATATTTATAATTGTTATATCTTCTTCTTGGATTGATCCCTTGATCATTATGTAGTGTCCTCTTTTTCTCTTGTAATTGTCTTTATTTTAAAGTATATATTGTCTGATATGAGAATTGCTACTCCAGCTTTCTTTTGATTTCCATTTGCATGGAATATCTTTTTCCATCCCCTCACTTTCAGTCTGTATGTCTCACTAGGTCTGAAGTGGGTCTCTTGTAGACAGCATATATACAGGTCTTATTTTTGTATCCATTCAGGCAGTCTATGTCTTTTGGTTGGAGCATTTAATCCATTTATATTTAAGGTAGTTATCAGTATATATGTTCCTATTACCATTTTCTTAACTGTTTTGGGTTTGTTATTGTAGGTCTTTTCCTTCTCTTGTGTTTCCTGCCTAGAGAAGTTCCTTTAGCATTTGCTGTAAACCTGGTTTGGTGGTGCTGAATTCTCTTAGCTTTTTCTTGTCTGTAAAGGTTTTAATTTCTGTGTTGAATCTGAATGAGATCCTTGCTGGGTAGAGTAATCGTGGTTGTAGGTTTTCCCCTTTCATCACTTTAAATATGTCCTGCCACTCCCTTCTGGTTGCAGAGTTTCTGCTGAAAGATCAGCTGTTAACCTTATGGGGATTCCCTTGTATGTTATTTGTTGTTTTTCCCTTGCTGCTTTTAATATTTTTTCTCTGTACTTAATTTTTGATAGCTTGATTAATATGTGTCTTGGTGTGTTTCTCCTTGGATTTTTCCTATATGGGACTCCCTGTGCTTCCTGGACTTGATAGACTATTTTCTTTTCCATATTAGGGAAGTTTTCAACTATAATCTCTTCAAATATTTTCTCAGTCCCTTTCTTTTTCTCTTCCTCTTCTGGGACCCCTATAATTCGAATGTTGGTGCATTTAAATGTTTTCCCAGAGGTCTCTGAGACTGTCCTCAATCCTTTTTATTCTTTATTTCTTTATTCTGCTCTGTGGTAGTTATTTCCACTATTTTATCTTCCAGGTCACTTATCCATTCTTCTGCCTCAGTTATTCTGCTATTGATTCTTTTTAGAGAATTTTTAATTTCATTTATTGTGTTGTTCATCACTGTTTGTTTGCTCTTTAGTTCTTCTAGTTCCTTGTTAAACATTTCTTGTATTATCTCCATTCTATTTCCAAGATTTTGGATCATCTTTACTAACATTACTCTGAATTCTTTTTCAAGTAGACTGCCTATTTCCTCTTCATTTATTTGGTCTGGTGGGTTTTTACCTTGTTCCTTCATCTACTGTGTGTTTCTCTGTTTTCTCATTTTGCTTATCTTACTGTGTTTGGGGTCTCCTTTTTGCAGGCTTCAGGTTTGTAGTTCCTGTTGTTTTTGGTGTCTGTCCCCAGTGGCTAAGGTTGGTTCAGTGGGTTGTGTAGGCTTCCTGGTGGAGGGGACTAGTGCCTGTGTTCTGGTGGATGAGGCTGGATCTTGTCTTTCTGGTGGGCAGGACCACGTTCAGTGGTGTGTTTTGGTGTGTCTGTGACCTTATTATGATTTTAGGCAGCCTCTCTGCTAATGGGTGGGTTTGTGTTCCTGTCTTGCTAGTTGTTTGGCAAAGGGTGTCCAGTACTGTAGCTTGCTTGTCGTTGAGTGGAGCTGGGTCTTAGCGTTGAGATGGAGATCTCTGGGTGAGCTTTCACCGTTTGATATTAAATGGAGCCGGGAGGTCTCTGGTGGACCAATGTCTTGAACTCAGCTCTCCCGCCTCAGAGTCACAGGCCTGACACCCAGCCGGAGCACAAAGACCCTGTCAGCCACACGGCTCAGAAGAAAAGGGTGAAAAAAAGAAAGAAAGAAAGAAAGAAGAGAGTAACCAAACCAAAAAACAAATCCACCAATGATAACAAGCACTGAAAACTATACTAAAAAAAAAAAGGACAGCGAGAACCCTAGGACAAATGGTAAAATCAAAGGTATACAGACAAAATTACACAAAGAAGCATACACATACACAGTCACAAAAATAGAAAAAGGAAATAAATATATATATCTATATTTAAAAAGAAAGGAAGAGAGCAAGCAAATCAATAAACAAATCTACCAATGAGAATAAACTCTAAATACTGAACTAAGATAAACATAAGAGCAGAAAGAAATTAGATGCAGAAAGCAAACCCCAAGTCTACAGCTGTTCCCAAAGTCCACAGCCTCAATTTTGTGATGATTTGTTGTCTATTCAGGTATTCCAGAGATGCAGGGTACATCAAGTTGATTGTGGCGATTTCATCCGCTGCTCCTGAGGCTGCTGGGAGAGATTTCCCTTTCTCTTCTTTGTTCGCACAGCTCCTGGGGTTCAGCTTTGGATTTGGACCCGCCTCTGCGTGTAGGTCACCTGATGGTGTCTGTCCTTTGCTCAGACAGTACGGGGTGAAAGTAGCAGCTGATTAGGGGGCTCTAGCTCACTCGGGTTGGGGGGAGGGAAGGGTACGGAATGTGGACGAGCCTGCGGCAGCAGAGGCCATCATGACATTGGAACAGCTTGAGGCACACCGTGTGTTCTCCCAGGGAAGTTGTCCCTGGATCAGGGGACCCTGGCAGTGGCAGGCTGTACAGGCTCCCAGGAGGGGAGGTGTGGATAGTGACTTGTGCTTGCGCACAGGTTTCTTGGTGGCTGCAGCAGCAGCCTTAGTGTTTTATGCCTGTCTCTGGTGTCCACGCTGATAGCCACAGCTCGCTTCTGTTTCTGGACCTCATTTAGGAGGTGCTCTGAATCCTCCCTCCTCATGCACCCCGAAACAATGGTCTCTTGTCTCTTAGGCAGGTCCAGACATTTTCCCGGGCTCCCTCCCGGCTAGCTGTAGTGCACTAGCCCCTTCAGGCTGTGTTCACTCAGCCAACCCCAATCCTTTCCCTGGGATCTGAACTCCGAAGCCCGAGCCTCAGCTCCCAGTCCCCACCCACCCCAGCGGGTGAGCAGACAAGCCTCTCGGGCTGATGAATGCTGGTCGGCACTGATCCTCTGTGCAGGGATCTTTCCACTTTGCCCTCTGCACCCCTATTGCTTCGCTCTTCTCTGTGGCTCTGAAGCTTCCCCCCAACCAATCCCCATCTCCACCAGTGAAGGGGCTTCCTAGTGTGTGGAAACTTTTCCTCCTTCACAGGTCCCTCCCAGAGGTGCAGGTCCCATCCCTATTCTTTTGTCTCTGTTTTTACTTTTTCCTTTTGCCCTACCCAGGTATGTGGGGAGTTTCTTGCCTTTTGGGAAGTCTGAGGGTTTCTGCCAACATTCAGTAAGTGTTCTGTAGGAGTTGTTCCACATGTAGATGTATTTCTGATGTATTTGTGGGGAGAAAGGTGATCTCCACGTCTTACTCCTCCACCATCTTGAAGGTCTCCCCTTTTTTAATTTTAGATTCCACATATAAATGAGATCACACAGTATTTGTCTTTCTCTGTCTGACTTGTTTTACTCAGCTTGAAGCCTTCAAGTTTCACCCATATTGTCACAGTGGCAGAATTTTCTTCTTTCTGTGGCTGAATAATATTCCATTTTATATATATACCACATTTTCTTTATCCATTCATCCATCCATGGGCACTAAGTTTGTTTCCATGTCTTAGTTATTGTAAATAATACTGCAAGGAAAATGCAGGTTCAGATATCTCTTTGAGATTGTTATTTCATTTCCTTCAGATATATACCCAAAAGTAGAATTGCTGGATCATACAGTAATTCTATTTTTAATATTTTTGAGGAAACTCCAAATTTTTTTCCATAGTGGCTGTACCAAGGTACATTCCCACCAACAGTGCACAAGGGTTCCCTTTTCTCTACATCTTTTCCAGCATTTATCTCTTTTCTTTTGGATAATAACAATTCTAACAGGTTTTCATTTCTAACTGTGATTTTCATTTCTGTTTCCCTGATGATTAGTGTAGTTGTGTACCTTTTGGCCATTTGCATATCCTCTTTGGAGAAATGTCTATTCAAGTCCTTTGTCCATTTTAAAATCAGATTTTTTTTTTTTTGCTATCAAGTTTTCTGAGTTCTTTATATATTTTGGATATTAACCCATTATGAGATATATGATTTGCAAATATTTTCTCCCACTTCTCTCAGTTTTGTGGAAGAGTCTGAGAGGATCATCTCTGGTTGTACAAGGTCAGGGGTTTGTTCCTTGGCAGGGCTGCAAACTGGGCTCCACAATCACTTCTGGTCAAATAGGGTCTCAGGCTGTGCTCCCAGACTGCATGGTGCTGCTGGCTGAGCTCTGTGTTTAGGTGAGACTGTAGGTAGGGCTTCATGATTGGAAGGGCCTTAGGCTGCACTCCGTGAGCAGGTAGGTGCCTGGCTGTGCCTGGCTGTTAGGTGAGGTTGCTGGCCAGGCTCTTTGGTTGAGCAGGGTCACTGGCTGAGCTCCCTGCCTGGGCAAGGCACAGACTGTTTTCAGTAGTCTGGTGGGGCTGTAGGCTGGGCTTTGTGGCTTGGGTGGTACTGAGGCTTTGCAGGGTCACTGTTCAGGCTCCCTGGCTGTGCCGGGCCAGTGGCTATGCTCAACACTTGGGCAGGGCTGTGGGTTTGACGTCCTGCACGAGTGGAGCTGTAGGATGGGATCTGTGGCTGCCCATGCGTGACAAGAGGCTATGCTCAGCAGCTGAACAGACTTGTAACTTTGATTGCTTGCTTAAGTTCTGTGGATTTTGGCAATATTGAATTGACATGCATACTCTAAAAAATCTCACTATGGTCAACACAGGCTCAGACAATGTTCCACAACCATTCCAGTTAAAATCTAAGTTAAAATATGAACTTATTTTAATAATTAAAATACTTGATCAAGATCCACACAGCAATTAGACATTGAATCTGAAATTCGAACCTCTTCTTTGTCTGATTTTAAACCCTGTTTTACTCCCAGATGTTGAGATATAGTAGTGCATGGAGCATTAATGTGTTTTGTTTGGGTTTCACAGTGTTTTATTAAAAATGTTTTAAATTATATATACATAGGATATATATATATATATATATATATGTAGGATATATATATATATATATATATATATATATATATATATATATATATATATATATATATACATATCCTTTACATAAATATATGGATTTTCAGATCTTGGAAGATGAAAAATAAAATGTCTGAGACGAAATACACACTGGGTGGGTTTAAGGGAAGATTAGATGGAGCAGAAAAATAGATTAATGAACTTGAAAACATATCCAGAATAGAACACAACAGAGAAAAAAGACTAAACAAAAAATAGAGTGTCAGCGAGCTAAGAGATAATGTCAAATGGCCACATAATTATGTAACTGGAGTCCTTGGGGAGACACACTGGCCATTAACACTATAGCACTATAGCATGTAGCAAGGAACTGTGGAGGGGTGAGGCCACTACGTCTGGTTAGGTGCGGTACAACAGAGGGCCCAGATTTGGGTCCATCCTTTAGCAAGGAGGCTTCAGTGGCCATGCCAAGGTTGCAGGTGCTACTTCCATGAGACTAGGCATGAAGGGAAGCTACATGTGGAGGGTCACAGGCTCAGGGCCTTTAAGGGCCTGTGTTTCAGAGAGAGCCCAGTATGTAGTCAACAATTACCAGTTAATGGCATATAGTATGGGACCAAGGAGGAGGGCAGCTTCTTATCTGAGAATCCCATGGACAGCTTATGGCCATCATAGGTGGTCCAGAGACTCTGGGACACAGAAAGGAGTTTGCTAAAGTCTCTAGAATGAAGGAGTTTCTGGAGAGCCCTAAGGAGAGTACCTACTGTTTTGTAATTTGGATAGATTCTACAGACTTCCTTTGGAGGGAGCCCCATTCAAAGTGGGAAGATTTGCAAATAATGGCATTAATGGGCTTAAGTAAAAATTTGTATATGCTTCTAGAACCATCCAAAGCCTGAAAGATGTTGGGCTTGTTTTATAGCTGTAGATGCTGAAAGAGTCAATAGCTGTTTCCTGACAGCGTCAGGGATGGAGTGGCCTTTGGTTTACCAAATAATTTTAAGGAACTTAATTAAGGCTTTGAATCATGTTTGGGGCAATGGCTCATCCCCCTTTTTTGAGCTCTTTTATGAGTGTTTGTATGTACTAACAAGTATATTAAATGAGTCATCTTGGAAGAGAATATTATCAATGTAATGTCATATCTGTGCCCCAGGAGAAAGCTGAATGCAGTTAAGATGTTGCCTGTAAAGATTATGTGTGATTAAAAAGCTGTTGAGGTACACAATGGCTAGCTGGGTATAGGTCTATTATGTCACTTCAGAAATGATGGTAAACTGCAGTTGAGAGACTGTTGAAACAGGCACTGAACAAAACACAGCCAAATTGATAAATGATGAATATTTACCAGTTCCTGATTAGATAGAGTCAATAATTTCAATAATATGCCTTAATGGTGGGAACATGGCATTAAATTTGAAGTAATCTACTGCGAAGCACCATTCACTCCTACCAAGTTTAAGAATAGACCAAATTGAGCTGTTAAATGGAGAAGCAATGGGGATAATCATCCCTTATGAAATAGATGTCACTCTTTGAAAGCCCTGTTTTAATTTACTCTGGGCCATATTAATTGCACAGTCCCTACTGGGCTTACTTGTTTCCATTTACGTTAGCTGGCTGGATCTTGTAGGCGTTTATATACTACGCTGCTGGAAGCCGGCCATTTGTATGAGTTAAACACCCCCCCCCACCCCCACAAACATACTAGCCTTCTTAAAGGAACCTCCATGTCACCTGTTTTTTTCAGATTCTCCATAGCAAACGGGATTCTTCTAGACACATGGCTGGCATGCAATCGATATGCTGAGTTTGAAGCATACAGTTCCCTAACATCCTTCTGTGAAGTAAGCCAGTTTGGGAGACACTGTAATATAAAGGTCATAAAGGTTAGTATCTGAACTGGGTTTGGTTTTTGGCTTTTCCGCTTATTAACATTGCAAAAAGAGCAAGTTAGTTCCCTCCCTAAGCTTCTCATTTATAAAATAGAGGTGTAATAACATGTATTCTAAAGTTACCACGTGTATTCAATGAAATCTAGTTTATTGACTACAAAGTGATTAATCAATGTGTAGCCTCCAGGGCATCCCCCTTTCCACACTATTTCAAAGGAATGTTCTCATCTTAGACATTGTTGTAACCAATTAATTACATTTTGATTGCCTGTGGGATGTCCAGAAGGGTCCTCTCCTCTTTAGGCTGACTCTGTCAGAGCTGTTTATAACTTAGTCGGCTTTACCTATACTGTGTTTAGCTACCTTGATCAGTTATTTCTAGAATTTCCTCTGATTTTCAAGTGGATAGTTTGAAGTAGAAATCTGAACTTGCTTCTACCTTAGGAAATTCATCTCCTGTGACAGTGCATGTGGCAGATGGCATCCTCTGATCCTTCTGCTATACTCTGAAGGGTGAAGGTGGTTTGCAGTTTTTTCTTTCTTGATGATACTATTTCTTGTGAATGAAGAACTTGAAAATAGAATTCACTGCCTACTCTACTTCTGTTTAGAAAACTGTCCTTCAGCTTTGTTCGTCTGCATCTGTCCTTTAAACCATTCCACAGCCCACTTCTCTTCCTCCCCTAAGGCAGCTGTACTCCCGCTTTCCATCTGACAACACATCTCCCACACACCTTATATAATACTGGAAAAGAAGGGACCTTACACATCACTGAGTCTAATTTTTTGAATTATTATTTTTCAGACTAAATTTGCTCAATTTACCTTAGCCATAAGTGAAAAGAGGATTAGAACTTCATAAGCCAGCATTAAAGCAGGCATATATATCTAAATATTAGTCACTTAAATACAAATAATAGATACAAACTATTATATATGGAATGGATAAACAACAAGGTCCTACTGTATAGTACAGAGAACTATATTCAATATCCTGTGACAAACCATTATGGAAGAGAAGAAAAAATATAAATACAAATAACACATGCCTGATGTAATAATTTAAACATTATGAAAGTATTTAGATTAAAATTAATAGTGTTTTTTCTCAAGCTCCAATTCTGCCCTCTTCAATGTATCCACTGTTAAACATAAAATTCTTATCATTCTATATATTTTTATTTGTTTATGCAAGATTACATCAATTGTATACATATACAATTTTATTATAAAACCAGGATCACAGTATGTGTTATTCTGGAATTTTTTTCACTTCACTCTATTTCATGAATACTTTTTCAAGTCAGCACTCAAAAATATAACTCAGTTTTTAAAATGAATGCATTATATCCCATATTAAGAATGTACATCATTTACTCAACCATTCTCATATTGAGAGATGCTCCAATTTTCCCAAGATTTTGCTAATAAAATAATGCTTTTATATACATTCATATGTCTATATTTTATTTTTATTTTTAAAATAAATTCCTGGAGGTAGGATTGCTTGGTTAACGGATGTCTGCATTATAAATTTTAATCCATATTGCCAGAAGGCTATTCAAAAATTGTTGCAAGTTAAGCCTTTCAACAATGCATGAGTAGACTACTTACTTCCTTGCTTCATGAAATGTTGTTAAACTTTTCCAGTTGGAAGGAGAACTTTTACCTTTTAAAATTTTGTATTTATTTTGTGTTTTGTCAACTATTCTGTTTGAGAGTATTTTCATATTGGCCTTTTGCATGTCATTTTTTGTGATTGCTTCTTCAGATACTTTTGCTCATTTTTATTGGTTTATTTATCCTTAATCAGTTTGAAGGAGCTCTTTGTAAATTAATGATAATTATTCTTTGTCTTCATACATATTGCAAATAATTTGTATTTTCCCAAGTTTATCTTTTATTCTTTGGTTTTGTATATAGTATCTTTTGCCATAAAAGCTTTTTTAAGTTTTACTGAATTAAATCATTTATAAAACACTCCCAGGCTTTCTGCTTTCCTTTAGAAAACTTTCACAAGGAGTGGGTATTTTAAATAGGAATGCATACAAGTTCTCATATTTTTTTCATTTTTAAGAACTCATTCAGACTTAAAAGCCTTAGGCTAGATTTTCAATGCACATGAAGAATTTTCTTACAGTGCGTTTTAATTTTTCTGGAAGCGTGTCCTCATGAATCACGTCTTTAAATTGACTGTACCAGTTATGAACTTATTGCCTCTTAGCCTGACATATACTCTTCTTCACTGTGCTTTGTATACTGGAGCTGGGCCCTGTAGATATTACTTCTTTCCAGCTGGCACAATGTTTGTCTTTGATAATAAAGTGTGCTGGAGTGATTCTGCAAGGCCAGAGCAGGAGGAAGGGATTTCTTTTCCTTCTTCCAGTCTGCTGTGATAGCCACATGTTGGGGTGTGTGTGTGTGTGTGTGTGTGTGTGTGTGTGTGTGCACGTGCAGGTAATAGTGGGAAACATGCTCACCCCTGCAGCCCTCATGGTTTGTTTGCAGCCTTCACTCTTCAGCAAATATGTCCTCCATTCAACAGCTGTCTACCCCTGTAATCTAGCTGTAGTGGCTGCCCTTTGGCAAGCTGATTTTCCACTATTGGCTGTGTGTTCCCGTAGCTGCCATATCTTTCCTTAGAGATCTGAATCTCAGCTTGTGGGAAGGGCTGCTATAAGTTTCTAAATTCCTTTCTTGTTTGTTCTCCCTTAGTCCTAGGAATAGTGCTGCTTCCTGCCATTGCTGCTTCAATTGCTACTATGTCTTAGAATCCTCTCTTACTGCTTTTAGTATTAACCATTCTTTATTCATTAATAATTCTTTATATTAAATTTTCCTTGTTAAATTACTAGTGTGGTTTTTTTTAATATAAATTTATTTATTTATTCATTTATTTAATTTTTGGCTGCATTGGGTCTTCGCTGCTGCACGCGGGCTTTCTCTAGTTGCAGTGAGTGGGGGCTACTCTTTGTTGTGGGGCGCAGGCTTCTCATTGTGGTGGCTTCTTTTGTTGCAGAGCACAGGCTCTAGGAGCGTGGGCTTCAGTAGTTGTGGCACACGGGCTTCAGTAGTTGTGGCTCGCAGGCTCTAGAGCGCAGGCTCAGTAGTTGCGGCGCACGGGCTTAGTTGCTCCGCAGCATGTGGGATCTTCCCGGACCAGGGCTTGAACCCGTGTCCCCTGCATTGGCAGGCGGATTCTTAACCACTGTGCCACCAGGGAAGCCCTAGTGTGGTGTTTGTCTCCTGACTTGGTCCTATTTGAAATGTAAGCATAATTTTAAGGTTTCTGGGAGAAAACGTCTACTGTGCGTCAATAAGGATTGGTATGTAGATTTACCTTAAAAGATGAAGTTACAAATGTTGACCACAGTGACAAATGAAGGCAACATGATAGGTAGATAAAACTCCCAAATATAGAACCTGTAGTAATTTCCCAATCTGTAATAGTTTGTGTTTTGCCTTATAGTGTTTGCCATAACTATGGATCACCTGTGCTTTTATTTATTAATATTTTTCCTTCAACCAAACCATATTTAATTGTCTTTATTTTTAATACAGTCTTAGATCTACAGAAAAATTAAGCAGATGGTGCAGATCAACCCATTTTAACTTAAATAACTTGTTTAAAAATTAACTTTATAAAATGGTAGGTAGTAATAATATATATTTGCCATAAAGTGTCAACTGATAAAAAGTATTTAATTATTAAAATAAAGTGTTCACATATGAACTAAAATCATATCTTGTAACATTGTATGTTCTATGTTTGAGAAAGAGTAGACCAGAATATCTCTGAGGGAAGTCTCTGTCTCTAAGCTATGGGCACACTATGTTCATGCACTTTTTGTTTGTTTCAGGAGAGTGTGAAGATCAATTGTTCCAAATGCTATCTTTTATAAACAACAAAAATACCTATCCATATATATATATATATATCTACATTTGCATTTGTGTATGTATCCACAAATCTTTCTGAATATATGACTAATATCTATGTCTGAAATATCTTAATCTATATACCATCATTTCCTTTTTCTTTGGAATTTGTTCACTTACTTGATGCACTGGCATAAATCAGACCCATCATTATCCCTCAGGTGTTCTTGACATTTTTATTTAAATCATAACCTTGAAAGGGCAAAAGCAAATTGCTTTCTCTATACTCTGTAACCCTATAGCAATCAAATAGTGCTATTCATGATTCATCAGCCATCAGGAAATGTTTTCAATGAAGATGATAAGGAAGAAATTTCAAGGATTTTCTATTGTTTATTGAGGTCAAACAAAGCACGTGGGGTTGCTGTTGCCACAGTAACAGATCTGTCTGCATTAGTTCATAGCTTTGTCTTTAATAATAAGAAACTGGGTTCTTTGTCTGTGTGTGTGTGTATGCATGAATGTTTGTGTACTTCTATTCCACTTTACATTAGATTTGTGACCTTTATTGTAATGGCATATGCACATACAGATCCATTTAAGGACTAAACAGTCTTTTTTTAGACTCCTTCTGAGGCATAGACTGTTCCCTCTTTTTACTAATAGCAATAATATTGCAATGAACATACATGTACATATCTCCTTGAACATGGAAAAAAAATCTTTAGAGAGCTTAAAGTGAAATTTCTGAGTTAAGGTTAGTATTATATTATAAATGTACAAGCAATATATGTTTCTATTTTCCCACATTGTTTCCAAAAGTTAATTTCATGAATCTTATTAATTTCATTCAGTTAAATGAATGTGTGAAATTGTATCACATTATAAATCTACATTTTCTCAGGACTTCCCTGGTGGCACAGTGGTTAAGACTCCGTGCTCCCAATGCAGGGGGCCCGGGTTCAATCCCTGATCAGGGAACTAGATCCCACATGCATGCTGCAACTAAGAGTTCGCATGTCACAACTAAGGAGCCTGCAGGCCACAACTAAGGAGCACACCTGCTGCAACTAAGACCTGGTGCAACCAAATAAATAAAAATAAATAAATCTACATTTCTTATTTGGTAGTGAAATATAATATTTTTTCATATATTTATTGTCCATTTGTGTTTTTTTGTTTGTAAACTGCTGTTACAATATCCTTTGCTCATTTTTATGATCTCATGTCAGCCTGAGGTATGTCTTTTCTATTTATGGCAGTTCTATTTTTCCTACAAGGAAGTTCATCAATATGCCTACGCTGGGTTCTGCTGTATTAACAACCTTCAAATCTCAATGGCTTCATGAAACAAAGATTTATCTTTTTCACAGGAAGTCTACTGTGGGTTCAGATGTCTCTTCAGGAAAGCTGTCCTCCACGTAAACACTCAGCAATCTAGACCACTCTGACTTTTCAGCACAAATTCTCCTCCACAATTCCTGTGCAGGAAAAGAGAGCTGAAAGGTTTCACACTGGCAATTAAGTCCTTATGTCTAGAAATGACACAACTCATTGGCCAGAACCAGTCACATGGCTTAGCTTAATTGCAAGGGGCAGGGAAGTGTAATCCTCCTACATGCCTGAAAGGAGAATAGGGCCACTTAACGATGATCACTAGACATTGTTATCAAAGGAAGATTTAAACCATTGTGGGCATTTATTCTTCCTGATGAACTTTAAAATTATTTTAAGTTCTCTCCCCAAATAGCATTGGAATTTTAATTAATATTGCCATACGACTTCAGAGTAATTGGTGACAAAGAGGGAGGAGGAGAACTGACATCTTCCACTATTAAGCCTTTCTATTCATAAGCATCTTCGTGTCTCCAAATATTTAAACTTCATTTATATCTTACAGGGAAGATTTACAGCTTTAGCCATATTTAGTGTCTCTAGTCTTTAGTTAATTTCTAGGCACTTTATATTCTATGTTGCAATTATAAACAAGGTTTTTTTTCCTAATTGGTTGATTCTCATTTATAAAAGGACATTTAGGTGTATTTATTTTGTATATTACAACCTTAAGAACACTCCTTTTAGTTTGAATAGGTTTTAATGGATTCTTTTAGATTTTTCCAGGTAATAATATTGAATATAATATATTCAATAATAATATTGAAAACAACAATACTTTTACTTTTACCCAGTTCTTTCTCACGTCTATATATTTTTCATATAAATAAATATTATTTTTCTGTTTAAATAACAATAGTTTCAAATAGTAGTAATAATCACATGCAACATTACCTTGCTACTATAAAGAGAATTACTTTAGAATTTTACAATTAAGAATGACATTTATTACCAGCTTGAGCAAGTCTCACTCTTTACATGATTAAGGTACTAACTAAGATGATTAGGAATGGATATTAAGTTTTATCAATCATCTTTTCAGTATCAAGATAATCACATGATTTATCTATTTTGACCTACCAATATGATGAATTATATTTAAAATTTTTCCTATTAAGTTCCTTTGCATTATATAACAAAGCCAACTTGGTCATACTATATTATACTTTTAATTATGTTTATGGACTCATTTTACAATTATTTAGAATTTTCCTGTGTTTTTAAATAATAATTGGCCTAAACTTTAGTTCTCTTTGTGCTATGTTACGTCTTGCTGTCAAGATTATGCTAGCTTTGTGTAATGAATTGCAGAGATACATTTTTTTTTTTTTTTACAATTATCACACTTTAAATTTATTTTTTTACTTATTTATGGCTGTGTTGGGTCTTCGTTTCTGTGCGAGGGCTTTCTCTAGTTGTGGCAAGCAGAGGCCACTCTTCATCGCGGTGCACGGGCCTCTCACTATCGCGGCCTCTCTTGTTGCAGAGCACAGGCTCCAGACGCGCAGGCTCAGTAATTGTGGCTCACGGGCCCAGTTGCTCCGCGGCATGTGGGATCTTCCCAGACCAGGGCTCGAACCCGTGTACCCTGCATTGGCAGGCAGATTCTTAACCAGTGCGCCACCAGGGAAGCCCTCGAGATACATCATTTTTATTTGCACTACAATAGTTTAAGTGGCATCTGGATTTTCTGATAATTAAAAATTTGCAAGCAATCACTTATAACAATCTTTGGTACTGGAATTCATTTTTGACTATATTTCTCAATTCCTTCTTCATTCATTTTTTTTTTTTAAACATCTTTATTGGAGTATAATTGCTTTACAATGGTGTGTTAGTTTCTGCTTTATAACAAAGTGAATCAGTTAAACATATACATATGTTCCCATATCTCTTCTCTCTTGCATCTCCCTCCCTCCCATCCTCCCTATCCCACCCCTCTAGGTGGTCACAAAGCACGGAGCTGATCTCCCTGTGCTATGCGGTTGCTTCCCACTAGCTATCTATTTTACGTTGGGTAGTGTATATATGTCCATGCCACTCTCTCACTTTGTCACAGCTTACCCTTCCCCCTCCCCATATCCTCAAGTCCATTGTCTAGTAGGTCTGTGTCTTTATTCCAGTCTTGCCACTAGGTTCTTCATGACTTTTTTTTTTTTCCCCTTAGATTCCATATATATGTGTTAGCATAGTGTATTTGTTTTTCTCTTTCTGACTTACTTCACTCTGTATGACAGACTCTCACTCCATCCACTTCACTACAAATAACTCAATTTTGTTTCTTTTTATGGCTGAGTAATATTCCATTGTATATATGTGCCACATCTTCTTTATCCATTCATCCAATGATGGACACTTAGGTTGCTTCCATGTCCTGGCTATTGTAAATAGAGTTGCAATGAACATTTTGGTACATGACTCTTTTTGAATTATGGTTTTCTCAGGGTATATGCCCAGTAGTGGGATTGCTGGGTCGTATGGTAGTTCTATTTTTAGTTTTTTAAGGAACCTCCATACTGTTTTCCATAGTGGCTGTATCAATTTACAATCCCACCAACAGTGCAAGAGTGTTCCCTTTTCTCCACACCCTCTCCAGCATTTATTGTTTGCGATTTTCTGATGATGGCCATTCTGACCGGTGTGAGATGATATCTCATTGTAGTTTTGATTTGCATTTCTCTAATGATTAATGATGTTGAGCATTCTTTCATGTGTTTGTTGGCAATCTGTATATCTTCTTTGGAGAAATGTCTATTTAGGTCTTATGCCCATTTTTGGATTGGGTTGTTTGTTTTTTTGTTATTGAGCTGCATGAGCTGCTTGTAAATCTTGGAGATTAATCCTTTGTCAGTTGCTTCATTTGCAAATATTTTCTCCCATTCTGAGGGTTGTCTTTTGGTCATTTTTTTGTTAAGTTTTCTTGTCCTTCTTGGGACAATTTTGGTCATTTTTGTTTTCTTAGAAAATACCCATTTTATCATAATTTTCAAATACATAAGCACAGAATTGTAGACTATATTCAACTATTTAAAATATACCTCTGCATTGACGGTTACGTTCCTTTCTATACTACTTTTGGGGGTTTATATTCTCTTTATATCATAACCTTATTATTTCTTTCTTCCTGCCACTCAGTCTAATTTGATGTTAGTTTTTATAAATTACTGTGCTGAATGCTTAATTTATTTTTAATCTCATTTAATGATAACACCAATTATAGTGTAAAATTTCATCACAA
This sequence comes from Balaenoptera acutorostrata, assembly GCF_949987535.1. NCBI lineage: Eukaryota > Metazoa > Chordata > Mammalia > Artiodactyla > Balaenopteridae > Balaenoptera > Balaenoptera acutorostrata. The sequence continues at coordinate 29,958,050 of NC_080083.1, forward strand.
TAAATTAGTCCATATCTCATAAGTTTTGACATAAACTATTCCCTTTCCTATTGTTATATACTTTGTCTTATAAAATCAGCTTTAATTTCTGCTCTTGCCCAACTGTTATCTTAAAAAGTCTTTTCTATTTTTAAATAGTTGATTTTTTGGTTGGCAATTTTGTTTTTATTTCAAGTTTATTGCATTATTAATAAAGTCTTTTTATGTTTTTTTCTTTTTTTTTACTTTGAAATATTTTGAAGTTTCTTTAGCTTGTTCTAGTATGTGCTGATTTTATTGTGTTCTAGGGAAATTTGAAGTATGTGTTGTTCCTATGGTACAGAGATTGCTACACATCCTTCTAATTTGTGTCCCTATTCCCATTGTTGACTCCATGCAATCCATGCTCCATGCTGCTGTTGGGGAGGATTAAGGAGGAGTGTTGAGCTATAATTAGGCACGAGGATAAGGATCAAATGTCTGTGGTTAACTGAGACATCAGAATTGCCTCAACATATCTCTTTTTTATTTCCTTGTACATGCCTTAGCATTCTGCACTTTTCATTATATCCTGAATTCCCTTCATCATAGAATGTTTTACATATTAAAAAATAGTGGGTACTAGTTAAAGAGTTGGAGGCATGGTCCTTACTCTTCTTATATTTGTTAGGTTTGTTTTATTTGTTGAAGTGTGCATTGAGACATTGGGGAGAACCTTTATACTTCTGAACTGTTTCCCTGATGCCACTGGAGTCAGTGCATTTTCATCAAAATTGGGCTGTTCTTAGTTATGATTGGCCAAGGGTATCAGTTTCCTGAAGACAAACACTTGAGAATTAGGAGACTGGTACATAATTAACCATCAACAAATATTTTTTGAGTAAATAAGTTTGGGGGGGTACTTTTTTAATAAATAAAATTAAAATTTAAAGTTCAAGTGAAAGGCTCTTCATTGTAAGGCTCATAAATGGTAAGACTTGGATTTGAGCCTAGGTCTTCTGACATTGGGTCAGATTTTCCCAGTGAAGTGTTTCTTAAAATTTTGCAAATTTCTTTTGCAACCCAGACAAGAACAAGCATAAGGGTAAAATTCTGCAAAATCTGCTTTTTTTGGGTTTTGCCAGTTTTGTCAGCAGAATATTGTCATTTGGGGTCTATCTCACATACATTAAGTTTTTGTAAAACAATTATACACACACACACACACACACACACACACACACACACACGTGCATACCTATATGAAATCTAAACAGTAATTAACTCAGTATTTTAAAACACAACAAAGGATTAACAAAGAATTACTGAATGGGAGAGAAATATATGCAGGTTACTAGTGAGTTAATCTATGCATGCTTATATAAGAAACAACCAAAAAATAATGTAAAGTTTTTTTCAAGGATGAACTTTTATTCTGTTCTTACAGAAGAGTTGGTTAAACCAAAAGTAGGAAACAGCAAAAGGCAATGTCTCTCTTGGTTTTATTTGGATAGCTTTAAAAATATTATTCTCATTCTATATTTTCCATTGATTCCTTTCTGCATTCTGTGCTATGTATATCCTATACTAACTTTTTTTTACAACTTCTTTTTTAAAGGGTTCTTAGTACTAAAACTAGAGAATTTTCAATATTTTTTCTCAGTCTGTAATTGCTGAAAGTTCAGACTTTAGAGAGTCATCACTGATTGTATCCCTGGATCTTCCCATCTCTATTCCTGTTTATAAAGAAGTTGAGGAGATTTTCTCTTCTCTCACATTCACAGCACACACACACACACACACACACACACACACACACATTTCTAGAAGCTCTGTGTGGAGAAGCAGAATGTCTGCTTATTCACTGCTGCATATTTCTGCAGGCTCAACACAATGCCTGACACGGAGCCAGTGCTCAACATCTGTCCAAGGTCTCTCTGGCCTATGCTCTCTGTTTCTTTTTCTGAATCTTCTCTCTCTGATCTGGGCTAAAGCAGGAGGTGGGGATGAAAGTAAAGAGTGTTCAGGTTGGATACATCTTGAAAACAGCTTCCTTCTAGAACTCGTTGACTCTCTCTTATTTCCGTTGTATACTATTCAAAATCTCACATGTCCGCAACTGCACAGGGTTTTTCTATTAACCACTCATGTTTTCTGTATGAGAGTCAATGCTTCCATGTGGACACATTGTTTTAGTCTAATTTCTGATACAAAAACACAAAACAATATCACAGTTTGTTTTGAAAAATGGAAACTATCATATAAAATCCCATCACTCTATCACAATGTCCACTTTTGAGTATTCTTTGTTTTCCACATGAATCTCAGTCTTTCCAAAGTAGCCATCATCCTGCACATATTACTTTGTATACTCATTTAACACAACGTTGCAACATTTATTATTATTTTTTAATTGGCAAATAATTGCTTTACAATATTGTGTTAGTTTCTGCCACACAGCCAAGTGAATCAGCCCTATGCATACACGTGTCCCCTCCCTCTTGGACCTCCCTTCCCCTCCCCATCCCACACAACTAGACCATTACAGAGCACCGAGCTGAGCTCCTTGTGCCGTACAGCATGTTCCCACTAGCTATCTATCTTACACATGGTAGTGTATTTATGTCAAACCTAATCTCCCATTTCATCCCACCCACCCCTTCCCCACTGTGTCCACATGTCGGTTCTCCATGTCTGCCTTTCTATTCCTGCCCTGCAAATAGGTTCATCTGTACCATTTTTCTAGATTCTACATATATGCTTTAATATACTATATTTGTTTTTCTCTTTCTGACTTACTCCACTCTGTATGACAGACTCTAGGTCCATCCACGTCTCTACAAATGAACCAATTTCGTATCTTTTCATGGCTGAGTAATATTCCATTGTATATATGTACCACATCTTCTTTATCCATTCATCTGTCGATGGACATTTAGGTTGATTCCATGTCCTGGCTATTGCAAATAGTGCTGCAATGAACATTGGGGTACATGTGTCTTTTTGAATTATGGTTTTCTCAGGGTATATGCACAGTAGTGGGATTGCTGGGTCATATGGTATTTCTATTTTTAGTTTTTTAAGGAACCTCCATACTGTTCTCCACAATGGCTGTATTAATTGCCCATTCCCACCAACAGTGCAAGAGGGTTCCCTTTTCTCCACACCCTCTCCAGCATTTATTGTTTGTAGATTTTCTGATGATGGCCATTCTGACTGCTGTGAGGTGATAACTCATTGTAGTTTTGATTTGCATTTCTCTAATAATTAGTGCTGTTGAGCATCTTTTCATGTGCCTCTTGGCCATCTGTATGTCTTCTTTGCTGAAATGTCTATTTAGGTCTTCTGCCCATTTTTGGATTGGGTTTTTTTTTTTTTTTTTTGATATTAAGCTGCATGTGCTGTTTGTATATTTTGGAGATTAATCCTTTGTCTGTTGCTTCATTTGCAAATATTTTCTCCCATTCCATGGGTTGGCTTTTCGTCTTGTTTATGGTATCCTTTGCTGTGCAAAATATTTTAAGTTTAATTAGGTCCCATTCACTTATTTTTGTTTTTATTTTCATTACTCTAGGAGGTGGGTCATAAAAGATCTTGCTGTGGTTTATGTCAAAGAGTGTTTTCCCTATGTTTTCCTCTAAGAGTTTTATAGTGTCCGGTCTTACATTTAGGTATTTCATGTATTTATTTATTTTAAAAATATATTTTATTTATTTATTTATTTTTGGCTGTGTTGGGTCTTCCTTGCTGTGGCTTTCTCTAGTTGTGGCGAGCAGGGGCTACTTTTCACTGTGGTGCGCGGGCTTCTCATTGCGGTGGCTTGCTGTGGAGCATGGGCTCTAGGTGTGTGGGATTCAGTAGTTGTGGCTCACAGGCTCAGTAGCTGTGGCTCGTGGACTCTAGAGCGCAGGTTCAGTAATTGTGGTGCAGAGGCTTAGTTGCTCCATGGCATGTGGAATCTTCCCAGACTAGAGCTCAAACCCATATTCCCTGCACGGGCAGGTGGATTCTTAACCACCTTACCACCAAGGAAGCCCTACATTTAGGTCTTTAATCCATTTTGAGTTTATTTTTGTGTATGGTGTTAGGTAGTGTTCTAATTTCATTATTTTACATATAAACCATGATCAAAGTGGGATTTATCCCAGGGATGCAAGGATTCTTCAGTATACACAAAACAATCAATGTAATACACCATATTAACAAATTAAAGAGTAAAAACCATATGATCATCTCAATAGATGCAGAAAAAGCTTTTGACAAAATTCAACACCCATTCATGATAAAAACTCTCCAGAAGGTGGGAACCTACCTCAACATAAGAAAGGCCATATATGACAAACCCACAGCAAACATCATTCTCAATGGTGAAAAACTGAAAGCATTTCCTTTTAGATGAGGTAGAAGACAAGGATGTCCACTCTTGCCACTATTATTCCACATAGTATTGGAAGTCCTAGCCACAGCAATCAGAGAAGAAAAAGAAATAAAAGGAATACAAATTGGAAAAGAAAAAGTAAAACTGTCACTGTTTGCAGATGACATGATGCTATACATAGAACATCATAAAGGTGCCACCAGAAAACTACTAGAACTAATCAATGAATTTGGTAAGGTTGCAGGATACAAAATTAATGCACAGAAATCTCTTGCATTCCTATACACTAACAATGAAAGATCAGTAAGAGAAATTAAGGAAACAATCCCATTTACCATTACAATAAAAAGAATAAAATACCTAGGAATAAACCTACCTAAGGAGGCAAAAGACCTGTACTCAGAAAACTATAAAACACTGATGAAAGAAATCAAAGATGACACAAATCGACAGAGAGATATACCATGCTCCTGGATTGGAAGAATCAATATTGTGAAAATGACTATACTACCCAAAGTAATCTACAGGCTCAATGCAATCCCTATCAAATTACCAATCGCATTTTTCACAGAATTAGAACCAAAAATTATACAATTTGTATGGAAACACGAAAGACCCCGAATAGCCAAAGCAATCTTGAGAAAGAAAAATGGAGCTGGAGGAATCAGGCTCCCCGGCTTCAGACTACACTGCAAAGCTACAGTAATCAAGACAGTATGGTACTGGCACAAAAACAGAAATATAGATCAGTGGAAAAGGATAGAAAGCCTAGAGATAAACCCACACACCTATGATCACCTAATCTATGACAAAGGAGACAAGAACATACAATGGAGACAAGACAGCCTCTTCAGTAAGTGGTGCTGGGAAAACTAGCAACATTTATTCTTGCATGTACATGGCAGTTATAAGTTTTTACCTTTAAGAATTTATAGTGTTACATCAAAATCAACATGGCTTTGAGCCTTGAAAGAAATGGAGAGGATATTTTCCTAATAAGTAAAATATTCAGTATACATATTGGAACAATATCACAAATTTAGTGTATGACTTAACTAGTTCTCCAACCCATGTTTTCTGACACCAAATCTAGAGCTTACTCCATTATACCACCTAATAGCTTCTCTGGATAAGAGGCATCAAAACACCTGCCTTCCAAACACCACTATATTTGTTTGCCCCTTTAGTTTGTAAGAGTTGTAGCACTTTATCTGCACAGAGTGAGGATATAGAAATGTCTCTGTTCTAGTGCTTAGTTGTTCCGATAATGGCTCCTGAATTTCCTTCAGGAGTGCCTGCTTTGCTTTCTACCTTTCACCTTTAGTCTCCCTAGGTAAGTTGGGTTGGCTAACCACCATCCAAAGTGGGCCATTTTTCTCAGGTGGTCATAGTTGGGAAATTCTCCTTAAACCAATCACTTGTGCCAAAGGCATCAATACTCTTTTAGCTTGAAGCACATGATTTGCCTGTCACAGAATACTTTTTGAGTATTAGTTTAGCAAGATTTTTTGAGGCTTCTCATCCCTTGCATCCCACCTCCTACCTACCGGGTCATACAGCTTCCTTCATGGTGATTATACAGCTCCAAGGATGCTCTGTCCTAGCACTGTAAAATGTCCTTGTGTAGCCACTTGAAGTCACATCCAGTTATTCCATCCAGAGGCAATGCTGTAGTCTTCCTTAAAAAAACTGTTTTTGTCTCAAAGTTCACAATATCTCCTGGTTCTCTCATAATTCCATCTTAATATTCCACTCTTCTGTATAAAATGGCACACAATCACTAACACTTTCTGATTGTGGAGCAAAATTGCAATATTAGTAAGCTAAGCAAAAAAAATGCAAGTAGAATTCCTCTATAGAATAAAGGTCTACTAAAGATGACAAAAGAAAACAGAGTATATCTCAAATTTAAATACTCTGACAGTGAGCAAGAAAAGGAAATTTAAAACATAGCTTTTATTTGTGTTAGAGATTAGAGTCAGAATAGTTCCTGGAACAAAGCAGATGCTCAGTATATGTGCTGAACAAATGAATGAGTAAACAGCTGGTACATACAGCTTCCCTCCTTGTTCATTGATTCACAGAAGCCTTTAGCCATCAGTCTTAGAAAATGGGTTCTTTTCCTACTGAATGATCCTAACCGTCTTTTCTGAGAGATCTAAGCCCTAATTAGTTTTCTATTTATCTTTGCTGTTGGTTACAGTTGTATAGAAGTTTCCTGGGCTCTAAAACCACTGTTCCAGCTCCAAGGAACAACAAAATCCTATCTCCCCTTTAGAATTAAGGTCGTTCCCATTGCATTGAAACCTTTATATTGTCACTTTCTGGATACCTTGTTAGGATGCTTTTTCTGGGCACTAAAACCTCTAAAGAAGCAAGGCCTAGGGGAATGGGTTTGGGGAGCAAAATATATTAAAATGAGTCAATAGATACACTTCTAATTAGATACACCTCCACATTCGTCAGCAGCTTGCTGACCTCTCCCTCACTTCTTATGCAGCTCCCATTTGGAGTTTCTACCAGAGTGTTCTCTGGGGCTAGGTGACATCATTCCTGCTCTTTGACTTACAGGCCAAGTAGGTGTACAAATGAGGCTAAGACCATACATGGCTTAGTTAACAGCACTTAGATGTGTTATTATATCCCTACCCCTTGCCATATTATACGTCACTAATTGCAGGAAAGGAGTAGAGTAGGACAGAAAATCCTTATTCAATAATAACAATTGAAAACATATGCCTTGATGCTCCAGTAGGTCACTCTTTGTATAAAAAAAGGAATCTAAAGATAATGATGACTTTTTCATTGTTTACTATTATATGCTTATCTTTACATAAATTCTGTTTTCAACACAGTTTTGCTTCTTTCTTTCTTTCCCCTTTCTCCCTTCCTTCCTTCCTTCCTTTCTTCTTACTATGTATGGGTCCTAATTTCTCTTTGCAGGGGTTGTAATTCCCGTTCCTCCTGCCATCACCCCTCTCACCTGTCTATGGTAAATACTCAATAACTATGTGCTTCTGTCAATGCTTTCAGGCTGATCTATCTCATTCTCCAAGTGGGGTTACATCATCTCCCAATAAGTAGATGGGATGGAATAATTAAACGTCAGACTCGGGCCGTTAGAGAACTGTGTACCTAGACTGCATTATTTTGACTCTTTATAAACTGTCTTTACTGAGCTAGGTTTGGAATGACACCAAGGTTAGTATTGAGGGATGTTATACAGAAAATAGCTGTGTGAATCTTGCAGCTGCATGTCTTGTAGGCATGGTATTGAGGCTTTACAGTCTGTTGTATTATATAGCTTCTTCTATGTAAGGATGCAGAAGAAATTCCGTTCATGTCCGAAGCCCAGAAAAGCTGGACTTCCCCTCAACAATATTGTAAATCTAGTAATTAATCTTAATATTGTCACTACTTTTTGCCCAGGGAAATCAGATATAAATATGCACCTCCTTTTGTGAAAATGTATCACCTGTTACAAATCTTGTATCAGTCTTATCTTTGACTTATTTTTTGACTTCATTACCTTTTCACACCAAATAGCTCACTTATTTCAAGATTTTATATTATTCAATTGTTCACTTTTCTGTAAGCGGCCTCAAATTCTTCCCCATTTTTTTGAATGAGTCAGATAAGCATCTATAATAAAGTTTTTATAAGCACCCATAAATAAATTTTAATATTCAGTAGTTGGTTCAATTAGTTTAAAAAACTTTATAAGAATAAAATTGAATTTAAAACTGATTATAAAACACTTTTGATGTTAAACTCTTAAAAAACATGAAAATTATATTGTTTTAAATTTATATCCTGTTAATCCAAACATATATATTTTTCTACCATTAATTGCTTCTGCATTAATTTTTCCAAGCCATGTATTTTTAAATTATTTTAACTTCTTATCATTGGATTATTATTGCATTTTCATATTACTTATGGAGATTCATTCTGGAAATATACAGATGACATTTTATGTTTCTTGTTCACTTTTGATTTTTTATATTTAGGAATTTTCACATCTATATCATCTGTACCTTGAGACGGAAACCTCTTCAAGTTCAGGGCCCAAAATGACTCTATTCTTTATTATTAGTCACTAATAAACTGCCTTCACTACTTACTACCTCTGTGACCTTGAACAAATGGCATCTCAGCTCTGAACCTCAGTTTCCTCATTGATAAAACGTGGATAATTATAATAACCATTTCATAATGTTGTTGTGGTTGATTTAAAGGGTTAATCACATCAGGAATTTGTAACTAGCGCTTTGGGTATATTAGTAATGGCAAAGTAGCTCCTTAGCTGACAACTCCCCAAATCTCTGTTGTTTTACAACATAGAAGTTTATTTTTCACTTCATAAATGAGAGAGGGTACTCCACACAGTAATTCAGGGTCCCAGGCTGATGGAGGCTCTGCCATCATCAACATGTAACTTTTAAGTTTTTACTGGGTGATCTATTCTCTATCTGCCCTATCTATCTATCTATCTATCTATCTATCTATCTATCTGTCTATCTACCTATCGTCTATTTCAGGTGGCAGTGGTGGGATATATGCCTGGAGAGGAGAAGGGTTAATGGAGAATATCAGAAAAACATCACTTCTGCCCACATTCCATATGGTCTTCCTTATATTTGACTGTGACTGGGAAATGTAGTACCTATGTGGGCAGCTTCTTCCCAGCAGTAACTCTTCCCTTCAGAAGAGGAGCATGAATCTTTGATAGACAGCTTGATATGACTACCTCACAGATACATGGGAAGTAATTGGTACATGTTGGGTATTATTTATATATCTTTATATACCACTCAACACAATGTATCATACTTACAATTTCCTTGTTAGACTCTCCAATTAGGCAGGAGTCCTTTGAAGTCACACAGGGACTATATCTTGCACAGAGTCCCTGATTGTTAGCAGAATTGAAGAACAATATAAGTTCTTAACAAATGCTTGGTGAATGGATGTCTGTGGATGGCACTCACTTAAGAAATAAATAAATATCTGATCCGTTGTTGAATATACAATCATAATCACCATTAGTATTAACTGAAAATTACAAATAGCTCCTCTACATTGGAAGTTTAAAGTTCCAAAAAAGTGAACTAGTCTCATTGCTTGGCCTCACTGAGTATCAACAATCTGAAGAAAAATAAGCCATCTGGGTATGGATGGATTTGAAGAATAATAGATGCTGTCATGGCAGTTAATGACAACATGGTCACCCCTTTGAAGTATTGTATAATGGTTGCCACTGACTTCCCATTTCTCCACACCTTTTTTGGGAAATACTCAATAAACCTAGATGTGTAGTACAATTTATCAATGATTTTGTAATCTAAAATCAATATCTAGAGTTATGAGACTCTGCTTAGATTGACTAAGCTTTCCTCCACTGCTCCAGTTGTGTTAACACCTGCTTTTCCAATTAGATGACATTTAATCTAATGGGGAATGGGCTGTTGAACACAGTGTCACATTCCCTCACAATTTGGTCCTCATTACTTCTATTAAAATCACAAAAGAGGACTCCAGTAAGAGGTGAGTAACTTGTAATCTAACCTTTGCATTCTCAGAGCCTTATATCCATGTCTCTCATGACGTGCAATACTTTCTCTCCTCTAAGAAGGCGATATCTCAGAATGCTAGAGCTACAGAGGTAAAAATTGGCATGCACGGTTGTGTCACTATTCCTCTGGAACTTTCAGATATCCTCCCCCTTTTTCTGGTTCTTCTGAAATCAGGACAAAAGGAGGGTTCTAGATGGTAGGAGAAAAGTTTTTTTTTTAGTTGTTTGTATTTCTCTTGTGGTTGTACATGCACTGTCTTATGGCAGGCATCCAGATATTGGCTCTTCTGTGGGTGTATCAATGAGTTCTCCAAAGGGCCCTATGGGTACATCTCTCATGAGCAGGCCCCTGATATGGATGCACCTTCTGGTTGGACCTGCTGATACCCCCCAAAAGCTTTTGCCTGTAGCAGAAATCCCTATAGCTTCTTACTACTTGCTTGTCCTATGCCAGCAGGGCATCCTCTTTGGTAGAAGCCCAACAAGACAATTCAAACATGGTTACTTGGCCCCTAGGACATACATCCTTATCCTGCCAAATCATGGAAGAGCAGTCTCCCCAAATTCTAATAGCCCTCTTTTAAATGTGTAGACAAAGGCTGATCCAGCCAGCCTCTCACCTTCAGATTTCCCCAGTGACTACTATTTGTGTTCATTTGTGCCCGCAAACTCCTGGAGATACATAGCAGACTCTTCAAATATCTCTCCCCATAGCTTCACTTTGGCTCCACAGAGACTTGGGACAGGCCTATGAATTTTTCTTGCTCAAAGGGCATTAAACTAGTATTAACCTCACTTCTTTTCTGATATCACCTTAATCTTTAAGCTTTCTTTCTCTTGGCATGATAGAGGGGAGACACCACCCTTCCAAATCTTTTCCTAAGGGGGTAGGAAGAGAAAGAAAAAGAATTCTTCACTTGTATGAAAATTCTTCGACCAATTCTATTTAATAATCATTTGAATTTCTAGTCTTATAAAACAGAAGCAGAAGATGATGGAAGGTTTCATAGTCACTGATTTGATGTGTTTATGTTTTAGCACAGCATGGATTGGTCTTATATACAATAATTATCTGATAAAAATTGCCACAGATCAAGCCATTTCAGGGTCTTTAATTATTTTAAATTCCAAAATCCCATACCAAATTCAACTTTTCAGTTCCCCTGACTCTCTACTATATTCTTATTTTTGTGTGTTTTTATGTTTTGCTGCACGCTTGGACCATTTTTCTTTTCTTACAAACCATGTCTTGTAAGTCTGTGTTTAGATTTAATTTTCTTGCATAACCCAAGGGATATATATCATGAAAATCTGTTGTTTTGCCACAAAGTGGTTCTGATTCTGAAAATAAATATAGTAACTTGTATGATTATGTGTATATTGGCTAGATTTTTCTGTGTTTATAAGTTAGGTATGTTGTCTTCTGAGGTTGAATGGCAACTATTACCACTTGTCTCTCCTGAATCAGTCAATTCATCATTAATTTCCTAGTCCATTGTGTCATTCATGGTGGTGCTTGGATATTTAGCCCTGCAGGGAGAAAAAAATAATCCAGGAATATGTTTTATTGTTTTCTGTGTTAGAGTTTCAGCCAAAATCCTGAGATAATAGCAAATGTTCCATTTAATATACTGTTACTCTAATAGGAAATTTTAATGGCATATTTTCTTTTTTGTGAAGTATGAGAAAGAATCTTAACTAACCTACTTGAGACTTTTGACGCATATTATCACTCACATGGCAGTTAGTTGATAAACATAAAGCTGAGTGAGATGCAGTTGCTGGGAGGTGGGACTAAGTGTTCCTTTTCCCCACACCAGACTGACAGTACACACTTTCCAGCCTTCTCCTCAGCAAAACTGCAAATAGCCACACATCTTGAACCTTCAGAGTGACTTACAAATATTCAAAAATCTCCCATTGTTAAATAGTCAGATGCTGAGGGTCTGCTAAGTGGAAGTAATAGGTTGTTTCAAGGATTAAAAGCAATTAATTTTTTTTCTGACCCTGGCATCCTAAATATCTTCCCTGCTTGACTGAAACCTTTCTGAGGACTAGGGTTCACTTACTTATCTCTATCCTCTTCCACCATCCCAGTGGGGTTGAACATATGATCTTTAGAGTGTTGCCAACTTGGATTTTGCTCTGGAACTTAATGGGATCCTGAATCACTCTATGGTTCAGGAAACTAGCCAGTGGTTTGATTCCTTTGTCAGGGTTTTCTCCCCTTTATAGAGAAATTCCTCAAAGCCAGATGTCTATATTTGCTGTTTCCATTTCCTCTACTATCAGTCTCTTTTGAACCCATATTAATTGGTGTTTTGTTCCCTCTTCCACTGAAAGAGCAATTCTATAGTCCTTGATGATCACCATGGTACCAAATCCAGTAGGTGACTATTATTCTTCATCATATTAGGTCTATCAACAACATTAGGAAGAGTTGATCATTCTCTTCTTCTTGAAACACTTTCTTCACTTTGCTTCCAGGAAGTACCCTGGGTGAGTTTTCCTTCTATTTTGCTTGTTACCCTTCCTCAATCTCCTCTGTTTGTTCTTCCTCATCTCCCTGAAGCGCATTCTTCAGACCTCTTCTCCTCTGGTTCTATACTTACTCCCTAAGCTCTCTCTCCCAGTTTCAGGGTTTTAAAAGCCATGTGAACTCCGAAAACTCCTAAATTTATATCTACAACCCACATGCCTCTCCCGAAATCATTCTCATACATCCAACTGCCTACTCAACACATCCCCCTTGATGTAAAGTTGTCATCTCAGACTTAATATGGCTAAAACATAACTCTTGATTTCTAAGCTCCCAATCTGCCCCTCCCACAGGGTTATCTTAGTGACTGGCAGCTCCATCCCAGTCACCCGAACCAAGAATCTTGGATTCAACTCGAGTTTCCTCTTTCTCTTATAAAATTCTTTCAGTGGTACCTTCAAAACATATCCTGAATCCAATCATTTCTCAAGACCTTCTTTACTACCTATTTTATCTAAAACAATATTGTCATTCACTTGGATTATTATAACCTCCTAATTTCCCCTGTCCACCCCGACACTTGGCAAAAGTAAGCATTCCAGTAATATGAATTAACTAAATTCATATTAAATTTGAATTCAGATTTTTGCTAAGGGAATGAATGAATCGTTGCTTATTGTTACTGGGTGGCTGTTTGGAGGTCATGTCCCCCAGGCTCGCCCTCAGGATTTGAGATCGCTTTGAGACTCCCTCACCAATCAACACATATGTGTGCACGTCTGTGTACACGGTTCTCACTTCTCTTTTCTCTTAATAGGCTTTAAAGATTGCCTTTTAACTCTTGGTAAGGTTATTCCAGTAAGGCAGTGAACGCCCCTTTAGGTAGAGGAAGGTGAGCTCCACCTTAGAGCAAATTATGGGGCTAAGATGGCAAGACATTCCAAAGGGTAGAAGTGAGAGCTTTTTTAATTTGAAGACTAAGATTCTTTTATAATAGATGATGGAGTAGGAAATTAACAATGAGTGTAATCTGGCAAAACTGCCTATCTAGGTGGGATCTTAAATCAGATATAATTGGCCTCTGACTTCCCAGTGACAGGAACAACTTCAAGATCAATGACCACTGGTAGACATTTTCTTCCTAAAAAGAGCCCAAATCAGCATTTATACTGGCTTGGTTTGTTTCTCACTCACTCTGACCCATTCCATTATTTATTGCCAGAGGTCTGAGGCTTGAATATTATCTCAGCCCTGATTTTCTCATTGCCCTAATTTTAGGCTTCATGCTATGTGGACTTGATCTGCCTTTGGCTATTAGGTTCATCAAAAATGTTCAGTTTTCAATAATAACTTCTAGTTCTTTGTGCCAGGTGCCCTAGGGCCTTTGGATCCACAGCCAAATCACAAAAATGAATAAAAACAACTTTTCTACTTTCACTAATAGGAGTGCAAACTTCTCATCGCAGTTTCAGCAGAATTGTCCTTTCATCAAAGTCTCTTATTTGGGGTGATTGGGTCTAAGATTTAATCAAAGGACATTTGGCTCAGACAGAAAGGTGTGGAATTGTTAACACTTCACTTCAACCCTGCTTTGAGTATTCAGATAATAATAATAATTATAGCTACAGTTAATACTGCTTACCTTGTGCTAGGCAATGTGTTGTATTTTTTACTTTTAACTCTACTGACAGCCTTATGAAATATGTACTATTTTTTATCTCTTTTCTATATATGAAGATATGAGGTTTAGAAAGGTTAAGTGACTTGCCAAAAGTCACAGAAGAGACAAATTGCAAAATGGATACTCACAAATGTACTCCTAATGCCAAAGGCTATTATTTTAAAAAACTTCACACTACTATCTCCCTTCGAATAAGGAGTAGTGACTATGAGGCAAGGCATGTTGCTTTCTCCTCTTTCTGTAAGAGAAAAGGCCCAACACATGAGTCCTCTCCAATTATTTTCATTTCTGTCCTAAAAGAATAAGGTAACAGAGTCATTTAGATGCACCTCTGGTGCCCAAGTTGAGACAAATGATTTCCTAATGTTCCCTACTTGATAGAAGCTTAGGGAAGCTATTTGCTCAATTATGTCATTGAACAAAACATGAGATCAGGATATTTTCTGTCCTGGCAGATTCTGAAAAAAATGGAGCCAGAAACCTTTTGGAGGAAAAAAGCCACATTTGAGAAGCATTCTCTGGCATTATCCTGTCCCAAGGCATCCACTTTCTGTGACTTATTAAAAGTAGCTTTGACTCAAATGTTAATGTTTAAATTAGATTTTTAGTATATCAATTTCACTATTTTTTAGAAAAGGGCTGTAATTCTACCCCTGGGCCTTGTTAGCTACATTAATAAGGCCCAAACCTATATAAATAACTTTTGATTGTCTGAAAGTGAAAATACTTCATGAATCAGACTGACAAAAACAAGGAAACCCAAACTCATTTAAACCAATAATTGGATCATTCCTACTTTTGACAATTCCTTATATATTTCAGAATAAATTAACATGATTACACTTGAGACCAGAGAACATCAATTTTCACTTTAAATTAAAGAGAAAGTTCTTTGATTGATCGTTTATCTGACCAGCAAGAGGTCTCTAGAGACTCCAGGAACTCATTAATATATTGAGCTTTGAAGTTTTTGATTTGGTAGAATATCTATGTTGAGTCAGTATTAAGTGGTATAATGCTCAAATTCCTTCTCAGCTAGTTAGCTCCATGGGTTAGAAAATGCTGCTAGCAAAGCCATTTATTCTTTGTAGAGTAGAGAAAGTTGCTGTTCTGAACTATTGGTTGGATTCTTAACTCCAGCTTGTAAATATTTGCAGTGTTTCACAAGGCAGGAACCAGGGACAATCGAACCATGGCATTCATTAGGGCCTTTCGTACTTTGCTAAGCTTGATCTCATCACTAAAGGAAAACAAACAGTGTTGCTTTCCTTCTACCCCCAAGAATCTCATCTTGCTTGGTCAAATCCACACCACTTTTTAAAAGATAAAGCAGAAGGCTCTTTGGGTTATACCTAAGGGCATCAACATTGGGAGTGGCCTAGCCAGGGCAAATTACTTTATATCAAGGACCATTTTGTCAGTTACTCGATTGTATAGGAGAGACTCTTGTGACATCTGAGCAAGCATGGTTAGAGGAGAGAGTGGTTGAACTCTTGGCTTCCACCATCATGTGATTGTTTACTCAACATCTCCACTCAATAAATTCAGACAAGTCTCATATTTAACATGTAAAAATAGAACTCTGGTTTTCCCTTTGTGGACAGTTGAATGGTGCCCTTTCCAAAAGATATTTCTACCTGGAATCTGTGAATATGACTTTATTTGGAAAAAGAACTTTGCAGATATAATTAGGTTAAGGATCTTGAGATGAGATATTCTGGATTATCCAGGGAGGTCCTAAATCTAATGACAAGTGTTTTTATAAGAGACAGAAGAGAAGATACACAGAGGAGGAGAAGGTCATGTGAAGACAAAGGCAGAGATTGTGGTCATACAGCTCTAAGCCAAGAAATGCCACCAGAAGCTGAAAAGGCAAGGGAAGATGCTCCCCTAGAGCCTTTGGAGGGAGTACGATCCTGCTGACACTTTGATTTTGGACTTCTGTGCTCTAGAACTATGAGAGAGACTAATTTCTGTTGTTTTAAGCCATCAAGTTTGTGGCACTTTGTTACAGTCTCCCCAGGAAACTACCTCCCTCTTCAAATCTGCTTCAGCCCCAGCCTTCAGATGATAGTAGCTCTGGTCTTCCAGCTCAGGCCAAAAACCTGGCAGTGGGGGAGGTCATCCTTGACTCCTTTCCTCTCATCTAATCCATCAGCAAATCCTGTTCCTCTACCTTCAAAATATTCCAAGAAGTCAATTATTTCTTATTATTTCCAATGCTACAGTCATCCTCTCTTGCCTACCGTATTACAAAACCCTACTAACTCATCTCCCTGCTTTGATCGTGTCCTACTACAGTTCATTTTCAACAGAACAGCAGGAGGGAGACTTTAAAAACCAAATCAGATCATGACATTTCTCCATTTAAATAGTGTCAGTGGTTTCCTATTTTACTGAGTAAAACCCAAAGTTCTTAACGATGTCTCTAAAGCCCCAAGTCAACTGCTCCTTACCCTTAACTCGTTGTAAGAACTGCCCAAAACACCTTTTCAAAAGGTGAAACTCCTCCCCTTAAACATGTCCCATTCCCCTTACCCTGATTAATCTCTCCCATGACACTTAACTTTCTAACTATGTGATTAACTTTTTAGTTAAGCATATTGACAGTCTTCTCCCATTAGAATGTAAGCACCATGAGGGCGGTGTTGTTTCTTTGGTTTTTTGTTTTTCCTATTTTTACCACTGCTGTATCCTAAGGTCCTAGAATAGTAGGCAGCAAATTCTTTCTACAAAGGGCCAGGGAGAAAATATTTTATGCTATGTGGTCCATATGGTCTTTGTTGCTGCTATTTAATTTTACCATTGTATCAATAGTATGAAAGCAGCCATAGACTGGGTGTGGCTATGGTCCGATAAAATTCTATTTGCAAAAATAGGCATTGGGCAGGATTTAGCCTGTGACCTATAGCTTGCCAATCTCTGTTCTAGAACAATATCTAGCACATAATATTTGTTGAGTGAGTCAATACATGAAACTCACAAAAGTGGAAAGATTATTAATCCTCTGGGAGCCTCATTATATTTAGCTATCAAATCAGGATATTAATGTAATTCTCCTAGGGGTGTTTTAAGGTTTAAATGAGAAAGGATATGTGAGAAAACCTGGATGAGTGTCACATGCATGAAATTAATAACAGGGCTTTCTCCCTCTGCCATGTAGAGAGTAGGAAAATGTAAAATGGGTTATTAAAAAGCATTGTCTTAGTCCACTTGCCTTCAACAGTAAACAGTTATTTCTCCCACTTCTGAAGGCTGGAAGTCTGAGATCAGGGTGCCAGCCTGGTCGGGTTCTTGGTTTGGGACCTCTTACTGGTTTACAGACCACCATCTTCTCATTGTATCCACACAGGGCAGAGAGCAGAGAGTAAGGAAGCTCTCTCACTCTCTTATAAAGATGCTAATCCCTTCCTGAGGGTTCCGTCCTCATGAAGCAAACAAGGCTCCACCTCTTAATTCCATCATGTTGGAGATTAAAGTTTCAATATATGAATTTTAGGGGGACACAAACATTTAGTTTATAGGAAGCATCTTGTATTTGTACATTATTTTAAATTCTGGGCATTTCACATGTATTACTTTAGTGGATCCTCACAGAAACCCTCTGATGGAGTTGGGACCCTCATACTCATAGAGCTTATGTGATTTCAAAATCCCTCAGTTGGGGGCAGGGCAGCATGAGAATCTTAGCTTGGGATCCTGATCTCTGATCATGTGCTATTCCCATCATGATGGCCTCAATCATTTAAAAGTGATTCTTCTTGAAAATAGTGCAGTTCTTCTAAAATATCAAGTAGTTCAGTTTTGTTCCAGTACCACAGTCTTCCCACCCCATGCCCCAGATCTGAGTTATATAGAACAAAGACTTAGAGGATTCTCTCTATGTGGTGCCTGCAACACATCTAGCTGTACTTATTTGCTAAATAGTTGCCACAGTGGGCTATATTTCTAAGATTTTTTTCCCTTCACTGTTGATTCAGAGCAATGAGAAATAGAGGGGAATAATCAGCATAGGAAAAGCACCTTGTAAGATGCAGAGGGGGCACTGAGATATGGTAGGAGTGAAAATTTTGATTACATACAGAGCTCTGGCCAGAGGGAGCTGGAGGAAGTTTCTGCTGGGAATCCCCTTCTCCCACTTTTACTTGGCTGCACAGCACATTTGGATACCAGGCATCAAGAATGTTCTTCCTACTCACTGCGGGGATTTCTGGGAAGTCAGCTTGTCAATATGGGGCAAGAAAAATCATCATGAGGCCTGATGGCACGGAACCAGGAAGACTGCCCCAAAGAATGTATCTGTGGCTGTGTTTCCCTCATCCTTTGTGTGCATCCCATTTCCACAAAGAGAAAGCGAACACATCACTTTGCTTCTTAGTCTTTTTACTCCTCTGGACAACTGTCAAAAAAAACCCTAACCAATAAGACCTGTGTATTTCTATTTTGCAAGTATTATGTCTTAAGTATTATTTCTTAAGATCATTTCTCTCAACCCCTTTCTTGCTTTGTTCTTTTTTCAACCAAAAGAAATGCTAATTTCATTAGTTTTTGTAACCATAGTGGAGAGGTCCTTCATGATTCATGGATCATTGCTCCAACCCAGCCTCGTTAATTTTCTGTGTCACATAAGTCATGAGGTCCAGTAATCTCAGGATTATTGAAAAGAGGATGCAGTCACTTTTTAACATATTAATGCTGTTTAAATGGGCCTTTGTTTACTAATTTGGATTTAGTAAACGTAGTTAGGGTTGGGAAGAAAAAGATGAAAGGGACACTGTGACTAAAAAGACAGTGTTAGCCAGGAGCTACATTGGTAATAAGATCATTTGAACATATTTTGATAATGTGCAGGCGCCAAAAATATTTGAAAAGCGGGATGAAGAGAAAGGATAATATTGGAAATGGCAGGGGAATGATTTTCTACTGTATCTCAGCTCTGCCAACAAGGCAACCAGGGAAGAGAAGGGTTGAATAAACACAAAATTTTGGTTGCTGCACAAAATAGGATCAAAGAAAAGGGAAGAATAATCAGAGGTAATGATGGTAAATTGCTTTTTAGTTCAGAGATAATTGACCCACACTGAAGACATAATTATGGTACCTTGAGGAGATTAAAAGAAAGACAAAGGCAAAAGCATGGAGTGACAACAAACATGATTCAAGATCCTATAATTATGATGTTTTTATAACCACAATATTTTGATAGTAGCCTTTCAACCTACAAAATGCAGGAACAGCAGAAAACCAAGCAGATTCCATTTCAGTTGTCAGATATGTTTTCTTTTTTTTAATTTCTATTTCTTCTCCTTTTCAGTTTCTTCTAACAGCTGCCGGTACTTGAATGGTATCTGCTAGTAGTAAAGATGTGGAAAAGTGGAGAGAAATGATGGTGTATTTAGATGAGAAGGGTGAGTCTGCAATGAGAATTCTCCACTTCTGCCTTTTCATCCAGCTCAAGCTAGGGTATTTTGGGCTCAGTCTGAAATTCTAGCAGCTTTCAGCTGGACTTTCTATTAGATGTGAATTTCCCAAAGTGTGACTTAGGCACATAAGATGAATTTAGGTCATGTGCGAACAATATTTTTGTTGTTGCATCAGTTATGGATTTGAATGAGCATTTAAAAAGTTATTCATCCCTAAAAAAAAAAAAAAAAAAAAAAAAAAGTTAATTCATCCCTTAAATCTGTGTTACCATGGTTGTTATTTGCTTAGGATGAGGCCAAGTAAACATAGCAAGTCAATTTAAAGGATAATAAAATTAAATAATTGTATTAATGGTGCATGACTTTGGTACAAATCATGATAGAGGCTATCATAAATTACTGACATTTGCAAAATGCTGGTTAGTTCCTCCCTTTCCTTCTTCCCACGGAGCTGTCCCATCACTGCCCCATGGTGATACAGTGAGAGAGAGGTGGGATAGCAGTTCTGAAATACCATCAGAATGGAAATTGTACTGTTATATACTGACCACATTGGTGTTAGTCAAGGCAATCTGTAATCTCCAGAAATCTGGACTTGAATTATGTAATGAGTCAACTACTCACTGTTGGCAGGTTAGCTTTTTTTTTTTTTAACATCTTTATTGGAGTATAATTGCTTTACAATGGTGTGTTAGTTTCTGCTTTATAACAAAGTGAATCAGTTATACATATACATATACCCCATATCTCCTCCCTCTTGCATCTCCCTCCCTTCCACCCTCCCTATCCCACCCCTCTAGGTGGTCACAAAGCACAGAGCTGATCTCCCTGTGCTATGCGGTTGCTTCCCACTAGCTATCTATTTTACGCAGGTTAGCTATTAATCTAGAGAGTATGCACAGAGAAACCCATAGGTGCCACCAAAGCTGCATGGTGTAGCAGGGGTACATGTGTTTCCTGTCTCAATGTGTGTGTGTATGTGTGTGGTGACAGGTTGACTGCAGGCGGAATGTGCCTCAGTGTGGAACAGGTGGTGTGCTTTCCAGAACCAAGCAGACTCTTCAATCAAAATGGGATCTGTCAAGAATAACATACAGAACCCATTATAAGAAATTCAGTTTTTCCCAACTCAATTCTCTCCTTACCTAGCTTCTTCTATTACACAAATGAAGACACACACCTTTTCTTTGATCCAGGGCTCAATCCATCATTTTTGGAAGTGCAAATCACTGCTTGCTTAGTTTCTTAGGAGGCTAGTATTCACCACTCATTGTACTTTCTAACTGAACTTCTAAAAATCTTTTCAATTACACAAAAACTAGAACTGACACCCAAACTACTTGCTCAGAAGGAAGTGAGACAATTTTTCTAAGTACACGAGGTGAGCCAAGTGGGTTGCAAAGTCTAGAACAAAAATGGTCTCCAGGTTGGGAAAAATAAGCATAAGAAATACAAGGAAAATTGGTTATGAATTCTTCTTAGATGGAAATATCTTACCAGGTAGACCTCAGAAATGCTATTTAAAATTTTTTCAAGATTAGGTACACAATCCTCACATACCATTCTCTTTATGGCAAAGGTTTCTGTTTTGAAAGTTGCCATCTACTGCTCTCTCTCATTTGGAACATCCTCCAGGACTTGGTGTTCAGCTCACCAAGTCTACCCTTTGCTCATGTCTCCTATTGTGAGTATTCGTCTTCCCTAAAACTCTTGCAGGACATTTTCCTCATCCAATTCCTACATAGTCACCTTTGGTAGGGGGCGTTATTCAGCCTACAACATGTGATTTTCAACTCATTTGCCTTTCAGAACTCATATCATAGAAATGTTTAAGGTTGAACAAAGGAAAAAGTCACTGGAAATTTATATTTAACTTCAATTAACCATTTTATTTAATGTCCTTCCAAATTACATAAATTCTTAAATATCTGTCATGTGTAGCACACCTATCTGTCTATCTATCTATCTACCTATCTACCTATCTATCTATATTTGTAGTGTGTGGTATACTGGGTACCAGTTTCTTCACTGCAGTTGTCAGTCATACCCATATTCAGTTATCATTATTTAACAACATTTAGAGTGTCTAACTTGACCTTTCACCTTGAGCATCTTCCTCTCCGTTCTCAGCTTCCATTTCAGGCTTGTGTAAAGGGCTCCCTTCCTCTCTATATCTTTGTCTCATAGAATTTCTCCAGATTCTTACCCTTGAACTCTCTTGCTATTTGCTTGACCAGTGTTATCAATCTTTTGCTTCAGATTCATTTCCTCCATCTTTTTTGACTTGATGCTTCATTTAAAAAATTATTTCTTCCTTACTCAGAATACAATCTTGACTCATCCACTTTGTTCCCATAAGAGTTTTTTTTTTTCTTCCGTATAGTAATATCATTGGACGGGAAGGTGAATTTTGTCTAACAATAAACCTTTCCCTACAAGTCTACAACATTTTAACTTATTAACTACACTGAACATGGCCCCACACAGAAACAGATACAACAGATCTCTGCCATACCCAACAGTTTAGTTTACAGCCAACACCTGGCATTTGTGTTGACATTTTCAACCCACACCTCTCTGGCCAGACTGGATTGTGATACTCTTTAGTTTTAGCCTAGAAATGGCCTCTCAACATGGTGCTTGAGACAACCATCACTAATCGTCAAAGGGAAACTTATATGCATCCTTGGAATAAATCCATGGAAGGAAACTTGGTAGAATCATATGGGCATTTGTAGAAGGAAATAATATATCATGTAATAATTTCACTTGCCCCCTTACTTCACAGGGCATTTTTGGTAGTTTTAATAAGTATTATTTTTCAAGTACTTTGTAACCCAGGTGCAAGTGCCTAGGTACATTAGTCTGTTTGAGGTCTGTAGGGAAAAAGTCAATATTAAACCTTCTAAGCTTGACAGCTCCATTTCAGACATGCCCAATTTACCACACTTCAGCTTTAAGCAACCTGGGTCAGCATGAAGGCTGTGTTCTGCTCCTGTTTGACACCTTCTGAGCATCCATTGTCAGCTTTAACAAGCTGTGTATTGACATTATTCAGTATACCTTATCTGCCAAGATGCATTCTAGCCATTAAACTAGGGTGTACTTTTAAACTGGCAATGGGAATGACTAGTATAATGCTTACAGTGTCAAAACTTGAGCACACAGTGTCACTCATTGGCTAATAGGTGTAGGGAAGATGCAAGATGCAACTTTTTAGTTTCCAGGAATTTTACAAGGAAAAGGTAAGGACCTCCAAATCTTTAATCAGTTCTTTCTTTCAAAAGGAATTACTGGAAAAACAAACTATCTATCTATCTATCCATCTTTTATTTGTACTTATATACTTGTATATATGAATGTGTGTATATGTAGATATATATTGTGTGTGTATATATACATATATTTCTGCTATTCATTCTATTTCTGCACCTCCTCTTGTATTCAGTAGTGAGGGTTAGTTTCATATTCTTTTTGAGTCATGGGTTATTCATGGAATCACTGCTCCTTAAGGTCATGTGTTCTATATCTCACTCTGCTGAACACCACTTGTATCTCCCACATACACCCCCTTCCGTAGTATGCTTGGGCACCAGAAAATCACACTAGCCTTTACTCCCCATTTTTCTTGTTGTCCAAAACACCACTATGCAAGCCTTCATGGGTATAACCAACATTTTTAAAAGATTGGAGTCTAAAGGAAATTACAATATAATAAGGGAAGAACAGTCAATGGGAAATACAACTATTCCCATAGTGGAAAGCATCCAAGAATTTCAACTTTGGAGGGATAATGGTTGATTTTGAGTGTGGGGGATATCTTTGGAATGTTTTCTGTTCCTTACTCTGTGTCACTGTTCTCATATGCATCTCTTTCTGGGACCACCACCTTCTTCTACTTGCTGTGCTTCAGGCTACCCATGCTATTCCCTACCCACATGGAGGACATATGACAACGTTTTAATTATTTGTTTAAGTAATATTTAGAATAATGGTTCTGAGATCTCCAGCACAACAGAACCCCTGGCCCCTTTCACTTCAATCCCACTGAATAATGTGTTAAAGAGTAATGGGGTCTGGAGGACTTTATTACTCAAAACCCACACAAAAGTACAGGATGGTGTAAGGCAATTCCCTTTGAGTATTTTCCACCAGTGGGAGTTGCAGATTCATTTCTTCATTATTTTGGTTGTCCAGTAGCTAACTATAAAATCAAACAAAGAGAAATACTTACCTTTCAAAAAGAAACAACTTTTAGGATAAGTATATTCTAAAGCAGAGGTAACAAACTCAGTTGCTTAGATGGCCAGGTAAGGAAATTGATTGATTGGGTAGGGTAGGGGTTGTGTCAAACTGAAGACTATGTATTTCTTTTAAAGGTGTATTTCATAGATATCAGGACCTCAGAAGTTGCTCAGTTCTGACTATGTATTTCTTTTAAAGGTGTATTTCATAGATATCAGGACCTCAGAAGTTGCTCAGTTCCAGGGAGTAACACATTTGTATCATATAAGTACAACTCCATTGTATTAATTTTGCTTATGTTACAAGCTAAGTGGTGCTCTTTGAATTTGTAAGACAACATGGCCCTGTGACATTATATTTGATTTTTAGTCTGTGGAAATTCAAGCTTAGAGTTGTCAGGACTTTCTTTCTTTCTTCCTGAGAAAACACAATTCTATGTGTGAAATCTCCAATTTAATATTTTTGCAAGTAATTCAAATAAAAAACAACTCTGTGTAATCCAACAAAATGTCTGCTGGCCAAATTTGTACTATAAGCAAAGCTACTGCAGTCCATCTAAATCCTTAAGGCAAGAGAAACATTTTCCTAACTTCCCTAATAAGTTGAGAGATTGTTTTTCTTACAGTGGGGATAGTATTTCACATTTTAATCAGAATGACTATACCCCATGTTTTGCCTGAGGCAGTCCTGGTTTATGGCAATAATCATGGTATCCAGTTTCATTTAGCATTTGTCCTAGATTTTTCATTTTTTTGAGCATAATGTCATTATAGATAACTGCATTAAGATAAGCAGTGTGCCTTTGGTTGATTTCATTTCTACTTCTAGTTTCTGCCATCTTGAGTGTCAGATGCATGTGCAGTGAAAAGAGTTCTTACTTTAACATGTAGTTAAATATGAAAAATGGGCTAGTGATGACCTATTTCTCTTTTCTGACTCTTTCCAAATGTAAGGTAGCTAACACCCTAAATTCTTCCTTTGAATGATAGCATTAAGATGTTTGCTGGTGAACTCAAGTGCACTCTAGAGAAGCTAGGGACAGCTAACACTTACTTTTAGGCAGAAAAGGGAGAATTGTTTATTGCTGCTGTTTCTGCTGGCCAGTTGGTGAATTGCTGTGGGCCTGCCTTGAGATGCTAGACACACAAAGCACCAATCACAGACAGTGGGAAACTAGCAAAATTATAGGTTAGATATATGTGAAACATGTTTGAGAAATATTTATTGGAATGCTGTTGCTACAGTGATTTTTGTCATTTATTCTATGGTTTATCTACAACGATTTATTTATTTTACTGTTTCATTATGCATTTTTAAATTTTGTAATAAATTATTGCTGCAATGAGCTAAAGCAAAAAAGTGTATAATTAATAAGAGATTAGAAATGAATATTTGCTTCTTAAGAACACTTTAATGAATGTGAAGCTTTCATAAAATTTTATTGACAATTATTATTCACTAAGGAGGTTGTCATGATATTGATGACCGCATAAAAACCAGAAGTCAAAAATATACTAAATAAATAAAATATTAAAGAAGCATCATCATCTATTTTGAAAGTTAGTAGTTACTTTAAGAATACTATCTCGTTGGCAGTGACTAAAAACATACAGCTACAGAAAGTGCACTTACATTTCATCTTGTGAAGAATGACTTTTCATTTAGACCAAATGATGGCTTCAAATTAATTTCTTTTATTGTTGATTCCAACTTTCCTTGTGAGCATAATAAAAGTAGAGTAATTGTTGCTAATATGGTAATTTCATTAGCAGAAGAACTTTGTAAAGCTTTAAATGATACCAGTTTTTTTTTTCCCCCTCAGGGTAAACAAATAATTCAAGTAGAAAATAAATTTAGATAAATTCAACAATAGTGAATTTTTAAGTCCCAATTAATGGAATCAAAATCATTCTGTCGAAATTACAACATCTGATAGTATTGTGAATACTATTATAAATTTAGTTAAATATGTCAACATTTAATATAAAATATTTATTATGTGGAGAAAAGAGGAATATAGATTTTGGTGGAGTATGGTGGTAAAAATAATGTTCTTATTAAAATAAGAGGCCATGGAGCAGAAATGTACTTGAAGTTGGTTGTGGTACACACATTATTTATAATTGCATCTAAACCAAGCATACTAATTTACCGATCAAAATGGAAGCTGTAGAGATCAAAATAACAAATGTTGTCATATATATCCACTTAGAATAAATAAACTACAACTTTTTTTTGGTAATGAAGATGGTATTAAATTTTAAAAAATACTTCAGCATGGCAGTACATGCTTACTGCTCTTAGTTATCCAGCATTAGTCAGAAATGTTGGATTTGTGATGAGAAACTTTAGAAAATAAACTAAATGTTTTATGATGCTTTTTTTTTTAAGTAACTCCTTTAATTTTGATTGCATTTTGTTCAAAATTAATTGGAAATCTTTAATCAAAATATTTAACACATGAATGCCAAAAAACTGTAGCTTTTGAAGTATTTAGCAAGCTTGCAAACAGGAAGACAGTGAATTTGGTCTCTCAAAAAGGAAAGGAGAAACTGAACAAATAAAACAATAAAAACCTAGATTGTAACTTTGCTATTCAAACTGTGTTCCTAGGCAGCATTGGCATCACCTGGGAACTTGTTAGAAATGCAGACTCTCACCCACCCCAGAATTACTGAATCAGAATCTTTGTTTTAACATGATTCATGGGGCTTTTGTATTTACATTATAATTTGATAAACACTGGTGTAAAAGGTTTCATTTAGAAATTTGGTAATTACACTTCGGAATACCTTGACAAATAAGAAGAATACTTTGATGACACTTTTTTATTAATTGGAAAAATTATTATTCTCTGCTAGGATGACATGAAATTGAAAAAGCCTATGAAGCTGGCATAATTTGGCAAAATATACAAAATAATCATAGAGAAAAAATCATAAATAGAGATTTGATGATTTTTTATTAAAGAAAATATCTAAATGGAAGCAAAAGTAAGAGTATCCATAAAAATATTTGTTCTGAAATATTTACACATTAAAAAAACCAAAGAATTAGGATTGAGAAAAACATCCATTTATGAGAAATTGCTCTGAGCTTGTCAGATACCTCAGTGTCTCTGGGAATGATTTTCTCAATTAAAGACATTTTGGTCTACAGAGAAAGGTCAACTGGAGGTGTCAACAATTTTAAATCTATTACATATAAAATGCAATGTTGAGGGTGATGTGTGACATTTAATTTTAAAAATTAAAAAATAACATTTTGAAAAAAGCAACTTTAAGAAGAATACTAGTGATAAGAGATTAGAGGTAGATATGGCTAAGAAAGTAAAGTAAATTAATCCATACCAAAATAAGTATTCTACTTATGTTATTTATACTTTTTTGCTATAACCAATAATCAAACAGTAAAGTTTCATAATAATCAGTACAATACTGTTTTATTTGCAGCTACATGGATATATATTATTGTAATTTAGAGAAAGAATTTTATTTTGAAAATAATTTTTAATTCAATTATTTTAAGGTCCAGCAATATATTTGATAGTCAATAAATTA
This sequence comes from Balaenoptera acutorostrata, assembly GCF_949987535.1. Taxonomy (NCBI): domain Eukaryota; kingdom Metazoa; phylum Chordata; class Mammalia; order Artiodactyla; family Balaenopteridae; genus Balaenoptera; species Balaenoptera acutorostrata. The sequence continues at coordinate 29,985,349 of NC_080083.1, forward strand.
TTTCAAAAATTATATAATTTTAAATTATCCCTCAAAAGTGTTTGGACAGTATATCATAATGCAGAACTGTGTTAGTTTCTTTCCATTTGCTTCTTTCACCTTACCCTTTCCAAATTATTCCTCTGCTGACCTGTTTAAAGAAAAAAAAAGGTAGCTTTAAATTACCTATTTTCTTAAGTGTGAAAAATCTGGTTAAAGCCTTGAAATTGTCACTTTTAAGGGCTCAACTAAATTAAATTCTCAGGCAAGAACAATAATCCTCTTCAGTTTTGAGGGGTGGGAAAAAGAATAAAGATGGGTAGTTTCAGAACTGCAGTTACATCTAAATTCATTTAAAATGATTTTAGTAACTATGCATTTACATTGACATTATGCCTAATACGGCTATTATACCACATTAATATGTAGTACCTGTTATCACTACTGTCACTATCCAGGTCCAAATCACCATCTATTACAGGGATTATTGAGGTAGCCTTCAAATAATACATCTCCTCTTGCCCTATTACAGTTAAATGTTAATATAACAGCCACACTTTTTAAAGTCCACTTTATAACACTTTTCTGCTCCAACTTCTGATGGCTTCCAAATTCATTCACAATAAAAGCCAAAGTTCTTACAAAGTCCTATAAACCCCCTCATGTTTGCTTTCATCTGGATTGTACATACCACAGTGAATGTAATAATGTGATGACTTACATTTTATTTGGTCTTATTTCAGAGATACTTGATTAGGATTTCTCTACGTAGGGACATCGTCTTTGCCACAACTACCGTTGTTGCTCCACATCTCACGCTCTGCTATCTTTTCTCTCTCCCACCATGAGACTCATCCCACTCAGTCTCTAATTCTACCTGCTCTTCTTTTAGAGATAGTTCCATTTAGCCAACTAGCCTTCCCCTAGAATTCTGGAAAATACATTTTTCTTTCCTATTTTACTGCATGAGATTATTAGCCAGTGATCTATTTCTCTGGTAGATTGATTTTTGACAAGCATTTGTTCCCAGTTATACTTCATTTTTCTAATTTAGGACTTGCCTTTCTGGCTACCAATCAATGGCTATTAGAGCAATACAGATCTGCTTGAATATGAGAATGAGCAAAATGCACTAAGGCAGTAGTTTTGCTGAGTCTCAAAAATCATCCAATATCTATTCAAAGCCCACAATGTCTTTTGTTCTGACCTTCTCAATTAACTCTGTTGTGAATCATCCATGTGTATATTTGAGAATTGATTCTGCTACAAAGATAGTTTTCCAAGAACGATAGAGCTTGTGGCAGTCTCTCTATATTTTGATCTCTAAAAGAAACTATTTTCTGTACCATGCATTTGGACAATAGAATATACACTGCATTTTCTAATGTATAATTGTTTCACTCATTTAATAGTGCATTCCTACTAGGTGCTGAGCACACTTAAGTTTCAGAGCTATTTTCAGGGCACCATGAGTCAAATGGCAAATTTGTGCCAATTTAAAAAAAGGCAGCCTTTGTCTTAGAAGACATAGTTCTGTGTCAGGTTGCATAGTTTGATGAGCAGAGCATGGGTTATTTCAAACTTTCTCTTACTTCCTTGGCTGGGCATCTTTGGGCAGTGAAAAACTTGCACCACAGTATGTGACAGTTCTAGAGATGAAAGACATTTCCTTTGTCCTTGAGGAATTTCAGTACGGTTGGAAATTTCTGGAGGAGCTGGCCTCTTGTTTGATCTTTTTTATTCCCACTTATACCTAGAAGAAAGACCTGAACACATAGTAAGCTCCTGATAAATACTTATAGGGGTGAAATATCTAACTTACTAGAAATAATGGGATAGTATAGTCTAAAAATCAGCATGTGTGTTTTCACCAGCTTTTTTCTAGCTGTTGTGAAACTTTTAATTTTGACTGAAAGGGGAATATAAAAAATTAGAAAGAGGATGGGAGAGAGGGAGAAAGAGGAAGATGAAACAAGTATCCTTACATGATGAATTGAATTGCAAATGGGTTTTTGTTGTCAATATTCAAATAATATATAATTTCATTTGGAGAACACTGTAACTCTTTGATTGCTTTCAGAGATATAAATCCCTGTGCATATAATAATGAAATACATTCTTTGAAATATGGGTGATGATAAAGATTCTTTGATTTCAGACGTCTAGTCATCCTCTTTTCACCTCTCTCTGCAGAGCAGCGGTTATTCTTGTTAGCAGAGATGTCAGAGGATCCATTTGAATTTTACGGATACCTTTTTAACACTCTACTCAACCAACCCTGGACAGATCCTTGTCTATCAATTATACAAAAAGAGATGTCACTTGAAGTAAAACCAATATCTCAGAACAGAGACAAACCAATTCCAGTTCCTGACATCTTCTCTCCTTTAGTGAGACTTAAGAACAGTTCTCTTGAGTAACTTTATCACTTGTTTATCATCCTTATATTTGCAATTGAAACACACTGGTGTGCCAGAATGTCCATGACTTCCCGGTGAACGTAGTACCTGTTCATACCAGCTTTTCTCTAGGGGGCTTGTGGCAGTCATGAGAACACTCCTTGCACACTATCAATTATGGGAGGTGTAATTGAACAGGAGCCCCAGCTGCTGTATTCTGAAATCTACTGCCACATTTGTACCTAGTCCATGCTTCCCATGGCTGCTTCCAGCCAATGACTGAGCTTGGCCGGGATACTAAGGCAGACCCATGCCTGGGAGATTTGGGACTGCTCTGATGGATACTTTGGCTCAAGCACTCTCTCAAGACCTTGTCAAACCTTCTTCTGAGAACATGGTGGTCTAGAACACTTCTATCAAACATTGGGGCATCAGACTGGCATCATGGTCTGATGGCTTGCCCAGCATTTCCCATATCATTTTTCTATTTTTTCTCATACAGGTATTTCCCTAATAACTCCTTGTAAATTTAATCCCATCTTGGCACCCAGTTCTTGGATAGCCTGGAATAACACAGAACCTGACTCTTAGCAGCATATGCCCAGAATTCTACTTGGAAAAAAGGTATAGAGTCAACTGCCTTTGTTCTACCTCAGGTAGAATGTTGGTAACTCATTGAATGATAATCCCCATTTTCATAGTTTAATCTCATTTCTTCATCTGTTGCTTTTCACCCATTTAAACTAACCCCTGAGTCATAGCTGTACTCTAGAAAACCACATCTGTTCATACCTGTCTGTTGGGTCATTTGGTCACTGACTCTGTATGTGAGGCCCTAAATTCAAGTCCATGTGGTTGAACTTCCTAACTGCAGTCTGTCACGTGACCTTAATCTTGTCTGTATCCTTGACTGGGATGAAACTGTAGGTTTGCCTCAGGGACCACAGAATTTCTGCTCAAAGGTAAATTTGTTAAAGGAGGAAAATAAAACTTCTATAATATTTTAAAATGGAAACCTTTACTAAAATCTTTATATACCACTTTATTCTTATGTTCCAGGCACTCTGCTAATTAATATGCATGCATTATCTCTACTAATCCATATTAACCCCTTTAGGCTGGCATGATTACTGCTCCATTTTACAGATAATCAGCCTACCAGAGGTCTCACGCTAATGAGTGGTGGATCCAGGGAGTGTGACCACAGAATTTTGTTCTTGATTTAATGTCTATATGCCATTTCTTCACCATTAAAAGCTGTGTGACCTTGACTAATTCACTTGTGGTAAGCCTGTTACACATATGTAAGAGGAAGATAATAATACTATTGACCCTTTATTGAGTTTCTCTTTCTTTTGTCATTTTAGGTAATGTATTATCTTAGTCCTCATTACAGTCCTAGAAGGTAGGCATTGTTCTTGTACCTATTGCTGTGTAACAAAACATTGCAAAACTTAGTGGTATAAAACAATAATATTTTATTATTTCTCATGATTCTGGGCATGTACAATCTGGGTGGTTCTTTTCCTGGCCTCACTAGAAATAATTCATGTGGTTGCTGTCGTCTGATGGCTCCCCTGGGACTGGAGTTTCCAAGAGGGCCTCAGTCACATATCTGGCAGTTGAAGGGACAGAGGCTTTTCAGTTCTTCTACCTGTAGCCTTTTAACCTTCACTAAGCTAGACTGACCTTCACAGCATCATGGCCTAAGGATTCCAAGGAAGTGAAATTGAAAAGTATAAAATAACTTAAAGCTTAGGTATCACACTCGTAAATATTGCTTTTGCTGGTCAGGATAAGTCACAAGGCCAGTCCTGATGAGAAGAGCAGCAATGCCACATTCCAAAGTTGACATTATTACCTACATTGGGAGTCATTATTACTATAAACCTCATTTTAAAGGTGACAAACTAAATAGAAAAGTCAGAATTAAAATCCAGATCTGTATTCTCACCTCTTTGGTCTGCCGTGCTATCAGTAGTACCTCTTCTCCACAGTTTTGGTATTAGGACTAGATGAGACTGATACTAGGGAAGCAGTCTGCAAACTCAACTGTGTCATTCGAAGTCCTCTCAGGTCTATGTATTGAGTTTTTATTCTAGCACATATTTATTAACTGTAAGACACTGTCTCAGGGCATGGAGTTATAACCCAATGATAAAGTAGGATTGGAACTTGAACATGGATCCTCTGAATACCAATTCATTACTCTTTTTATCATATCAAGGGATGATAAATGCATGGAACTTATGCTGCCACTACCATTGTCCCATGTCCCTGGTACCACTAATTGATCAAAGTTAACACTCAAGATGAAAGATTTTTAATATATAAAATGGGGAAATAGTAGTCTCAAATAGTGCTGGGGAAACTGGATATTCATATGCAAAAGAATTAAACTGCACCCTTATCTCACACCTCTCACCCAAAATAACAGGAAATAGATTAAGGACTTAAATTTAAGACCTGAAACCATAAAACTCCTGGAAGAAAACATAGGGATTATGCTCCTTGTCATCGGTCTTGGCAATGATTTTTTGGATTTGACACCAAAAGCAAAGGCAACAAGAACAAAAATAAATAACTGAGACTACATCAAATTAAAAAACTTCTGCACAGCAAAGGAAACCAGCAATTAAATGAAAAGGCGACTTATGGAATGAAATAAAATATTTGCAAGCCATATATCTGATAAGTGGTTAACAATCATATAGAGAAGTCACACAACTCAATAGAAAAAAAAAATCTGATTAAAAAATAAGCAGAGGAATGGAACAGACATTTTTCCAAAGAAGACATATGAATGATCATCAGGCACATGAAAAGGTTCTCAACAGCGCTAATCATCAAGGAAATGCAAATCAAAGCCATAATAAGATATTACCTCATACCTGTCAGAATGGCTATCATCCTTCACAATATATGAAAATCAAACCATCATGCTGTACACCTTAAACTTATACAGTGATATATGTCAATAATTAATAAAACTGGAAAAATAACATCATATAAAAAGGAATGACTATCCTCAGAAAGATAAGAGATAACAAGTGTTGGCAAGGCTGTGGAGAAAAGGGAAACCAGATGCACTGATGGTGAAAATGTAAATTGATGCAACCACTGTGGAAAACATCATGGAGGTTTCTCAAAAATTGAAAATAGAACTGCTGTATGATCCAGCAATCCTACTTCCATGTATGTATCCAAAAGAAATGAAAACACTATCTCAGAGAGATATCTGCACTCCCAAGTTCATTGCAGCATATTCACAAGAGCCAAGATATAGAAACAATCTAAGTGTTCATCAATGGATGAATGGATAAAGAAGTTGTGGTGTATTACATACAATGGAATATTATTTAGCCATGAGAAAGAATAAAATCCTGCCATTTGCAACAACATGAATGGGCCTTGAAGGCACTATGTTAAGTGAAATAAACCAGACACAGAAAGACAAATACTGTGTGGTATCACTTATATATGTAATCTATTTTTAAAAGCCAAACTCATAGATACAGAGAGTAGAAAAGTAGTTTGCTAGGGGATGAGGGATAGGGGAAATAGAGATTGGTAAAAGGATACAAACTTTCAGCTATAAAATGAGTAAGATCTGAGGGTCTAACGTACAGTGTGGTGACTATAGTTGATAACACTGTATTATATAATTGAAACTTGCTAAGAGACTAGAAATTAAATGTTTTTCCCTCCCTCCTTATCTATCTATCTATCTATCTAAATACGTGAGGTGATGGATGTGTTAATTAATTAGATGGGAGGAATCATTTCACAATGTATACTTATATCAAACCATCACAATGTACACTTTAAATATCTTACAATTTTATTTGTCAATTATACCTCAATAAAGCTGGAAAAAATAAAGATGGGTCCTACTTGAAATTTATCTATCTTTTCAGATAACACACAGACAGATATACAGTAAAATCATTGGTCATTTTCTTCTTAAAGGATGGAACTGCCCAACTCAGGTTCCTAAAATATCTAAGACAGGGTACTTTGCAGTCAAAAGAACACTTTTTCTTTTTTTTTCCCTTTTTAAATTAGGTATTTCCTTTCCTGGTGAACTGGGCATGGAAATACTTGGGGCCTCTTTACCACTATTCCACAAATCCTTTTCTGATGGTTGCTTCTTTTCCTCAGCCCCCGCCTCCCTTTTTTCATCATTTCCTCTCTTTCTCTCTCTTTTCTTCTTCTTCCATCTTTCTCTGTCTCTGCCAAAGGCATAATTAGCACATCTTGCATTTAGAAATGAAATCCTGCAGAGTGCACTGTTATCCTATGAATAATGACTACACCCTAATTGCAGTAAAATTGCCATTTGGAATAAGAAGTTTAATGCTCTGCACATCTGCAATGAATAAATCAAAGGAAACCATTGTTGATTTTGTTTCATGATTCCTGCAACAAATACCAATTTTGATCAAAGCAGTTGCTTAAATGTTTCCTTTTCAGCAGTACCTCACTGCAATAATGAATGCAAGCATTAGAATGATGGCCACTGTTTTTCACCATGCAAATGGAGACATTTCTCTGAGTTCCAGAGATCTGTTTGTATACAGTCGCTGCTGACTTCAAACAATTTAAGAATGCTGAAATCATGAAGGCGTCTGAAAGAAAATTAAAATTCTCAATGGTCAGAAAGTTTATCTGGACAAAATTGACCTCATATGTGAGTATTTATATGATAAACTGGATGTAACTAATCAGGCAATCTAAACTGTCACAAATCTATTTCTAATCTATGATTTTTTTTTTGTCTGAATGAAAGTGAAAATTTACTTCCCTTACTATTGTTTTGAAATTGTAGAAATGGAAGTGAATTCTGAGGATCGTTTTGTCTAGTTTCCTGTTTCTAGAACTTCATTCAAAAAACTTTTATTAAGCCTCTATCATATATCAGATCCTGGTAGTTACAGGGACATTTCAGGATGAAAAGAATACAGTATCCATTTTTACTAGCTATACCACGTAAGTCAGGAGGGTATTTCTACTTATAGGCATCTTTAGGAATAAAAATTCCATGAACTCTTCACGTTATCCAAATGATCAAAGCAAGCAATTCTACTTCACTTATATTTCTATGCAACTCTAATTATTACTAGAGGATTAGAGGGGAAAAGAAACCCTTAGCTCTCAGCTTATACACAAAGAAATTAATTGTTATTTTCCTTTGCAACCAAGGAAAATAGCCTACTGAACTAGTGAAAAGAATTAAAATGCATTTGTTTCACAGTTGCTTGGCATGAAATCTATTTGGCATAAATTCAATTAGTCATTTATTTGAGAGAAATGCATTTCCATCTGTGGCCATGTCAGCTGAATCAGCTACTGGGAATCCACTTACTGTGATGCTCCATCTATAATTATTTTTGTTTTTTCAACCCAGGTGGGATTTAACATACTCCAGTTAGTTGCTATATAGTTTTACGGTTATTTGTTTGCTTTTCCCCCAAAGATCTTAGTATTTTGTACTCTCTAAAGTAAATAAATGTTGTGTATACTTTTACCTAATCTAAAATCACACACACATGAAACTATCATAGTGGTTTAAGCAATGAATTCGATGTATATCGCAAAGTGAAGCATGAGTAAAAATGAAAAAAGTGGAACCTAATTGTCCAGTTTACAGCATAGTCAGGGAATGCTGCCCACTGGTCCTTTCTGTGGCAGATGCGCTGGCAGCAAGAATAGAACTATCATTTAATTTGCTTTTTTTTTTTTAAAACATTTTTATTGGAGTATAATTGCTTTACAATGGTGTGTTAGTTTCTGCTTTATAACAAAGTGAATCAGTTTACATATACATATGTCCCCGTATCTCTTCCCTCTTGCATCTCCCTCCATCCCACCCTCCCTATCCCACCCCTCTAGGTGGTCACAAAGCACGGAGCTGATCTCCCTGTGCTATGCAGCTGCTTCCCACTAGCTATCTATTTTACATTTAGTAGTGTATATATGTCAATGCCACTCTCTCACTTTGTCACAGCTTACCCTTCCCCCTCCCCATATCCTCAAGTCCATTTTCTAGGAAGTCTGTCTTTGTTCCCGTTTGCCCTTAGGTTTTTCATGACCATTTTTTTTTAGATTCCATATATATGTGTTAGCATACGGTATTTGTTTTTCTCTTTCTGACTTACTTCACTCTGTATGACAGACTCTAGGTCCATCCACCTCACTACAAATAACTCAATTTCGTTTCTTCTTATGGCTGAGTAATATTCCATTGTATATATGGGCCACATCCTCTTTATCCATTCATCTGTTGATGGACACTTAGGTTGATTCCGTGTTCTGGCTATTGTAAATAGAGCTGCAATGAACATTTTGGTACATGACACTTTTTGAATTACGGTTTTCTCAGGGTATATGCCCGGTAGTGGGATTGCTGGGTCGTATGGTAGTTCTATTTTTAGTTTTTTAAGGAACCTCCATACTGTTCTCCATAGTGGCTGTATCAATTTACATTCCCACCAACAGTGCAAGAGGGTCCCATTTTCTCCACACCCTCTCCAGCAATTATTGTTTGTAGATTTTTTGATGATGGCCATTTTGACCGGTGTGAGATGATATCTCATTGTAGTTTTGACTTGCATTTCTCTAATGATTAATGATGTTGAGCATTCTTTCATGTGTCTGTTGCCAATCTGTATATCTTCTTTGGAGAAATGTCTATTTAGGCCTTCTGCCCATTTTTGGATTGGGTTTTTTGTTTTTTTGATATTGAGCTGCATGAGCTGCTTGTAAATTTTGGAGATGAGTCCTTTGTTAGTTGCTTCATTTGCAAATATTATCTCCCATTCAGAGGGTTGCCTTCTCGTCTTGTTTATGGTTTCCTTTGCTGTGCAAAAGCTTTGAAGTTACATTAGGTCCCATTTGTTTATTTTTGTTTTTATTTCCCTTCCTCTAGGACGTGGGTCAAAAAGGATCTTGCTGTGATTTATGTCATCGAGTGTCCTGCCTATGTTTCCCTCTAAGAGGTTTATAGTGTCTGGCCTTACATTTAGGTCTTTAATCTATTTTGAGTTTATTTTTGTGTATGGTGTTAGGAAGTGTTCTAATTTCATTCTTTTACATGTAGCTGTCCAGTTTTCCCAGCACTACTTATTGAAGAGGCTGTCTTTTCTCCACTCTATATTCTTGCCTCCTTTATCAAAGATAAGGTGACCATATGTGTGTGGGTTTATCTCTGGGCTTTCTATTCTGTTCCATTGATCTATATTTTTATTTTTGTATCACTAACATACTGCCTTGATTACTGTTGTTTTGTAGTATAGTCTGAAGTCAGGGAGCCTGATTCCTCCAGCTCCGTTTTTCTTTCTCAAGATTGCTCTGGCTATTTCGGGTCTTTTGTGTTTCCATACAAATTGTGAAATTTTTTTTTCTAGTTCTGTGAAAAATGCCATTGCTAGTTTGATAGGGATTACATTGAATCTGTAGATTGCTTTGGGTAGTAGAGTCATTTTCACAATGTTGATTCTTCCAATCCAAGAACATGGTATATCTCTCCATCTATTTGTGTCATCTTTAATTTCTTTCATCAGTGTCTTATAATTTTCTGCATACAGGTCTTTTGTCTCCTTAGGTAGGTTTATTCCTAGATATTTTATTCTTTTTGTTTCAATGGCAAATGTGAGTGTTTTCTTAATTTCACTTTCAGATTTTTCATCGTTAGTGTCTAGGAATGCAAGAGATTTCTGTGCATTAATTTTGTATCCTGCTACTTTACCAAATTCATTGATTAGCTCTAGTAGTTTTCTGGTAGCATCTTTAGGTTTCTCTATGTATAGTATCATGTCATCTGCAAACAGTGACAGCTTTACGTCTTCTTTTTGGATTTGGATTTCTTTTATTTCTTTTTCTTCTGTGATTGCTGTGGCTAAAACTTCCAAAACTATGTTGGATAATAGTGGTGAGAGTGGGCAAACTTGTCTTGTTCCTAATCTTAGTGGAAATGGTTTCAGTTTTTCACCATTGAGGATGGTGTTGGCTGTGGGTTTGTCATATATGACCTTTATTATGTTAAGGAAAGTTCCCTCTATGCCTACTTTCTGGAGTAGTTGCCTTTAAAATTGGGTTTGAAATGCTTCAATTAAATGGCTTCATTAAGAAAAGTGAGACCCTAAATACCCAATAAAAGGGAGCAGGACTCCTTTGAGCAATGGGTAATTCTAGGACTGAGGCAGAGAATATACAAGGCGAACCTAGGAATATTTTAGTGCCTGAAAGTAAGAAAGTGTTAAAAAACTATTGAGAACATGTCAAGTGGATACAAGAGCTAAACTGATGAGTCTGGCTAAATTTGAGACAATTTGAGCATAAAAAATAATGATGGCAATGGAGTATAATACAAGTAAAACAATATATGAACTTATAACAATACCAAAAAATGGGAGAGGGGGATGGATGCTTTTCTTCATAGAAGAATGCCAGCTAGTACATGTGGAAGAAATGATAATGTTAGAATATAACCATTTAGATACCACCAATATAATAATTCAGGCAAGGATTATCAAGGATGCTAAAATTACTTGGTGAAATAGGGAGCAGCATATTTCATGGTCTCAAAATATCACCCTAGTGATTGCTTGTTAAATGACAGAGAAAGGGTACTTTCATAATGAAAATATTGGGCACTAATCTGACCTGAATCAAATATTTAAACTTGGGCCCTCATTAATAAAACACATGTGACTCAGGAATTTACACAACATCACCTATGCAGTATTCTTACCAAAAATGTTTACTCTGAATTTAATCATGAAAAATCAGGCAAATCCAGAATATGGGACATTGTACTAGTCAACTGACCAAAATTATTAGGAGATTGTTCTAGGTTGAAGGAGATTATTTTGGTTTAATAGGAACCAAATGCAGTACATGTACTCTGGATTCTGGACAGGGGGAAAAACAGATATAAAGGACATTTGGGAAAATTTGAAGATGAATTTTATATTAGACAACATTATTAAATCCATGTTAAATTTCTTGACATTGTAATAACATTGTGGTTATATAGGATAATGCTCTTGTTCATAGGAGATAGACGCTGAGGTATTTAGAGGTGAAGTGTCATGGTTTCTGCTATGTACTACACATAGTTCAGAAACCAGAGGGGAGTGAGAAAATGTAGCAAAAATGCTAACTAATATTTATTCAAAATTATCTTTATTTAAATTACTTTTTATTATTTAAATTGCATTTGTTTTGTTTTGTAATAACATTATTGCAAACACTTATCGTACAACTACTACGTCTAAAGACCTTTGCTAAGTATTAGATCACTAAGAAGCATAAACCGTAGAATCCAGTTCTCAAGAAGGCATTTATTTGCATGGCAAACATTTCCCTATTACTATATGTTAGATACTAAATAGATAACTCCAGAAATAGGTACTGGAAGAGTTCAGAGGAGAAAGCAGTTTCTTGAGCTGAACTAATTTGATACGCTACAAGTAGTAAGTGAGTCCTGAAGGAATTACCACCATTTACTATGCTTAAAACTCCAACTAAAAACTTATACTCACCTTTCATGATAAAATCTCTGAAATACAAATTCTGATGAGCTCACCCTTACAAAATTCCAAATGTATTGTTTTATTCCTAAAATCTTCTCTCATACTTTCTCTGATCAAATATAGAAAGAATAAAAGTAAAGAGTGAGTCTTCTAATCCATTGGTGTCTGGATAACCCTCACAAATGGACTTATTTCCCATCTGGTAAGAGATATGCAGCAGGTTGTTCTGACACTTTGTTGGATCTTAGCAACATTTCCTCCCGTCTGTGCTTTCCCTTTATCACGAGAGACTAGAAGCCTACAAACTGCATTTCTCTGATTCCCTTGCCATCTGGCTTCTAATTAGATTCTTCCAATAGAAGACACTGAAGGCATATTGGAGGGCTGGAGAAAAGAAGTCAGTCCCCCTGGTTGATTCCTCAGACAACAGAAGTCCAGGCTCTTGAGGTCCTGCTCAGGTAGAGTTCCACATGGTGCAGTGGCAGCAAAGACACAGCAGCCTCCACAGCACGGGGCTACCTGCTCTGGTTCTGGTAGGGGTGGCATGGCAGCTGTAGACACCAATGCCTCAGTAGCATAGCCCTGTGGCCTTGGGCTCCGACAGTGTCTGTGATGATAATAGCTGAGTATGTCTTTGGACTTACAGCAGCAACAACAGAAGAGCAGTGTCTTAGCTTTCTGCCAAGTAGCAGAAATGGGTTTCCAATAATGGCAGTGGATGCTCCAGCAACCTCAGTGACACAGCGGGGGCTTTGGGTACCACAATTTACCCTTTTGCTCCTTCAGTCCTATTAGAAAATAGAGGCTTCCTATCATTACCAATATCTGAACAAACTAAACTTTTATTTTTCTCCTCTAGTCAGTCTAACACTTTGGAAATGCTGTATTAAATTCTTCCTACTTGGAATTCCCAGAGCCATTCCTGCTTCGTTTTTGATTTGAACTGAACATTGACTGACACATCAGTGACTTTAAGGATTTGTGTATAATTGGGCTTCAGGACTTGGGGTCCTGGGAGCAGCAGATTTTAGGTTTAATCTAATACATTTATCTTTATGACTGCCTCTTAAATGTGTTTAAGAAATTGAAATTTGATTCACTCATTTAGATGGTTTCCTGATACCTTTTCTGCTGATGGCAGCAACAGCATGAGGTATCAGGAAAGCTTTGAAGCATGGGAGCAGCAGAAGTGGTGGTGGTTGGTTTTGCTGGATGATACCTGTATAACTTTGGGAATTACTCCTGACAACATGTATTTAGCACCTCCAAAGTGCCAGTACTGAACTACATGACTTCACATGTGTTACCTCATTTGTCCTCCCCGGCCCCGTGCCAAAAAAACCCTCAAATCCCTAGTCTAGTGAGTATTATCATTTCCTCCTTAGGAGAAAGATATTTTGGCCACCCGCATTAGAATATCTTGGGGTGCCTATTAACAATCAGGTTCCAGGAACTTACACTACACTTACTAATCAAGAATCTCTGTGGGTGGCACCTGGGTGTCCTAGGTGATTCTTATGCATCCCCCAAATTTGAGAAGCACCATCAGAGAGAAGTAACTTGCTGAAGGTCAGAGTATTAGAGATAACATTTGAACTTGTTGGTCTGACTTGAAATCCGACGTTTATCCCACTCACCCCACTTACATAGTCCCATCATCTAAGGGAAGGAATTGTTGAGCAAAGATGAGAGGCCACATTCTCTCAACTATTATATTAATGTTCTACATTTGATGAATATTTTGAGGTTCTGAGGTATGTTCATCCAGCTTTCCCATTTAACAAAGCATAATATGATTTGATTAAACGAAGGCTTTTTCTTCAAATTTATTCCGAGTACTGTTTCATATTTCTCCTCTCTTGGCAAGTGATGAAACAGCTCAAATTATCTATCATTAAATATATTATGAGAATATACCCCATGTCAATTTACTACATTTACTAGTTCTGAAATGGAGGGCAATTTACCTCCAACAACCTGCTTGTTATTTGTTATTTTGACTTTTCTTCTAGTATCTCATCTAATTTAACAACCTTGATTCATTTCAATTCAGCAGGCATTTATTGACAGTCTATGTTTTTCACACTGTCTTAGGCCCTGTGGGAGATAAAGACTCTGCCCCCAATGGAGCATGTTCTCCAAAGCTCCTCTTGGCGTGGCCTCATATCCATGCTATGCTGCTTTTGGAGTGAAATCAATAAAAATCACCCTTTCATCTTTAAAATTATCCAGATTGACAGCATATGGCTCAGCTATTTCTCAATTAAGAGGTCATTGAGGGCTTCCCTGGTGGCGCAGTGGTTAAGTATCCACCTGCCAATGCAGGGGATACAGGTTCGATCCCTGGTCCGGGAAGATCCCACATGCCACGGAGCAACTAAGCCCGTGCGGCACAACTACTGAGCCTGTGCTCTAGAGCCTGCGAGCCACAACTACTGAAGCCTGCGTGCTTAGAGCCTGTGTTCTGCAACAAGAGGAGCCACCACAATGAGAAGCCCATGCACCGCAACGAAGAGTATCTGCCGCTCGCAGCAACTAAAGAAAGCCCGCGCGCAACGAAGCAGCCAAAAAAAAAAGGTCAGTGAAAATGTCATAAAATATGCTAGGCAAGGAAGTTGAAGTTTCCAATGTTAAATGTAATTGATGTTGAAGATGTTGCAAAACAAATTTCTTCTTAAGACATATTTCCCAGGAGTGGGACCACAAGCTGATTCACTTCGCTTTCCAGTGTGTTAAGGTAAGCAGTCTTTTCCGAATCAGAAATTCCCATTTTAAAGGAAAGTCTCATTTTGAAGGAAGAGATTTCAACAGTACCTTACCTTCTAGAGCTGTTGGGATGATTAAAAGAGGTTTTGCATTAAAAATGCTCAGGATAGTTTCCACCTAAAAGTAAGAGCTCAGTAAGTGTGAGTGAGTTACTTTAAAATTGAGGGCTGTGCTTGATAGGAAGCATTTTTAAAATGCAGGAACAAACTTATAAAACATTTAGTACACGTTTCAACACACATTTATGGAATGTGCTTATGGGAGAGAATAAAAATAAGACCTGGTTTTAACTTACTATCAAGTTGCTTACCATCTAGATTTATACAAATATATACATAAATATTACCTAAAGCATTATTTTTAATGATCGTAAATGAGGACATGTCCAAATAGTGATGATGATGATAAAGATGATGATGATGATAAACAAAACAAGGACAATATATTTTTATATGGCTTTATAGCTTAAAGTGCTTTCACAAACATTTTCTCACTTAATCCTCACAATAATTGTGTGAGACAAATATTCTTTAATTGAGATAACTGAGCATTGATGAATTGATTTGTCTGTGGTTCAGAGCTTTGAGGGGACAGAGCTAGGACAAAAATCCAGTTTATTCCAAGGTTAAATCTGGACAAATAATATGAGAGAGAGGTATGAACTGTCCCTTGGATTTTAAGGGACAGTTCTAAGAAAAAAATGGAGTCCATTTGTTCAGATTAAAGAGTTAGGCTTTTTAATTTGCCAAAGGATGTACATACAAAGAAGTGATCTTGTTCTCTGGGCTTTTTACATCGTCTAACAAATCATCCTACACTGCCTGTTAATAAACCAACATAAAATTCCTAACTCATATTCAAGTATGATTGATGGTTGTGTGATATTATTATGAAAACAGTAAGTTAATATCATTAATTAGTCCATACTATCTCAACTCAGTCTACTAATTGGAAAATGAACTTGGAAATGTTGGTCAAAAATAAATTACACCAATACAGTCATACAGTTTTGGACCTAGTTAAAAGAATTAAACATTTAAATCATTATATTTTCTAATTAAGCATCATCCTAGGACACCCTTAGAGAAAACACTGAAAGGAAGGAAACGCTGTTTGACTTTCAAGCCAATAGTATTTAAACTATGGCTAGGAAAGAGGGAGGGAGGGAGGGAAAGGGGGGGGAGAGAGAGAGAGGAAGAGATAGAGGTAGATTGAGGAGGGGATGGAGGGAGAGGGAGAGAAGGAAAGAGAGAGAAAATATTTAGCTTTTAAAGTCATATTCCATGATGCCTATGATGTAGATGTTTAAGACTGAGTTTCTGGAGAAAACGTACAACTAAATAATAGTACCATGGCTTTTACTTTAAACTAGTAGAGAACTTCTGTAAAAATATTACAGAGAATAGATGGCATTTTTAATTCTCCCCTATGTTTAGCCTACCTGAAACAATAGCAGAATAAACAGTTAACCTCCCTTCACAATAAAATTAAGAAATAATTATAAATTCACCAACTATGAAGACAATTTGCCAATAATGGACACAGCAGCTAAAAACTGATATATGATTCAAATGTAAGTTAAAACCCATGTGATCCAGCCTTCGAGCAGTATCTCAGTCTAGCAGCCAGAAACAATTAAAAATTAATTCATTACTAAACTATTTTCTTTCAGAAAAGTCTAGCTCTTCCATTTGTAATCTGAATTTCTTTAATCCCTTCTAAACTCTTAGAAGACTTCAGTTCTACAGTTGGCCCCTCTCTTTCCTGCATCCCCATCTCTAATGGGATAAATCTAGTAAGCATACGAACAAGTTAGTGCTAACATCTTAATATGCTCTTGATCCCACAACCCTCTCCAACTGTGCCTCATTTCTTCACTTTTCTCCTAGAAACATTATTTTCTTAGTTCTCCTCACACCCCAGCTTTACTGAGATATAATTGGCATATGACATCATGTAAGTTTAAAGCGTACAAGGTGATAATTTGATACACATATATTGTGAAATGTTTACAACAATAAGGTCAGTTAACACATTCTTCACATAGTTACCATTTTGTTATTGTTGTTATGGTGAGAATATTAAAGCTCTACTTTCAAAGCAACTTTCAAGAAAATAATACATATTGTTAACTATAGTCACCATGCTGTACGGTATCGGTAACTATAGCCACCATGCTGCACCTGGAACTTAATCATCTTATAATTGAAAATGTTTACCCTTTGACTAATATTTCCCCATTCCCTCCAATTCTCATCCCCTAGCAACCACAGTTCTACAGTCTGCTTCTATGAGTTCAACTTTTTTAGATTCTACAGATAAGTGCGATCATACAGTGTTTGTCTTTGTGTGACTTGTTTCACTTAGCATAATGTGCTCAAATTCCATCCATATTGTCACAAATGGCAGGATTTCCTTCCTTTTTATGGATGAATAATATTTCATTGTGTATATATTACTGTTACTGAAACGCAAGTCCATGTGCCCAGTGCACAGTGAGGCCAAACAATACCAAAACGTCAGAGTTTGGAACAGAGAAAAGTTTATTGCAGGGCCGTGCAAGGAGATGGGTGGCTCATGCCTTAAAAACCCCAAACTCCCTGAGAGCTTTCAGCAAAGCCCTTTTATAGGAAAAGTGAGAGAGGGGAGTGGTTAGTTGTTGCAAACTTCTTGATGTCAGATCCTTTGTTCTTGAGTTCAGGTCATGGTCAGGTAATGATGTTCCTGTAAATCTTCACCAAGCAAATGTTATTCTCTGTTCTGACAAGAAAGGGCAAGGTTCCAAGGCACAACTTTCACCCTCCGAGGTCCAGATCCTGGCTGAAGAGGCAGATCTCAGCTGGTGGCTCCCTCAGGGCCAGGTCCCCAGACCCTGCCCAGCCACCATCACTGAGGGAGCCAGGTGCCCAGGACCCAACCAGCCCTCAGGCTCCCCAGGCCACCCAAATGGCGAGGGCCAGGTCCCACAGACTGCATCCTATGCAAACTGCCGCTGTCATTAGCTTGCAGAGGCAGGGATGGGGGATAGGTTCACTGCCCCCTCAAGGCCTGGGCCCGGCCAGTGGGCGGCCTTGGCGAGGGCTCTGGAGCCCTGCAGGGCACAGCCCCCAGCCTGTTCCCTGGGCCCCACTAGCTCACCCACTGGCCCGAGGCCAGGTGAGCTGGAGGGCTCCAGGGAGAAGGCTGGGATCTGTCTCTTACCTCACTCTCTGCCTGACAACCACCACTCCACCGACCGTTGGCTGAACAGGCCCACAAACTGTTGCTCACTGACAGTTGCTTGCTTGGGGGAGAGGCCTACTGCAGCACCGACCAATGGCTGAGCAACGATTAGTGGTCTTGAGGTAACCATTACCTGGTAACGGTGTGCGGGGTATCGGCGCACAGCAACAGCTGCCTGCTAAGGGCTGTACATGGCTGTGCTCTATTATATTACCACATCTTCTTTATCCATTCACCCATCAACAGGCACTTAGGTTGTTTTGATGCCTTGGCTATTATGAATAAAGCTGCAATGAACATGGGGGTAAAGATATCTCTTTGAGATAGTGATTTCACTTCCTTGGAATATATACCCAGACATGGGATTGCTGGATCATATGGTAGTTTTATTTTCAATTTTTGAGGAACCTCCATATTGCTTTCCATAGTGGCTGCACCAATTTACATTCCCACCAATAGTGCACCATAGTCTAGTCAGCACTTTTTATCTCTTGTGATTTTGATGATAGCCATTCTAACAGGTGTTAAGTGATATCTCATTATGGCTTTGATTTGCATTTCCCCAAGGATTAGTGATGTTGAGCACCTTTCCATATACCTGTTGGCTATTTGTATGTCTTCTCTGGAAAAAATGTCTATTCAGTTCCTCTGCCTATATTTTAACAGGATCTTTTTTTTTTTTTTTTTTTTTACTATTGAGTTGTGTGAGTTCTTTATATATTTTGGATATTAATCCTTATAAGATATATGGTTTGCAAACATTTTTCCCATTCTGTAAGTTGCCTTTTCGCTTTGTTGATGGTTTCTTTTGCTGTGCAGAAGCTTTTAGTTTGATGCAGTCCCAGTTGTTTATTTTTATTTTTGTTGCCTTTGCTTTTGGTGTCAAATCCAAAAAAACATTGCCAAGACCAATGTAAAGTAGCTTACCCTATGGTCTCTTCTAGGAATTTTATGGTTTTAGGTCTTAAAGTCCTTAATCCATTTCCAGTTAATTTTTGTGAGTGGTATGAGTTAGTGTCCAATTTAATTCTTTTGCATGTGAATATCCAGTTTTCCCAGGACCGCTTGTTGAAGAGACTATCCTATCTGCATTGATTATTCTTGGCTACCCTGTCAAATGTTATTTGAACATATATGCATGGGTTTATTTTGAGGCTCTTGATTCCGTTCCATTGATCTATGTGTCTTTTTCTATGCCAGTACCATACTGTTTTGATTACTATAGCTTCATGATACAATTTGAAATTGGGAAGCTTGATATCTCTAGATTTGTCTTTCTCAAGATTGCTTTGGCTATTTGGGGTCTTTTTTGATTACACACAAATTTTAGGATTGTTTTTTCTATATCTGTGAAAAATGCCATTGGAATTTTGATAGAAATTGCATTGAATCTATAGATGGCTTTGAGTAGTATGACATTTTAATAATATTTACTTTCTGATCCATGAACATGAGATTCTTTTTGTGGAGTCTTTAGGACTTTCTATATGCAAGATCATGTCATCAGTAAACAGACAATTTTACTTGTTCCTTTTCAGTTTAAATGACTTTTACTTCTTTTTCTTTCCTAATTCCTCTGATTAGGACTTCCAGTACTATGTTGAATAGGAGTGGTGAGAGTAGACACCCTTTTCTTTTGATCTTAGAGGAAAAGGTTTCAACATTTTACCATTTAGTATGATGTTAGCTGTGGGTTTGTCATACTATATATGGCCTTTATTATGTAGGAGTACGTTCCTTCCATATCCAATTTTTTGAGAATTTTATCATGAAAACATGTTGAATTTTGTCAAATATTTTTTTCCTGCATCTATTGACATGATTATATGATTTTTGTCTTTCATTCTATTAATGTGGTGCATTATATTTATTGATTCATGTATGTTGAACCGTCCTTGCATCCAAGGATAAATCCCCCTTAATGAACTCTTGAATTTGGCTTGCTAGTATTTTGTTGAGAATTTTTGCATCTATATCCATAAGGGATATTGGCCTGTAGTTTTCTTTTCTTGTAGTATCCTTATCTGGTTTTGGTATCAGGGTAGTGCTGGCCTTGTAAAATAAGTTTGGGGGTTTCCCTCCTCTTCAGTTTTTGGAAACAGTTTGAGAAGGGTAAGTATTAATTCTTTAAGTTTCTGGTAGAATTCACCTGTGAGACCATCTGATCCTGGACTTTACTTTGTTCATATGCTCCTGGATTGATCCCATTAAAGGGCAGGGGTTGGGGACACATGATGTAGGAAAGAGAGGGTAACTGTAGGACTGAAGTTTTCAAAGAAGATAGAGGGGATTAGAGAAATTCAGATTACAAACAGAGGAGCTAGAGTTTTCTGAAAGAAAAAAGTTTAATTGAATTAATTATTGATTGTTTCTGGATGCTGGACTGAGATGCTACTTCAAGGCTGGGCCACATGGACTTGAGCTTCACCATCTGGCCTCTGCTCCCTCTCCCACTCACCTTGTGCTACTTTGCCCTCACCTCTTTGTCCACCCGGCCACACTGAGACATTCCTCATACCAGTTCACTACTCAGATAAGGCAAGTTATTTCCTGTTTTAGGGTTCATGCCCTCTGACAGGAACACCCCTTACCTAGCTTTACAAAAGGAAGCTTTCTTTAATCCTTCAGGCTGCAGTTCAAATGTTACTTTTTCCAAGAGTACTTCATTGACCCCCTCAACTGCCCTCTGTCTCATCACTTCCATCTTACCATCTTGTTTATTTCCTTTTTAAAATTTACCACAAGCTGAAGCTAGTGTTGTTTGTTTGTATGTTTGTTTATTTATTAACTATCTTCACCAACTAGAATGTGAGCTTGAGGAAGGAAACTTGATGAATATGTTTACTGCTCTACCCTGCAGTGTCTAATATATAGAAGATACGTATAGAAGATAATAGATATTTGACAAACAAATAAATGGAAGAAAAACACATCCTTTGTGACACTTTGTAAAATCACCTTTGCTGGTTTCTCTCCTCCCATTTTCTTCCTTCTGTTACCACATTTTCAGTCTGGTTGATTGCTTCTATTCTCTTGTTGCTCATTATGGACATGTAGAAATTGGTCTAGCAAAAATCAGACTCTACTCAAAGTGCAGGAAATCAGGGGTCGGAGTGGACCTGTGTTTGGAAGGGAGCTTGAACATGTTAATCAATTGACTCCCTTCATAGACTCATATTTTTTTAAACCTAAACAATGGTAAAAAATTCCTAAACACAGTGAGCTTGTCCTAAAAGCTCTAAAGAAAGAGTCTCTTACTAGGAATGAGGATGATCAGAGTGTGAGTCGGCCTAAGGAGAAGCAGGAAACATTTCCTTAGGATCCCAGTTTCATACCATTAGAAATACATGCCATCTTCCCTTTTCTTGAGATAGCCTCTGATCCAAGATACATGAACTGGGGTGAGGCAGAGTAGAAGAGAGGGAGAAGCAACAATCAGCTTTTTATTATAAGTTCCCTTCAGATTCAGCTGAACAGAGATAAATAACACTAAACTACAAAGAGGGCCTGGGAGCTTTGAATAATCTTCTTAACTCTAAAAGTGGGAATTTTGAAAACTGAGGAATGATATTCCCCTAAGAAAGAGGACACTGTTCTAAGCTCATCCATGACCCCAACTGCTATTTTTAGCAAATAATAGGACCAGAGAGAAATGCCTACATTCAGGGATAAATAATAATCTACACATAAGATGGGAATATATCTCATTACTATAAACAGTAACAGGGGAAGGACTGACCAAAGCCAAGAGAAAAGAGAAAGAAATGAGGTAAAAAGATTTAATAGAAGGAGGGAATTCATCATTATCTTTAGATGATGTAGTGGGATGAATAATGACAACCCTCTGTGTTACTTTACTTGGCAAAAGGGACTTTGCAGACATGAGTAAGTTAAGGATTATGAGATGCAGAGATTATATTAGATTACCCAGGTGGGCCTAAGTAATCACAAGGGTCCTTAAAAGAGGGATGCAATACAGGTAAGGAAAACATGTAAAGATGGAAGTAGATGTCAGAGAAGAAGAAAGATGCTATACTGTCGGCTTTGAAGATGGAGGAAAGGGCCATGAGCACGGAATGTAGGTGGCCTCTAGAAGCTGGAAAAGGCAAGGAAACAAATCCTTCCCTTGAGCCCTCAAAAGGAATGCAGCCCTGTGGGCTTCTGTGCTCCAGAACTGCTAAAATTTTTGTTGCTTTAAGCCACTAAGTTTACGGTAATTGGTTACAGGGGCAATAGGAAACTAATACAGATGATGTGTTTATAAACCTGGAAAGCCCAAGATGATTAATTTTCAGACTCTCTTAGAGATGAAAAAGTTCATTAAAATATTTCTACTTATAAATCAATGTGCAGAAATCAATAGCTTTTCTATATATCAACAGTAGCCACTTAGAAAATATAATGAAAGAACAGATCTGATTTACTACATCCACAGGGGGAAAAAAGTTCCTTGAAATAAACAGTCTAGAAATGGGATACCTCAGTGGTTCTTAATGTTGGCTGCATATTATTATAATAATCTGGGAGAATTAAAAAATCCTGATATTCAGACTGTACCCCAGACAAATAAATGGGAATTTCTAGGGGAGAGTCTTGACATTGATATGTTCCTAAAAGCTCCCCAGAGATTTCAATGTGCAGCCAGATTTAAGAACCATTGGTAAACTGTATTTTGCCTTGGGGGTAGGGGTTGCATGGAGTTATAGTCAATTAAGATAGAATAGTCAAGCCCACACTTGAGGATTGAGCATCTGGACTGAGATGCTGATCACAGCAATAAAAGGAGATGAATTCAATAGGTGCTTTGCAGGCAACACTGAAAGGACTTGGCAACAAATTCAATGTGGAAAATGAACAAGAAGGCTAATTCAATGATTATTCAAAGGCTTCACAATGGGCAGAATTTTATGTCACTAATTCAAACAACTATGTATGGGGATAGATGTCCAGATTGAAGGAAGAAAACATGCTGACATGTGGAAACTGAAGCGACGGTGAGGAAAACACATTCATTCTTTAAGCAACTGACAATAGGCATTTGAGATCTCAGGAAAATTGGCAAGCCTAGAGACAAAAATTTAGGCATCACTAGCTCAGACATGAAACAGCAAGAGAGAGAGAAAAACAGCTTCACAGGAAAGCCTGTAAGAAAAGAAAGAGGAAACATAACCAAAGGAGAAAAATGAGTAGAAATAATAGAAGGTATGCTACTGCTACATAGAAGTGCTATAACTAAAAGAAAATATGATTTTGGAAAGAGGTGTTTTTCAGGTTCAAAAATCAAAAATTAAAATAAATCTTAAAAAGTAAAGGAGGCTAGGGAAAGTCCTTTGGATCCACCACTAGCAAAGCTACAAGTTAAGTGACATTAAGAATAGATGAGAATGTGAAATCTATCTACTGAAAGTACAAAGCATATTTGGAAATATTGATGATTTTAGCCAATCGAATCTAAGTTAAGAGAAATGATGCTCCTTCCTAATTGACCAATTAAATTCAATAAATATGTATTGAGCATGAAACACAGTGCTTAGTGCTATGGAAAATACTGAATTTTGAAAGCATCATTCACGATGCCATAAAGCACTTATATTTTGGAATGCGATATTTCAGTTGCTTTGATGGATATTTTGGTGGCTTTGTAGGTCACTAGTCACTTTGAATAAATATCAGTGGGAAAGTGCTGGCATGTGCCAAAAGCCCAAATGTAATCAAAATTCTGTCTCATCTGTTGCATCCTAAAACTACCTCAAGACATGCAATATTTATTTTCTTTGAAATAACAACTTTTTTGACCATAGTTTAAAAATGCACTTTTAGTATTTCTGAAGATGTTTTCTGTGGGCATGTCTAACAAATTTACACTCTTGGCAGATAAAATTAGGGCTAGAAAGATTAGATGACTTGGCTAGGGTCAAGTAGCATTTGGGAAGAGAAAGATCAGATTCCCAGACCTTTTAACTGGCCTAAAAATTGTTCTTATATTTTGGTAATACATAAAGAAATACATAACATTCAGAGACCCCATCCCAATTTATAATGGTCCAAACCCAGTAAAAGTTTATTTTTTCTCATGAGAAAGCCAAAGGTAGGTATGCTTGGTCAGTAGGAGTCTGACCTCCCTGTTGATGACTCAGGGACCCAGGCTCCTTCCAAATTGTGACTTCCCCATTCTGCAGGTCCTATGGTCATGCTATCTTCTGTAGTCAGTTGACGGAAGGGGAAGCAGAGTGGTAAGCAGGCACACCCATTTCCAAAAAGCCTTGCCTGGAAAGTGATATAAATCACTTCTTACCACATTCCTTTGATGATAATTATTTACATGGCCACAACTCGATGCAAGGTGGGTTTTGTGAGAGAATGGATTTTAAGAATAAAAGGCAGCCTCTCCCATACGTTACAAATGAGACTTTAAAAATCAATAATTTAATTCAACATTTTAACAGTAATTCTGAGTCGACACATCTAGAAGCTAGTTGCTAAGGGAGATCACTGCATGATCACTAAGCCCCTCTGGTTGTTTGGTTTCATTTTACAAATATAATGAAACCTGATTTTTTTTTAGTGGCACTTCTGGCCTAGTATCTAATTTATTGATATGCACAATTACTCACTGTCTGCTTGAATACAGTATACATAGTAACATAAATTCTGCAAGTGTCATATCACTACTGTAATTACTTGTCATGTTCTCACCTTTTCCTTGGCCTGTCAATGCTTTAATCATGCAAGAGAGATATTTGTGTTGAACTTTTATGTAAGCAGTTTCATTAACAATAATAAAATACATCTCTCATCCGATTTGTTTTGGATAGGGGAGGACCAGCATGGATTTTCTATAGCTGGTAAAGTGCAGGTCTGAAGGACAAGTAGCAGAGACCGACACTGAGGTTATTGAACAAGCGTCTGTGTATCTGTGCTGTCATTGGCCCCGGGTGCTTGGCTCTGCAGTTCTGCATTGTGACACAGTAGATGCCAATTTTAATAAGGAAAAGAAAGACAAGTAGTGCTAATGTGCAAATATCTGAAGCATTCTAGTGGAGCTGAGCTAATTAAATTGCTTATTATACTGAAGACTGAAGCAGAAGGAAGAGAGAAGCAAGAAATATTCCCCAAAGCAGATCTCATCATAGACTTACAGCCTCCAGGTAGAATATATATCCCGAGTACTTTTTCCAAGCAGGAGTAGATACTGCTGGGTTTTATCCTTGCATGTCGGCAACTGCAGAGTGAGGGGGGATACTCATGGTTGCTCCCCACGGGTGGGGGAAAAAAATATTCATTATGATTCCCCTTTTCACTGCATCTATGCAGATGTATTTAATTTAGCAGAATGAAATGAGTTGAAAGGAAAATAGAAATTGTGATAAAAATATTTTGGTATTACATGACAGCCTTTATTTTCAGAGAATTGTAGCCTCTCAGGAACTCTGAACTTGATTTCTTCTCTCAGTCAGAGAATGTGACTGTGAGGGCTGGAAAGGAAATATTTTGAGCATATCCTTTGGCCTACTAGATTCCTTGTCCATAAAATGAAAATAATAGTGTTAAGAAAGTTCATGGAGGAGAGTTATAATAGAGAAGAGGATGAGCAATATTGAATTTCCAGTTTTAAGGTAGAACCTGAGGCCAGCTATAATCTGATTTTTCTTATTTTTCCAGGGGTTTAAAAAAAATTTCTCCTTAACATTCTGCATTTCATTGTGCTTTAGAGCGTATTCCAGTCATCAACTTGTTGCCCCTCAGTTCCAAATCCACCTTTCTTTGTCTTTAGTAATACCTGGCAACCCTGGGCTGGTATATTGTATACATTCCTCCTTTGCCAGCTGGAACAAAGCTAGCGCTTGTCAGTAGAGGGCACTGGAGGAACGCTGCAAGATGAAGGGGGTGTTCATTGATTCTGGTGCTTTTCTTACTCCTATGGCAGTGGGCAGCTTGTCAGTGAATCTCAGCACAGCCACCACCCTGAAGAGCTTCTCAGGAAGTCCCGCTGGTACTTACGCAGGCACTTCCTACTTGCTAACATTGACCAGTATCACCTCAGCAAACATCTTCCCACTCCAAGGAGCCACAGTCACACTGCTCCAAGGAGATCTGGCTCTTAGCCTTGGGGGAGGCAGGACCTTTCCATTGTTCCTTCCTCGAGTGCTCTCTCAGCCTAAGGTAGTGGCTGTTTCTTAGGTTTGCCGTTCATTTATTCTTTAGCATTTACTTTCCCCCTATTAATAGTTAATCCCCTTTCACGTGATCAAAGTTCTTGTTATTAGGTTTTTTTTCTGTGCAAATCACTCATGTAACTTTTGTCTTCTGACAGACCCTGACAGATACAGAGTGCTTCTAGAATTTTCTTTTGTGACTAGGGTTGTCTGAGCAGGGACTTTGGGATGTGCTTAGGATACTGGGAAAAGCACATGCAGTTGGTTCTAAATTCTATCCTTGTCACCAAGATGCCTTGGTACCTGGATCTAGTGGCAGGACCGTTTGATGTTGATGAATGGGTCTTATGCATTATTAAATATTAAGAACCTATCAGGAGGAGGTTAAGAAAAAAAACCCCACTGGATAAGATGGCAGGGGAAAATTTTATATCTAGGCTTGCACTTCTCAACTCTCTTGTCAAATGGCCCTGCTGCTCTATGTCGTGTGGTGCATAGCGACAGGAAGAAAGTGAAATGGGGATAGAGAAAGATGTTGCAATGAATATATTTTGTTCCTTCTTTTTGAGTTAAGCCTGTTCATCCCATTATCTCCTTCCATTGAACTGGTGAACACTCCAAACAATCTGAAATACAGAGTGTTCCCTGTCATCACTGTTTATCCTGATGACAACTAGGTGACCCAAGTCATGTAATTTGCCCTCAAGATTGAGCATTACAGCAAAGATAGTGCAGTATCTGAAATGTATAGCAGAGTGATTTTTGTAAATGACATGACATAGTGACAGTCTATCTTTTCAGGGTATTGCAAGCAAAAAAAGTCAAATACCAAAGAAGGGATTTACTAAGAAGTATAGATCACATTTATGAGGAAAGCATAAAACTATTATCTATTTCTGTATAAAAATTATCCCAAATCTTAGCAGCTTAAATCTGTAACAATTATTAATTACCTAACAGTTTCCGAGGGCCAGGCATTTTGGAGAAGCTCAGCTGGATGTTTCTGGCTTGGGGTTTCTTATGAGGTTACATTTAAGATGTTGGCTGGGGTCATAGTTATTTAAAGGCTTCACTGGGGTTAAACGATTTGATTCCAAGATGGCTCATTGCATGACTGGCAAGTTGATGTAGGTTGTTGACAGGAGGCCACAGTTGCTCATTAACTGGACCTCTCCATAGGCTACTGTAGTGTCCTCACAACATGGTGACTGGCTTCCCTCAGAACGAGTAATCCAAGAGGGAGCAAGGATAAAGCCTTTGAAGTTACATACTGTCACCTCTGCTGTATTCTGGGGTCACTCAGAACAACCCTGGTAAAATGTGGGAGAGAGCTGTACCAAGGCATTAATTCCAGGAGGTGCAGATCATTAGCGACATATCTTAGAGGGTGGTTACCACTCGTATTTAAAGAAGAGATGAACACAGTAAGAAAATTACAATGTTTCTGGATGGGAAGACCAATACTCTTCAAAATGTCAATTCTCCTTATATTCATATATTAAGTTAATACTATTCCAATCAAATTGTTTCTTTTTGGTCAAAGATTTTGACAAATTGGATATACTAGTTCATCTGGAAAAGTAAATGCATTAGACATATAGTCTTTAAATTCTGAAAAAAGGATAATTCGGTGGGCATTTGCTCTATTAAGCTGTTAAGTTTTTAAAAAGGTACAGTAATTAAAACATTGTATGGATCAGGACATGCTGGACATTAAAACATGCTGGATCAGGAATGATTTAATAACCTGGTTAAAACTGTAATAAGGGGTCTGACTCTGTTTCTGATGTTTGCAGACAGTTTGAAGCCCCACCAATCTCTTCTCCCCTTCTGCCTTACATCTAGGCAAACTGATAAGAGAGCCCAGGTGTTCCCTTCTTTGGCATCAGCATGAAGTTGAAACCACAGAAGATTCTGCCTGTCCATGGGAAACCCTCACCCTGGCCCCATCCCTAACCACCATAAAAACCATCGTTATGTACTGAATTGCATCCCCTCTACCAAATTTGTGTATTAATATCCTAAACCCTACTACCTCAGAATGTGAACTTGCTTGGAGATAGGTTTTTTTTTACAGAGGTAATCAAGTTAAAATAAGATTATTAGAGTGGGCTTTAATCTACCATGACTGGTGTCCCTATAAGAAGGAGAAATTTAGACTCAGACAGACAGAGAGAATGCCATGTGAAGATGAATATGGCCATCCACAAGCCCAGGAGAGAGGCCTGGAACAGATCCTGCCCTCAAGGCCCTCAGAAGAAACCCACCCTGCCGACATCTTGATCTCAGACTTCTAGCCTCCAGAAATATGACACAATACATTTCTGTTGTTTAAGCCAAAGGTCCCCAACCTTTTTGGCACCAGGGACCGGTTTCGTGGAAGACAATTTTTCCACGGACCAGGGGGGTGTGGGGGGATGGTTTCGGGATGATTCAAGCACATTACATTTATTGTGCACTTTATTTCTATTATTATTACATTGTAATATATAATGAAATAATTATATAACTCACCATATTGCTGACAGGAGGCGGAGCTCAGGAGGTAATGCAAGTGATGGGAAGCAGCTGTAAATACAGATGAGGCTTCACTCACTCGCCTGCCGCTCACCTCCTGCTGTATGGCCTGGTTCCTAATAGGCCACGGACCAACAGCAGTCCGTGGCCTAAGGGTTGGGGACCCCTGGTTTAAGCCACCCAGTGTGTGGTGCTTTGTTACAGCACACGTAGCAAACTAATACAGACTTACTGCCAGCACCATTTCCCTGTTCCTGAGGCCATCGTTGGACCTGCTTTGGACCCTATTGTGCTCTCTCCAGAAAGCTTCATTGTGTAAATAGTAAATCTTTTCCTATCCTCTTGAGGAGTGTGTGTGTGTGTCTGTTATCATCAGTCTCAGCTTATGAATCACGTTTTGGATGTATGTTGCAGGGAGGGTCTTCCCACTTCTGAAATGACCACAGCAGGAGTCCAATTAAAGGCTCACATGTTGGCAGAGGCAGCATAATAGAGTGGTTTAGAACTTGCCCCAGAGCCAGATGCCTAGGTTCAAATCCAGTTCTACCAGTTACTAACTCCATGACTTTGAGTAATTCAGTAATCCTTATAGGCTGCAGTTTTCTGGTCTTTATAATGGGAATAATAAGAGTAATACTCCATAAGGTTGTTTGGAAATAAAGTAGTTTAACTTTAAGTGTTAAAAAGGTACCTGGCATATAGTTAGCATTTAAATGAGTTTGTTAAATAATATATACACTACCAAATGTAAAATAGATAGCTAGTGGGAAGCAGCTTCATCGCACAGGGAGATCAGCTCAGTGCTTTGTGACCACCTACAGGAGTGGGATAGGGAGGGTGGGAGGGAGATGCAAGAGGGAGAGGATATGGGGATATATGCATACATATAGCTGATTCACTTTGTTATACAGCAGAAATTAACACACCATTGTAAAGCAATTATACTCCAATAAAGATGTTAAAAGAAAAAAAAAGTTAGCATTTAATTGAATTTGTTAAATAAATCTATGAAAATTTAATGAATGATAAATGAAACATTTCAAATCAGCAAATAAAAAATTGATTATTTAATGTTTATTTTTTTAACAAATTTCACATTGTATATACCTCCTTATACAAAAACAAGTTCCAGATGGATTCAATGTGTAATATTAAAAATAAAACCATAAAAGTAATAGAAGAGAGCAGGTAAATATTTTTATTCATATAGTTCCATTCTTTCATAAATAATACATGTGTATGAAATATGTATGAAACTAAATGTATGGAAGTAAAGCAATAGATATGTATTGTTTTATATTGTCAGGGGATGTGGTAAACTGGCTAGATGCTCTCAAGTCCTGTTTCCTTTTCTTGGAGATGCAGAGAGCCTAAATTTCTCAGTCTCCTTTATATCTGACTGGGATCTTGTGACTATGTTCTGGTCAATGGGATCTGTGAAAAAGGGATATAGACTATTTGAAGGCCTGACCACAAATGTTTGTGCAGTCTCCCATAGTCTTTCATTCTCCTGTTTATCTGCCTACAAGCAAAGGACTCTGGCAAGGCAAAAGCTACACAATGAGCAACCATTTCAAGCAGAGCCACTGTATTGTTCTGTGACGTGAATGAGAAATAAACTTTCATGGTGGTAAGCCACTGATATTTTGGGGTTGTTTGGAACAGCAAGTAGCATTACATAGCCTAACTAATTTGGGGGGGTGGCGGGGGTCCATTCAAATACAGGGAAAAATGTTGCCTTATAGAACCAATCTTTGTTAAAGCAAAACAGAGTAAAAGAGTAATTAATTGCAGAAACACTACTGCAAGGTTAAAGATAGCTATGTTGTTGAAGCTGACCTTGGCTAGTAGGGAGTACAAACATACAATAATTAAAATGGAATGTTTATGACCTAATGTCATAAACACTGAATGTCTAAATATCTGAGTTCATTATTGGCAAGTTGGTTTGGGGACAGCAGTGTAGTATAGGGAACTCCAGCTTGTGTGAAAATTAAGCATATGAAGGTCAAGGGCTATCTATAATTTTAGTTGGGGAAGACCCCAAGTCAGAAGCCATCAAAGAATAGACTGCAAGATTTTACCATACAATATTTTTAAAGCCTGCATGGCAAAATCATCATAGCAAGATTAAAAAATAACTGACAAACTGGGAAAATAATTGCATAGTATATAACTAGGTATTTTAGTAGATAAAAATGCTTATAAATAGCTAAGAAAAAATTAATAGCTTAATGGAAAAGTTGACAAAAAAACAAGAAAAAGTATTTCACATACACTTACATACAAAAATGCTATTGACCAACAAACATGGGCTAAAATGTTTACTCTCATTTAGTATCAAAGAAATATAAATTTAAATAATAAACTGAAGATTAAAAATGAATAAAGCTCAGTGTTGACATGGATGTTGGGAAGTAAGCACTCCATACATATATTTTTAGAGGTCTGGTTGTAACTATCCAATATTTTTGGAGGGCAATTTGTGCATATCCTTTCATCTGTCAGGTTTACTTCTACCATTTACACATTTATTTTAAGGAACCCAGTAATTATGTGTAAAATTGTTTACAATAGTGAAAACTAGAAACAAATCAGGTGATTAAATAAGTTATGGGGGATTCTTACAAGAGACTGTCATTCAAATGTCAAACAAAATGAGGTAGGTATTTGTGACTTGATGCAGAAATGTTCCCATAATACATTGTTCAGAGATTGGGGAGGGGCACAAGCAGGCTACAAAACATTTTGGAAATAAATATATATATATGATGTACATATATTTCGTCTCCCTTTCTTTCTAGAGTTGTTTTCCTCTAATGTTTTGGGAGTGGGATTCTTATCTTGCATTCACTCCTGAGATATCAGGATACAACAGTGCTTCTCCACTGTTACCTGGCTCATGCCTTCTTTCCAATCTGTTTTGAAGTATCGTCCCCACTTGGGGATCACAATGTTTCTCCAGTATGATATTGTTGCCATCACATGCTGGCCTCAACATAGGGGCAGTGTTGGAAAAGAACTGAATGTTCCACACTAAGAACAATACTGTTAAAAGAAATTCAAAGAAGAAAATGACAGCATTTAAGTCAGTGTAGAGAAAGAAGGTAGTACACACTTGTCATTATGTGTGTTAAACGGAACAAGGAAAGGGGCATTTGCTTCTTGACAAACTGGCTTGAAATGTCCTTCCTACAGGAGAGTGAAGAGAGAGGTGGCATGTTTTCCAGGGGAGGGCTCAATCCTTTACCTGAGGTCTCTCCAGCCTCCCTGGCTGGGTTGGTTCCAACATCTCCTCCCCTCTGCTAAAACCTACTTTGACTCTTGGCAAGAGTGTCATTAGTGGAGGGGAGACAAACTTGGTCTGACAGATTTTAGAGTTAATTGTACCGTTAAAATAGCTGTCAAAGTAAACCCTGCCAGAATTCATGGCACTCATGAAATAAAGAGAGTAATTTGTTCAAAATTTTATTATCCCAGGAGCATGTATATTAGGAAAAGGAAGATGAGGTGCTGCTTAATGTTCCTTGTAACTGAGTATATCTCTTCCCCTAATTCTAACTCATGGCCTTAGGGAATTGACTTTCAACTGAAATGGGCAGCAGGATGTTCTTTATGGGGAAAAATAAATCATAAAAAAATATGTTTTTTTGTTTCCTCAGCTTTTCCTTACGGGAAGCCACACACGTATGTTTAGAGAACACCATGATGCTCTTGTAGAACTGAGTCAACTCCTAGTCTTGGCTCTGTGTTAGACTAGGCGTGACTCGGTGGTTAGTGATGTACTGCCTAGTTAGGGTACATTGATGGAAAGAGAAATCACACAATAGAGGATGCTGTTGGGTAATGCCTTTCAATCACTGGAGCTGTTGTACGATAAATATTGTATTCCACAGTATGTATTATTCATGCTTTCTGCAAAATGTCTGCAAACTAATCTCTGACAAGCACAGATGACAGGAAATACTTAATGCAGGGCATTGGCAGCTTGTAGACATGCTGAAATTCAGTGTAGGCAGAAGCTCCCTTACAGACAGAGAGATGAAGCGCTTCACAAATGGGATAATAATAGTCCTCAGTGCCCAGTGCATTTTTATTTATCCAAGAAACTGAAATGCTTCTCAAAGGTTGTCCTATTCCTCAGTGTTTAAATCTGAGCAGAGAGAGTTTAAATGCTTTTCCACCATCTGCCAGTAAATCTAATGTAAGTGAGAGTCCTGACATTATATGCACAAACTCTCCAGTAGGCACCTGGCAATTTCTGTGCCCCCCTAACCTACATCAGAGGAGTTATGGGGGTATTTAAGTGTTGATTATAAATGTCAAGATGTTTGTAGGCATGGGTTTGAAATGGTCTAGGTGACACAGAATATTTGTAGAAGTCATGCCCTGAGCAGCAAAAGTGAAAATGAAAATGTGTTTTCCTGAGAAATAGGAGAGATGGGGAGGGTGTCAGGGAAGAATGAGGCTTGTCATCAGACCAGATCTTTGAGACCTAAAATTTTATCAGCTCTGAATTCACACCCAAAGGGGAGCCGAGAACTGAACAGGAAGGATTCAAGTACTTATACACTCTAGGGCTCTGAAAACTATTGAAAAAAATCAGAAGACAAATATCATTGATTCAGAGGGCTGGAAAAACACTGGGGATTGTCTCCCTTAAGCCACTGCCCGTTTTTCCTTTTACAAATGAAGAAATGGAAATCTCATAAGCCATAGTGATAAAGCGACTTACCTAAAATCATCCTATGGGTTAGCACGGAACCAGGAAAGAACCAATCCAGTTCTCTCTTTCTGCTTCTTGGACGTTTATAGGAGTTAAGGAGACTAGATTGTTTTTAAACCAACTCTTCCTTGGAAATATAGAGAGGAGGTATCAAAGCTATCATTTCTTCGAACATTCTTTCAGACCTACTCTCTATCTCTTCTCCTTCTGGAATTCCAATAACAAGAATATTGGATTTTTCATCATTGTCCCACAGGTTTCCAAAGGTTCTACTCATTTTTTTTTTCCTGTCTCTTTTCTCTGTTGTTCTGATTGGATACGCTCTTTTATCTGTCCTCAGTTCACTGGTTCTATCCTTTGTCATCTCCACCCTATTATTCAGTTCATTCAATGAGTTTTTTAAAATTTATGTTACCATATTTTTCACTTCTATAATTTCCATTAGATTCTTCTTTATAACTCCTATTTATTAAAACTGAGTTTTGCTATTTTTAGCTTGCTTCAGAGAATTTATAATTAACTGTTTAAGTGTTTTTATGATGGCCGCTTTAAAATTCTGTCCACATAATTCCAACATCTGATTTGTCTCAGCCTTGGCATCAGTCGATTGTCTTTTCTCTTCCAAGTTGTGATTTTCCTAGTTCTTGGTATGATGAGTTTTTATCTACTGTAGTCTGGACATTTTGCCTATAACCTCAGGACACTCTAGGTCCTATTTAAATCTTTTATTTAACAGACAGTCACACCATTTAAGGTTTAAGCATGCAACTCCTGGCCTACTTTTATGGGCTGTGTCTCCAATGAGAGTTTCATAGTCAGAGTTTTTGCCATGTTATTTTGTCCTGTTTAGTGTATCTGGTGCCCCTGGGGCTCCATTGTTCCCTGCTGGTGCTGCCTGAAGGGACAGTAGGGACTTCTCCAGGCTGTGCCCCTTAGGTGTCTCTCAGTTGAAAAAGGGAGTCTCAGGACCACGGACAAAGGGGCTTCCTGGGCTCGACCACTTGTGGTGGTGGGAAAGGGGGATCCCCTTGCTAATGACTGGCTGCTGCTTCTTAGCTGGGCTCCCTAATGAGAAGTGGTGCCCAACTCTTCTGGTGCATGCAGGGGACTCTTGTTTGATCCTAGAAGAGGAACGAGCCTGCCTGGACTGCCTTATGTTGCTCAGTCAGGGGTCAATAACTCTCATGCTTGGTTGCTTTCTTCTGTTGGGATGCACTGGTAGGGTGCCCTAAGACAGTTGTTGTGTTGTTCCGACAGTCACGGGAATCCAAACAAGTTTGTCTTCCTCTAATCGCCTTTCAGAACTCTCCTTTGGTCACCACTGGCTTTATTTCCAGGGGTTATTGTATTTAATGGGGAAGAGCATGGAAAAACAGGTCTATGACAACATGTCTGGATCAGAATCTGCTAGTTTCATTTTTATTACCATTTTATTCTTACTTATGGTGTGTGTGTGTGTGTGTGTGTGTGCACGTGCACATGCGTGCATGTGAAAATTAGCAACAAAAAGAAGAGAAGCTCGGTGGAGTTGTGGTGACCTAAAGAACGGTATTATCCCCTTGGCCTTAGTCTGTCAGATCCTCAGGTAAACTCCACTACACTTGCTACAGTAAACCTAGAAAGCATAACTGAGTCACTGTTTTTGGGGATTGGGATGTGGGGGAAGTGGTGACAACCCTGCAATGAAACAGTCACTTTGTGAGAATGTGATATGATTTCAGAGACTTTTGAACCCAGACATCAAAGAAGCTCAGAAATGAGACCATAGTGTTTCCTTATAACCAGAACTCTACCTTCCTCATATGAAGACTTCTGATAATTTTACGAAAGGGCTTGCAGTCACTTCTTTGTCCTGTATCATCCAAGGTTTCAAAAAAAAAAGTGTTTCATGCGGGAAGTCAGATCTAGAGAGGTTTCACCCTAAAATTTAATATCTTTTTGGAATAATCTTATATTTACAGAAAAGTTGAAAGTACAGTACAAAGAGCTCCCCTTTTCTCCAAACGACTTGAGGGAAAATTGCTATCACCTGCAAATGCTGCAGTATGTATTCCCTACACAAGAATATTTTCCTATATAACTAAATATAATTATAAAAATTAGGAATTTATCACTGATACATTGCAACCATCATATTCTCAGCCCTTTTTCAAGTTTTGCCATTTGTCCCAATAATATCTTTTCTGGCAAAAGGATTCAGTGCAGAATACTGCATCACATTTGGTTGTCAGGTCTCTTTTGCCTTCAGTTGGGAGCAGTTCCTAAGTCTTCCCTTAACTTTGGAGACGTTGACTCTTTTGAAAAGGCCAGGCAGGGGCAGCTTCATGTGTGTGTGACCTGTGTAGTCATACAGGACCCCATGCTTAGAAAGACCCTGTACTTTGTTTAGTGTTCTAATGTTACTTCTTAAAAGTGTTGATAAGTTTTGCACAAGTGTCCCTGCCTTTTCAGTGCGCACTGGTTTCCACAAATCACGTGGCTAGTCCTGATTCTAGTTGTTTTACTGAATGTCCCTCAGCTTGTCTGATACTTTCTTAGGATTAGATTCAGGTTATACACCTTTGGTAGAATATCATAGACATGATACAGCATTCTTACTGCCTCCTTTCAGGTGGCACAACATTTTAATTTGTCACATTACTGACGATATTAACTTTGATGACTTAAGTTGTGTCTGCCAGGATTCTTCAATTTGTAATTAATATGTATTTTGTGGGGGATATTTTGAGACTATGTAAATATACCATTCTTCTTTACACTCTCAATTTATTTGTTGCTTTTTTTATATCAGTGTGGACTTGTAGATTCCAGTTTTATTCAATGATTATAATCAATTATTATTATTATTTTAATAGTCAAACTGTCTCAGATTTGACCAGTGGTGCCCCTGCAAAATGACTCTATGTCCTTTTGAGAAATCTGCATCATTTTGGGGGTGTTGTCTTATTTTCAGGTATAAGAAGATATTCCAGGCTCAGCTTGTACCTTCCCAGCCATCTTTCCAAAAAGTCCTGATCTCTATAGGTGGAGAATGGTATTTAAAATCATGATCTGTATGCTAAGTATGCTTCTTGGTATTGAGTGTTACTGTCAGTAGACAGAGCTAGGGACAAACACACACACCCACACCATATCTATACATACATGCATGCATACATACATACACATACACACATTTATCTATCATCTCTCTATCTATATCATCTATCTATCTATCTATCTATCTATCTATCATCTATCTGTCCATCTATCCATTTTGAAAACCATGAGTTCACACTGATATCTACAACTCAAATCCTACACCACAAAATACATTCCAGTTTTCTCTCTTTCCATACTTGTAACTCCCTTCTCTGACAAAGAGAAACTTTGCTCTCATTATCTTTAATATATTCACTTATTTGATCTATTCCCTAATCTCCTGTTGCCGCTGCCTGCTACACACCCCTCTCCCCCTTCACTAGGATGCCATCAGTTTGTCCCCTGTGTGAGTGCTTCCTCTCTTTACTGGGGTCCCAAATCCTGGACCACTGTCGCTGCATCCCCCATGTGGATCCCCTCCTTTCCTCACTTCGGTTTCAACACCCATACCAGGGTCTACCTTATTCTGCTTCCAATATGATGCCTACACGTTGAATTCTACCTAATAGCATTTTTTTGGATCTCGAGGTCTTTACTCTGACTGAAAAAAGGGAACTCTCAAAGGTTACATACTATAAAATTCTATCCATATAACACTTTTGAATGAGATAATTATATAGATGGAAAACGTATTACTGGTCGCCATGGTTTAGGGATGATGCATAAAGAGGGTGGATGTGCCTATAGATAGGTAGCATAAGATAGAACTTTGTGAGGATAGAACAGTTCTGAATCTTGATTTTGGTGGTGGTTACAGAAATCTACATGTGTGATAAAATGACATAGAACTATACACACAAACATTGTACCAATGTCCTTTTCCTTTTATATATATATATATATATATATATATATATATATATATATATTTATTGGAGTATAATTGCTTTACAATGTTGTGTTAGTTTCTGCTATTTGACTGAATTGTTTTGGAAGGAAAAGAAGGGGAAGGAAAAGAAAAAGAAAAAGAGGAGGAGACTTAAGTTCAATCTTAATGAAAATCCCAATTATTTTCAAGTTCTGTTTCACTTCAAAA
This sequence comes from Balaenoptera acutorostrata, assembly GCF_949987535.1. Classification (NCBI taxonomy): domain Eukaryota; kingdom Metazoa; phylum Chordata; class Mammalia; order Artiodactyla; family Balaenopteridae; genus Balaenoptera; species Balaenoptera acutorostrata. Next base: position 30,022,827 of record NC_080083.1, read on the forward strand.
TGTTACTAGCAGCCAAATATAAAAGAAATTTGTTATTTAAATTTTGAAAATTCCATTTTAATGCAGGAAAAGTTAATCCTCTTTCCAGCATCTTAGGTCTTTAAGAGAATTAAGGTTTGTTTCTCCTCATTTTCTACTTCTTATAGGAAATTTGGACAAAGACATTTCAGGTTGGTTTCTTCTGAGTTCTACTACTCGACAAGTTACAAAGTAAAAAAGCTCTGTCATAAAATCAACGTCCAATGACAAATCAAGAAATTTTCAAAGAACGAAAACATAAGTAAATGCATATTTAGTCTGTATCTGAGAATAAATGGCTATTCCAAGTTTCTTATATCTATTCAGGAGTATTGAGTTTGTTGATCACACCCTACCAAGCTTAGTACTACTCTTAGTAGGATATAAAAGAGTCTCATTACTTTCCTCTCCATTAGAAAATACTGTCTGGCTTCTCTGCCTGACTTCTATAAACTGCCTAATTCCAAGAAAGGTATTATAATTTAACTGACTCTCTACCTTACCTTAAGAAGTCATCAGGGGGCTTCCCTGGTGGCGCAGTGGTTGAGAATCTGCCTGCTAATGCAGGGGACACGGGTTCGAGCCCTGGTCTGGGAGGATCCCACATGCCACGGAGCAACTGGGCCCGTGAGCCACAACTACTGAGCCTGCGCGTCTGGAGCCTGTGCTCCGCAACAAGAGAGGCTGCGATAGTGAGAGGCCTGCGCACCGTGATGAAGAGTGGCCCCCACTTGCCGCAACTAGAGAAAGCCCTAGCACAGAAACGAAGACCCAACATAGCAATCAATCAATCAATAAATAAAATCTTAAAAAAAAAAAAAAAGAAGTCTTCAGGATTAATCTCATCATGATGTGTGTGCCCATCCATAATTACCAGGCCAACAATACTACTCTCAATATAAGAGAAACTGAAATACATATAATTTATATATATATTTATATATATTATATATTTATGATTTATAAATACATATCTTATATGTATAAATTTAAAATTTACAGATATTTATAGACATTTCAGTTTCTCTTATATTGAGTGTGCTCATTTAAAAGAAGAGTATATCCAGTCTCCAGGAGGTTGATTGTGATTCCATCTGTGTAACTGCTAAATTTGAGGCTACAGAGTAATACTGACTTCATATGAATAAGAATTAGTACAGACTTCTCTGATTCCACTGGGCAACATCTGCCCGCATATACACATGTAAACACATGGCTCACATGCTACTCTACTTGTTAGAAAGGCAGCGTGGTGGCATGCAGGAGAAGCTGGAGGTGACAAAGGAGTGAGTACCCGGAGGAGTATTGATTTTTTCAATGCTGGCCTTGGTTGTCTCTGATGAATTCCAGGTTGCTCTACAAAATAAAAGAATAGCTTTAGAACAGCTATAACTGAATACAAAATAGAGTTGAAGGTGAATCATTTATATGTTTGTTCAAAAGACTCTCCCTTTCTGAAGTGAGCCTGTGTGGATTTGTATGGCACAGGTGAGAACTACACACCCATTTGTTTTATGGCTAGCCACTCACCACTCCTCCAGTACCCTTCACATATTGGATTTCTCTTGAGGACTCAGCCCAGAAACACTGTTATTCCTTGAGGAAAGACACAAAGGAATGCAAATGCAAAGTTTCATGGTATTAATAATACCATCAGACTGCTTGCAAGGAAGCAGCTGTCATGCAGGTTAAAATATTACACAATATGTTCAGAATTAAAATTTGGAATTAATTTTAATAAATGAATTAATGTTTTAAAAACTATTCAAAAGGTCTAGAATGAGAATATATAAAAGCACTTATTATTGCAAGATGCATAATTAGGTAATAATGCATATCCTGAAATGTCTTAGTTATAGCAGTGCTCTATAAACTTTGTGTTGTTACCCCAAAAGACCCATTAAAATGAATAAAGGTTTGTCTTTTTCAACTCTGTTGGTACTATTGAATTCAGAGTAAAAATTAAAGTGTATTGGAATGGGGGAAGAGAAACAGGAACCTGAAAAACCCTGAAATGCAACAGTCTGTCCTAAGAGGATTTGGGTAGAAGTACCTAGAACAGTGCTGGCTCTTGATAAATATTTGTTGAATAAATGGATGGAATATGAAAAAAATTAAAGCATTACATTCTACTGTGGTGAATCTAAACAACAGATGGAAAACAATAAATTTAAGGGGCATATTTTCCCTTAAATCATGCTTAATCTTATCTAACATGGAATCACTTAAGTAAGTATCATTTTAATAGTTTATATTTGGGTTTGTTTAAATTTAATGAAATTCATTTCATTAAACTTTCTAGAGCCTCAATATATTTTGTCTACCAAGTGAATGAGGTGAGAACACAGAAACTCACATTGATCCTGTACCTTTCCACTATAAAATTATCGTATTTTAAATAAAGATTTGTGTAAAATATACTAACCATAATGCACTGTGATTGTTGCTGGTGAGGATGTGGCTGTGTAGGATATAGACATGAGTTAGCTTAGCTCCTTCCTTCAATGATCTCACACTCTGGTTTCAGAAACAAACAAAAAATTTGTTACTATAATATAGAGTTGAACAAACATTTTGGAGAGGTAAAAGCCACATGTTGTAGGGAGAATAAAGAGAAAGGGATCAAGTCCAGTTTCATGGATCAGGATGTATGTCAAGGTGATGGTGCTAAAGCATGAATAGGATTTTGATGGATAAAGAAAGCAATGAGAAACAGACAATTTTCATCTGGAACAGACATAATCATTTAGAGATGAAAAAGCAAAAGACCTGTTAAGGAAACCCAGAGAATATTCTTCCAGTTTGGATGGGACACAAGATACATACAAAGAAGTAAGTTCAAAATGTAGCTTGAAGTCACACTGTGGAAACCTTAAAAGTCAAATTAGAATTCAACTTGATACAGTAGGCAAAAAATAAGGACATTCATCTGTTATGGACACTTAGGCTGACTGCATATCTTGGCTATTGTAAGAATGCTGCAGTGAACATTGGATGCATGTAACTTTTTGAATTAATGTTTTCATTTTCTTCAGGTATATACCCAGGAGTGGAATTGCTGGATTATGTGGTAGTTCTATTTTTTATTCTTTGAGAAACCTCCATACTGTTTTCCACAGTGGCTGCACCAATTTACATTCCCACCAACACTGTACATGAGTTCCCTTTTCTCCACATCCTTGCCAACATTTGTTATTTGTGCTCTTTTTGATGACAGAAGATGTGGCATATATATACAATGGAATACTACTCAGCCATAAAAAAGTATGAAATATTGCCATTTGCAGCACCATGGATGGACCTAGATAATATCATACTAAGAGACGTAAGTCAGACAGAGAAAGATGAATACTATATGACATCACTTATATGTGGAATCTAAAAAATAATACAAATGAATCTATATACAAAATAGAAACAGACCAACAGACATAGAAAACAAACTTATAGTTACAAAGGAGAAAGGGGGGGAGGGATAAATTAGGAGTATGGGATTAATAGATACAAACTACTCTACGTAAAATAGATAAGCAACAGGGATTTACTGTATAACAAAGGAAACAATATTCAATATATTATAATAACCTATAATCTGAAATATATATATATATATATATAACTGAATCACTTTGCTGTTCACCTAAAACTAACACAATATTGTAAATCAACTATACTTCAATTAAAAAAAAATCATCCCCAAGATTGAATGTCAAGGAAAAAATCTACTCCAGAGTACAAAGTAGAGGAAACAGATCTTAGAATAAAGGGAAAAATAATCTGTGGAAAAGACATAATTTGGAATATCTGAGTTTAAAATTTGGTCTTGTCTTTCTTTGATTTGTTTTATCATTGGAGGAATTTCTTTAACTTCTTTAGGCATCAGGTTGATTATTTTTAAAGTAATAATTACTCACCTTCTTATAATGCTTATTATTCTTCAATGCCAAGACTTTTATTTTACAGTCAATTAAAAATGTTCATAAAGAAAATACTGGAAGACTTCTCAAAACAATTGCTGAAAATATGCTCCATGGTATTGCCCAAAATTCTTGTGTGGGAAGCCATGGATGAAATGATTCTCAGCATGCAGTGCTAGCTTGTCTCTCTCTCCTCTGATGACATTCAAGCAGAACCCAGTATACTCCCCATTGTTGAAATTTTCTCTGGACTCATTTATAGTGCTTTTACTAGCATTCTAAAGTCGTCGCACCATTATTAAACTTAAATTATACCCCTCTACTTAAAAATAAAATTACATAGCATGGCTGAATGGATTTAAAAAAACCAAGATTCATATTTATGCTGACTACAAGAAACTCACTTCAGATTCAAAGACATACACAGACTAAAAGTGAGGGGTCGCAAAAAGATATTCAATGAAAATGGAAACAAACAAAAAGCTGGGGTAGCTTTCCTTAAATCAGAAAAAAAGACATTAAAACAAAGACTGCAACAAGAGACAAAGAAGGACATTACATAATGATAATGGGTTCAATCCAACAAGAAGATATAACATTTGTAAATATATATGCACCCAATACAGGAGCACTTAAATATATAAAGCAACTATTAGCAAACATACAGGGAGAACTTGACAGTAACACAATAATAGTAGGAAACCTTAACACCCCACTTCAATGGACACAAGATTCAGAGAGAAAATCAATAACAAAACACTGGCCTTAAATGACACATTAGATCAGATGAACTTAGTAGATATACACAGACTATTCCACCCTAAAACAGCAGAGTGCACATTCATTTCAAGTGCACATGGAATATTCTCTATGATAGATCACATGTTAGGCCAAAAAACAAGTCTCAATTAATATAAGAAGACTGAAATCATATCAAGCAACTTTTCTGACCACAAATGTATGAAACAGTTATAAGAAGAAAACTTGAAAAAACACAATCATGTAGAGATAAATGCCATGCTACTAAACAACCAATGGATCAATGAAGAAATTTAAAAGAAACCTTTAGACAAAGGAAAATGGAAACACAGCTTTCCAAAATCTATGGGAAAAGCAGTTCTAAGAGGGAAGTTTATAAGATATAGGCTTACCTCAAGGAACAAGAAAAATCTCAAACAATCTAACCTTATACCTAAAGGAACTAGAAAAAGAAAAAATAAAAAAACACACAAAGTTAGTGGAAAGAAGGGAATAATAAAGATTACAGCAGAGATAAATGAAATAGAGACCAAAGAAAACAGTACAAAAGATTGATGAAACTAAGAGCTGGGTTCTTTGAAAAGATAATAAAATTGATAAACCTTCAACCAGACTCTTCAGAAAAAAAAAGAGACCTTCCCCAAAATCAGAAATAAAAAAGGAGAATTTACAACTAACACCACAGAAATAAAAAGGACCATAAAAATTAATATGAACAATTATATACTGCTTGGACAACCTAGAAGAAATGGACACATTCCTACAAATGTAAAATTTCCCAAGACTGAATCAGGAAGAAATTGAAAATATGAGCAGATCAATTACTAGTAATGAAATTGAATCAGTAAGAAAAAAACTTCCAACAAAAAAAAGTCCAGGACCAGATGGATTCACACGTGAATTCTATCACATATTTAAGAAAGAGATAACACCTATCCTTCTCAAACTACTTCAAAAATTGAAGAGGAAGGTATTGCTTCCAAACTCATTCTACAAGTCCAGCAATACCTTAATATAACATACTCCACAATCAAGTGGGGTTTATTCCAGGGATGCAAGGATGGTTCAATCAATAAATGTGATATAACATACTAACAAAAGAAAGGATAAAAATCACACAAAATCTCAATATATGCAGACAAAGCTTTTGAAAAAGTCAACACTCATTTATCATAAAAACTCTCAACAAAGTGAGTATAGAGGGAATATATCTAAACATAATAAAGGTCATATATGATAGGCCTATAGCAACATCATACTCAACAGTGAAAAAGTGAAAACATTTCCTCTAAGATCAGGAAGAAGACAAGGATGACCACTCTTGCCACTTTTATTCAGCACAGTATTGGAAATCCTAGCCAATCAGACAATAAAAAGAAATAAAAGGAATCCAAATTGGAAAGGAAGCAGTAAAATTCTCACTGTTTGCAGGTGACATGATACTATATATAGAAAATCCTATAGACAACACAAAAAACTGTTAGAACAAGTAGCTTTAATATAATAAAGAACAATAATAATAATAAATACATTCAGTAAATTTGCAGGATACAAAATTGATATACAAAAACCTGTTTTATTTCTATACACTAATAATGAACTATCAGAAAGAGAAATTAAAAAGAAAACAATTCTATTTACAACTGTACCAAAAATAATAAAATTGCTAGAAATACATTTAACCAAGGAGATGAAGAACCTGTACTCTAAAAACTATAACATATTGATGAAAGAAATTGAAGATGACACAAATAATGGAAAGATATACCATGCTCATGAAATGGAAGAATTAATATTTTTAAAATGTCCATACTACAGAAGGGGATCTACAGATTAAATGCAATCCCAATCAAAATATCAATGACATTTTTCACAGAACTAGAAAAAAAAATCCTAAAATTTGTATGAAACCAAAAAAGGTCCCAAAGAACCAAAGCCAATTTCATGTTGAATATAATACAGACAAATTATATTCATTAATTTAAAAAAAAATATTCATTTAACTCAGCGGAAAAATAGAAGATGACTTTGCTATGCACTTTTTGAGGATAAGCCTTATTTCAATACTTGAAATAAGAAAAGAGTGTTAGGCTCTGAGTGAGCAATAGTAAAATTTGACATAAATTTCATCTAAACCAAGAAAGGATGCTTTACAAAGGATTCTTAGTGGCTGATAGTTCTAATATCTTGGTGAGATAATAACATTTTTTTGTTGCTTGACTTGTATGCATGCATTAGGCTGTAAGGAATATAAAACAATCTCTAAGTTATGACTTTAAGCAGATTTCTCTAAATGTTGTTTATGGTGCAATTTCCTAGTAGTTTTCTCAAAGTAAGGTCCATGGGTTGATGAATGATCATCTCTAGGAGGAGTGGATTTCTGCTTCCAGTAGTAAAATACCTTTGCTCCCATGGTAACATGAGGCAAAAACAGATAATATAAGGATCATGCTTTTTAAAAAAAAGATCAGGTTACAAAGTAGAGAAGGATGCCTTGATGAACTGAATTCTTGAGAGGGGTTCCTTACAGATGTGCAGAAAGTTTCATACCTGAGGGAAAGTGTCTGGTTTAGATATGTCCAAGTGGAGCAATTGATCTGATTTACATGAGATTTTTCAGGGATGAGGAGAAATCAGCTGAGTATTTAAATGAGAGTATTGTGCAATAAATTGAAATCTATACATATTCAGACTCAGTCTGAAAATAGCATTGCTACACCATCTTCCCACCAAAATTTTATGTATAGAGAATGTATAGACAAGGGGTTAGAAGGCAGATTTTTTTGTGTGTGTGTGCAGGCTTGCACGTTTTCACAGTATTTAGATTCTATAGCTCTTGTGCATTTGAATCAAATGATGAATCAAAACTATCTGAAAATGTGGCCAAGTACCCCTCCCATTTCAAACACTGTCAAAATCAAAGGGATTGATCCCTGATCTTCCTAGCTGTTGCAGGAAGTTGTCGGTGGGGCTAATGGGGTAAAGTTAATGTATTTAAAACTGCAGCTCAGCCTCAACTAAACTCAACTCTTGAAGTAATGTGAATGCCCAGCCATCCAGCATATCCTTCAGACATTCATTTTCTGAAAACAAAACAAAATGATATGATATTTCAATTCCCATTCTTCTTCTATATACAATGTCCAGAATACAGTTAAAAATTACTAGGTATGTGAAGAAGTAAGCCTGGGCCTGGACCCCACCTAGATCAGCTAAATCAGACCCTGTGGAATAACTAGTTGGAAGAGAATGCTTAAATGGAAGAGGTTTCATGTAACATAAAAGAAGGAATATAATAGGTGTGAAAGAACAAAGATTGCTTTCTGTCATGAATGCTGGGGAGGTGAAATGATTTAAGAAAGGAAGTGAGAAGCATCATATGTTGCATAAGAGAAGGTATAAACCAGATGAAATCATATTGGTTTCTTTATTCCTTAAAAATAGTCTCCTCTTTTGTCCACCAGAAGTAGAATTTATTAAAACTCACAACTCAATCCATGGAAGTTCAAATTTGCTGTTACAAGTTTATAAGAATAACTTTATATTTCAAAGGTTGCTTTTCTTAAAAGCTTTATGCTTGTAAGACAAGGAATTCCTAATCAAAAAAGAGAAAGTACAAATTATATCTTGCGGCTAATTGTACTTTATCAAGCTATTAATTTTAATTGGAAAGCCAATATGGTAGGCTACAAGGAATGGAGAATTAACCAGATGCTCATTGATAAATTAGAAGAGAAAATTCTATGTGAAAAAGCAATGAATGTTTTCTCTGTTATCCTATTTAAACAGATGTTCTGCCTAATCTGCATTCACTTTACTTACTATCTTATCTTTGACCTTTTCTTTGAAGGTATTCATGGAAGAGAATGTCAGTATTTACCTGCCTGCTGTGTTTCCATCTGTCTAAGCAGCGCATGGGTACACACAAAGTATATTTTCTTTGTATGACTTTGAATGACAGAACATAACCAAGACTTCATAGACATAGAATGGTCAAATATTATCTCTTTAGTCCCAGGATAAATTATAATATCATCTTACATCTGAATAGTTTATGTTAGGAACAGGTGCTTTCAAACACTTCAAACTAGAAATCCTGATTTCCAGATTCCTCAGAGGCCTCTCAAAACAAATTTTTGTTGGCCTGCACATTTGGCCATTTTGTTATTAATTTTCTCTGCTTGGACATGTGGGCTAGGGTAGAAAGAGCAACAGTAATTATTTGTGATATGTGTTGATTATTTTAACTGCCCAGTCAAATAAGCTCTCATGTTTGCAGTCTCAGGTGTTCATTGATGGTCTGGGGTTAAAAGCTCAATCTGAAAAGAGCTTGGGCTATTTGGGATTTGTTTCATTGTTCGAATGACTTGGTACTTTTCCAAGTGTACAGGGACCTGAAACAGATAAAAGTATCTCTGATAAGATGTCTTCCCATATATCTTAAATAAAAATGTATTTCTTGCCCATAAGGGGCTTTAGATATCAGTTTCTTAGTTGGAATAGGGGAGGAGACATTGCAGATATAAATTGTTCAAACAAGAGACCTTAAAAAGTCAAGGATTCTCTTAAAGGTGATATCTTGGTATTCTGGACAAGAAAATACATTAACATTATGAAAATACTTCCAAGATGGTCTAATGATACAGCTCATGGCATAAATAAATTTGAGTTCTTAACACATACCTTATCTCTGACAAGTATATTGGGGATAGAGACTTTCTCCATCAGAAAAGGCCAAAATAAATTTGGGCTGGTGTTTTTTTTTTTTTTTTTTTTTTAAAGAAATTCACGTTCTTTTATTTATTTATTTATGACTGTGTTGAGTCTTCGTTTCTGTGCGAGGGCTTTCTCTAGTTGCGGCAAGTGGGGACCACTCTTCATCGCGGTGCACGGGCCTCTCACCATCGCCGCCTCTCTTGTTGCGGAGCACAGGCTCCAGACGCGCAGGCTCAGTAATTGTGGCTCACGGGCCCAGTTGCTCCGTGGCATGTGGGATCTTCCCAGACCAGGGCTCGAACCCGTGTCCCCTGCATTGGCAGGCAGATTCTCAACCACTGCGCCACCAGGGAAGCCCTGGGCTGGTGTTTATTGATACCATTTTTACATAATTTGGGCATAATCTTCTTGAAGTCTGATTTACTTTATAAAAGTGATACAATGAAATAAATCCCTGACGTCTTCCCATTCTAATGCATCTGTCTCTGAAAAAACTAGCATTGATAGCAATGCATAAGAAATTATATCACAACTCAGTGTCTTAAAACAACAAACATCTCACGTATTCTGAGGAATCTGGGAACATCTTAGATTGTAATGGTTCATAGTCTCTCATAAGTTTCACTCAAGATGTTGGCTGGAACTTCTGTCATCTGAAGGCATGGCTGGAGCTGAAGGGCTCACTTCTAAGAGGGAAATTTTAGAACTGAAAAATATAACACATGAAATAAAAAACTCACTGGATGGACTCTATAGCAGACTGGAGAAGACAGAGATTGATAGAATCTGTCTAAAAAATATGACCCAATTATATGATATCTTTAAGAAACTGACTTATAATAATGTAGGTAGGTTGAACATAAAAGAATGGAAAAAGATACACAATGCAAACACTAATTAGAAGAAACCTGGAATAGCTATACTAATATACTTTTTCTCCCACAAAGTAGATTTCAGAGCAAAGAAAATTACTGGGACAAAGAGGGGCATCAAATAATGATAAAAGGTCAATTTACAAGAGGATATAACAATCCTAAATGTATGAGTACTAAACAACAGGGCCTCAAAATTCATGAAACAAATGATAGAACAAAGGAAAAATAGACAAATCTACAATTGTTTTGGGGACTTCAACATCCCTGTGTCAATCACTGGTAGAACTATTAGTAAATCAGCAAAGATACAGAAGAACTAAACACCAAAAACTATAGGATGTAACTAGTATTTAAGGTACATACCATCCAACATTGGCATACACATTTTTTTCAAGTGCCTATGGAATATTTACTAAGACAGATCACTTCCTGGGCTATCAAAAAAAAAAAAAAAAAAAAAAAAAGAAAACCTTAAATTAAAAAAGTGAAATAATTAAAAAAATGTTCTCTTACAATAATGGACTCAAACTAGAAATCTATACCAGAAAGATAAAAGAAAAATCCTAAAAGCCCTAAATTTGGAAATTAAAAGGCATACTTCTAAATGTTCCATAGGTCAAACAAGATGTCTCAAAGGAAATCAATTCAATAGGTCTAGAGTAGATTCAACAATTTGCATTTCTTATAAGTTTCTGGTTGACACTTATGCTGCTGGTCTATTGTAGGTGTAGGGGTGGAGCAGTGGGGGACCACATTTTGAAAACCGCTGAGATAGAGCATTGGAAATGCAGAGCTCCTATTCCAGAGGTATTTATGCTGTGCATACAGACCACTATGCCAGGTCAAGCACTCCTCTTTATGGAATGATAAGAGCTTATGATCATGTGCTTCCTACTTGTAAATTTTTCTCTAATAAAGCTTAATTTACATTTATACCCCCATGACACTAGTGAACACCATGCCCCTTTGCCTTGCATTCTAGTTACTTAACATGTTTGTTACCTGTTCAGCCCCTGGAGACCTGCTTGTTACTCCTGTTTAGACAGTGTAATTGAATGATGGCACATAGAATGTATAGTGTAATATTAGCCCTTACTTGATATGTCTGAAGTGAGAAAGCCAGCAAACATATAATTTGCTCCTACCTCAGCACCATATTCACAATTAAGCTAACTTCTACTTCAATTTACGGTGGTGCCTGGTTTGGGTGGTTCAAATAGCTAGATGGGTAACTGAGAGTGATGGAGTATTGATTGCACAATCCCCATGCAGTTGAGCCTTTTCTTAAGAAAAAGGAAAAGAAGAAAAAAGAAAAAGAAAAAGAAAAAAAAAGAAGAAAGGAAAGAAAACAACAACCAAAAATCCTGTTTGTTAAAATTATAAACAAATATGCAGCTATTCACGAGTGTCTTATATACCTTTAAAATTTAATAAAAGGCTCTGTGTAAGACAGGTACCAATTTACAAATGGCACAGATCAATTCAATAAGTGGTTATTATGTCCTTATGTGTGGCAGACATTACATTTAAAATGTATATTCTGGTCTATGATAGCCATACTATATTCACTAATTTTATAATGCTTTTATTTCAAATATTTTGATCCATGGAAAAATAATAATCTTGTATAATTTAGTAAATCATGTTCTATGGTTAGCTGGATCAAATCAGTTTTAACTGCAGGGAAAAAGATCTCAGATTATGATTTTTAAAACTATTTTATGATTTTTAAAACATCTATAAGAATAAAAATTAACAGTGATTTAAGTTCTTTTTATCAATGTTAACAAATCACTAGTTATAACCAATAGAAGAGCAAGAATTAAAGAAGTAAAAACCAAATGAAGTTGAAATTGAGAGGAGAAATTTTTTACCCAAACCTTGTTTCCTTGTATCACATTTAAATAGAAACCTTAAACTCTTCTTTTCTGTTGAGGTTTTAGGGCCTCCAAACTTCTTGCCCATGACTAGCCAATGAGAGCAGAAAAATACAGGCTTCAGTCTATAAGTCAGAAACATTTAAATTCCTGCTTGCACCTATGGGTTTTTAAGAACAAATGTAGCTACAGCTATGTTCAGGAGTAGAACCAGTGATGATGACTGCCAAAACAGGATTCTGAGAATGTCTTTTTAAAAGTCTTGTCAATTAATTTTAATGACAATAAGTATAGAAATTAACTGACTTCATTAAGTGACTCCCTCTGCTAAACGAATAACTTAATCAGTGTTGGCCAACTATTAGGTTTACTCTTTAAGAAACACATATGTAATACACACACATGTAGTCCATTTAATTACACATTAAGATAATTTTCAATTTCCACTTCTTAGACATAAGTTTTAGTTTCATTTTTTTTCTGGCATTATTGGAATAAGACTGAATGAATGCATCTGTTTTTCCTTTAGCTAACAATCATTAAGCACCCACACTGTTTAGGCACTGGATCTTAATTACTCTGCAGCCCTTTTTCCATATAAACTGTGCAGGTTACATCATCCAAGAGGATGATGTAAGGCTTCATCATCTTGCTCATCACATTAGCACCTACTAGACGGATTTTCCAAGAGTGCATTGGAGCCTGTAACTCAGTGACCAGGATAAGATTAAGTGTTAAAATTTTCTGAAACCTTGATGGCTAGAAGGGAAGGTGGTTGGGACTACTATTTTAAAGTCTGAGGAAGTTTTTCTTTATCACTAAAGAAAGAGGCTTAAATTTGTTTAAATAAACTTCTTAAAAATTTTAGGATAGTTTTAGAGTTACAGAAAAAATTATGATGATAGTACAGAGAGTTCCCATATACCCTATACCCAGTTCCCTTATTATTAATAGTTACATTTGTAGTTCATTTGTTACAATTAATGAACAAATATTGATACATTATCGTTATCGAAAGTCCATATTTTATTGACTCCTCAGCTTTTACCTAATTTCCTTATAATGTTCCAGACTCTCATCTAGGAAACCATATTATAATTAATTGTCATGTCTCCTCAGGTTCTTCTTGGCTGTTGCAGTTTCTCACGTCTTCCTTGTTTTTGCTAACCTTGATGGTTTTCAGAAGAAGTGATAAGATATTTTGTAGAATAGCCCTCAGTTGAGATTTGTCTGATGTTTTTCTCATGATTAGACTGGAGTTACAGGTATTGGAGAGGAATAATCACAGGGGTAAAATGCCATTCTCATCACATCATATTAAGGGGACATACTATCAACATGATTTATCACTGTTGATATTATCCTGGTCAAACTTCGCAATATTTAACAATTTTGTCCATTTTAAAGTTATTCTCCACCCCCACCCCCCTTTTTCTATACTGTACTCTTAGGAAGCCAGTCACTATGCACAACCCACACTTAAGGAGTGGAAAGTTATGTTCCATCATTTAAAGAATGAATATCTATATAAATTATGTGGAATTTCTCTGCATGGGATATTTGTCTATTCTCCCCCATTTATTTATTTATTCAATCGTTTATTTACATCAGTATGGACTAATGGGTACTTATTTTATTCTTTGTGTTATAATCCTATACTACTTTAATTGTCCTGCTTTAGAGATTGAGAGCTCTTTCATTTGGCTCTTTGACATAACATAATTCCTGTCCTTGTGCGTGTGTGTGTGTGTTTGTGTGTGTGTGCATGTGTATTTAATTTGACTTTCTTACTTTTTCTTACTTTTCTTATTTTCTGCCCCTATCTTAGAATCAGCCACTTCTCCAAAGAGTCTTGGTTACTTTTTTAGAGAATGACATTGGACATCAAGATCTTGATTCTAGGTATGCTTGTTGCTGCTAGAGAGTCATTGTTTCTAGACTCTCTCTGCTGACAGAGAAAGGAAATATATATGTGTTTGTGTACTAACTGGTATATATGCATGTATTTGTAGATATCTCTATATGTAACCATCTATATCTATGTTAACTAAACATGAGCTCATATTGATGTCTCAATCTCTGATCCATTAACACATGGATTATTCTTGCCTTTTCTCCTTGCTTTTCTGTAATCCCTGACTCCGACACTGATATTCTGAATCTTTTCATCTGCTAACCATTTACTTGTTTAATTCTAGTGTACACATATAGCAGTTTCAGAATTGTTAACCTGTACCTCTGGAAACCAACTTTATCAATTAGAATATAGCACTCACTACAACTCCTTTTTAAATCTAGTCTTACAGACTACGTTATTTTCCTGCCTGATTGATCTGTCAATTACTGATTGACACAGGACTGTTGATGTCTCCAACTATAATAGTGTGTTTTTCCATTTCTCCTTCAGTTCTATTAGTTTTTACCTCACATATTTTGAGATTCTATTGTTAGGAGGATGACCATTTAGGACTGTTATGTCTGCTTATAAAATTGACCCCTTTATAATATGTAATACTCCTCTTTATCCCTAATACACTCCCTTGTTCCAAAGTCTGCTTTGTCTGAAATCACCAATCTTTTAATTAGTGTTTGCATGGTGTAGCTTTCTCCAACCTTTTTACATTTAATGTACTTGAGTAACTGTATTAAAATGGGTTTGGTATAGACAATATACAGTTGATGTTTGTTTTAAAATTCAGTCTGACAATCTCTGATCTGGTGATTTTAAACCATTTACATTTAAAGACGTTCCAGAAATTGATATAGATGTATTAATATCCATCATATATTTAACTGTTTTGTGGTTAACTTAAATGCATATATAACTGCATTTATTGTTTGTTTCTTTTTATTTCTGTTTTTTCCCTGTTTTTCCTCTAGAGTCAAAAAACACCAAAACCCAACTGGATAAGATTGAGAAATTAGATTAATTTCTTTGGCTCAGGTGAGTTTGTGTTGTTTTCATCTCTTGATGAAAAAGTGTCATTCAATCATACTTTCTCTTTCATTTATGATGTGCAGAGGAGAGGAGCAATATAGTGTTATTTGAAAGTGGACTTAGGTTAGATTAGGTAAAGATGTATATTGTTAACTTTAGAACAATCACTAAAAATTTTTAAGAGAAGTATAATTGACACACTGAGAGGAGATAAAATGAAATAGTATAAAATGTTCAATTAAAACCAGAGAAGTTGTGTTGTTTGCATGGTGGTCATATCCTCATCTGTATTAAAATACAGTTGAGTTAATTTGCATATTTGATGGTAGGAAAACTCAGATCCCCAAAGAACGCGAAGTGACTTCTCAGCTACAATCTTTAGTCCACCCAAAGGGAAGTCCTTCAGGATCATTCACTTTTAGTAGGCAAACGTTTTTATTTGCTCCCAGGTGAGTGGTCCTGAGGCTGTGCAGCTTCTCTATCAAGGACAGGCGGAACAGAAACTAGAAAGGGTAGATTAAAGAAAAAGGGAAAAGTTAATAGAGGTTACCAATATAATTGATACAAATGAGATTGAAAGGGTTTCAGGATTTCCATTATGCCAAAAAGATAGAAAAGTTCAGCTATTTTTTTATTTCCTGCTGTGATCTGAAATAAAAAGGTTAAAAGTGACCTTCACTAAATTAGGATAGTTTTGTATTGCCACTGGGAATACTAAAAAAAAATTAACAACATGTTTTGATTTCATGTTGTTTGAAATATGCCAGGCAAAGAAAATTAGGTAAACCATACAAGCTGAGATATTTGTAAATTGTTTTATAGGCTAACATTTGCCAGCTGTCTATGGTGTAGAAAGCATGAGATGGGTGTGTCGATTTCCCACAGGGTCTGTTTTATTGGAAGCCATTGCTCTACATACTCAGAATGTCTGTGCTTGAACTCCTTGGCCTTTTCATGTCCAATGACATGATACTGGCTCATTCTTAAGAGTGGTTCACGGCGATGCAGCCAGAGAGCTGAGGTTCTATCCCTGGAACATTGTGCTTGCTCCTCTACTTCTCAGGCAGCATCCACTGGTGTATTTCATGAATGGCAACATTAGCATTCCTCTCACCCTGCTCTGGTGTCCTGTGGAAACTTTTCAGAGACTTGTTTCCAGTAGCAATTTAGAATTTTCCCTATTACACTGATTAATTTATTATTTCATCTAGAACTTTGAAAATGGATAAATCAAAACTGTGAGCTTTGAGCCCTACTTTGTATAAGAAAGAACTTATTTTAAAAAAATATTGCATATGTGTTTGTTTTTTTTTTTTTTTTTGGCTGTGTTGGGTCTTCGTTTCTGTGCGAGGGCTTTCTCTAGTTGCGGCCAGCGGGGACCACTCTTCATCGTGGTGCGCGGGCCTCTCACTATCGCAGCCTCTCTTGTTGTGGAGCACAGGCTCCAGACGCGCAGGCTCAGTAGTTGTGGCTCATGGGCCCAGTTGCTCCGCGGCATGTGGGATCTTCCCAGACCAGGGCTCGAACCCGTGTCCCCTGCATTGGCAGGCAGATTCTCAACCACTGTGCCACCAGGGAAGCCCCATTGCATATGTTTTTATGTCTGACTTCACATATTTTCTAATCAAGAAAGATCACTCAAATAAAGGTTTATATGGATTATGAAAGGGCCCCATTACATCACACCAATTAACACTATTTACAAAATTCTTTCTAAATATTTTGGCAAAAATTTTTGTTACCAGGGAGAAAATTTACCTATATATCTCCCTAAGCTAAGTGTTCTCTCTCTCTCTCGCTCTTCCTCCCCTCTTTTCTTCTCTCCCTGTCACTCTCCTTTCTATGCTCTTCAACATTATTCTATTGTTTATAAGAGCTAAGCATCTTCGTTGTCTTGATTTTTTCCCTAGATCTCATTTATGTATCATTTAAGCAGCAGTTATATAGGTTATATGGTTATATGTTGTCAATATGGAGCTTAGTTTAAGATGGTGATTCCAGGTCTTATTTTCCTGAATTCTGTTTACCAGATGCACTTTTTATATTCTCTCTACCCAGCATTCTTTGAACACTTTTACTATATTTGGGGTATTTCCAGTCAAATTCAATCTTTCAGGTTTCATTAAGTTCCTTTGTATCTAGTTCCCAGGCATATGTCCTAGACTTCACCTGTTGATGCCTGCCTGCTGTGGATTGAATTGTGTCCTCTTCAAATCCACATGTGGAAGCCCTAATCCCCAATGTGACTATATTTGGAGATAGAGTCTTTAAAAAGTAATTAAAGTTAAGTGAGGTCATGAGGGTGGGGCCCTAATCCTATAGGACTGGTGGCCTATCAGTTTTCTCATCTCTTTTTTTATTGATTAGTGTGTCATTTTGATATATTAACAAAACTTGTCTTTTGTCTGTAATAGGTGTTTCAAACTTTTTTTCAAGTTTATTGTTTGCCTTTTAATTCTTTAGTGTTTATTCAGAAATTTTCTCTTTTTATTGTATAAACATTCAACCCTTTCCTTTAATGTTTCAATATTTCTTTGCATGCTCTGAAAAACTTTATTCTTGAAGATTTTAAAATTACTTTTTAAAATGTTTTATAGAAGTTTTAAATTATTATTTTTATATTTAAATTGTGATTCATGATGGATTCAGAAAAAAAAAAATAGATGCAGGATTTTACTTTTACTAATGATTGAATAATTGTCCCATGTATTGAATAATCTATTTTTCTCCCACCAATGTAAAATGCCACATCTATCGCACTCAGTTTCCTTAAGTTTTTATGCCCATTTTGGACAACCATTCCACTATGTTGATCCGTCTGTTTAATCCTGTGTCTGTAGCTTCTCTGAGTGTTTCTCTTACTTTTTAACTCTAAGGGCGCTAGACTTTTCCTCAGAACAATGTTTCCCTGAAGCACTCTGAAGTGCTTTTCTCTCCCATGCTCCTCATGTCACAGAACTAGGGGGTAGAAGGTTTTCATGCTCCTCATTACTGCTTTCAGACTATTCTCCATTTTATTCCTCTCTAAAGATACCCAAATTTAAGTCTGAAGTCTTCAAACTGATCTTTGAGTCACTCCCATTCAATCTTTGAAGATCTTAATTCTCTCTCCCTGTTGGGTTTAATATAATCTTGGGGGCTTCCATATCTATGTAGATGATCGCTGTGTCTGAACTTTCTCTTCTCTAGTGAGCTTATCCCACTAATTCCCACAATCATGTACTGGTCCTCTTCGTTTCTGCAATAGCAACATTCCTTTCCTCCAGTGATCTTCTTTTGCAGGTACATAAGTCAGTATTTCCACAGCCATGTGCTAGCCTTGTTAGTACCAGAACTATTGACCTCTTCATTATTTCAATTTAAATATTCCACTCTTCAACTAGCACCTCCTATTTTTCTAGCTCACTCCCTCTTGTCTCCCATCTCTAACATTCCTTCACACACTTGTGCTTAAAACCCATCAGTCATACCACCTTTTTACTGTCTCTCACCCTATTCCATACTGCATCTTCTTATCCCAATATTGGAATCTCTCCCTTGCATGCATTCTCTCTTTATCATACTGACTTGCTAAACTGATTAACTCCAGCTCTCCATGGATTCTGCCCCTGCACAGGATTGAACCCAGCTGGCAAAAGCACATAACCATTCTAACCATTAAAAGGTCTCCTTTTTTAATTCATGATTGTGGTTTCATGTTGGCTTTTAATACTGCCTAGCAGACAGACTATATTTCCTTGGTCTATTCAGTCTCTCACTCCCCTAGATGACCATTTCATCCATTCTTTTCTCTCCTCAAATCCCCCCAAGACCTTTTCCTACATCCTCACTCTCAGCTAAGAACCTTGTTTCATATTTCACTGAGAAAACAGAAGCAGCCAAAAAGAAATTCCCAAGCTTCCACCACCTCCTCAGTTCAGCTGCCTGCACCATTTCCTTTGCTTTCTCTTCTGGTTCTATGGATTTCCATCCATGTTCCTAATCAAAGCCAAGTCTTCAACTTGTGTGCACCCTTTGTTCATTCCTTCCTAGTGTCCCTTATTAGTTTCAGTTCATCTCCTCAGTCTCTAAGTATTTTAGTGCCCATGGCTATAACTTTTGGATCTCTTTTCTCTTTTTCTATCCACAGTCACCATTTGGTGATCTCACCTGATTTCTTGGCTTTTAATATTATCTACTTTTGCATGACTCCCAAATTTATGTCTCCAACCCAGAACTTTCTTCCAGACATCAGATTTGTATATCCAACTATCTCTATGAGGATAGATGTTATAGACTGATACATCCTCTGAAGTTCATGTGTTGAAGCCCTAATCCCTTTGTTACCTACTCTAATGGCTGAGGCATGTCTGTAGAATTCTAGGAATTTCATGAATCACCATTTGAAAGTCATAACTGTAATCAGTAAAGGATTTTTGACTAGGTAAGGAAGACAGCTTAGTCTCCTAGAACTTTCAAAACTTACCAATGCTAAAATGCTTATATTTTAAAAATAAACTTAAGTTTCATCATTTAGTGACTTTGAATGCCATTTCTTGCTGAGACGAGTACTAGAGTTTGGCAAATTATTTTGCATAGACTTTCCCAATTCACTTTCCTAGGATTCTGGGAGAGTTAAAAACTATTGAAGGGTATTAAGCCTTTAAGTTAAGTCCAAGATATGGCCAGTGACAAAAACTTTATATACAACCTATTTTTTTTTAAAGAATGTCTAATTCTATTCCACTCTATTTATATACAAAATAGAGAAAGCTTCAGGGGAAAGTGTCAAACCACAGTATAAAGCCAACTCAAGTAGCTACAAAGAAAAGGGTTTTCTGCATGTGTTGAAAGTTATTTTGACATTTCTATAAATAAGCTCATCTCACATTTCTGTGCACTTCCTTCACTTAATAAGAATTTTAAAAGTCTATTAGCAGAGTTTGCTCTTTTATACGTTATCTAAATTTCAGTTAACTTATTTTTTACTTTTAGATGAAAACTGGGTGGAAATATTGTTACTGAATTTCTACACTCGTTAAAATAGTTTAAAGTGTAACTCTATCTCTTTGAAAAAGCAACTTGTCACTAAGGTGTCTATTTGAAAATACGTTTGATTAATTTTATACAGCTGCCCAATATCAATTGTCAAGGGTGCAGACTGAAATCTGCAATAAGACTGAAATCATGTAAACCAGAACATATTTATTCTGTTTGAAATTATTAGAATTTCATGATTAGACAACATGACAGAATTATCTGGTAATGTTCCAGGGGTCTATCTGATTGTTTCATAGAAAATAAGGAGCTAAGGAAAGAGAAACTTACAATCATAGGTGTTTCTAATGTCTGCAGTAATTTTCTAATTTAGAGTAGAGGAGATTATTTTCATGGTGTAAGCAAATGGGTTCTGTGTGTGTTAGGGTAAACAATCCTTTCATCAATTTTAAAATGAAAAGAGAAACAATACAGCAAAAAGATAAATGAAAGAAATGTGTGCACCATCTATCTAATCACCTCAGTTACTTCATATTTTTCTCCTGTAGTTAATGAGTATTTATTAAGTACCCACCACATCTCAGGAAGTATGACAGGTGCTGGGAACATAGCAAAAATCCAGGACAGGATTTCCCTCTGCATTCATGAAGCCTAAAGGGTGAGAAAAACACAAAGTGAACAATTACAAGTATGATGAATTCCATCTGGGAGGTGTATGCACAAAGATCTAATTTGGCCTATGAAGACTTCCTTGAAAATTGAATTTTACTGAAGCTTGAAAAAATGAAGCGCAGGAGTCTGAGGAGAAAGGAAGGGAATATTCCAGAGTTTTACCTGCAACAGGAGAGAAATTTTCTTATTCCAGATACATAGAAAGTTCCAATGTAACTGCATACAATAAAGGGAATAAGAGTGTATGAGGTAAGCCTAGAGGAACTACCAGGAATCAGGGACTCATGTTATTTGATCCAAATCCATAGAATAATTCTAAGTGGAGAGGGGTAAGCATGACAAGATTTGCATTTTAAAAGATCCCTTTAACTGTTTGAGTAAAGAATAATGATTCCCAAAAGAGAATGGCAGCAGAGAAAGAGAGAGGTGGTTGAGTTTTGAGCTTTTTAGGAATCAGCCTCCATTAGATTTAGTAATGATTAAGCAGAGGTGAGAAGTGGAGGAGAAGAGGACAGGTGTGAATCTTAGGTTTCTGGTGTGGGCAAGTAGGTAGGCCAATTAATGGGATGAGGAAGACAGAGGAAGAACAGATTTGGGGGCTGAGAAACAAAGAATTCACATGCGTAGTTCTAAAGCTCAAATGACAATTTGAATCTGGAGATTTACATTTGGAGACCATAAGTGTTTAGATGGCATGGAAAATAATAAGAGTGGATAAGTTTGCCTGGGGAAGAAAAAAATGAAATGAGGAAGTGTGTGGGGTTTTTCAAAAGTATGGTGGGGATAAGTAGCATGAAAGCCTGAGGTAGGAAACAGGTGTGGGAAAGGGGAGCTTTATGTAGAGGAGACCGAGACTAGGAATTGAGAAATGTTGGTAGAGGAAACTATGTGGAGGGGTTTATTTTTGTGCTTTTCTCAGGAAAATGATGACCGTAATACCTAGCTTTTTTTTTCATATTCTCCTCTGACATTATAAATTCATGTTTACTGTCAAGTAGCTGAAATAACCTCTAAAGTTAGATGTACCTGTCTTTCTTTGCATGGTAGTGTGGAGGACTGAGGGTCATGATGACAACGACAAGTATGAACTGCCCCAAATGCACAACAGTTGACATTAAAAGATAAAAGTCACATGTGCACAAAGATAATCAGGGAGTACAATGTTAGGATCAGACAAGACTGAATGCACGGTAGAGCTTTAAAGGAGACAAACTGGGGCACTTTCTGATGAAAAAGATGTAATCCACAAAGAACATATAAGTGTCACAAGTCTTTGTATAGCTACTAAAATACCATCACAATATATAAAGCAAAAAAACAAAAACAAGCAAAAACAAAAATAGGACAAGAAATTAACATAACACATCTCTCAGCCAGCTATGGATAAAATCGACAGGCAAAAAAATGAATATGGCTAAGGAGGATAAATAAGAGGATAAATAAGTCAATGATATAAATCTATATTCCAGACTCTATGATGCTAACAGAGAATGTCCCTTCAATTTAATCAACCCAGAGTGTTAGTACACATGCACACACACAGACATGCACACTCATACACACATATTATTTTGCTTTTTGGGGAGATATACATGTATATTTCTCTTTATATATGTTTATACATATGTAAATCATTGTTCTGTTTAGTTTATATATACACGTCTTTATCCTAAAAAGCATAATCACTTCCAAAAGTTATTGATATGATCATAAGTTATATAATAAAGGTTATATTCTCTAAGCTGAGTACATTGAAACTAGAAATTACTAATAAAATAGAAAAGTAACACAAAAACAACTACTTAGAAATATAAGGCACACAAAATAACTGGTTAAAATGTGAATTAAAGTAGTCTAAAATGTAAAAATAATAAAAACATAAATCACGATATAAATAATATTGCTGAAAATTGTACTCAGAAAAACTCATTTCTTAGACACTTGTGTTATTAAATAATATAATACAAAAAGAATTAATTATTAACTGAACCTAAGTTGGAAGAAAGATTTTTAAAAACTTAAGGAAAATTAAATGAGGAAATAAAGATAAAGGAAGAGGTTAGTGAGATAGAAAACAGAAAATAAATAGAACAAAGGACTAAATCTAAAAGCTGATTCTTTGCAGGGCATGACAAACTACTTTCTGACCTATTGTAAACTGACCTATGACAATTTAGTTCTTTTTAATACACAAAGGTAGCTTTCAAAATAGTAAAATACGGTAAATAAAAGTAGCTTCTAAAACCTCATTACCACTTATTGATGACAAGTCTCAGACTAAAATTTGTCATGAATATCAACATTTATTTTTTTTTAAATTTTACATGTGAAACAGAACATTTCAAACATTTGGCACTATAAATGATTTCATGTGCACTTGCATTTATTGGGTGAAGTGATCTATATATGTCTGTTATATCTAGTTGATTTATAGTGCTGTTCACATCCTCTATTTTCCTATTTAACTTTGGTATAGATATTCTATCAATTATTTAAGACATCTCCAACTGTTAATGTGAAGCTGTCTATTTCCCCCTTCAGTTCTGTAGTTTTTGCTTCATACATTTTGGAGACCTGTTGTTTGGTGCTTATGTTTGGATTATTATACCTTCTTGATGAATTGACCCTTTTATCAATATATGGTATGCTTCTTTGTCTCTTATAAGAGTTTTTTACTTGAAGTCTATTTTGTCTGATATTAGTATAGCTACCCCAGCTCTCTTTTGCTTGTATTTGCATGAAATATCATTTTCTATCCTTTCACTTTTAATCTATGTGTGTCATTGGATCTAAAATGAGTCTCTTATAGACAAAATACAGTTTTTTTAATCCAGTCTGCCAATCTCTGACTTTTGATTGGAGAATTTAATCCATTTACTTTTAAAGCAATTGCTGACAAGAAGGACTTACTTCTGCCATTTTGATATTTGTTTTCAGTATGTCACGCGTTTTTTGTCCTTCATTTTCTCCATTATTGCCTTCTTTTGTTTCTTCTTTTAGTTGATTCTTTGTAGTGTACCACTTTGATTCACTCTCAATTCCTTTTGTGTATATATTTTTAGATATTTTCTTAGTGTTTTCCATAGGAATTACAGTTACCATACTAAATTTATAACAATTTATTTTTAATTGATATTATCATTGCTTCAATAGTATACAAAACTCTTCTACAATACAGCTCTATCCCCCCTTTATACTGTTATTGTCACAAATATATCTTTATACATTTTGTATTCAACAACATAGGCTTATAATAATTGTTCCATGCATTTGTCTTTTAAATAATGTAGGAAATAAGAGGAGGAATTGCAAATCAAAAGTATAATAATACAATTTTTATATTTACTTATAGAGTTACCTTTACTGGAGTTCTCTATTTCTTCATATGGCTTTGAATTACTGTGTATTTCAGCCTGAATGACGTCCTTTAGCATTTCTTATAGGCCAGGGTCAGTCAGCTTTTGATGAACTCCCTCAGCTTTTGTTTATGCAGGGATTCTTGATTTCTCCTTCATTCTTCATGTATAATTTTGTTGAGTATGGAATTCTTGGTAGAGAGTTTTTTTTTTTTTTTCCCCTTATAGCACTTAAAAAAAAACATCATCCCACTCTTTTCTGGCCTATTCAAGTCTTTTGCCCTTTAAAAAGTTAGATTGTTTGATTTTTGTTGTTTAGCTGTATGAGTTCTTTACATATTTGGATATTAACCCCTCTTCAGATATATGACTTGCAAATATTTCCTCTCATTTCATAGGTTTTCTTTTCTCTGTGTTGATTGTGTCCTTTGCTGCACAGAACATTTTAAGTTTTTTTTAGTCCAATTTATCTATTTTTCTCTTGTCACCTGTGCTTTGGATATTATATTCAGAAATCATTGCCAAATCTGATGTAATAAGCTTTCTTTTTATGTTTTTTCCTAAGAATTTTAGTTTTAGCTCTTATATTTAGGTCTTTTATCCATTTTGAATTAATTTTTGTATATGGTGTAAGGTAAAGATCCAACTACATTCTTTTCCTTGAAGATATCCAGTTTTCCCAGCATCATTTGTTGAAAAGCCAGTCCTATTCCCTTTGAATGATCTTGGTACCCATTTTAAAAAGCATTTGACTATATATGAGAGGTATACTTCTGGGCTCTTTATTCCTTGGTCTATATGTCTGTCTTTATGTTAATTTCAAACCTGCTTAGATTTCTGTAGCTTTGAAATAAGTTTTGAAATCAGGAAGTGTAAAAACTCCAATTTTGCTCTTCTTTTTCAAGATTGTTAAGACTGTTTTGGATTCCATATGGATTTTAAAACGGATTTTTCTATTCCTGCAAAAAAAAAAATCACCTTTGAGATTTTGACAGAGATTGCATTGAATCTATAGGTTGCTTTGGGTAGTATTGACATCTTAATAATATTGTCTTCCAATCCATGAACATGGGGTGTATTTTCATTTACTTGGGTCTTATTTGATTTTTTTAGGCAACATTTTGTAATTTTCAGCTTACAAGTTTTTGCATCCTTGGTTTAGCTTATTCCTAAGTATTTTATTCTTTTTGATGCTATTGTTAAGATTTGGTTTCTTAATGTCCTTTTTGGATTGGTCATTGTTACTGTTTAAAAATGAAACTGACACTGGCCGTCTTTGAAGATGATCTCTCAGGGAGGGCAATATTTTAAATATGTTGTAGCTAATCTATATGTATTGAGTGTAACCCATCTCTCCAGGAAGAGTCCACTATAACATTTATTGTACAGATAAATAACTCACTAATTTTATTGGTGAAAATTCATTTCTGATATTAACTATGCTAATTTACAAAGCTTCTGGTGTAACTGATATATCAATAGCTGAAGCACTTATATTAATCACATTTGAAACATAGACTTCCTGAATAGTATGCTAGCTGGGTCATGAATTTATAATTAGGCCTATGGTTTCTTTTTACCTTAAGTGTAACTTAGACTAATACATACATAGTATCATACTGTCTATGTTGATGTATATTGAAAGTAAATTGCCAATTCTAATTAAGAAAAAAATGAGAGTAAGCAGAAACACACAGAGTTAGAACTGAAAAGTGAACCATTCACAGATACAGAGAACATTTTTAAAAATATGAGAGAATACTTTTTATCACATTATGCAAATGAATTTAAAACTTGGGAAAAATACTATTTTTAAAGGAAAATATATATCATCAAAACTGTCTTTAAGTAGTAAGAGAAAATAGAACAATAGCCATGGAAATACCTGAGAAAGTTATTGGAGAACTATCTTCTAAAATGAAAAGAGAAGAAAATAATGAACAACTAGCCTTATATGTTTCACTGGTTAATTCTCCAGAGAATTCATTAATCTGATGTGATTTGTCAGGTTCAGGGGCATGGAGAAAAAAGATAGACATCAAAATTCTTCTTATTTTTTGGAAGACAGTCAATTTAATACAGGATGCATAAAAAGAAAAATACATATAGAATTTAATTTATTAATCTTGATGAAAATATTCTAAATTAATAAATAAGTTCATAGAGTCTAGCCGTAAATTAAAAGAATACTGTGGCATGACAAAACAGGGCTCATTATAAAAATATAAGGATGGTGAAAATAACAATCTATTAATTAAAAGCATAACAGAAATAAAACCTTGTGATCATTTCAAAAAGTGTCAGTCTCATGTTTAATATGAAATACTAGAAACATTTCTATTAA
This sequence comes from Balaenoptera acutorostrata, assembly GCF_949987535.1. Classification (NCBI taxonomy): domain Eukaryota; kingdom Metazoa; phylum Chordata; class Mammalia; order Artiodactyla; family Balaenopteridae; genus Balaenoptera; species Balaenoptera acutorostrata. The sequence goes on from NC_080083.1 coordinate 30,049,276, forward strand.
ATTTACAAACAAGACAAGGAGCCCACAGTCACTTTTAACACTGAGTGGAAAAACTAGCTTATTTTCATTAGATAAGAACACAAAATAAGAGATATGAATAGCAGCAAAGATGGAGTTAAAACCTTTACTTTAAGTTGACAAAACAAAAGAGAATTGATTAAAAACTATTTTGAAACAATAAGTATACTGACTAGTTTGAAAGTAATATATAAAAATATTACTTTCCTATAAACAAATGTAGTTTATACCTGGAGAAGTGAGTCTTCAAGCTTTTAGTGGATGAAACTGCTTCTGCTTCTTGGATTGGGAAGGTGGAATTTTGAAATATGCCTTTTTACCTCTTCTGAAAACACGTTAGAGGATCCCTTTGGTTACCCTAATTAAGGTAAAAACCCCTAACAACTGTTGAGAAAGGCTGTAGCAGAACTCCATATGGCCTGGCAAAAGGCCTCCCTAAACACTCCTCCATACTGAGTGCTGGTTCATGGGAATAAGCTGGGTACATTTTCATAATAGTCATGTAACCTGTTGGGAGGAACCCAACTATATTGAGACCCCAGTTTTTTTTTTTTTTTTCTTTTGAAGCACAGTGTCATTAGAACTTACTGATGGAGTCAGAGTGTTGTGAATTCTGACTGGAAGTGACAGCTTAGCCTAATGTGGGTATGACTTTTGAGAAAAGCGTCTAGACCAGAGTCAGGGTGTAATACCCAGGTCTAGACTAGAGGCTCATAAGGAAAGGCTGGTTCTAACACAGCAAGGGGCTGAGACTAAAATCCCTAAGCTGACCCAGACATCAGACCACAGTAGCCCTGATTTGGGAATAACTGAGATTGTGAATGCAAATGTAAATGTGTAGCTCAATCTTGGAATCACCTAGTAGATACACATCTGCTAGCATTTCTAGTAGATACACATCTACTAGCATTTCTAGTAGATACACATCAATAGGACCAGCTTTCAACAAAAGGGCACTTTGAAGAGGCAGGAGCAATGGCAGTCGGGGTCTAATTGTACTCTCTAGTTTCCCTCCACCTGGCATCTGAAGGGAAAATAGATGTCTAAGTAAACCACCTGTATACCTAGATATTTCAATGGGGAAACTTCAAGAGGGAGAGAAGGATATTTCCTGCCAAGATGGGCAATGACAGCAATATACTGGAAAAGTAACAACAAGGAATAACATTTTTAAGGTTATTGTCTTGCTGGATACATAAACAATACCCAGTGGATCATGGCACATTTATTCAGTGGGATATATATTAAAAAGATGAGGTAAAAAGGATAAGGCAGTTTTTTACATACAAATTTGGAAGGGAATTAGAAGTATGTATCAAGGAAAGAAACACATCTATAAGAGGATTCCATTTGAGGAAAGTCTGATCTCATCGCCCGCATGACCATACACACATACATATGAATAAACACACATTTGCTTATTGATAGACTACATGAATATATTCATTCTCAACACTGTTTACCATGATTTCCTCTAAAGAATGGAAATTGAGTAGCAAATAGGAATTTTATTTTTTATTCTCTATATTTCTAAGCTCTTCACATTTCTGTATAATAGCATGTGTTAGTTTTATGATAAAAGCAATGGATAATTTTTAAATATATTTTTTAAAATCTGAGAGTAGTCAGTAATGCTCAACTAGTATGAAAACTTAGTAATGGAAAGCATTCAGTATATTTAACAGAATGGAAGTCTTATTAAAAATTATTTCCTCTTAGTAGGAAAATGTACTCAGTTTAACAATTCTAGCAACGCCTATCATAATTTAGTAAGCATTTATTAATTTAATTTTAAAAATAAAGAATTTACAAATCCAAAAATTTTGAATTACACATATGTCTAATATTGTTCAGAGGGAAACATAACTTCATGGGATTTTAGAAAGGAAGGTTGACCGTTGCTTCAAAGATCATTTCAGTTTATGGAAGAGCATATCAAAGTGAATTTGATAGATTTTCTTATTGATTAAGACAGCCAACAAATAGATGCCTGAGAGGATAGACTTTTGAGGAAAAGGACTCATGATAGAAAATGAATAATGATAGTAAATTAATAGTGGTATAAATTCTTATAAATCCTATTAAATCAGTACAGCAAAAGTCTTATCTAAATAGCTGAGGTACCTTGAGGTTTAAATAACATTATAAATTGCTAGATTGACCAAAATTCTGTGGCAATGAGAAGAATTTTAAATAAAATTGTGTTTATCTATTTGATTTCCTTTGAGTCAGAAGTTACAGTCGTATTTCCCACTAAGAATCAATCTTTGGAGGAAGACAGCTTTTATTCAAGACCTTTGGAGAAAATAGATGGTGGTATGAGATGCTGATACAGTAGATTCTCATTATCATGATAGTTATATTCTATAAAGTTACCATGAGCACTGGATTAATTAATACTGAACCACTTCTCCCATATTGAAATATAGGGTTAAGTTCTTTCAAGTCTTTGGTCCCATTTTTTGTGAATTGATCAATACATAACTTGGTTTTGTGTGTGTGTCTGTGTCAAGACACCTTACTTAATATATATTGTGGATTTACAAACACTAAACTTCCAGTCAACAGCATCATGACTCATGTCTTAACTAATGTGTATATTTTCTCCATAGGGCACATCAAAGCCTCCTTGGATTTAGAAACACTAGGCAGCACTTTGGCACTGTGCTTGGGGGCCATTTTAAACAGTGAAATCACCAATAAAAAGCACAAAAATGCAAAAAAAAAAAAAAAAAAAAAAAACCAAAAACATGCCACTGAATAGAAAACGGAAAGGATACTCGCTAACACTATGAGACCTGAAACAAGAAGGTAGAGTTTTACCATGTTCAGCCTCAGCTTGGAATGAGCATGTTGGAAGACTTGAATTTTCGGCTGTGCTGGGAATATCCAAAAGTGACCACAAAGGCACCATGGATATTGACTCAGAAGTTATAAATAATTGTTAGTGAGTGGGCAAATTTGCAAAAATCAAATCAGCAAATAATTAGGATGGACTGTATCTTCCAACCAAGATCCATGGTTAAAATCTAGAAAACAACTTGAAGTCCAAGTTGTCATGCTTTAATCTGTAAGCTTTAAGTATGTATTTTCCTATTTTCTTTCCTCTTTCTTTGGAGTCAAATTAACTTTCATTTTATTATTCATAAAGCCCTTATTCTTTGTATTGATTTTTGCCTCCTTAGTCATTTCAGCTATAAGTAAAACACCTGGCTAGATTTTAATTATGTGTTAATAAAAGACTGAAATTAACCAACATTTGGGTTTGTATACATTTTCCTTTGGGACCCTTATAGCTAGTTTCCCTTTGTGCCACTTGGTATGGATCTTGTTTTCCTAAATAACTTGACTTGACAATTAAGAGGCTTTTTAGATTGCATATACTACAATGGGTCAGACAGCAAGAAATATAAAATTTAGAAATCTAAAATTTTCATACCTGGTTACAGAGGTTCCTATCTCTACCAAGAACAGGGTCCTGCTGTGGGAGGTCGCTTTTGTAACTGAACCTTCACAGACACAGAACTTGAAAAAGGACTAGGGAATAGAAGGTGCCTATTTGGAGGCTGCTAACTTCCACAGACCTCACAAGTCAGATATGCTGGTTAAATTCAACTTAAAGCTCTTTTGATTTAGACTTACCTAATGCTCTCTTTATTATAAATTTCATTCAAAACTATTTGATAGCCATATATATATATATATATATATATGGAAAATACATCATTAGTTGACTTTAGATGACTGTCATTCGATTGTGGTACAAAAGTCAACTGGTTATATTACCTGCAAACTAGAAATGGATTTGTCAATTTAGTAGATGGAATACCTGCCTTTAGGATAGTCCCTGATATCACTCGGGTTACTTTTAAATCCATGTTTGCCTTTGCTGAAGAAGAGATAATTAGATTCTTAATTCAAAACAGAAAACAAATAAACTAACCTGAGCCTTGATTTGAAGACTGAAACTCCAGACTCTTAAGGGGAATTCTGGATCACTTTCTTTTATCCTCAAGCTTCTTTACTTCATGCTTTATAAATAGCCCAGAGAGTAGAGGACTCCAATGGGTTATGATTCAAAGAATGTGTGAGGAACAAGACAATGCCACCAAGACTATAGAACTCCTCACTAGAGAGGGTCATGAAATTGATCAGGTGTCAGTTTAGAACAGAAGCTCTTTGGATATAATTTGTCCTCTCACTGGGGAACATATGCTATTTTAAAGGAAGAATGTTATGCTTATACTTCTCCAGGATCTTTAATATTATAAAAATTACCCACAAAGCAAATAGTAAAGAAATTATATAATATAGCTAATAACCACATTTCTGCTCTGGGTTTTTTCAGATTAGGGCTTGGATATTTCCTCTTGACCTACTTAGAGTATTCTTAGCTCCTGGTTGAGAATTACACTGCATACAAACTCTGATCATAATCCTTCTCTTAGTATTCATTTGTTATGTTCAGCTCTCTGATCTCCATGGTCTTAAATGCTGATGCATTGCTGTTATCCCCTAGCCACTGTTCCACCAAATGATCCAACAAAGGAGTACAGGAAAGCCTGATACTTTTTAGAAGTTAAAATGGCCATCCACTAAAACTTCATGTGCAATCATGACAACTCACACAGTGGTGAAATTAGGATTGCCTTTGTTCCCATATTTAATGGTATATCCATCAGGGTATCCTGAAGAGTAACCACAAGGGGGGTCTGAGAACTGAAACCATTTACAACGGCAGAGCTAATTTACTATCCCAGGAAATTCCTGCCCAGGAAGACGAAGTTGAAAATATCTTTTTGTTGTTTCAAGAGCTTACTGCAAATCCATTTGTCCAAATAATAGACTAGTCAACCAGCTCTTGTCAGCATAAATACCCCCTCTTCAGGACAATAGATAGTTCAACCAGGCTCGTCAAACCTCAGGCCTCCCCTTTGTGTCCACCTGTCCTGTACTATGTCACAGATTTGCTCTATCCCTATCATTCCCCACACTGAAAGACACACCTTAAAACAGATTGTCCCCCACCAGGACCTCTCTGGCGGTCCAATGGTTAAGACTCCACCCTTCCACTGCAGAGGCCGTGGGTTCGAACCCTGGTCCCTGGTTGGGGAACAAAGATCCCACATGCCACATGGCCAAAAAACAAAACAAAACCAAAAACAAAAACAAATAAACAAACAAGAAAACAGACTCCTTCCCAAATCTTATAAATGCCTTGCCTTCCCCCCCCCCCCACCTCCACCAAGACAGGACTAAGACTCTGTTCTTGCTTCCTTTAGTGAAGATAAGCAAAAATTCCAGTTCTGCTTAATCATCAGAGTTTACTTTGTTGGTATTTTTGGAGAGTTGGCAGCTTGCAAATGAGAAACTGAGACACAGGAGAAACTTACTTACCAAATACCACATAGCTAGTAAGGGTTACTTCAGAGGCTGTAAAAGGGTAGATGCAGGCAGTAGATTAATTTTGTTTGGTTTCATTCATTTAAAAAGTTGGAATTAGTAGCTAACACTTAGAAACTTGAAGATTTCATATAAAATCTGAATTTCTGACTTTTTTCAAATATTGAATTTGGTAAGCTGTGCCTGCTTTTTTCTGCATGGTAATAACTATTAGGTCCTTCAGATGTAATGAACCCTTGTTGGTTCACCACAGTCCCTGCCATTTGCTATTGTTTATTTCTGGCCAACTCACTTACTTCAGGTGTCAAATAGTAAATGTTTTTGGCTTCAAGGACCATATGGTCACTGTCTCACTTTCTCAACTCTGTTGTTGTAGCAGGAAAATAGTAAAAGACAATGCATAGATGAATGAGTGTGGCTGTGTTCCAGTAAAACTTTATTTATGAAAACAGTCCTGAAGGCATCATTGTGACCTCTGAGTTGTGTAATATGCCTAGCCACAGTTGGCATTTGAATTTGGAACCACTGTTATGAAGGAACTTGGTCTGGCTTCGAGGAAGTGCCCATGGATTCTGAGGAAAAAGAAGCTGCAAGGTAAAACTAAAAATGTATCAGAAAGGTTTAAAACAAATTTATTGTTGGACTTCCCTCTCCTAAAAAATAACCCAAGAAAGGAAATCTATTGTCCTGACGGCTAGAGAGAAAAGTGAGTACAAGAGGTCAAAGTGGGTGAGCCTGGCTTTATGTGTTGCTGACATGGAAAACCAGCAGTTTAAGGAATATTCAAGTTGCATTTCTAAGTGTTGTATACATATGCACAGCTGGTTGCTTCTAAATATGCATGAGAAAATATAGAATTGTTTAAAATTAATGTTAAATTTGGATGTAGCTAGGAAAATAGACTTGCTTTAGATAGCAAACTTTCTTGGCACATATAAATTATGTTTAGATTTGTGAAACTTCAGTTTTTGATGACTTTTTTTTTTTGCAACAACTCTTCTAGCAACAAATTTGGGACCCAGAGCAACACGAAGTTTTATCTGAAAATACCGTATCTTGAAACTTTGTTTAAATATCGAACTTATTGCAATCATCATAACCAAAAAAAAAGATTTATTGTTACTCTGATCCTGTAAGACATTATAAAATTCTGTGAAATTTGCCTAAATAAAATAGAAATCTAGATAGTGAACATCAAGATATAAATTTTTAAAAATTTGTTAATTAACACTTCACTAATTCACTCTTGAAAATTCTGAGAACAGCTGGGATGAAATCATATTTGACTATGTATGAAAACGACTTGGCAGGAAATGCTTGTGTATTTACAAGTCTATGTACAATCCTCTTTAATTGCACTGGCAATTTTGTCAGTCTTCTTAAATAAGAGGCACATTTTTTTGCTATTTCAATTTCTTCACCAATTTCCCATGTAGGCTCTTGAAAAGTAGTTTCTATTTCCATCATTCTATTGAAACTCTTCTCAAGAAGGCCATTTTCTAAATTTCTTATTTACACATTTGTTAACCTTTTTTTCATTTTTCGTTTTCCAAGACCTCTCTGCTGGGTCCTTGAAGTTTTTACCACCTTAACCTTTTACAACCAGAATGTTGCTGTTATTCTTTTATCATTTCAATGTCTCTTTCTGCTGACTCTATTGTTCCTCCTATAACCTAGTGAGTGAAGTATTCTTCTAGTGTCTATCTTTGGCTGCTGGTCTTGGTTCTTTCTTATTCTTGTCCTTGGAAATATCAAAGACTTCAAACCCTCTATGCCGACAGTACTAACCTCTTGCATAGACTAAATTCCTTTACTTTTGCTTCCTGGAAATTTGCATTATTGTTACTATGGAGGACATTTTTGTTAAAGTCCCTCCATTGTGTCTGATACCAGCCATATGACATTTTCCTTCTTCTTTCTTTATGAGAATGGCGGATATTGAAATTATCCACTGTTCCTAAACAAGATAGTAAAACAAAATGATACAGCCCTTTTTTACTGAATGATGTTTTCCCTGTTTGCGCTACAGAAGGTAAATATAATTTATAGGTTATCTGTTTGAAATTATTTTGTGTAGAGACCTTACTGTTCATATATTTGTTTATCTACGGTCTAATAGGACTAGGCTTTACCTAAAGATGCACTTTTTTTTTTTATCCCTGAAAAGATTATAAAGATGTTTATCACAGTCTTTGGGGCTGATGACCTAGAAATTCCTGCAGAACATCAGATGCTGACTGCAGGAGTGTTCCTTTGTTAATCCGCCCGTTTGGGACTCAGGTAGTTAAGGACTGTAGATGATTTCAACTTCAGTCAGAGGGTGATGTGAAATACAGCTTTTACATCGTATTTAATAGAGAATGATATAGTTTTTTTTTTTTTTAACATTGCGTTTAATAAGGAATAAAAAGACATGTCAATTTAAAAGATTAAAATCTGAAAAATGTTACTGAGTCCAAGCTCGTACTCCTCACCACAATAAATGGAGAGAGAAGTTGTTGGGGCAAGAAATAGTGACTTCATTCAGAAAGCCAGCAGACCTAGAAGTTGGTGTCTTAAAGAACCATCTTACCTCAGTTAGAATTCAGGCTTCTTTTACACTTAAAGGGGTGGGGGTCTGGCTGGTTGTTGCAGACTTCTTGGTTCTTCCAAGACCCCAGAGGGGATGTGATAATCCTTTGTTCTTGCAGCTGTCCATGTAGGTCTGGTCACTATGTTCCTGTAAACCTTCAACAAGACAAATGTTATTTTCTGTTCTGCAGCTTTTTATCTCTATGTGACTGAAAAAGTGTTATGGCTTTAAAGGTCAAGCCTGGGAGGCAGAGCCTTGAGAAAGGGCTACTATGTATATTTCGGGCTATAGGCAACATTCCTTTACAAAGGTGCAGAGCCAGCATGACTAAGCACAGACAACAGAGCACGAAGGTTAGAGCTAAAGGAGTAGATTCCATATGGAGTTGGGTTTGTTCTTCTTGTTACATTACTATGAGGCATAAACCTTACCTCCTCCCTGCAATTAGGTCAATTACTCCTACTAATATAGTAAGTCCAATATTTTACTGCTAATATATTGAGCCCCTAATGACCAGATGGCAGGTATAATGTTAGGTCTAGTGAAATCCTTACTTTGGTCCTAGTAGAATGTTACTCCAGGAACCATGGCTGCTAATGAACCTATAGTAGTGATGACAAATTTAAGATTATTTAAAAATCAAAATGGAGTAACTATGGTTCAGGCATCCAAAATGGAGCCAGGTGGCCATTGTAGATAGGGTTTCAGACATGTTCCTACATTTCTGAGAACTTGAATTTTCTCTGAACTGTGTCAAACTCAAGGACACCATTAGCCCTTTTTCAAAACAGTATCTGCTAGTAGCTGCTAGCTGCAACCTTGTAGTTTCAAAGTCCCCCCACCTTTGCAACTATGTATTATTTCTGACCCCAACCAAACCTTGCTTAACAAGCACCCTTACTTCTTGTCATCTCCAATCCTAATTCTCGACAATTTATGTAACCTTGTGGGGTTTTGCCTTATAAAGCTCCCTCATTTTGTAGTCCAGTGGAACACAATTCAAGTGTTTTTTTGGATTCGTGCTTCACAGGCTGTAATACTAACAACCCCCAAATAAACACTTTTTTTTTTTTTTTTTTTTTTTTGCCTCAACCAGGTCTCTGTTCTTGGAATTCTTGGTTAACAGATGCATTGCCAATATAACAGTCTCATCGTAACTAAAAGCCAACTCACCCATTTTTTTCCAAAATCCTATCTCTGTATCACCTCCCCATAACTATAACACAACTATTCTTTTTTTCCAAACAACGCAGAGAATAATAGTAACAAAAGCACTTAATAAATGCATGCTCTTTTCTGGGCACTGTTCTAAGTACTTACTTCTGACCATAACCCTTTGAGGTGGGGACTATTTTTATTCCTACTTAACAAATGACGTATAAGTTGAAGTGATATGCCCCAAATAAAATGGGTTTTAAATGATGGAGCTGAGATATGAACCCAGCGAGTCTTACTCCAGACCCATGCATGCTATTAACCATTCTATTATATAAACTCTCAAAACTTGAGATTACCTTGGAAGACCACTAAGTGAGTTGGAAAGGTCATGTGGATACTATCTAGATCAACTTGAGTTAAACTCTATCTCCATCATTTTTGTGCTGTGTGACTTCAAGAAAGCTCGTTAACTTTCTTAAACTTCAGGTTCATTATCTGTTAAATGCAACTAATTATTCCAGCTTTATGGGTATCTTTAAAATCAGAATTAAATCAGGTAATATTTTTAAAGTACTTTAAACAAGGGTCTTGGAACATAAACCACTTAATTAGTTGCCAAGTTCTGTTGAATATTTAAGTCTTTAAATTCTCTTTCATATTCACTTATTCCTTTCAACCACTATCCTCATCACAAATGAAATAAAGCATATCTTTAATTGTTCTTCATTCTGGACAATACAGACTCAATATTCTGACATTCAATTTTTCTCATCGTCTGGTCTTCAATTATTGCACCACCCTAGAGTTCTCCCAGTGAACCCACTATTCTATTTGGACTGGTCTTTCCACCACTGTCTAAGTGTGCTTTTGTTATTTCCACCTCAAAGCCTAGTTCACATTGTGGCCCCTGTTTCCTGCATCCTGGAAACTGTAGTGTATACAAGACATTAAGGAGAAAGAAGAGTGTTTTTCTCCTAATTTCTAGTTATAAACCTTTTGTTGGGGACTTGGAAGTTCTTACTATGGTTTCAGATTTTAGAAGAAAAGCCACTGAGAAACTAAATCAACCAAGGTGTTAATTAGGTTTTAATATCTAGTAAACAAGTTGGTTCTATCTCTCACATCAGAATCTACAGATCTTCTTCAGCTTAAAGCCATTTTAAGACACAAAGCTGTAATGGAAGGGAAGAGAATGGCAGAGTAGAATACCAGACAGTATTCTTTCACACCTCAGTCTTTATTTTAAGGTAAACACACAGAAAAATAATGGCGTGGATTATGCAAGGAAATGAAAGAATGCAACTGTATATAAAAATATATTCCCACAATTCAAATGTTCACAAGTTGCGATTAGCCTTCCTCCCAATTAAATAAATGCTCCTGATTTGTTGTGGTATGAATGGTGAGAGGGTGGGGGGAGCTGATAGCCATGTCCTGGCAGAGGGGGCATAAAGCAGTGGTTCATGGAAATATTAGATCTGTTCAAAATATTAAGGCAAATTCAGACATTAAGACAAAACAACGCAAAACAAAATGAACACACAAACAAAAACCCACAGCTGGGTCTGTGTAGGTGTAGCTTGCTTCAGAAATATTCACAAGTTGTGCAAATTTGGGAATAACTAAATATTAATCAATCTAATCACCATATTTTGAATTTTCTTGTTTTAAATTAATTTTTATTGGCATATAGTTGATTTACAATGTTGTGTTAGTTTCTGCTGTACAGCAGAGTGAATCAGTTATATATATACACATATCCAGTCTTTTTTAGATTCTTTTCCCATATAGGTCATTACAAAGTACTGAGTAGAGTTCCCTGTGCTATACAGTAGGTTCTTATTAGTTATCTATTTTATATATAGTAGTGTGTATATGTCAACCCCAATCTCCCAATTTATCCCTCCTCCCTCTCCCCCTTGGTAACCATAAGTTTGTTTTCTACATCTGCAAATCTATTTCGGTTTTGTTGAAAAACTTAAGATATCAAGACATTCGGATGTAATCTTTTTAAAGGCCAGTCTTTTCATAAAGCAAAGTCGTTGTGCAGAATTTTCTATGCACAAGTGTAGGTTTCTAGTTATTGGCTCTGCTCCAAGAAAGTTACTGTAGTTCAAGAATCTGTCACTTTTTTCAGAGCAATGTCAAATTGGAAGTTTGGCCACTTCAAAAAGAAAATGTACTTGAACCTGAGCAGGGTTCTCCCCACTTGTGGGGAGAGGCTATAAGCAACCAATGTATTCATAGTGGAAACATCACCTTTCAGTGACCCAAGGTGATGCAAACATTATTGCTCAGGCTTTTTCTTCTCTCTCCAAGTTCTTTCTTCACTGTATTACAAAGCAGAATAACATTACCTATAACAGCAGATTGCCAGGAATGATAGAATCTAGCAAATGGAGAACTGAGTGTTTGGTAATTATGTTAACTTTAAAGTCAAAAAGTTATAGCAAATGAGTATGATATGAAGTCTCCTATCCAGTCCCACTTTAAAGCTGGAATTAAAATTGATGTTTCTAAAAGCACAAGTACGGAGAGTATGGATTACAGAAAATGATGTCTGAGATGAAGTTTTTATGTTTAAAGAATATGACTGCTACTAAGGACCATGTAAATACATTTTTAAAGTCAGGTAGTTAATTTAGTGTAGATACAGCTGCTGTGAGACTCTTTGAACTATTCACATCTGAGAATCAGAAGAGATTTTAAAACAGTAGACACAAGTCCAAGTCCTGATCCCAAGACCTCTTAGCTGCAGGGATATTGGACAAGTTATTATGCTTCTTTAAGCCTCAGGTTTCCAAGGGAGTAATAATATTGCCTGCTTTACAGGGTTACGGGGAATGTTTAAATTGTAAAGTATGTAGAAAGGGGTTTTGTAAACTCTAAGGAATATTATTAGATTTTTCATGAATAAAATAGTTTAGGACTTATTTTAGGTACATCATCACCAAGTAGCAGTAAATGTCTTGATTGCATTTTTAATCTCTTGCTTAGAGAAGATTCTCTTACTTGGTCCCTTGCTTCTAGTTTGCCCCATTCCAGTTCATCCCTTACTCTGCTTTCAGGGTAGTCTCTCTTTCCCATCCCCTATTCTGCCTCCTCCTTCTCATCCTAACTTCCCTGCTTGTACCATCTCCTTCTCCCTCTTCTTCCCTTTCTTTCTTCTCTTTCTCCGTCTAATATGAATACATAGACAGTTAAAGAGAATAATATAATGAAGACTTGTGTTTCCCTACTTAGTTTAATCAATTCTTAACATTTTACCATATTTTCCCCAGAATTTTAATGAAATTAAACATTTCAGTTGAATCCTTCTGTATACTTCCCTGGATCCCACTTTCCTCAGAGGTAACTATTACCATGTCCTGGTTAAGAGCAGGGTTAAAATTCCAGCATTTTATTGTTTACTAGCTATATAACAAGGACAAATTATTAATCTCCATGTCCCTCAGTTTTCTTATCTATAAACTTGGAATAATAATGGTATATATCTTATAAGGTTGTTATGGTGATTAAATGATAGAATTAAATATCTGTAAATCATTTGCAGCAACACATGACACTAATTCCACTCTCAAAAAAATGTTATAAACTAACACAACAATGTAAAACAATTATACTCCAATAAAGATGTTAAAAAAGGGACTTCCCTGGTGGCGCAGTGGTTAAGAATCTGCCTGCCAATTCAGGGGACACAGGTTCTAGCCCTGGTCTGGGAAGATCCCACATGCCATGGTGCAACTAAGCCTGTGTGCCTCAAGTAAGCCCGTGCGCCACTACTACTGAGCCTGAGTACCACAACTACTGAGCCCACACGCCTAGAGCTGGTGCTCCACAACAAAAGAAGCCACCGCAATAAGAAGCCCATGCACCACAATGAAAAGTAGCCCCCACTTGCCGCAACTAGAGAAAACCTGTGCACAGCAACGAAGACTCAATGCAGCCATAAATAAATAAATAAATAAATAAATTTCTTTTAAAAAAAGATGTTTAAAAAATGTTATAATTACTTACTGGTAGCTGATGAGGTAGAAGTCTCATGAATTTTGGTATTTATCATTCCCATGCATGCTTTTGCATATTATTACATATTTATGTATTCTACATAGTAAAAATATTCATGTTTTAAAACTGTATATAGGGCTTTCCTGGTGGCACAGTGGTTGAGAGTCTGCCTGCCAGTGCAGGGGACATGGGTTCGAGCCCTGGTCTGGGAAGATCCCACATGCCGCAGAGCAACTAGACCCGTGAGCCACAATTACTGAGCCTGCACGTCTGGAGCCTGTGCTCCGCAACAAGAGAGGCCGCGATAGTGAGAGGCCCACGCACCGCGATGAAGAGTGGCCCCCGCTTGCTGCAACTAGAGAAAGCCCTTGCACAGAAAAAAACGAAGACCCAACACAGCCATAAATAAATAAATACATAATTAATTAATTAAAAAAAACCCTGTATATAATTGGTATCACATATACGTATCATCTTACAATGTACTTATTTTGTTTAACTGTAGGTTTTTGAGATTTTTTTCATGTTGTTAAGTACATTTTCAGTTCATTTGTTTTAATTGCTTTATACTGCTTAAGAGATTACATAAATGCACCACAATTCATTTATTGTCCTGTAAATGGATATTTGAGATGTTTTTAATATTTTTGCTGATGCAAATCAGATTACAAAAGAATAGCATTTTTTGTGAAGCATTTATTCCATGTATTAACATTGTCTTAAGGGCTACACTCACAGGTGGAGATGCTGGGTAAGAGGACATACACCTTTTCTGCTCCATGAGTATGACCAAGTTGTCCTTGGTGGTGGTTGTAGCAACATTTACTCTCTCCAGTAATATGTGAGAATTCCTGTTTTTTCAAAAATAGGAGGAATTGTTATACTTCTAAAATTTTATCCATTAGAATGGATATTAAGTGGAACTTACTTACTTCATTGTGGATTTAATTTGCATTTGCCAAATTACCAGTGAAGATGAGAGTATTTTTAAATGTTTATTGCCCACTTTGGGTTCCTTTTCTGTGAAATGCCTATCCAAATCTTTTGTCCATTTTCCTTTTGGGTTGTCTTCTTACTGATTTGTAGTTCTTCATAATTCTGGATACTAGTCCTTTGTCAGTTACATGTATCTCAAATGTATCTCTCACAGACACTTCCTTGTCTTTTAGATTTATTTTCAGGGCTTTTGTTTGAACAGAGGTTTGACATTTTACTGTAGTCAAATTTATCAGTCTTTTTCCTTTTCATTTCTTAGAAACGTATACCCTTCCCTAAGGTCTTAAATGCATTCTTCTATATATTCTTTGGACATTTAAAGATTTTTCTTTTCATACTTTGGTCTTTAATCTACCTGAAATTTATTTTTGTCTAAATATTAATGGGAATCCAATTTCCTTCTTTTTCCTACTTGATTAAACAGTTGTTCAAACACCATCTATTAAAAAATCCACACTTTCTTCCCAAATACTCTAAAACATAATTATGATAATGACAATGCTGTAAAATATATATTTGAAATATATTTATAATATATGCACACACAGGTGTATATCACATATACATATACTATATATACACATAATATATACACATATATATGCAAATATATATTTATATGTGTGTAGATATATACATGAAACCTAATCTATCACCTACATACTTAAAACCCTTCATTGTCTCCCTTCTTGTTTAAAAGATGAAATTAAAATTTCTCAACAGTGGAGATAAGTTTCTCCATGATTGTTTCCTTCTTTCCTATACTTCTTAATCTCTTGTCATTGATATCTATGCCCCTTACACTTCAGCTGAAAAGAATAATCTGTAGGTTTTGAACTTGTCTTGCTGTTTTACAGCTTCAAACTTATTTGCATGACATTCGCATACCTGGAGTTCCTGATCCTTCAACGTACACTTGGCATATGCCTTTCTAGTCTTTGAGATTCGGTCTGAGTCCTTTTACTCTGTGAAACCCACTCAAGCAGCCTTAATGATTTCCCCCTTTTCACTTAGCACATTTTCAATGCAATTATTTTTTAACTTGCCACACACATATATACACATCTTACTCAGTGCGAGGGTTTGTCTTGAGGCAAGAGTGCCTGGAACCCATGCATATGTTTCCATAAAAGCCTGTATGCACAACAAGTATTATAATTATATTTGTCAATCCTCCTACTACACTGGGAGCACTTTTATTTTTGAATCAGCAC
The DNA here is from genome assembly GCF_949987535.1 of Balaenoptera acutorostrata. Lineage (NCBI taxonomy): Eukaryota > Metazoa > Chordata > Mammalia > Artiodactyla > Balaenopteridae > Balaenoptera > Balaenoptera acutorostrata. The sequence goes on from NC_080083.1 coordinate 30,064,645, forward strand.
AGTGCTTGATACCTGATAAGTTCTCATTAATATTTGTTGAATGAATGAATAAATGCATTTTTATAGGCTGTGCATTAAAAACGTGAAATGTCCTTAGGATGCTGTTTCTAGTTAGCCACTTTATAGGAGAAAAGAAATTTCATATTTGACTTTAAAACTGTAGGATTTATGACTTAGACTAGATTTTCTTGAGAAATAACATCAGCTCCACATTGGAATTTAAGCTCTGAGATCTGGTTATCTTATGAAGTATCAGGTGAGGCAAATGAATGATTAAGCCTTTCACAGTCAAACAGAAGTGAAGCTTCACAACATGTGCAGATTTCCTAATAAATCTGACAGATATTCTTAATATTCAGAGCCAGTTTATGTGTATACTCAAAGAGCTCCCAGCATTAATGAGCTTTGCTACAAACTTTCTAGCTTGTCATCTGCTACAATGATTTTGTCAGTTTTTAGTTTTTTGTTTGTTTTGGTTTGTTATTTTGAGCAAGACAGAGCAAGGAGAGAAAACTGGAAATCCAGGAAAAGATAATCTGGTGGCACTGTATGAAAAATCATAAATAGTATCTATATAGCACTGAAGGAATTTCTCATCTCTGGTCTTCAGCTGCCTCATCAAATGAAATGAAGAGCCTGGATTTGTCAGTCTCTAGCATTCTCTATTTTTAAATATTCCATAATTTTAGGATGAAAAGTATTATGTTGAGTCAGTTTCCTGACCCTGGAATGTTTATGCATAGTTTGAATGACCAGGTCAAGATGTTCAACTGTGGATTCAAGCATGTGGTGGGGATTCAAACATGTGGTGGGGATTCAGGCTTAAGTGATTTGTTAAATCTCTTCTCTCATTTGAAAGAGGGACAGAGAGCTGGAGTAGTGGGTGATAAGCAAACAGTAACTATTTTACTCTGCTCTTCATAGTACCCCCTGGGAGTATCAACAGAACTCCCATCAGTTATTTAGCACTTTAGGCTACCCCAAAAGTAGAAGTTGGTGATGCTATTCAATTACTATCATAAAAATCAAGAGCTCCTGGATTATAAGGAAGCCTTTTTTGATAAGAGTAGGCTTGATCTTTCAAACATAAAATAAGCATCATATACTTGAGATTAAATTTAGAAGGCTGGGCTAAAAAGGCAAATTAAGTACAAAGAACTAAGTAGATTTTCTATACTGATATTTGTGGGGGGAAAAAGGACCAAGTGTATATCAAAGAAGTGATTGACTTCTAATGCACTACAGTCTAGGCAGTATTTACCTTTATACAGGATGAAGGGGGACATGTTGATGGGAAAAATATTTTCATCCTTATAATTGAATTTATTATCAGATTGAAAAGATGCATGTACCTTAACACTTAGCTTGGTCTGTTGGATCACAAAAAAACTGTCTTAGGTAAGACCCCCTGGAAATGACTCCTGAGATAAGAATTCCTGTACAAGGGAATTATTGGGAGAGTGCTCACAGGAGAAGGGGAGTAAGGGAAGAGCAGGGTAAGAAGAACTAAGCAAGAGGTGGTGTCAGCTGGAGACTAGCTTCCATCTGATCCCTTGGGGAAAGTCTGGAGCACAGATTGCACCCCGGAGCATGCCCGATCTTGAGGCAAGGGGAATATGCTTTTCCTAACTTCAATCAGTTATTGGTCAAGATCTGGGAGTATACACAGAATGTATCAAGGAGGGAGTTCCCCTTTAAACAAATTATCTAATTCTCTGGAGAAAAGGGGAGCTGTAAATTGTCATCAGCCAGCACTTTCAGCAGACAGGGGTTTGGTGGGGTTTCAACAGCATCCTCTTCTCTGACAAGTCTTTCCCAGATGATGATCACTACTTTTTTGTGTTCCAGTCCTACTCTATATGTAATTTAGTTCTTGTCATAAAATTTTGTTATCTGTTTAGTTATGCTTCTGCCATCAACTGTGAGAGTCTTACATGAGGAAATATGCTTTCAATCTCATGCCCCAGAATTCAACACAAGTGCTCTTCTGGGGGGGAAATAAAATTATTTTCTTTCTAATTGTTTCTCCTAGGAATTCCAAAACCCTAGGTATTAGTTTCCACCCTAAATTTTAAGTCACTAAAAATGTGTGTCCTGTGAACTCTCCGAACTCGTTTGAATAGATGATTATAATGTTTCACATTTTATTTTTTTAACTCTTGGCTACGGTTCATTGTATTAAAAATATGTTAATTGTATCCCATGGCAGCCATTAAGAAAAATATACATGGGATTTGTTTTGTTTTGTTTTTTTACATCCCATCTGTTATTGAGCACTTGGTAAAATGGCAGGATTCCAGTAGGACTGTCATAGTCCTCTAGGTTTTCATGTGCTCTATGTCACCCAAAACTCCTTGGCCTACTTTTTCACCATATGGAATTCATGCCACATTCTTCTGATATTAGTGGAATGTGTGATTGAGATATATTTGCCCTGTTGCCAATATTCTAATGTGAACTCAATCTGAAGTCAGGCAGGAGCTGGTCTTTTCTGCCTGGTGCCTCATAAACCACCCATATCAAAACTGAACCAACTAATTAGGACCATAATTTGTGTATGGCCAACTAAAGAGTTTTTAATGGCTTATAACATATTTGTCAGCTCTAAGAACAATTCAGTGAAAACCAGATGGCCCATAGTATTCTCCTTTTGTTGGTACAACCTACCTGTTTTCTACAGCTCACAGTCAAGATTAGCTCCTCTTGGTACTATAATATTTTTTTAATTGTAATTTTCTTTCATCGTCAACATTACAACATGAACCATAAAGTAGGAGCCAAGTAGTTAAGATAAAGTGACAACCCTCGTGTCAATACGTCACTACAGGGAAATTTTGAAAGAAAGGTGATTGACAAGTTCCCTTTCCAATGATTTATTTTGGATGTGGTAATGTAGGGAAAAAAATCAATAACCTGATAAAAATGATCAAAGAATATGAGTGTTCAACATACAGAAGAAGAACTATAAGTCACTAATATGTGTATAAAAGAGTCAATTTTTCCAATATTCAAAGATATTTTATTCATGAAAATTGGGAGCATGCACTAAATGCTATTTTGCAATATTTTTTCTAGGTCACTAACAATCTATCACCAAAAAGGGTACACTTGTTCTCTATCAATTAACAGCACCACATTTGTTGTCACTTTATTATTTGTGCTCATTAAAATGAAACATTTGATGCAGGAAGTGCCCATCGTTATTTCGTATTAATAATAGCTATTATTTGTTGAAAACTTCCTACATGATAGACATTATACTTTGTGCTTATACAAACATTATTTTACATAATCCTTATAACAATTTTATTGTTTTACGTATAAGAAAAATAAGGCTTATTTATTTAAGCTTAATAAGGCTTATGAAGAAAAATAAAGTTATTCTGAGATTTTTTTCGAAAATGATATAGTTGAAAATGGTGAAGCTCGGTTTTAAACTCTGTTATGTCTGTCTTCAAAGCATCTACATTAAGTCCGCTACATATGAACCTTCAAACTGTGAACTTTCAAAGATGCAAATGTGCATTCACATGTCCAGTCACATAAGTTAGTTCACATGTCTGGCGTACATTGTCATGTGCGTGCATCCTCTACAAGTGGTTGTGCTTTTGTGTACTTTACTGTACAATACTGTAGCTGTGCAACACGAGGAGCTTACTAATGAAGACCTGATGGAATTGGAGGCCCAGAGAAAGGACAAAGAGAGACAAGAGGAAGAAGTAGCTAAAAAACCAAAGAGATTCATGACACAGGAAATGGCAAGGGGATTTTCTTTATTTGAGGAGGCACTGTTAGTTTTTGAGGCATAGGACCCAAACATAGAACAGTACACAAAGGTTGAAGCAGCCATTCAGAATGCAATCCAGGGCTACCGTGTCATCAATGATGAGAAAAAAAGAGCTACTATGCAGATATCACTGGATTGTTTTTTCAAGAGGATAGATAGAATTGAATCCAGCAAGAAACCAGAACCTGTGCCAACAGTGTCAGCCATGAGTGAAATTGCAGCTTGCCCTCCATCTCCTATTGCTGACGATCCTTCAGCTCTACCATCTCCCACCTCCTCTCCCTCCTCCAGTCAATAACTCTTCTTGCCTGTTCACTCGATGCCAGCCACTCTATGCCAGCTGTTGTACTGTACTACTGTACCTTTCAAGGTACTGTACTGTAAGATTAAAAATGTTTTCTTTATTTTTTGTGTTTGTTTGTTTTTTATGTATTATTTGTGTGAAAAGTATAAACCTATTACAGCACAGTACTATATAGCCGACTGTATTAGCTGGGTATCTAGGCTAACTTTGTTGGATTTACGAACAAATTGGACTTACAAACGCACTCTCAGAATGGAACTCATCCATATGTAGGGGACTTACTGTACTCTTTACAAGAAACTAATCTCCCTCCTTAATTTGAGATGAGATTGCTTTTTGTTGAGTACATTTTTTGACTCTATCTAAGGATATTGCTCTAAATTCATTCAGTTTACTGAGTCAAGTGACCTATTGTCTCTACTAGAAATAAAGGGAGAGATTGAGAAAGAGGAGAGCAGTGGCCAAAGACAGAGAGGTGAGATTCTGAATGAGAGAAAATTTGCCCTTGACTACTGTACCTGAGTTGGGTCATGGTGTTCTCCTGTTGAACATAAATAAATTCACAGGACCCAGTATCAGAAAAGGTCACTCTGACCATCCTGGAACAAGTCAAAACAGTACCACTCTGTCATCTGAGTCACGGACAAAAACAACACTGTCCAAACTACAGCAATGATCAAACATCTCCCTGTTCAGCTAATATGAGTGACTGCTGCTTCTTTATCTATGGTTTTGCTCTGCTCCATCCCCCTTACCTTTTAGATAAAAGTTGGTAAAATATTGTGATGGTTAATTTTAAGTGTCAACTTGACTGGTTACAGGGGCTCAGATTAAACATTATTTCTGGATGTTTCTGTGCGGATATCTATGGATGAGATTAGCATTTGAATTGGTGGACACTGTAAAGCAGATTGCCCTCCCCAGTATGGATGGGCACCATTCAATCTGTTTCTCTGGAGAAGTTTGACTAATACAGATAACCAATCAGATTTTTTTCCCACTTTCTGACAGCTCCTAATACACAGCAAAACTATACGGTCTTAAACCCCCCCTCCCCAAACCACCTAACATATGCACAAATTCTACAACAAGCTCCTTCTAGTACTCTCTTTCTGAGACATCTTACAGTTTCCATGCTGTGTTCTCTTTCTTGCTGCAATGAACCAAAAAATACAACTTTCCTTGACTACAGGTGTGTTGTTATTTGTCCTTAGTGGGAAGGTATTGAAAAGCTCCTCTTCTAATGAAGCTCTTGGATTTAAGTATGGCTTTGATACAGCTGCCCACTTTGATTAGCTCTCAAGGAAAGACTTCTGGTTTGACTAGAGGTTAGCAAACTTTTTCTATAAGAGGCTAGTTATTATTTTCATCTTTTCCCACCATACAGCCTCTGTTGCAACTACTCATCTCTGCCCTTATAGCACAAAAGTAGCATAGACAGTATGTAAACAAATGAGTGTGATAGGGATAGAGTAGGATAATTAAATAGTCAGTTTAGAAATCCCACTAGGGGATTAAAAACAGAAAGGGAATTTTAAGGGAGTTTGGGAGACTGTTGTAAGCTAATGACCACTCAAGAAAAGAATCTAGTAACCAAGCAACAATCTATACTACCTTGAAGGAAGACCAGGTGCATCCAATTGCCAGACACACTCAAGCCACAAACCCAGATAGTTAAAACACAAGACAATAACTATGGGGTCTGAATCTTGTTACATGAATTCAGAGTTAATAGTCCTTGAAGAGTATCATTTCTGCATGTAGCCAAGACAGAAATATAGGTGAAAGGGAAAAAAAAACTAGGTGAAAGGGGACATTATACTGAAACCTGAGATAAATTACCATATTTTAGTATACATTACCACCCTTTTGTTAATATGCAGATGATTTAAATAACACCATGACAGTCCTGGTTAAACCATATAGGGCCAAAGGAGGAACTAATGATGTAAGCCTTGACATCTGCCCAAGAATGAGGAAGAAAGTGGTCTTCTCCCCTCCCCACTTTTTCTTTGATTATAAGAGCATGGCCCTCTCTGTTCTTGGGGCTGTTGCACTTCCTTGCCAGCCCACTCGTATCGCTCACAAGCATCCTATGTTAATAAACTCACTCTTTGCCTGCTGCTTTGCCTCACGCTGAATTTTTTCTGTGACAAGACAAAAGAACCTGAGCTTCAGTAAGTCCTGACACCAGGTGAGCAGTTTTAATCAAAAGACAGTGGGTTTGAGTCCCCTCCTAGTCAGGGATCGTGGGTTCAAGTTCCAATCTGAGGTGTGAGTCCCACCGAGGAGTGCTATTTCAAGTGCGGCTGAATTTGGCCTGCCCAATGGCTGTGTTTAGATCCCTGGGTTTGGCTGGTTTGACTGGGGTAACTGTTAGACTCACACTGACACATTTTCTCTCAAGAACTACTCTTTCAATTGTCTTTATTTTCTTAATTAGAACCTGATTATTCTGTATAAACTTCTCCCCTTATGATTGTCATATAAAATGTCCTTTCATATAGGTAGAATTCTAAATTATATAACATCTATAGAATTAGCTTTGCACATTTGAGTGGTTCCACAGTGTTCCCTGCAAAATGAATCAATGTAGTCATTTGATTAAAAAATATTTTTAAGCCACAACTCTGCCCTGCATACTCTTTTAGGCACAGAAGGTAGGAAGATAATCATCTCCTTTAGGAACTCAGAGTATAGCTGGAAATTCAACCACACAGACAATTAATTATGAAGAATAAATTTTAAAAGGCTAAAAGTTTGAACCAAATGCTAACAGAAACCCAGAGAGGGAATGAACAATTCTGTTAGCCTAAGAGTGAAGAAGGAAGTTAGGAATTTACAGGTTTTGAAACCAGAAAGATCTGGGTTCTGGCCAAACCCTGACTCAGCTACTGATTTGCTGTGAATTTGGGCAACTTATTTAATCTCTTTTCTTCTTCTGTTTAAGGATGTTAGTACCCATTTTAGAAGATTGTTATGAGAATTGGAGATATTTAACATAAGGCCACCTATGCAACACTCAGCAAGGAGTTATAGTAGACATTACTACTATACACCAATATTCAGTTGTCTGCTACCTTAGATACATTGAGTTGTTTTTCTCCATTCCATTAAAGTTAAGCCTAGCTATGTGGCTCTCTATAGACAGTGGAATATTGTGGGCATGTGATATATATCACTTCTGAGTGGAAGTTTAAAATTTTCTGTACTCTTCTTCTTAGTGATAATGATGAAAGCTGTGTTGAAATGGAAGTGCTATAAAATCAAAGTAACCTGGAATGTTAAGCCAATACTTAGAGAGAAACCCATACGTGCGGTGGGTTTTATGCCAGTGAAAAAATGAACTTTTTTTGTTAAGTTTTTAGGGTCACTGGTGGCTGCAGCATATTCTAACCATTTTGATTAATACAATAGTAGATACTTTAAAAAATTGTACTTATTATTATTAGGTAGAGATGCAGGAGAGGAGGGACAGTGGAATAAATGAGAACTTGGATTCACACAACAATTGAATCAAATTAAAGGGAGGAGATTATAGAAATATTATTGTTCCTTAACTCCTTCTCCATAGAAGAATTAGGAAAAAATGTAAGGAAGTATTAACTTTCATGATATATATTTCAAGTGACTTGGAAATTTAAGAAGTGCTATATGCTTGAATATTTGAGAAGGTAATACTTGAAAGGTCACAGGGAATATTTAGAGTAGCACTGTCTAATATAACATAAGCCAAAAATGTGGTCATTTGTATAACTTAAAATTTTCCAGTAGCCACAAAATAAATATTAAAAAGAGACAGAAAAAATTAATGATATATTTTATTTAACTTTATCTAAGACATTATAACTTTAACATGTGATCAACATAAAATATCAACAATATATCTTCCATTCATATTTTCATATTAAGTCTTTGAAACCTTGTGTATACTGTGCACTTCATGGCAGATATCAATTTGGGCTACTCACCTTTCAAGTGCTCCATAGCCACATGTCACTAGTGACTCTTATATTGGATGGTGCAGATTTAGAGACTGGGTAAGGAGAGATGTAGGGAGAAGAGGAAAGATGTAGAAATAAACACAGTCTACAAATACACTTGTACATTCTAGTGAGTGAATGGGGAAAGTTCTCTTACTTTTCTGGGTCTTAGTTTACTCCCCTATAAAATGGTGATGATACTTAATGAGGTATTTTAAGGATCACACAATATTGTGCATATAAAAATACCTCATAAGGCACACCAACACAACATTGTAAATCAACTATACTCCAATAAAATTAATTAATAAAAATATAACAATTAACTTTTAAAAATCTGTATTTTCTAAAATTAAAAAAAAAAGAATAGAATCTAAGAAAGAAAAAATATGTTCTCAATAAATGGTATAGACATTCATTCATTTATCAGACAAGTGTTTATTTAAGGTCTAATGCTGTGTTGGTCACTGTTGAGGGGAACATGAAGTGAGTGCCCTGACTTCAGTCAGCTCTCTGTATCAAACATTTACAAAATGAAATTGAATAGGTAGAGAAGATACTGGACAATTCAGTGAGATAATAAAGGGTGATATATGGTGTGGGGAAATGGGTTCATGACACCTGGTTTCAAGATCCATCTTTGCCAATGACTGGCTGTGAGACATTCAGCAGGTCCCTTACACTTTATGCGCTTGCTTACTACTCTGTAAAACTGGACATAACGAATAGTAATTTTACAGGATTGTTCTAGTGTCTAAATGAGGATATATGAGGGAAAGTAATTTATCATCTGTGAAGAGTTACAGAAATTTGAGAAAGTATTAAGAGCTTTCATGGAGGGATTTTAAGTTTGTCAGTATTATCATTTATCCACAATCCAAGCAACCACAAAATGTGAGTGTTCCTGAGTTGAGGGATTTCTTCTGTCCTATGACTTGTCACATGTGCTTTTTCTTTTTCTTTTACAACTTTATTGGAGTATAATTGCTTTACAATGTGGTGTTAGTTTCTGCTGTATAACAAAGTGAATCAGCTATATGTATACGTATATCCCCATATCCCTTCCCTCTTGCACCTCCCTCCAACCCTCCTTATCTCACCCCTCTAGGTGGTCACAAAGAACCGAGCTGATCTCCCTGTGCTGTGCAGCTTCTTCCCACTAGCTATCTATTTTACATTAGGTAGTATGTATGTGTCAATGCTACTCTCTCACTTCATCCCAGCTTACCCTTCCCCCCCAACCCATGTCCTCAAGTCCATTCTCTACATCTGCATCTTTATTCCTGTCCTGTCCCTAGGTTCATCAGAATCATTTTTTTTTTTTGGAAAATTCCATATAGATGTGTTAGCATACGGCATTGGTTTTCTCTTTCTGACTTACTTAACTCTGTATGACAGACTCTACGTCCAACCACCTCACTACAAATAACTCAATTTTGCTTCTTCTTATGGCCGAGTAATATGCCACTGTATATATGTGCCACATCCTCTTTATCCTTTCATCTGTGGATGGACACTTAGGTTGCTTCCATGTCCTGGCTCTTATAAATAGTGCTGCAATGAACATTGGGATACGCCTCTTTTTGAATTATGGTTTCCTGAGGGTATATGCCCAGTAGTGGGATTGCTGGGTATTATGGTAGTTCTATTTTTAGTTTTTTAAGGAACCTCCATACTGTTCTCCATAGTGGCTGTATCAATTTACATTCCTACCAACAGTGCAAGAGGGTTCCCATTTCTCCACACCCTCTCCAGCATTTATTGTTTATAGATTTTTTGATGATGGCCATTCTGACCAGTGTGAGAGGATACCTCATTGTAGTTTTGATTTGCATTTCTCTAATGATTAGTGATGTTGAGCAACCTTTCATGTGTTTGTTGGCAATCTGTGTATCTTCTTTGGAGAAATGTCTGTTTAGGTCTTCCACCTATTTTTGGATTGGGTTGTTTGTTTTTTTGATATTGAGCTGCATGAGCTGCTTGTATATTTTGGAGATTAATCCTTTGTCAGTTGCTTCATTTGCAAATACTTTCTCTCATTCTGAGGGTTGTCTTTTGTCTTGTTTATGGTTTCCTTTGCTGTGCAAAAGCTTTTAAGTTTCATTAAGTCCCATATGTTTATTTTTGTTTTTATTTCCATTAATCTAGGAGGTAGGTCAAAAAGGATCTTCCTGTGATTTATGTCATAGAGTGTTCTGCCTATGTTTTCCTCTAAGAGTTTTATAGTGTCTGGTCTTACATATAGGTCTTTAATCCATTTTGAGTTTATTTTTCTGTATGGTGTTAGGAAGTGTTCTAATTTCATTCTTTTACATGTAGCTGTCCAGTTTTCCCAGCACCACGTATTGAAGAGGCTGTCTTTTCTCCATTTTATAACCTTGCCTCCTCTGTCAAAGATGTAGTGACCATATGTGCGTGGGTTTATCTCCGGGCCTTCTATCCTATTCCATTGATCTATATTTCTGTTTTTGTGCCAGTACCATACTGTCTTGATTACTGTAGCTTTGTAGTATAGCCTGAAGTCAGGGAGCCTGATCCCTCCAGCTCCATTTTTCTTTCTCAAGTTTGCTTTGACTATTTGAGGTCTTTTGTGTTTCCATGCAAATTGTAAATTTTTTTGTTCTAGTTTTGTGAAAAATGTCATTGGTAGTTTGATAGGAATTGCATGGAATCTGTAGATTGCTTTGGGTAGTATAGTCATTTTCACAATGTTGATTCTTCCAATCCAAGAACATGGTATATGTCTCCATCTGTTTGTATCATCTTTGTTTTCTTTCATCAGTCTCTTACAGTTTTCTGCATACAGGTCTTTTGTCTCCTTGGGTAGGTTTAGCCCTAGGTATTTTATTCTTTTTGTTGCAATGTTACATGGTAGTGTTTCCTTAATTTCTCTTTCAGATTTTTCATTGTTAGTGTATAGGAATGCAAGAGATTTCTGTGCATTAATTTTGTATCCTGCTACCTTACCAAATTCACTGATTAGCTCTAGTAGTTTTCTGGTAGCATCTTTAGTATTCTCTATGTATAGTATCATGTCACCTGCAAACAGAGACAATTTTACTTCTTCTTTTCCGATTTGGTTCCTTTTATTTCCTTTTCTTCTCTGATGGCTGTGGCTAAACTTCCAAAGCTATGTTGAATAATAGTGGTGAGAGTGGGCAACCTTGTTTTGTTCCTGATCTTAGAGGAAATGGTTTCAGTTTTTCATGATTGAGAATGCTGTTGGCTGTGGATTTGTCATATATGGTCTTTATTATGTTGAGGTAGGTTCCCTCTATGCCCACTTTCTGGAGAGTTTTTAACATAAATGGGTGTTGAATTTTGTTCAAACATATTTCTGCATCTATCCTGGCTTATCATATGGTTTTTATTCTTCAGTTTGTTAATATGGTGTATCACATTGATTGATTTGCCTATACTGAAGAATCCTTGCATTCCTGGGATAAACCCCATTTGATCATGGTGTATAATCCTTTTAATGTGCTGTTGGATATTGCTACTAGTATTTTGTTGAGGATTTTTGCATCTCTGTTCATCAGGGATATTGGCCTGTAGTTCTCTTTTTGTGTGATATGTTTGTCTGGTTTTGGTATCAGGATGATGATACCTTGAACAATAAGTTTGGGAGTGTTACTCCCTCTACCATATTTTGGAAGAGTTTGAGAAGGATTGGTGTTAGCTCTTCTCTAAATGTTTTATAGAGTTCACCTGTGAAGCCATTTGGCCCTGGGCTTTTGATTGTTGGAAGATTTTTAATCACTGTTTCAATTTCAGTGCTTGTGATTGGTCTGTTCATATTTTCTATTTCTTCCTGGTTCAGTCTTGGAAGGTTGTATTTTTCAAAGAATTTGTCCACTTCTTCCAGTTTGTCCATGTTATTGGCATAGAGTTGCTTGTAGTAGTGTCTCATGATCCTTTGTGTTTCTGCAGTGTCAGTTGTTACTTATTTTTCATTTCTAATTCTGTTGATTTGGGTCTCCTCCCTTTTTTCTTGATGAGTCTGGCTAAGGGTTTATCAATTTTATTTATCTTCTCAAAGCACCAGCTTTTAGTTTTATTGATCTTTGCTGTTGTTTCCTTCATTTCTTTTTCATTTATTTCTGATCTGATCTTTATGATTTCTTTCTTTCTGCTAACTATGGGGTTTTTGTTTTTGTTGTTGTTCTTTCTCTAATTGCTTTAGGTGTAAGGTTAGGTTGTTTCTTTGAGATGTTTCTTGTTTCTTGAGGTAGGATTGTATTGCTATAAAATTCCCTTTTAGAACTGCTTTTGCTGCATCCCATAGGTTTTGGGTTGTCCTGATTTCATTGTCATTTGTTTCTAGGTATTTTTTAAATTTCTCTTTGGTTTCTTCAGTGATCTCTTGGTTATTTAGAAGTGTATTTGTTTAGCCTCCACGTATTTGTATTTTTTTACAGATTTTTTCCTGTAATTCATATCTAGTCTCATAGCATTGTGGTTGGAAAAGATACTTGATATGATTTCCATTTTCTTAAATTTGCTGAGGCTTGATTTGTGACCCAAGCTATGATCTATCCTGGAGAATGTTCAATGTGCACTTGCAAAGAAAGTGTATTCTGTTGTTTTTGGATGGAATGTCCTATAAATTTCAATTAAGTCCATCTGACCTAGTGTTTCATTTAAAGCTTGTGTTTCATTATTTATTTTCATTTTAGATGATCTGTCCATTGGTGAAAGTGGGGTGTTAAAGTCCCCTACTCTGATTGTGTTACTGTCGATTTCCCCTTTTATGGCTGTTAGCATTTGCTTTATGTATTGAGGTGCTCCTATGTTGGATGCATACATATTTACAATTGTTATATCTTCTTCTTGGATTGATCCCTAGATCATTATGTATTGTCCTTTATCTCTTATAATAGTCTTTATTTAAAAGTCTATTCTGTTTGATATGAGTATAGCTACTCCAGCTTTCTTTTGATTTCCATTTTCATGGAATATCATTTTCTACCCCCTGACTTTCAGTCTGTATGTGTATCTAGGTCTGAAGTGGGTCTCTTGTAGACAGCATATATAGAGGTCTTGTTCTTGTATCCATTCAGCCAGTCTATGTCTTTTGGTTCAAGTGTTTAATCCATTCCCATTTAAGGTAATTATCAATATGTATGTTTCTATTACTATTTTTTAAAATTGTTTTGGGTTTGGCTTTTAGGTCTTTTCCTTCTCTTGTGTTTTCCACTTAGAGAAGTTCCTTTAGCATGTCTTGTATAGCTGGTTTGGTGGTGCTGAATTCTCTTAACTTTTGCTTGTCTGTAAAGATTTTAATTTCTCCATTGAATCTGAGTGATATCCTTGCTGGGTAAAGTAATCTTGGTTGTAGGTTTTTCCCTTTCATCCCTTTAAATATGTCCTGACACTCCCTTCTGGCTTGCAGAGTTTCTGCTGAAAGATCTGCTGTTCACCTTATGGGGATTCCCTTGTATGTTATTTGTTGCTTTTTCCTTGCTGCTTTTAATATTTTTTCTTTGTATTTAATTTTTGATAGTTTGATTAATACATTTCTTGGCATGTTTCTCCTTGAGTTTATTCTGTTTGTGACTCTCTGCACTTCCTGGACTTGAATGACTATTTCCTTTCCCATGTTAGGGAAGTTTTTAACTATAATCTCTTCAAATATTTTCTCAGTCCCTTTCTTTTTCTCTTTTTCTTCTGGGACCCCTATAATTCGAATGTTGGTGCATTTAATGTTGTCCCAGAGGTCTCTGAGACTGTCCTCAATTCTTTTCATTCTTTTTTCTTTATTCTGCTCTGTGGCAGTTATTTCCACTATTCTGTCTTCCAGGTCACTTATCCATTCTTCTGCCTCACTTATTCTACTATTGATTCCTTCTAGAGTATATTTAATTTCATTTATTGTGTTGTTCATCACTGTTTGTTTGCTCTTTAGTTCTTCTAGGTCCTTGTTAAACGTTTCTTGTATTTTCTCCATTCTGTTTCTGAGATTTTGCATCATCTTTACGATCATTATCTGAATTCTTTTTCAGGTAGACTGCCTATTTCCTCTACGTTTGTTTGCTCCTTCATCTGCTGCATATATCTTTGTCGTCTCATTTTGTTTAACTTCTGTGTTTGTGGTCTCCTTTTCACAGGCTGCAGGTTTGTAGTTCCTGTTTTTTTGCTGTCTACCCCCAAGGGGTGATATTGGTTCAGTGGCTTGTGTAGGCTTCCTCGTGGTGGGAACTGGTGCCTGTGTTCTGGTGGGTGCGGCTGGATCTTGTTCCTCTGGTGGGCAGGGCTGTATTCGGTGGTGTGTTTTGGGGTGTCTGTGTACTTAGTATGAGTTTAGGCAGTCTGTTTGCTAATTGGTGGGGTTGTGTTCCTGTCTTGCTATTTGTTTGGCATGGGGTGTCCAGCACTTGAGCTTGCTGGTCTTAGTGAAGATGGGTCTTAGGGTTGAGATGGAGATCTCTGGGAGAGCTCTCACCAATTAATATTGCATGGGGCCGGGAGTTTTCTGGTGCTCCAATGTCCTGGACTCGGCTCTCCCACCTTAGAGGCTCAGGCCAAACCCCTGGCTGGAACACCAAGACACTTCCAGCTGCACAGCATGGAGGAAAAGGAAGAAAAAAAAAAAAAAAAAGGAGCAGACAGAACTCCAAAACAAATGGTAACAGTAAAACTAAACAGACAAAATCACACCAAGAAACATACACACACACTCACAACAAACAAAAGAAACAAAAAAAAGAACAGGCAGAACCTTAAGACAAATGGTAAAAGCAAATCTAAACAGACAAGTTCACACAAAGAAACATACACACACACTGACAAAAAGAGAATTAAAAAAAAGGAAGATAGCAACTAAACCAATAAACAAACCTATTAATGAAAACAAGTGCTAAAAACTATACTAAGATAAACATAAATCCGAAAACAAATCAAACACAGAAAGCAAACCCCAAGTCTACATTTGCTCCCAAAGTCCCCCACCTCAATTTTGGGAACATTCATTTTCAATTCAGGTATTCCACCAATGCAGTGTTTTATCAAGTTGATTGTGGGGATTTAATCTGCTGCTCCTGAGGTTGCAAGGAGAAATTTCCCTTTCTCTTCTTTGTTCGCACAGCTCCTGGTGTTGAGCTTTGGTTTTGGCCCTGCCTCTGTGTGTAGGCTGCCCTCTGGTGTCTTTTCCCCACCCAGACAGGAGCGGGTTAAAGCAGCGGCTGATTAGGGCGCTCTTGCTCACTCAGGCCAGAGAGAGGGAGGGGTACGGTAGTCATGAATGCGGGGTGAGCCTGCAGCGGCAGAGGCCAGCATGACAGTGCAACAGCCTGAGGCACACTGTGTTCTCCCAGGGAAGTTGGTCCTGGATCACGGGACCCTGGCAATGGTGTGCTGCACAGGTTCTCGGGGTGGTGTGGGTAGTGACCTGCACTTGCACACAGGATTCTCAGTGGAAGTGACGGCAGTGTTAGTGGTCCGTGCCTGCCTCTGGGGTCCGAGTTGATAGCCACAGCTCACGCCTGTCTCTGGAGCTTGCTTAGGCACTGCTCTGCCTACTGTGGGCACACGGGAAAGGAATCCCCTCTCCTTGCACACCCCGTAACAATGGTCTCTTGCCTCTTAGACAGGTCCAGAATTTTTCCTGGACTCCCTTCTGGCTAGCTGTGGCTCACTAGCCCCTCAGACTGTCTTCACACAGCCAACCCCAGTGCTCTCCCTGGGGTCTGACCTCTGAATCCCGAGCTTCAGCTCCCAGCCCCCACCAACCCCGGCAGGTGAGCAGACAAGCATCTCAGTCTGGTGAGTGCTAGTCAGCACCAATCCTCTGTGTGGGAGTCTGTCAGCTTTGCCCTCTGCACCCGTTTGCTGCCCTCTCCTCTGTGGCTCTGAAGTTTCCCTCTGCCTGTCTCCTCTAGTGAAGTGGCTTCCTAGTGTGTGAAAACTTTCCCTCCTTCACAGCTCCCTCCCAGAGGTGCAGGTCCCATCCCTATTCTTTTGTCTCTGTTTTTTCTTTTTTCTTTTGCCCTACCCAGGTACGTGGGAATTTTCTTGACTTTTGGGAAGTCTGAGGTCTTCTGCCAGCATTCAGTAGGTGTTCTGTAAGAGTTGTTCCACATGTAGGTGAATTTTTTATGTATTTGTGGGGAGGAAGGTGATCTCCACGTCTTACTCCTCCGTCATCTTGAAGGTCTCCCCTCAGATCACTCCACATGTGATTCTTCTGAGGCTTGTTTTCCCTGGGCAAGTACAAAGTTGATTGGGAAAATAAATAAAAAAACAAATAAATAATAACATTTGGATTCAACTTACAATCTTTTTTGGGCTCTGGGGAGGAAATTGGTTATGTAAAAGTAATTATTGGATTCTCTTTGCAAGTCTGAGTCAATTTTTTGGTCCCTTCTAGGACAACTACACACTTCTCCTTTGAAGACTCACATTCTGTAACTGAAATGAAGTTCACCAAGGCTCCCTTCCCTTCCTCTCCCTGCAGTGCCCCTGTAGTCACTCTCAGCCCAAGTCAGAACCAGCACCCAGCCAAAACTCCTTTAGAGAAATTTTGCTGATAAACTTTAAAAATTGTCCTCAATCCTCAATTCTCAACTTCCCTTTTATCAGAAGTAATAAGTAAGGTTGGTGACTCTGATGACAATCCAAAAGCTCTGGAGAAAAACAAAAAAAGCATATTTTTCAGACTAGGTAACTTCCCTCATCCTTCATCCTGAAAGCAAGCCTTTTACTTTCTTCTCTAATTAAGCAGTTAAGATAGCAGTGATTATTCAACCAAAAGACACACAGACCTGTCAAACTCTCCCACCCTCCCTTCCCTTCCAGGCAGATTGTTGTGATTTGTGAGAAACGTGTCAGGAGCAGATGTTTGCTGGGCTTGGAGGTGGAGGTTGTTCTTCCAAAGTCTCCTTAGGGAGTCCTATTTCTTCAGCACCTCCACTTGTTCAGCAACGCATTTGGGTCAAGATTTGAGCTGGTGTAATTGCTGAATCCAAAAGAGGGTTATGTTATTAAAACTGCCAACAAGGAGGGCAGGTATTCTGTATTATTTTCAGACTAATGGAAGAAATGTTAAATGGAATTTTACCTCTTTTCTCTGGCTGCTAACAGGGGTCGAAAACATGGGATAAAGGTGCATCAGGTACCAAACATTCTAAGGAGAGAGGTGAGAAGGAGTCACAAGAACTGGGACCACACATGCCCCTCAGGCTTTGTTAAGAACCAGATTAAATTGCTCTCCTTTTTTCCTGCCCTCAGGTCACATAAGAAGGAGGAGAAGAGCAGGAATGAGAAGTGTGTGTGAGTAGGGAATCTCATGGGTGGTGTATACATCCTGCTTTTAGGAGAAACTTGAGAGTCATTTATAGAGATTGGGGGACACCTATAAGAAAGAGGGAAAACTGGCATCACATTGTCTAGAAGAACACAGTGTTGACAACAGATTTGCATCTCTGCCCATATCTGCCCATTTGTAGAATGGAAGATGAGAATTAGAATAAGGAGAGGGAGAAGGGAGGGACAGTGAAGGAGCGTCCTGTATGCCTACTGTTTTGATGGCAAGGATGCATGCAGGCTCTTCCTACCTAGAGCATTAGACTAGGTGGTCTATAATTCAGTGTGTTGAATTTTCTTTGTCCTTAATTGTGGATCTCTTAGCTCCATTAAAACAGAAACAATATGACCATGTTGTCTTCCAACTTCACTCCTCACAAAAAAAGAGAAATAGAGAAGAAGAAGAAATCACCCCACACCATGAGGACTCTTAAAGCAAAGCATGCTAAATTTAAGAAGGGTTTGCTAATCACCATGCTTGGCACTTTCTAATCAAAAGCATATTCTTGACCTTGCCCTTCTTAGAATGGAGAAAAATCCCTAAAGTAATTCAGGGCTGTGTCACTTCAGGCTTGTCATAGAACTAATTCTGAGTCTTGGATCAGAATCCTGAAGTGCTCCACATCACTGACATTAAAAGCTTCAAGAAGTCAAATTCTGGGACCCTCTTGTCTTTCCCAGTCCTAAGCATGCACCTCTTCTCATCATTCAGTTGGCTAATGATCCCCTTCCAGCAGGTGTAAATGAGTTTTCACATTCCAACCTGGCTTTTGTCAAGGCTTTAATGTAAGTAGTTAATGAGTGCTATTGCTCTGAGTTTTCTCCTGTGAAAGAAGGGTATGTATAACTAGTGATATAATGACAAATGCACGCTAATGTTATTCTGTTCGGTGGTGCTGAAGAGCACTGAGAATTTAAGAAAGATGAATCCCTCAAACAAAGGCAGACTAAAAACATATTAAGCAGAGCTGTGCTGACAGCCTAATTCCATTACTTCTACACGATCTTGAATCCACTCAAGCATAGCAAAGATATCTCAGAGGCGAGAGAGAAGGAAGCAATATCCTCATTAAAAATGCGAGCAGAGCCTAGAGGCAGGCCCAGCATGGTAAATTGGCCTGACTGGTGAGGAGAGACCAAGGAGGCGAAAATTGATCAAACCAAACATTGTGACTTCAGTGTTTCTGGGAACGGAAATACTCAGAGATTTGACATCCTGCCAAATAGGACTGCAAATGAACAATCTTCTCCAGGACTCTTGATGTTCCTGCTGTTCACCTCTCCCTGAACAATAGGTTTTTATTTTGATGATCAACTACCAGAGCTTTGGAAAATGCTAAGCCCAACAAAACAGTTTTATTCTCTTTGCAGCTAGTGCGTGATAGTCATGTTTCAAATGTGATGGTGTGCATTTTAAATAACATAGGTAATACTTTTGGAGAGAAATATTTTTAAAAATCTCTGTTACAATTTCCCCTGTGATCCTTATAAATTACTTGAAGCACAAGTTGTTCGCTTCATTCAGTAATGGGTGGCAGGCATTGGATGGTATAGTATTTCTCTTTCCGTGTTAGGAAGTAAAGTTCCCCAACTCACTTAGAGTTTCCCTGGTATTTTTTAAAACATCTCTAGCATTGGTTTTCTATATCTTCCAGATAGGATTATGCTTTGTTCATCTATGTAGCCCTGGCAGCTTGTGCTGGCTGGCACAGAGCAGTTACTCATTGATGTTTGTTAAATAAATAGATGAATAAATGAGTGAATTAATGAAGTAATTGGTTAATCCAAAAGTCAAAGAAGAGACTCTTATGAAAGTATACATACATACTTTGTTTTATTTTATTTTTTTTATATTTATTTTTGGCTGTGTTGGGTCTTCGTTTCTGTGTGAGGGCTTTCTCTAGTTGCGGCAAGTGGGGGCCACTCTTCATCGCGGTGCGCGGGCCTCTCACTATCACGGCCTCTCTTGTTGCGGAGCACAGGCTCCAGACGCGCAGGCTCCAGATGCGCAGGCTCAGTAGTTGTGGCTCACGGGCCCAGTTGCTCCACGGCATGTGGGATCTCCCCAGACCAGGGCTCGAACCCACGTCCCATGCATTGGCAGGCAGACTCTCAACCACTGCGCCACCAGGGAAGTCCCTATTTTAACCAAAGGAAATAAATTCCCATTTATTTGCCAGTCCTTTGATATAGGGTCAAGGGCTTTCTTTGGGTATCATTACACCCAATGAAGTCCCTTGTTTGCTTGTTTTTTTCTTGCATAACACACACCAGTAGTGCATCTTTCAAAATTTCAAATTTTATTATCTTTGAAGGGAACAAGAACTTAAAGACAAATATCAAGCAATTTGAGTACAGATTTTTTTTTTTAGATTTTCATGATTTCTCCCCAAATGTTTTACATTTTCCCTCATACACCTAATTCAACAACATTTTTAAAGCTATTGTACTAGTTTTTGAAGAATCTTTTGCTTTTCTAATTAAAAAACCAATAATAACAATAACAAAAAACCAAAATAAGACAATGTAATTAGTATTACCCTTACCACTTTTTTTCTCCTTCTTTTTTCCTTGCATGATAAGGAGGACATGGACATGATAGCTGGAGTTTCAGCAAACATTTTGTGACACAAAGGAGAGACCAGGGCAATCCCATGTTCTTAACTGTGGGATCTTGAGTTACTGAACTGTAACTGCCTACCTCTGACTTCTCGTAAAGTGAGAAAAACAATTCCCTGGGGCTTTCTGATTCTTACTGCCAAATATATTCCTAATTGATCTAATGGTTTTACAAATGCATGGACACACTAGAGAACTGCCTACTAGCTATGAGTATTTAACTGTCACGAGCATCAGTCAGTGGGTATTACAGAGGGATTGGAATGAGAGTTTACAGGCATGTTGGTTAAGTGGAGGTCACTTAGGTAACAGTCTAGTGTTCACTGAATGTACTATTGCAAAGCAGTGTAAAGCACAGTTGCCTTTCATGTCAAGATTTTATGTCTATGGCTGGAAACTGTCATTTTTAATCAGGTTAAATTCCAATATTTAAAACAGTGTAGTATGTGTGTTTTGGTTAAGTAGAGCCTTTGATGTCCTAAATGGTAGAGAGGTCTACCTCCTGGCTCTTCATTCAATGTCCTGGAAGTGCTGAAACTGTATGTTGTCCCTAAAATACCCTATGCTGGTTCATAATTATATCCCTTCAGATGTATTGTTCCCTCTACCCACAATGCCCCTCTTCCCTTGACAATGTGGAAATTGCCTATTTAACACTTCAAACACTTTTCAGGTATACCTCCTCTGTGAAGCCCTTCCTTATCCCAAGATCCAGGACATCCTCGGCCCTCCTCCCCATAGAGCAAATCAGTTAATCACTGCTGAGCTACCTTCTGACCTTGGATATACTTTTACCATTATCCTTGCACAAACCTCTTCACGTGCCTGCTTCTACTTCAAAAGAGTTGGGGTCATGTTTGGTGCATTCATATTTGTAACTCCAGCATCTAACACAGTTCCTGATATATAGTGGTCCCTCAATACATTTTTAAACTAAATTCACCATCCCTTCTTTCCTTTCCTCCCTCCCTCCTTCCCTCCCTCACTGCTTCCTTCCTTCCTTCCTTCCTTCCTTCCTTCCTTCCTTCCTTCCTTCTTCTCTCGTTTACTTTTTTAATAGCAAGGAAGTACAGTATACCAGGACTTGCTCTGAAGTCCATCTGCTTGGTTTGAACCTGGCTGGGCCACTCACAAGTTTAGTGAGCTTGGAAAAATTACTTGAGATTTATAACCTTAGTTTCCTCACCTGCATAATGAGGACTAAAGTAATCTGCTCCATAGAGTTTTTAGGAGGTTATAAATGTAATTCATGATTATATGTATCTGTGTAGCATAATGACAGTCACACAGTATGTTAATGATTATTTATGTGTTGTCTTCCTTTAAGGTACTCAGTTTCACTTACCTTTCTTCCCTAGGACCTCTCTCACATTTTTTTGTGGTCCCTAAGGGACCTTTAAGGAAACCTACACTCTGTGAATCTCAGTGTTTACCCAAAATCATAAAGCAAGTGACTCTAAAAATAGCACTAGCAATTAGTGAACGTTTTTATGGGTCAGGGATCTTGCTAAGAGGTTTATGTGGATTATTTTATTTAATTCTCATTTAAAGACAGAGAGAATGGGCTCAGAGCAATTTGATAATTTGATCAGTGTTAGTTACAGGGCTCTGGGTGATGTAGCTGGGATGAGAATCCAGGGCTCAGTTGGGTGCTCTTTCTTGGGACCATCATACTGTCCCTTCATTTCCATTCATATCCCATTCTCCTAGTTCAGAACTATGTCATTCTTTATAGCTCCTAGTTTGGCATGAGACACATCAAAGGTGCTAAATAAATACATGTTAATTGACTGATCAACTAATTCCTCCCCATTACTTAAAGGCCTTTATTGATACCTCTTTTAAAACTATTTATGTTTCTCATAGAAACTATGAAATTTGTGGCATATTTGGAAACAACATAAATTCAGTTAAGTTGGACATTAGATAGAATTGAATATGGCATTTAAAATGATGTTAACAAAAACCTTATTCCAACGTGCAAAAATATTATTTAAAGTATTTTCAATGACAATAAACCCCCAGGATTTAAAACTGTACATGTAAGATAATCTGAACTAACTTAAATTACACTGCCATGCTAAAAGTTATTGATTCTGGATGGTGGGATTAGAGTGATTAACTTTTTTTTTCTTGTTTTATATGTATATACATTGGTTATAATTTTATAACTAGTAGAAAAACGTTTTAAAGAAGTATGCAGGAAGGAAATAGTCAATATGAAATTCTAATGATGTCTAAAAAATTAAAATGAGGTGACAGTCTCTTATCAATACTTAATTGCCTAAGAAAAGGTTGATTAATTTTATTGATCTCTAGCTAAGTCAGAAAATTTTAAAACCCTTTAAGGCTTTTTTAGTAGCATAACAACTGCAGCTTTTTAAGACACCTAACATTAGGCCGCATGGAAATGCATGATCCTCAACTATGGTTTCTGTCTATACATGATTAAAGTCTTCATTTACACCCTTAACAACTGATTTCTCTAACCAGTTTTTCAAGGAGTTCTCACCATTTTGTAGAGGAAAGATTACAGTTCTTGTTAACAGAAGAATAAAGTAATTTGGGCACTCTTTCAGGAAGTTGCTTGTATTTATGTAATTTTTAAGCCTATAGGTTGGAAGACTTACATAAAAGTGTTATGCTCACTTATCAGATATAGGTCCTACTCATCTTTTCAGGGGAATTTAAACAACCTATATCAAAGAAGTATTCCTGTCTTAATGAATTTCCTCATATGAATCTTTAAGAATTGTTATAGCATATCAGAAAGAGCTTGGGTTTCAGAGTTAGAGCAAAGTTATCATACTATATGCTTCATGCAACCCAGTAATTAAATATACCTACAGCAACAAACAAGTAAACAAATATACACAATGGCACACATTGCTTGTATTATTACCAAGATGTGGACATCTTCTTTACCTTGAATTCTAAAAATAATAATCTATTCTACTTGAATTGAGATTTCAGATGACTGCAGGAATCATAACTGTGCTGATACAGAAATTAACCCTTTAAAATTTAAAGAATCATATTTCCAAGTGTTATAAACCTTCTTGCCTTACTGAATTAAGAACATTGAATATAATTTATCCTTTCTTGATGATGTTCTGTCTAGGATTTCCAATACTATGCTGAATAAGAGCGGTGAGAGTGGGCATCCTTGTCCTGTTCATAAAAGAGGGATAGCTTTCAGTTTTTCATCACTGAGTATCATGTTAGCTGTGGGTTTGTCATATATGCCCTTTATTGTGTTGGGGTGTGTTCCATCTATACCCATTTTATTGGGAGTTTTAATTATAAATGGATGTTGAATCTTAACTGCTTTTTCTGCATCTATTGAGACAATCATATACTGTTTATCCTTTATTTTTTTAATGTGCTGTATTACATTGATTGATTTGTAGATGTTGAACCATCCTTGTGTCCCTGGAATAAATCCCATTTTATTATGGTGTATGATCCTTTTAATGTATTGTTGTGTTTTTGGTTTGCTAATATTTTGTTAAGGATTTTTGCATCAATGTTCATCAAACTTATTGGCCTATAATTTTTGTTTGTGTGTTGTCTTTGTCTGGTTTTCGTATCAGGGTAATGTTGGTCTCATAAAATGAATTAGGAAGTGGTCCCTCCCTTCAATTTTTGGAAGAGTTTGAAAAGGATATATTAAATCTTCTTCATTGTTTGGTAGAATTCATGTGTGAAGCCATCTGGTTCTGGATTTTTGTTTCTTGGGAGGTTTTTGATTGCCCTTTCAATCCCTTTATTAGTGGCTGGTCTATTCATATTTTCTATTTCTTTTTTATTCAGCCTTGGGAGGTTATATGTTTCTAGGAATTTGCTGATATATAGCTGTCATAATATTCTTTTATAATCCTTTGTATTTCTCTGTATTTGTTTCTCCTTTTTCATTTCTGACTTTATCAGAGCCTTCCCTCTTTTTTCTTAGTGAGTCTAGCTAAAGGTTTGTCAATTTTTTTTATCTTTTCGAAGAATCAGCTCTTAATTTCATTGATCTTTCTATTGTGTTTTTAGTTTCTATTTCACTTATTTCTGCTATGATCTTTATTATTTCCTTCCTTCAACTGACTTCGGGCTTTGCTTGTTCTTCTATTTCTAGTTCTGTTAGGTGTAAAGTTAGATGGTTTATTTAAGACTTTTTCTTGTTTTTTTTGAGGTAGACCTGTTTTGCTATAAAATTCCCTCTAAATACCACTTTTGTTGCATCCCATAAATTTTAGTTTGTTGTATTTTCATTTTCATATGTCTTCAGGTATTTTTAAATTTCTTCCTTGATTTCTTTGTTGACCCAATAGCTATTCAGTAGCATACTGTTCAATCTTTACATATTTGTGATTTTTCCAACTTTCTTCTTGTAGTTGACTTCTAGTTTTACACCACTGTGATCAGAAAAGATGCTTGAAATAATTTCTATCCTCTTAAATTTGTTGAGGCTTGTTTTGTAGCCTGGTATGAGGTCTGTCCTAGAGAATGTTACATGCATGCTTGGAAAGAATGTGTATTCTGATGCATTTGGAAAAAATGTTCTATATAAATCTATTAAGTCCATCTGGTCTAATGTTCACTTATGGGCACTATTTCCTTATTGATTTTCTCTCTGGATAATCTGTCCATTGATGTAAGGGAAGTGTTAAAGTCCCCTACTATTAACATGTTGCTGTCAATTTCTCCCTTTAGTTCTGTTAGTAATTGCTTTAGATGGTTTTTTCCTCCTATGTTAGGTACATATATATTAATAACTGTTATGTCTTATTGATGAATTGTCCCCTTTATCATTATGTAATGTCCATCTTTGTCTCTTGTCACCTTTTTTGGCTTGGAGTCTATTTTGTCTGATATGAGTATGGCTACATGTGTTTTTTTGGAGGGCTGTCATTTGCTTGGAGTAATCATTCTCCATCCCTTTACTTTGAGCTCATGTTTGTCTTTAGAGCTGAGATGAGTCTTCTGGAGGGAACATATAGGTGGGTCTTGATTTTTAATCCATTCAGCCACTCTGACTTCTGAGTGGTGAATTCGATCTATTTACAGTTAGAGTGATTATTAATAGATAAGGATGTAGTATTGCCATTTTACCTTTTGTTTTCTGGTTGCTCTATATCTCTGTTATTTCTTTCCCCCCCCCCCCTGTGCTATACAGTAGGCCCTCACCAACCATCTACTTAATACAAAGTAGTGTGTATATGTCAATCCCAATCTCCAAATCCATCCCATCCCTTTCCTTCCTTGGTGTCCATACATTTGTGCTCTACATCTGTGTCTCTATTTCTGCTTTGCAAATAGGTTCATCTCTGCCATTTTTCTAAATTTCACATATATGTGTTAATATACGTTTGTTCTTCTCTTTCTGACTTACTTTACTCAGTATGATAGTCTCTAGGTCCATCCACGTCTCTGCAAATGGCATGATTTTGTTCCCTTTTATGGCTGAGTAATATTCCATTGTATATATGTACCACATCTTCTTTATTCATTCCTCTGTTGATGGACATTTAGGTTGCTTCCATGTCCTGGCTATTATAAATAGTGGTGCAATGAATATTGGGGTGCATGCATCTTTTGGAATTATGGCTTTCTCCAGGTATATGCCCAGGATTGTGATTACTGGGTCATAAGGTAGTTCTATTTTTATTTTTTTAAGGAACCTCCATACTGTTCCCCATTGTGGCTGTATCAATTTACATTACCACCAACAGTTTAAGAGGGTTCCCTTTTCTCCACACCCTCTCCAGCGTTTATTGTTTGTAGATTTTTTGATGATGGCTATTCTGACTGGTATGTGGTGGTACCTCACTGTAGTTTTGATTTGCATTTCTCTGATAATTAGTGATGTTGAACATCTTTTCATGTGCCTCTTGGCAATTTGTATGTCTTTGGAGAAAAGTCGATTTAGGACTTCTGTCCATTTTTTGATTGGGTTGTTTGTTTTTTTGATATTGAGCTGCATGAGCTGTTTGTATATTTTGGAGATTAATCCTTTGTTAGTTGCTTCATTTGCAAATATTTCCATTATTTCTTTTCCTTGAATTTCTGTCTGCTATTTTGGTTCAGTGGTTTTCTATGATGTTTTTCTGATTCCTCTTTTCTTTGTTTCATGTCTCTGCTCTAGTTTATGTTTTGTGGTTACCATGGCATTTGTATAAGATGAATCACAGATAAAATCGTACTTTTTTTGCTGATATCATCTTACCTTTATTTGCCTATACAAGGTCTGTCCTTTTCCTCTCTTCCTTTTATATTTTTGTTGTCCTAAATTATATCTTTTTATGTTGTGAGTTTGTTATCAAATTGAAGTAGCCATAGTTATTTTTTCATACTTTCCCACCCTTTCACCATTATGCTATAATAAAGTGTTTTAAAATCTATTCTGATAGAGTTGCAATTCTCTGATTCTGTCTGTCTATTTATCATGTTACTCAAAGTTTTGTGTATTTTTGAATTTTGGTTCTAGTAGAAGAGATCCTTTCAACATTTCTTGTAAGGCGGATCTAGTGCTAATTAACTCCCTCAGCTTTTGTTTGTCTCGGAAAGTATTTCTGCTTTGTATCTGAATGATAGAGTATCCTTTGGTGACAATTTTTATGTTTTAGTAATTTCAGTGAGAATGTCATTCTAATCTCTCCTGTCCTATAGAGTTTCTGCTGAGAAATCTTCTCATAGCCTAATGGGGGTTCTTTGTAGGTTCCTTTTGCCCTTGCTGCTTTTAAACTTCTTTCTTGTTCATTGACTTTTGACAGGTTTAATATAATGTGTCTTAGAGAAGGTCTTTTTCATTGTGGTAATTAGGTGTTCTCTTAGCTTTATGGACTTGTATATCCAGTTCCTTCCCAGGTTTGGGAAGTTTTAAGCTATTGTTTCTTTAAATAAACTCTCTGCTCCCTTCTCCTTCTCTTTTCCTTCTGGTATAGACATTACCTTAATGTTGCCTTTCCTAAAAGAGTCAGATAGCTCTCATAGAATTTTCTCATTTTTAAAATATCTTATTTCTCTTTCCTCTTCTACTTGTATCATTTCTAGGTTTCTATCTTCAAGCTTGCTAATTCTCTCTTCCATATGATCTGCTCTATTTCCAGTGTTTTTTAATGCATTCATCATCTTGTTTTTCAGCTCCAGAATTTATGTTTGTTTCTTTTTTAGAGTTTAAGTCTCTTTGGTAAAGTGTTTCTTCTGTTCATTCATTTTATTCCTGAGCTCGTGAACTGTCTTTCTGAGTTTTCTTGTAGCTCATTGAATTTCTTCATGACAGTTATTTTAAATTCTCTATTTGTTAGATCACAATATTCTATGACTTTAAGTTTGGTTTCTGAAGAATTCTCATTTCTTTTTGTGATACAGTTTTACTGTGGTTCTTCATGGCGTTTGATGGCACCATGACTGTCACATGTGAAGTAAATGTTGTCCGTTCCTCTTTAGATAAAGCTTTTTTTTTTTTTTTCTTCCACTTGAGTCTAATGTTTCCTGTTAGAAATTAGGGTCTTCTTTTATTTTCCATTAGGTGGCTCTTTAGCGCAAGTTTCTGGTGTCTCTTTCCTGAACTGCCTCTGGCTATGTTTGAGAGTTGGCACTTTCCTCTGTCAGAGTGTTTGTTGCTCAGTACCCTTGATATCACTGCTGTGCTTCCAGGGTTGTTGGTGTCTTGCTACAGCAGGTGTCATTGGTTTTCCTGCCTGGAGCACCAGGATGGTGGGTGCCTCTGCAATGTCCAGGATGTCCTGAGTCACAGGCTCTGTCACTGTAGGGGGAGTGGGAGAGGGGAGCCAGGGTGCTGGGCTCCTGTGCCATGTCTTGTGTTGTTGGGTTCATGAGCTCCATCACTGCAGGGAGGGTGTGGGGGTCCAGAGTCTTGGGTGCCTCCACAGCTGGTGAGACAGGGTCACAGGCCCACTGCCTCTGCTGCCCAGTTATCTGTGACCATGGGTGCTTCTGTGGTCTGGAGTAGAGAGTCATTTGTGCTGCCTCCCCTGTTTCTACTGGGTTCTCTGGAACTGTGGGCTCAGCCACTGTGGCAAGGGAATTGGGCTTGCAGGTACTGCCTCCACTGTCCTCCCGGTTCTGACTCCTCTATGTGTTCCAGCCCACATAACTTTAGATGTACAGATATGGAGAATACTCTGCCATCCTGGTGTGTGGGGCAGAAGCACCTTTGTTGAGTTGTGGATGTTTTACTGGTTGTATGTTAAAAGGGGAGAGACAAAGGGAGCATCTCCCTCCAGTATGATGTTGATGTCACACCCTGATTTACATTTATTTAAATAGAAAATATAAATGACATCTCTATCAATATAGATAAATAAATAATATATATTCAATTTTATATATAATTTATAGATAAATTTATTATAATTTATTTATTTATATATACATAAAAGAGTAATTTTATAAAGTGCCAATCAATACATGCATAGCATATACTAAAAAATAGGAATTACATGTCAGTTTGTTAAACTTTTATTTCAATTTCTTATATGGTTTTGTAAGTATAGTTATGTGCTGGGCCATATATATACTAATATTTCTTGCTATGGAATGATCCGACATATTTGAAAGCCACTGCTCTTATACCACAGTGACTTGAGCAACAGAAGGGTCTATACAATCAGCTGAAAAGGCCAATAAAAGAACAACCACTCTTTCTGCTTTGCACAAACACAGAGTGATAACTCCTCAATGCCAGGTTATAATCACTCTTTGACAGGCTGATACTTGTTGCCTTGTCTTTTTAGATTTGTAGTCAGGCAGCAATCTTTGTTTAAAAGAACATCTCCCTTTTCTTATAACTACTTGCAAGGCTGGGAATTCTGGTCTTGGCTTCCAAGATGTTCATAGCACTGCCATCAGTTTAGAAGTTGTCGTCCCATCTTTCAAATCTTTATTCTGCTTACTCAACTTAGAGCAGCCCTCTTTAGGAATAATGTGAGGATCCTACTGCCCTCGCCTATTCTACCATCCTTAATCTAACAGAGCAATTAAGAGTATCAACCTATAGACACAAGTGAATTTCATACTGTAATTTCCAAAAAAATATATGGCTTATTTTAACTATATTATGTAGAAGGAATTTATATTCATTTAACTTAATGCATAAGCAATTATGCTATCCTCTAAGAGTAAATCTGTAATTATTCTTATATCATTTCTTTTCTAGATAAGCTTTGTAAGTTTTTGAAATTGAGAAAATAACATTTAAACTAATAAAGTTGAAAGTCTCAGCAAAAAAAGTTGTTTTTTAAAAAATAAAACTACTAAAAATAATAAAGACAAAAAATGACTGTATATGAAAAGTAGGATATGTGTTTTCTGTAAAAGACAGTATGAGTAACGGAGATGCATTTTTTGTTGTCATTGTTGTTGAGGAAATAAAATAATGTTGCTCTAAACTAAAATGATTGCCAGAATAAGAGGGAAAAAATAAGATAGGACAATGAAAACAGTAAGTTATAGGACATTTATGAGAAAGGAATCTTTAAAGAGGAATTTTCATATATGTTCAATCTTGAGAAAGAAAAATGGAGCTAGAGGAATCATGCTCCTTGACTTCAGACTATATTACAAAGCTACAGTAATCAAGACAGTATGGTACTTGCACAAAAACAGAAATATAGATTAATGGAATAGGATAGAAAGCCCAGAGATAAACCCACACACCTATGTTCACCTAATCTATGACAAAGGAGACAAGAATATACAATGGAGAAAAGACAGCCTCTTCAATAAGAAGTGCTGGGAAAACTGGACAGCTACATGTAAAAGAATAATATTAAAACACTCTCTATCACCTACACAAAAATAAACTTAAAATGGATTAAAGACCTAAATATAGGCACAGACACCATAAAAGTCTTAGAGGAAAACATAGGAAGAACACTCTTTGACATAAATCACAGCAAAATCTTTTTTGACCCACCTCCTAGAGTAATGAAAATAAAAACAAAAATAAACAAATGGGATCTAACTAAACTTAAAAGCTTTTGCACTGCAAAGGAAACCTTAAACAAGATGAAAAGACAACCCTCAGAATGGGAGAAAATATTTGCAAATGAAGCAACTGACAAATGATTAATTTCCAAAATATACAAACAGCTCATGCAGCTCAATATCAAAGAAACAAACAGCCCAATCAAAAAATGGGCAGAAGAACTAAATAGATATTTCTGCAAAGAAGACATACAGATGGGCAAGAGGCACATGAAAATATGCTCAACATCACTAATTATTAGAGAAATGCAAATAAAACTACAATGAGGTATCACCTCACTCCAGTCAGAATGGCCGTTGTCAAAAAAATCTACAAACAATAAATGCTGGAGAGGAAATGGAGAAAAGGGAACCCTCTTACACTGTTGGTGGGAATGTAAATTGATACAGCCACTATGGAGAACAGTATGGAGGTTCCTTTAAAAAACTAAAAAAATGGAACTACCATGTGACCCAGAAATCCAATTGCTGGGCATATACCCAAAGAAAACCATAATTTGAAAAGACACATGCCGCCTAGAGGGGTAAGATAGGGAGGGTGGAAGGGAGATGCAAGAGGGAGGAGATATGGGGATATATGATTATGTATAGCTGATTCACTTTGTTATACAGCAGAAACTAACACACCATTATAAAGCAATTATACTCCAATAAAGATGTTAAAAAAAAAGGAAAAAAACCCAAAAAACGACACATGCACCCCAATGTTCATTGCAGCACTATTTACAATAGCCAGGACATGGATGCAACCTAAATGTCCATCAACAGAGAAATGGATAAAGAAGAATTGATACATATATACAATGGAATATTACTCAGCCATAAAAAGGAATGAGATTGGGTCATTTGTAGAGACATGGATGGACCTAGAGACTGTCATACAGAGTGAAGTAAGTCAGAAATATAAAAACAAATATTGTATATTAATGTGTATATGTGGAATCTAGAAAAATGATATAGATGATCTTATTTGCAAAGCAGAAGTAGAGACACAGACGTAGAGAACAAACGTATGTATATCAAGGGGGAAGGGGGTGGGATGAATTGGGAGATTAAGATTGACCTATATAAACTATTGATACTATGTATAAAATAGATAACTGATAAGAACCTACTGTATAACACAGGGCACTCTACTCAGTGCTCTGTGGTGACCTAAGTGGGAAGGAAATCCAAAAAAGAGGGCATATATGTATAGTTATAGCTGATTCACTTTGCTGTACAGTAGAAATCAGCACAACATTGTAAAGCAACTATACTCAAATGAAAATTAATTAAAAACCTCATAATTTGAAATCGTTGATCTTAAAAAATAAAATAATCAGACCTTTAGCTAGCCAAGATGAGTTTACTTGGGAATAGCAGAGGAATTGCAATTCAGGACAAGCCAACTAAAATGAACCACAGGCAAGTTCAAGGAGACCAAGGGACAGTCAGCTTTTATTATATTTTAGAAGGAAACTGGGGAGGGCTGTGGCAGTTTCTTATTGGCTGCAATTATAAGCAGCTCGTTGTTGCTGTCAGAAGGTACTCTTTCTTCGCCTGGGGCCTGAAATATGTAGTGAATGATGTGTGTGTTAGAGCCCTCTCTTCATGCTTTCCTCACTCCATTTTTTTTTTCCTCACTCCATTTTGATTTAGGTTTCCTTTGTGCATTTTCACAAGATTATAATTTCAATAAATTAAGTACAGACATACCTCAAAAAAATCATAACAGTGAACTGGGTAAATTTTTTAAAAAACTTTAATGGGGTCTCCGGGGCCTTACCAAGCATTGTCCGGTGACCTGCGGACGGGCCCTCAACTCTTGCAAACGAAGTCCGGGGGACCCCACTGGCGCCTTGGAAGCTGCAACATAAAGCTCCCTCTTTTCCCTGCAACAAATATTTGTGGAATGCCGGTATCCCGTTAGGACTGAAGATGCAGAGATAAACATGAAATAATTCCACTTTCTGGTGTTAATAGTTAAGTGAAAGACTGATCTAAAAAGCCTGGAGACAACTAATCCTTGGAGGTGGACCGCAGGAGCAGGAACAGTCTGCAGCGTGGAGGGAAGGGAGGAGCAGGTGTCACAGGAACCAAGCCGTGTGGACGAAAGGCTCTTGGTGCTCCAGCCAGGCATCAGGGCCGTGCCTCTGAGGTGGGAGAGCCAACTTCAGAACACTGGTCCACAAGAGACCTCCCAGCTCCACGTAATACCAAACGGCAAAAATCTCCCAGAGATCTCCATCTCAACATCAAGACCCAGCTTCACTCGACGACCAGCAAGCTACAGTGCTGGACATCCTATGCCAAGCAACTAGCTAGACAGGAACACAACCCCATCCATTGGCAGAGAGGCTGCCTAAAATCATAATAAGGCCACAGACACCACAAAATACACCACCAGACGTGGACGTGCCCACCAGAAAGACAAGATCTAGCCTCATCCACCAGAACTCAGGCACTAGTTCCCTCCACCAGGAAGCCTACACAACCCACTGAACCAACCTTAGCCGCTGGGGACAGATACCAAAAACAACGGGAACTATGAACCTGCAGCCTGTGAAAAGGAGACCCCAAACACAGTAAGATAGGCAAAATGAGACGACAGAAAAACACACAGCAGATGAAGGAGCAGGCTCAAAACACACTGGACTTAACAAATGAAGAGGAAATAGGTAGTCTACCTGAAAAAGAATTCAGAATAATGATAGTAAGGATGATCCAAAATCTTGGAAACAGAATAGACAAAATGCAAGAAACATTTAACAAGGATGTAGAAGAACTAAAGAGGAACAAAGCAATGATGAAAAACACAATAAATGAAATTAAAAATACTCTAGATGGGATCAATAGTAGAATAACTGAGGCAGAAGAAAGGGTAAGTGACCTGGAAGATAAAATGGTGGAAATAACTACTACAGAGCAGGATAAAGAAAAAAGAATGAAAAGAACTGAGGACAGTCTCAGGGACCTCTGGGACAACATTAAACGTGCCAACATTCGAATTATAGGTGTACCAGAAGAAGAAGAGAAAAAGAAAGGGACTGAGAAAATTTTTGAAGAGATTATAGTTGAAAACTTCCCTAATATGGGAAAGGAAATAGTTAATCAAGTCCTGGAAGCACAGAGAGTCCCATACAGGATAAACCCAAGGAGGAACACGCCAAGACACATATTAATCAAACTGTCAAAAATTAAATATAAGGAAAACATATTAAAGGCAGCAAGGGAAAAAAAACAAATAACACACAAGGGAATCCCCATAAGGTTAACATCTGATCTCTCAGCAGAAACTCTGCAAGCCAGAAGGGAGTGGCAGGGTATACTTAAAGTCATGAAGGAGAAAAACCTACAACCAAGATTACTCTACCCAGCAAGGATCTCATTCAGATTCGATGGAGAAATTAAAACCTTTACAGACAAGCAAAAGCTGAGAGAGTTCAGCACCACCAAACCAGCTTTACAACAAATGCTAAAGGAAATTCTCTAGGCAAGAAACACAAGAGAAGGAAAACACCTACAATAACAAACCCAATACATTTAAGAAAATGGGAATAGGAACATACATATCGATAATTACCTTGAATGTAAATGGATTAAATGCTCCCACCAAAAGACACAGGCTGGCTGAATGGATACAAAAACAAGACCCATACATATGCTGTCTACAAGAGACCCACTTCAGACCTAGGGACACATACAGACTGAAAGTGAGGGGATGGAAAAAGATATTCCATGCAAATGGAAATCAAAAGAAAGCTGGAGTAGCAATTCTCATATCAGACAAAATAGACTTTAAAATAAAGACTATTACAAGAGACAAAGAAGGACACTATATAATGATCAAGGGATCGATCCAAGAGGAAGGTATAACAATTGTAAATATTTATGCACCCAACATAGGAGCACCTCAATACATAAGGCAAATACTAACAGCCATGAAAGGGGAAATTGACAGCAACACAATCATAGTAGGGGACTTTAACACCCCACTTTCACCAATGGACAGATCATCCAAAATGAAAATAAATAAGGAAACACAAGCTTTAAATGATACATTAAACAATATGGACTTAATTGATATTTATAGGACATTCCACCCAAAAACAACAGAATACACATTTTTCTCAAGTGCTCATGGAACATTCTCCAGGATAGATCATATCTTGGGTCACAAATCAAGCCTTGGTAAATTTAAGAAAATTGAAATTGTATCAAGTATCTTTTCCGACCACAACGCTATGAGACTAGATATCAATTACAGGAAAAAAATCTGTAAAAAATACAAGCACATGGAGGCTACACAATACATTACTTAATAACGAAGTGATTACTGAAGAAATCAAAGGGGAAATCAAAAAATACCTAGAAACAAATGACAATGGAGACATGACGACCCAAAACCTATGGGACACAGCAAAAGCAGTGCTAAGAGGGAAGTTTATAGCAATACAAGCCTACCTCAAGAAACAGGCAACATCTCGAATAAACAACCTAACCTTGCACCTAAAACAATTAGAGAAAGAAGAACAAAAAAACCCTAAAGCCAGCAGAAGGAAAGAAATTATAAAGATCAGGTCAGAAATAAATGAAAAAGAAATGAAGGAAACAATAGCAAAAATCAATGAAACTAAAAGCTGGTTCTTTGAGAAGATAAACAAAATTGATAAACCATTAGCCAGACTCATCAAGAGAAAAAGGGAGAAGACTCAGATCAATAGAATTAGAAATGAAAAAGGAGAAGTAACCACTGACACTGCAGAAATACAAAAGATCATGAGAGATTAC
The DNA here is from genome assembly GCF_949987535.1 of Balaenoptera acutorostrata. Classification (NCBI taxonomy): domain Eukaryota; kingdom Metazoa; phylum Chordata; class Mammalia; order Artiodactyla; family Balaenopteridae; genus Balaenoptera; species Balaenoptera acutorostrata. Next base: position 30,099,410 of record NC_080083.1, read on the forward strand.
TACAAGCAACTATATGCCACTAAAATGGACAACCTGGAAGAAATGGACAGATTCTTAGAAATGCACAAACTGCCGAGACTGAACCAGGAAGAAATAGAAAATATGAACAGACCAATCACAAGCACTGAAATTGAAACTGTGATTAAAAACCTTCCAACAAACAAAAGCCCAGGACCAGATGGCTTCACAGGCGAATTCTATCAAACATTTAGAGAAGAGCTAACACCTATCCTTCTCAAACTCTTCCAAAATATAGCAGAGGGAGGAACACTCCCAAACTCATTCTACGAGGCCACCATCACCCTGATACCAAAACCAGACAAAGATGTCACAAAGAAAGAAAACTACAGGCCAATATCACTGATGAACATAGATGCAAAAATCCTCAACAAAATACTAGCAAACAGAATCCAACAGCACATTAAAAGGATCATACACCATGATCAAGTGGGGTTTATCCCAGGAATGCAAGGATTCTTCAATATACGCAAATCAATCAATGTGATACACCATATTAACAAATTGAAGGAGAAAAACCATATGATCATCTCAATAGATGCAGAGAAAGCTTTTGACAAAATTCAACACCCATTTATGATAAAAGCCCTGCAGAAAGTAGGCATAGAGGGAACTTTCCTCAACATAATAAAGGCCATATATGACAAACCCACAGCCAACATTGTCCTCAATGGTGAAAAACTGAAACCATTTCCACTAAGATCAGGAACAAGACAAGGTTGCCCACTCTCACCACTATTATTCAACATAGTTCTGGAAGTCCTAGCCACAGCAATCAGAGAAGACAAAGAAATAAAAGGAATCCAAATCGGAAAAGAAGAAGTAAAGCTGTCACTATTTGCAGATGACATGATACTATACATAGAGAATCCTAAAGATGCTACCAGAAAACTCCTAGAGCTAATCAATGAATTTGGTAAAGTAGCAGGATACAAAATTAATGCACAGAAATCTCTTGCATTTCTATACACTAATGACGAAAAATCTGAAAGTGAAATTAAGAAAACACTCCCATTTACCATTGCAACAAAAAGAATAAAATATCTAGGAATAAACCTACCTAAGGAGACAAAAGACCTGTATGCAGAAAATTATAAGACACTGATGAAAGAAATTAAAGATGATACAAATAGATGGAGAGATATACCATGTTCCTGGATTGGAAGAATCAACATTGTGAAAATGTCTCTACTACCCAAAGCAATCTACAGATTCAATGCAATCCCTATCAAACTACCACTGGCATTTTTCACAGAACTAGAACAAAAAATTTCACAATTTGTATGGCAACACAAAAGACCCCGAATAGCCAAAGCCATCTTGAGAACGAAAAATGGAGGTGGGGGAATCAGGCTCCCTGACTTCAGACTATATTACAAAGCTTCAGTAATCAAGACAGTTTGGTATTGGCACAAAAACAGAAATATAGATCAATGGAACAGGATAGAAAGCCCAGAGATAAACCCACACACATATGGTCAACTTATCTTTGATAAAGGAGGCAAGCATATACAGTGGAGAAAAGACAGCCTCTTCAATAAGTGGTGCTGGGAAAATTGGACAGGAACATGTAAAAGTATGCAATTAGAACACTCCCTGACACCATGCACAAAAATAAACTCAAAATGGATTAAAGACCTAAGTGTAAGGGCAGACACTATCAAACTCTTAGAGGAAAACATAGGCAGAACACTCTATGACATACATCACAGCAAGATTCTTTTTGACCCAGCTCCCAGAGAAATGGAAATAAGAACACAAATAAACAAATGGGACCTAATGAAACTGAAAAGCTTTTGCACAGCAAAGGAAACCATAAACAAGACCAAAAGACAACCCTCAGAATGGGAGAAAATATTTGCAAATGAAGCAACTGACAAAGGATTAATCTCCAAGATTTACAAGCAGCTCATGCAGCTCAATAACAAAAAAACGAACAACCCAATCCAAAAATGGGCAGAAGATCTAAATAGATATTTCTCCAAAGAAGATATACAGATGGCCTACAGACACATGAAAGAATGCTCAACATCATTAATCATTAGAGAAATGCAAATCAAAACTACAATGAGATATCATCTCACACCGGTCAGAATGGCCATCATCAAAAAATCTAGAAACAATAAATGCTGGAGAGGGTGTGGAGGAAAGGGAACACTCTTGCACTGTTGGTGGGAATGTAAATTGATACAGCCACTATGGAGAACAGTATGGAGGTTCCTTAAAAAACTACAAATAGAACTACCATACGACCCAGCAATCCCACTACTGGGCATATACCCTGAGAAAACCATAGGTCAAAAAGAGTCATGTACCAAAATGTTCATTGCAGCTCTATTTACAATAGCCAGGACATGGAAGCAACCTAAATGTCCATCGACAGATGAATGGATAAAGAAGATGTGGCACATATATACAATGGAATATTACTCAGCCATAAAAAGAAATGAAATGGAGGTATTTGTAATGAGGTGGATGGAGTTAGAGTCTGTCATACAGAGTGAAGTAAGTCAGAAAGAGAAAAACAAATACAGTATGCTAACACATATATATGGAATCTAAGGGAAAAAAAAAAAAAAAAAAAGGCCATGAAGAACCTAGTGGCAAGACGGGAATAAAGACACAGACCTACTAGAGAATGGACTTGAGGATATGGGGAGGGGGTGGGGTGAGATGTGACAGGGTAAGAGAGTGTCATGGACATATATACACTACCAAATGTAAAATAGATAGCTAGTGGGAAGCAGCCGCATAGCACAGGGAGATCAGCTCGGTGCTTTGTGACCACCTAGAGGGGTGGGATGGGGAGGGTGGGAGGGAGGGAGATGCAAGAGGGAAGAGAAATGGGAACATATTGTATATGTATAACAGATTCACTTTGTTATAAAGCAGATGCTAACACACTATTGTAAGGCAATTATACTTCAATAAAGATTTTAAAAAAAAAAAAAAACTTTAATGGAAAACTCATTGATTCATAAAGTTGCTAACACAAGATCCACATTGAGAAGAATTAATTACCGAAGACTAAGGATGATTATAATTTTTATGACTTCTTATGCAGGTTCTCTAACGTTTTACTTTTCCAGATTTAAGGAAACTTTTCTTAAACATCTATGACTTACAGCAATTTGATAAAATATATATTTTTAAATAAAGATGAAACATTTATCTATCTGTTTTCCCTACCTGATCCCTCCAAAAATTGGGAACTCTCATTAAATATTCTTATTTTTTGGACAATATATGTATTTGCATAAGTTCAATAAGAATCTGCTCTCATTGTAACAGAAAACAATTGGAAATGTTGATTATATTACCAAGGCTTGACTCAATTATTATATTCAAGAGAGGTGGACATAGACTCAGATATGACCAGACAGCTTTAAGAAACTGTTTGAAAAAATTGGTCAAGATTCCAGCAAAGCAATCTTAAAAAAAAGAGCTTATATGATCAATAACCATTCTTGCTGCATTTATCTAAATAATCAGGCCAAGTTTAATACAGACAAATTAACTTTGCTGTGATTATCTTTGATAAAATGGAGAATAATTATGGAGAGAAATTATGTTTGCACCTATATAGATATTAGATTCTTGTTCTGTTAATTGTCTTTAAGGTTTTATTATACACATGTAAACTGGACTGGGTCCTAGACTCTTCTAGTTTCTCCAAATATCTGACTACAAATCTCTAAACTAATATTTCCAATTTTCTCCCACCCATCTGACTTGAAATCATTAAGAACAAAGACTGCCCTTATATCTCCTTGGAAGGGACGATACCAGGTTCTCCTCACTACCCAAATGGCAGCCAAACTTCAGAGACTCCAGTCTTAAGTACACATCTCACAGGTAAAGAAGAGTCCATCTGACACCTGTTTCTATACAAGCCATGGAAATCTCTGAATCAAACTGACTAGGAATTGAAGCAGATGACAATTGAGTGAGACAGCTTTCTCAAGATGATCAGACCAGACCTGTATATCTTTTTCCTTCTGATAATTTTTACCTTATCCTCTTCCTCTTTTTCTTGGAAAGGCAATGCTCTTATGCACATTTTACAATCTATTGCAAAAGGGGAAAACTTACCTAATTTTTGGGTTTGCCACCAGAAATTGTGATCTGTTCGTGACAGTGGTGACTCTTTAGTCCACACTGCAACAATTTTTTTCACTTGTCCCAAGTGCCACTGCTGATTACACCTGGTGTCTCCTTGACATCAGCTACAGAGTAAGACTCTTGAAGCCTGTCATTGGTCCACTCTATTAAGCCTCCATGGCCTCTTAGAATTTCCAGGAGGCATACATGACTCCAAGTTTGCCTCCATAGGGAAAGTCCTCCTCCTTTGGGTTGGAATAAGTGCCAATTAATGCTTGATCAGGAATCTCTCCCTAACATTAGGAGAGGTGGCTGATTCCACAGCCAAGGCAATAGCGACCCAATGATGATCATTGGCTAAAGTAATTTGGGGCAATCACATGGCCCTCAGTTATCTACTTGCTGAACAAAGAGGCATTTATGAAATAGCAAACAACACCTGTTGCACAAGGATAAGTGTCTCTGGAGAAATTTAAAAATTACACAAAATCAGGAAACAATCACATTGGTTACAACAAATTTCACCCAGTGACCTCTGGTCTTTTCACCTATTTAGCTGGTCACCCTCAGGTTTGGGCTCCTAGTTTAGAATCATCATACAAACTGAACTTGTCATATTACTTTTAACTCTGCTTTGCATAATCATTTTTGGGTTTTGTACCTGTTGCCTGTCAAATCTTTATAAAAAGGATGAACCCAATAGGGCGATGCTGGCTCAGCACTTTGAGATGACCTTCAGTGCTTATGACCTTGATAAGATATAGACTTTAGATGAGAAATGCCTGAACATTCTCCCTCCCACTCTTCCTTGTTACTCAAATGAGGCCTCAATGGTTTCCAGTCTGAACTTTCCCTCTGACATGGGACATGACAACTAGGAAATGTCCTTCCTCACATTGAGGGACAAAACCACTACATGCAGAAGATCCAACTCTTGATCAGTGATGCTTTCAAGGAAAGATCTTGATCAAAAGAGGGAAATGTGAAAATAAAGGAAACCTCATTTAAAATGGAGGCTTGAAGGCCTGAAGGTGGAACTCTCAAGCACATACCACTCATTGCAGCCTGGATAAACAGCAGGAAAAAGGAATATAAGAATTATTTTGACTAAGGAGGATATATTTCACCTGAGAATTTTACCTGCTTCTTTTAAGAAAGACAAGGAAGATCCCTCCTACCCCAGCAGCAACACTCTAATCACTGCTTGCAGCCAGTGAGAAACCATGACAATTCCTGCTCTTCTCCAATAACCTTTTGTTTAAAATAGCCGTCGCCAATTTTCTCCTGAAACCTAATAAAAGCTGACCTTCCCTCTGTCTCTTTGGACTTGCCTATGTTACACTATAGATTGAATGTCCTGAATTGCAATTCTCTGCTATTCCCAAATAAACCTGTTTAGAAGATCAATAAGCTTTAGAATATTTATCATAGTTTGTGTGTGCATATGTGTATGTGTGTGTGTGTACATATACACATATGCCTAATATTTGGTTCTTGGTCATGTTCCAGTTAGATGAGTTTGATCAATAATGTGAACTTCCAATAAGTGATACATTACTAAATATATATTTTCATGACAACACATGTTTTCATGAAAATAATATATTGAGGTCATTTAAAATATTTTACAGGTGATTTTGAGAGTAGTAAACTGTATTTAGAATATAGTATTCAGTGTTCGGAGACTGGTGCAAGATACCATATATTCTATGGTATTTTGTTATGGCAACCAAGCTAGGACATCTCCCTTTTTAGATGGCCAGCTACTTGAGGGCAGTAATTGGATCTTATTCCTTCCTGCATCTCTAGCGTGGTGATTCAGAATCCTGGATGCACATCACAGAGTATTTTAAATATATCAGCATCTTGGTCCCATTCCAGATAATTGAATTTGATTCTCTGAGGTGAGGGCCCAGGCACCTTGTACTTAAAAATACTACCCAATTTCTTCTTATGTGTAGACAAAGATGAGAAAGACTGTTCTAGCAACTAGTAGAGTGCCATCACATCGTAGGCACTTGATACATACTTTGGGAATAAATTACTGCTCAAAACAGTGACTAGAAAACAAAATATTTAATTTTTCAGTTATAAATGCTTTTCAGTTTGGGAGCAAATGGCAAATATATCTTCATTTTTTTTACATTTATTTTATGTGGTATTTTACAGAGAATAAAGGAGTAAACTTTAATAGGAAATAATAATTAGAATGCACCATTTTTCAAATCCAAATGTACTGCATTCTTTCCCTCAGACTTAGTTATTGCATTGTTTTTATACATAATGCAAGAATTACTGCCATATTAAATAATAATTTAAAGTTAGGCTTTTCGAGAAACAAGTCAGCCACTGAAATAATTATAAGCCTTGATAGGTAGTGAATGGATTACCCGACACTCCAAGACACTTTCAGAGGAGACTGTCTGGGAAGCTGGAAAGATCACTTTGAATATGTTCTCTGACAAGTTGTCTCTGAGCTGAAATAAGACAATTTATTGCTTACATGCAAAGCAACTTAAGAAGGAAACAGAACAGGGGCATGATCTTCCATAAAGAAAGAAGATAATTTATTTCTTGAAAAATAGGCAGAGGGACAAACTACCAGACTACTGCCAGAGCGTTTTGCAATTCAGAGAATGGCTATAGTTGGTTTATAATGAGTTTTTCAGGGAAGCAGTGTAGAGCTACTCTCTGGAACTTTGCAGTATTAGTCTAGCCCTCAAACAGCTTTAAAAATGATAAATCTTTGTCCCTGAAATAGCATCTTTTATGTTTAATTTATTTTCTTTAGCTTGAACAAAGCCTTCCTATTTATTTTCTGTGGCCCTGGGGGTTAACAATTCATTTTCTTCAGGCTCAAGAATGTCGTCTTCATTTATTTTCCACAGTTCAAGGAGGAAACTTTTTAGATGCAGATCAAATGGTACCACTGACCATATAAGCTAAGGGACAGAGCAAATATGGAAGTTTATTCCTCTGTCCTTGTTATGCATTTTCCTACATCTGACAGCACACATTAGGTTTAATTGTGTGTAGTGATGTAGGCAACTGCAGTTACAGATTTCTGTGACAATGTAATAAATTGCCTTTTGTTTTGAAGACTCCATACTGGTGTGCTAGACCTGGCTGGCACCTTCTCATGAAAGTTGATTTGTGAACCTCTTCCCAACACCATGATCAGTGATATCTTGTTGGTAGCTTGAAATTGACTGCAGTGGTAGCATTTACATCAAGAAATTGGCAAATCTCACAAATCAGGTCTTTTGTTTCTTTAGAAAGCTAGTATTAAACATGTTCCAACACATTACTCTCCCTACATGTGTATATCTGTGTATCAAGTATAATTGAACAACTTTATTCTGTTTCTATATGTAGCAGAGATTAAAGTCATAGCTTCAGAGATACTTTGTTTTTTTAGTCAGTTAATTATCCAGAAGTATTAACGTGAAACTAATGCCATGAAGTGCCTATACTTTACTGCTCCCTCAGGTCTTTAACGGGTCAACTTTATGTTTGTTTTTAGTTGCTATGACTTAAGGAACTTTTGAATATTAGGCATTCACAATTTATTATTCTATTCTTATTTGTTTAGCACAGTGTCTCCAAACATCCATTCAATACAGAATCCCCAAATCAATCTATTTTCCTATCATTCTATCTCCCCATCTTCTCTCCATCCTAACTACCGCTCCAACTTCCACTGCAACCTCAGACAGGAAAATAAGAACTTCTGAGACTGACAAACAATATTTGTATTTATGGCTAAAACAAAATAGTTTAAAGCATATTCCCTAGGGAAAACAAAAATAAATACAGAATGTCCAAACATTAATATTTGCCTTGAAGATATATCTAGAATAACTTATATTTCATTTCCAACTAGCATATTCAGAAGAGAGAGATCAAGTTTGGTAAACCACTTATAACCATGCCACATGAGAGAAAGTTGAATGAAAGGACATACTAATTCAGGTGATGTAGTAGATACCAATTCAATGTCCTTCCAGCCACAATATGCTAGATATGGGACACTCATCCAAAAATTGTATAGTCTATGCTCAGAAACAGGAACAATAGTTTGGAACTTTACCTACCTTTTCTAAACAAATGGAGATTTTGACATTACTTAATTCTTGCTAAAATATTAGCAAAGAAAAAACTACTTAAAAATAAAATCATCTTAAATGATTAAAGTTAAATTGAGTGGGAGTGGATTCTGGTATAAAAAGTAAATATGACCCAATGTCGATAAGAGTTTAGGTGAATGGACACCTTCATTTATGGCTGGTGGAAGATGAAACTGAGAGATACTTTGGCCAGACACCCCCAAATCTTAAATGTCAGCATACTTTTGGACATTATTCTACAGATTTTATGCTGTATGTGTGTGGGGGAGCTGATATGCATGAAGATTTAGATATAGGGGTGTTGATCAAAGCACTTTTCATCAAAGGTTAGAATAATATAGGTGTTCAGAAATAGATAACCATGTAAATAGTGGTATAGCTATTGTCAGAATGCTAACTATTTGAGCTTGAGTAACTTAAATCCCTCTGAACCTATCTTGCATTTGTAAAATGAGTAAAATACTAGTAGTTGACACTTATATAGTGCTGATTGTATGCGGCCACTGTTCTAAGTATTTTACATATATTAGCTCATTTACTACTCACAAATTCTGAAGTGGGTACTTTTATTATCTGAAGTGCCTAGAGAATGAGTGACTTGCCTACAATTACACAGCTAGTAAATGGCATAACCAGGCTTCTAACCCAAATTACTGGCTTTGCCTCTTCTCTGTGTTGCATAACTTTCCCTATGTACCTCACAGAACTGGAAGGAGTGTGTGAGATAGGAATATAGACTGCCAAACATTTGGAAAATGCTCAATAATACTTTCCACTAAAAAAATAGAACTAATATAAGCTAGTTGAACTTGGTCAAGTCTAAAGAGACAGATCAGAGGCAATGCAACTGTAAAGGGGATTTGAGTAAATTGGAAAATTCTTCCAGGACATGTGTGAACAGGTAGGCAAATGGACCCAGCAAAGCACTCCTGGACAGATTTGGAATTGTCTTACAGTTGCTGTAAAGACTTGTAATATAGAACTTTTGAGGACTAGAAAGCAAGAAGAGAAATTACTAGAGTACAAGAAGGAGGAAACAATTGTAAGAAATACCACAGGTAGTTAAAAAGTGCTGCATAGCTGCATAGCTGAGACAGAAGGGATTGAATTTGGAGCAACTACCATTGTCTATGGAAAGTGAAACAGCGGTCAGGAGGCTGCCCACTGGGCAGGGAAGACAGGACACTGATAATTCATTCAAGGCACAAGAAGTTCCAGGGCAGAATTGGGAAATCTGGTATCAAAGACTGGCTTCTCTGGATCTCAACACCACTACACTGGTTGGTAGTGTAGATATTCAGTAAGTGCCCATAAAAAGAGGGGAAAAACCAAGCCAATCACATTGCCAAGCCTTTTTTTTTTTTTTTTTTTGCCGTGCCGCGCAGCTTGTGGGATCTTAGTTCCCCAACCCGGGTCCACAGCAGTGGAAGCCCGCATTCTAACCACTGAACTGTCACGGAATTCCCTGCCAAGCTTTCTCGATTGAGGTTTTACTAATTTGAATTCTGAAATTTTAGTAATTAATACTTGACGAACACTAAATTGGTCAACTTCTTGTATCTAATAGGAACTTTTCAAATTACTTATGTGTTAATGTTTCTTGGGTCCTGGATAGATCTTATTCAACTTAATTTTTATTTAAGTTGAAAAATTTTGGTGTGTACCCACACAAAAGCACTTATACATACACATAGATTTTTCTGTGGGATATTAAGCCCTGTAAGATATAAGCCTCTTTTTCACAAGCCTTAAATAACAGCATGTTTTTTCCTCTTTCAAACTATATGTTCTTTAGTAATATTCATCCAGTTCCACCATTAACCTAGCTTTATTCATGCCAAAATATACTACGAATTCTATTTTGTATACATATTTTTTATTTTTCTATATTTTAAATTTAATTACCTCTTGAATGCATGCTTGTTAATAAAGAAAATCAAAATACACAGAGGTTTTTCAGGTTTTATACCTGAAAATCCCTCTTCAGTGTGACCCATGTACTTAGTACTCAAAAGTAAGTTCTGACTCTTACACATATTCTCTGGGACAACAAATTTACATACTCATGTTTTAATATTTATATTTTAAAATATTTACTTAATAATATATTTTCTATTAAAAATAATATAGGCACTTTTTTCTTAATAGGAAATTTCAAGTCAACAAGGCTTAAGTGTGTTATCTGATAGGTCATTAGCAACTTGCCAGTAACTACCAAATATATTTGTTTGCTTCTAACTTCAATCATAAAAAATCAGTATTTTTATTTTTTAAACTTACTTTATGTCATTCTATTCTTTCAGGTGTCATGTTCTTTATATAAACATGGGGTAATATATCCTAGATGCTCTGAGTCAGATCTGGGCACCATGTGCTATGACTATTTACCTAAACAATTCACTTTTTGTGTTTCTTGAACTATATCAACAAGTCAACCTAGAAACATTTCAATAAAAGTACATATGGATGGCAGAGTTTCAGCATCCATTTTTTTTCTCCAGGCCAAGTTCTATTCATAAATTTACATTAAATTTGTCATTTGTCATTTATTTCTGGCCTCACTTCTTCTACTAAAGAGGAAAAAAATGGTTTTTTGGGCATTCTCTCTTCCCTCATTTTTTTTCCACCATCACTCACTTTTGCCTCACAGCCACACAGCACGATCTCTACCACTGCTTTTTACTATTAACTTACCTCACTCCCCCCAAAGGTGTTTGCATTTAATAACTGTTAATTTCCTGTTTCTCAAGTCCCTTGTAATTAGTTTTTTATGTGTATGTGCTAGCTTGCTTCAACAGGCCCTCTAGCCTAGGAGACTGTCATTCCTTTGGGATCTATGCTGGGTTGCAAAATAACCCTAAGTGCCCACCCAACCTTCAGTTGCCAAATGCCTTATCCTGATGGCATGGTTTGTGTTTTGTATGCCACTTCCAACATATGGTTGTTAGATGCCTGGGACTTTTTAATTTCATGTCAAGTGGATTGTTCAAATGTTCTCAGGGGTAGGGATATAGCTTTTATTGGGCTCTATATTGCTTCAAGTCTAATGTAGAATTTTCTACTCCAGAAAACTTTGCTATATTCTTGAGGCATAGAAAATAATGCAATTGTAATGTTTTCTACTGTTATATGAATTTATCAGTTCCTATATGCAATTCTGTCAGATATGCTATTAGGTATATTCTATTTAAAATTGTAGAATCTTTCTAGTGAGTTTTTCATTACCAATTTGTAAAGACCATCATTAGCCTTATTAATAATTTTTTAATTTTTTTTAAAATTTTTTTTACGTTTTGACTCCTTTCACCCATTTTTCCCAACCCCCACCCTCAATTCTGGCAACCACCAATCTGTCCTCTGTATATATGAGTTTGTTTTTGTTTGTCTGATTGTACATTTTGTTTTGTTTTTAAATTCTACATATAAGAGAGATCATACAGTATTTGTGTTTCTCTGTCTGACTTATTTCATTTAGCATCGTGCCCTTGAGGTCCATCCATGTTGTTGCAAATGGCAAGATTTCCTTCTTTTTTTATGGCTAAAAAATATTCCAATATATTTAATATAAATTTCTTTATTCATTCATCCATTGATGGACACTTATGCTGTTTCTATATCTCTGCTATTGTAAATAGTGTTCTAATAAATGGCGGGTTGCATATCTCTTTTTGAATTAGTGTTTTCTTATTTTTTTCTTTTTAGATAAGTATCCAGAAGTGGAATTGTTGGATCATATGGTAGTTCTATCTTTAATTTTTTGAGGAACTTCCCTACTTTTTTTCATAGTGGCTACACCAATTTTCATTCCCACCAAGAGTATTCTCCACATCCTCTCCAACACTTGTTATTTCTTGCTTTTTGATAATAACCATAATGACAGGTGTGAAGTGATATTTCATTGTGATTTTGATTTGCATTTCCATGTTGATTAATGTTGAGCATCTTTTCATGTACTTGTTCAGTATCTGTGTGTCTTCTTTGGAAAAATGTCTTTCAGATCTTCTGGCCAATTTTTAATTTGATTGTTTTTTTGCTGTTGGATTATTAAAATTTAAATTAAAAATTATTTAATTTCTTCAGATATTTTGGATATTAGTCCCTTATCAGATTATGATTTGCAAATATTTTTTCCCACTCAGTATGTTGCCTTTTCACCTTGTTGATGGTTTCCATTGCTGTGCAGAAGTTTTTAGTTTAATGTAGTTCTAGTTGTTTATTTTTGCTTTGTTGCTTTTGCTTTTGGTGTCCTATTTAAAAATCATCACCAAGACTTATGTCAAGGAGCTTACCACCTGTGTTTTCTTCTAGGAATTTTATGGTTTCAGGTCTTATGTTCAAGTCCTCAATCTTTTTTGAGTTGATTTTTGTGTGTGGTGTAAGATAGTGGTCCAGTTTCATTGTTTTGCATATGACTGTCCAGTTATCCCAGCACCATTTATTGAAGAGACTGTCCTTTCCCCATTGTATATTTTGGCTTTTTTGTCTTAAATTAATTCACCATATATACATTAGTTTATTTCAGGGCTTTATATTCTCTTTTATTGATCTATGTGTCTGTTTTTATGCCAATACCATACAGTGTTAATTATTATAGCTTTGTAATATACTTTGAAATCAGGGCACATGATGCCTCCAGCTTTGTTATTCTTTCTCAAGAGTGCTTTGGCTATTTGGGGTCTTTTGTGGTTACATACAAATTTTAGGATTAATTGTTCTAGTTCTGTGAAAAACACCTTTGGAATTTTGATAGGGATTGCATCGTATCTATAGATTGCTTTGGGTAGTATAGACATTTTTTTAAATTTAATTTAATTAATTTTTTTATACAGCAGGTTCTTGTTAGTCATCAATTTTATACACATCAGTGTATACATGTCAATACCAATCGCCCAATTCATCACACCACCATCCCCACCCACCCGCCGCTTTCCCCCCTTGGTGCCCATAGGTTTGTTCTCTACATCTGTCTCTAAATTTCTGCTCTGCAAACCGGTTCATCTGTACCATTTTTCTAGGTTCCACATACATGCTTAATATATGATATTTGTTTTTCTCTTTCTGACTTACTTCACTCTGTATGACAGTTTCTAGATTGATCGACGTCTCAACAAATGACCCAATTTCGTTCCTTTTTATGGCTGAGTAACATTCCATTGTATATATGTACAACATCTTCTTTATCCATTCACCTGTCAGTGGGCATTTAGGTTGCTCCCATGACCCGGCTATTGTAAATACTACTGTAACGAACATTGGGGTGCATGTGTCTCTTTGAATTATGGTTTCTCTGGGTATATGCTAAGTAGTGGGGTTGCTGGATCATATGGTAATTCTATTTTTAGTTTTTTAAGGAATCTCCATACTCTTCTCCATAGTGGCTGTATCAATTTGCATTCTGACCAACAGTGCAAGAGGGTTCCCTTTTCTCCACAACCTCTCCAGCATTTGTAGTTTGTAGATTTTCTGATGATGCCCATTCTTACTGGTGTGAGGTGATACCTCATTGTAGTTTTGATTTACATTTCCCTAATAATTAGTGATGTTGAGAAGCTTTTCACGTGCTTCTTGGCCATCTCTATGCCTTATTTGGAGAAATGTCTATTTAGGTCTTCTGCCAATTTTTGGAGTGGGTTGTTTGTTTTTTTAATGTTGACCTGCATGAGCTGTTTATATATTTTAGAGATTAATCCTTTGTCCATTGATTCGTTTGCAAATATTTTCTCCCATTCTAAGGGTTGTCTTTTTGTCTTGTTTATGGTTTCCTTTTCTGTGCAAAAGCTTTAAAGTTTCATTAGATCCCATTTGTTTATTTTTGTTTTTATTTCCATTACTCTAGGAGATGGATCAAAAAAGATCTTGCTGCAATTTATGTCAAAGAGTGTTCTTCCTATGTTTTCCTCTAAGAGTTTTATAGTATCTGGTCTTACATTTAGGTCTCTAATCCATTTTGAGTTTATTTTTGTGTATGGCTTTAGGGAGTGTTCTAATCTCATTCTTTTACATGTAGCTGTCCAGTTTTCCCAGCACCACTTATTGAAAAGACTGTCTTTTCTCCATTGTATATCCTTGGCTCCTTTGTCATAAATTAGTTGACCATAGGTGCGTGGGTTTATCTCTGGGCTTTCTATCCTGTTCCAATCATCTATGTTTCTGTTTCTGTGCCAGTACTATATTGTCTTGATTACTGTAGCTTTATAGTATAGTCTGAAGTCAGGGAGTCTGATTCTGCAGGCTCCGTTTTTTTCCCTCAAGACTGCTTTGGCTATTCGGGGTCATTTGTGTCTCCATACAAATTTTAAGATTTTTGTTCTAGTTCTGTAAAAAAATGCCATTGGTAACTTGATAGGGATTGCATTGAATCTGTAGATTGCTTTGGGTAGTAGAGTCATTTTCACAATATTTATTCTTCCAATCCAAGAACATGGTATATCTCTCCATCTGTCTGTATCATCTTTAATTTCTTTCATCAGTGTCTTATAGTTTTCTGCATACAGGTCTTTTGTCTCCCTAGATAGGTTTATTCCTAGGTATTTTATTCTCTTTGTTGCAATGGTAAATGAGAGTGTTTCCTTAATTTCTCTTTGAGATTTTTCAACATTAGTGTATAGGAATGCAAGAGATTTCTGTGCATTAATTTTGTATCCTGTTACTTTACCAAATTCATTGATTAGCTCTAGTAGTTTTCTGGTGGCCTCTTTAGGATTCTCTATGTATAGTATCATGTCATCTGCAAACAGTGACAGTTTTACTTCTTCTTTTCCAATTTGTATTCCTTTTATTTCTTTTTCTTCTCTGATTGCTGTGGCTAGAACTTCCAAAACTATGTTGAATAATAGTGGCAAGAGTGGACAACCTTGTCTTATTCCTGTTCTTAGAGGAAATGCTTTCAGTTTTTCACCATTGAGAATGATGTTGGCTGTGGGTTTATCATATATAGCCTTTATTATGTTGAGGTAGGTTCCCTCTATGCTGACTTTCTGGAGATTTTTTATCATAAATCAGTGTTGAACTTTGTCAAAAGCTTTTTGTGCATCTATTGAGATGATCATATGGTTTTTATTCTTCAATTTATTAATATGGTGTATCACATTGATTGATTTGCATATATTGAAGAATCCTTGCATCCCTGAGATAAATCCCACTTGATCATGGTGTATGATCCTTTTAATGTGTTGTTGGATTCTGTTTCCTAGTATTGTGTTGAGGATTTTTGCATCTATATTCATCAGTGATATTGGTCTGTAATTTTCATTTTTTGTAGTATCTTTGTCTGGTTTTGGTGTCAGGGTGATGGTGACCTCATAGAATGAGTTTGGGAGTGTTCCTTCCTCTGCAAGTTTTTGGAAGAGTTTGAGAAGGCTGGCTGTTAGCTCTTCTCTAAATGTTTGATAGAATTCACTTGTGAAGCCATCTGTTCCTGGACTTTTGTTTGTTGGAGGATTTTTAATCACAGTTTCAATTTCATTACTTGTGATTGGTCTGTTCATATTTTCTATTTCTTCCTGGTTCAGTTGGAAGGTTATACCTTTCTAAGAATTTGTCCATTTCTTCCAGGTTGTCCATTTTATTGGCATAGAGTTGCTTGTAGTAGTCTCTTAGGATGCTTTGTATTTCTGTGGTGTCTGTTGTAACTTCTCCTTTTTCATTTCAAATTTTATTGATTTGAGTCCTCTCTCTCTTTTTCTTGATGAGTCTGGCTAATGGTTTATCTATTTTGTTTATCTTCTCAAAGAACCAACTTTTAGTTTTATTGAACTTTGCTACTGTTTTCTTTGTTTCTATTTCATTTATTTCTACTCTGATCTTTATGATTTCTTTCCTTCTGCTAACTTTGGGTTTTGTTTGTTCTTCTTTCTCCAGTTCCTTTAGGTGTAGGGTTAGATTGTTTATTTGAGATTTTTCTTGTTTCTTGAGGTAAGCTTGTATATCTGTAAACTTCCCTCTTAGAAATGTTCTGCTGCATCCCATAGGTTTTGGATCGTCATGTTTTTACTGTCATTTGTTTTTAGGTATTTTTTGATTTCCTCTTTGATTTCTTCAGTGATCTCTTGGTTATTTAGTAAGGTATTGTTTAGCCTCCATGTGCTTGTATTTTAATGTTTTTTTCCCTGTAATTCAATTCTAATCTCATAGCATTGTGGTCAGAAAAGATGCTTGATATGATTTCAATTTTCTTAAGTTTACTGAGGCTTGATTTGTGACCTAAGGTGTGATCTATCCTGGAGAATGTTCTGTGAGCACTTGAGTAGAAAGTGTAATCTGCCCTTTTTGGATGGAATGTCCTATAAATATCAATTAAATCTATCTGGTCTATTGTGTCATTTAAAGCTTGTGTTTCCTTATTAATTTTCTGTTTGGATGATCTGTCCATTGGTGTAAGTGAGGTGTTAAAGTCCCCCACTATTATTGTGTTAGTGTTGATTTCCTCTTTGTAGCTGTTATCAGTTGCTTTATGTATTGAGGTGCTCCTATGTTGGGTGCATATACATTTATAATTGTTATATCTTCTTCTTGGATTGATCCCTTGATCATTATGTAGAGTCCTTCCTTGTCCTTTTAACAGTATTTATTTTAAAGTCTATTTTTTCTGATATGAGTATTGCTACTCCAGCTTTCTTTTGATTTCCATTTGCATGGAGTATGTTTTGCCATCCCCTCACTTTCAGTCTGTATGTGTCCCTAGGTCTGAAGTGGGTCTCTTGTAGACAGCATACATATGGGTCTTGTTTTTGTATCCATTCAGCAAGCCTGTGTCTTTTGGTTGGAACATTTAATCCATTCATGTTTAAGGTAATTATTGATATGTATGTTCCTATGACCATTTTCTTAATTGTTTTGGGTTTGTTTTTGTAGGTCCTTTCCTTCTCCTGTGTTTTCCACTTAGAGACGTTCCTTTAGGATTTGTTGCAGCGCTCGTCTGATGGTGCTAAATTCTCTTAGCTTTTGCTTGTCTGTAAAGCTTTTGATTTCTCCATCGAATCTGAATGAGATCCTTGCTGGGTAGAGTAATCTTGGCTGTAGGTTCTTCCCTTTCATCACTTTAAATATATCATGCCACTCCCTTCTGGCTTGTAGAGTTTCTGCTGAGAAATCAGCTGTTAACCTTATGGGAGTTCCCTTGTATGTTATTTGTCATTTTTCCCCTGTTGCTTTCAATAATTTTTCTTTGTCTTTAATTTTTGCCATTTTGATTACTATGTGTCTCGGCATGTTTCTCCTTGGGTCTATCCTGTATGGGACTCTCTGCACTTCCGGGACTTGGGTGGCTATTTCCTTTCCCATGTTAAGGAAGTTTTTGACTATAATCTCTTCAAATATTTTTCTCTGGTCCTTTTCTCTCTATTCTCCTTCTGGGACCCCTATAATGTGAATGTTGTTGCATTTAATGTTGTCCAGGAGGTCTCTTAGGCTGTCTTTATTTCTTTTCATTCTTTTTTCTTTATTCTGTTCCACATCAGTGAATTCCACCATTCTGTCTTCCAGGTCACTCATCCGTTCTTCAGCCTCAGTTATTCTTCTTTTGATTCCTTCTAGTGTAGTTTTCATTTCAGTTATTGTATTGTTCATCTCTGTTTGTTTGTTCTTTGATTCTTCTAGTCTTTGTTAAACATTTCTTGCATCTCCTCGATCTTTGCCTCCATTCTTTTTCCGAGGTCCTGGATCATCTTCACTATCATTATTCTGAATTCTTTTTTCTGGAAGGTTGCCTATCTCCACTTCATTTAGTTGTTTTTCTGGGGTTTTATCTTGTTCCTTTATCTGGTACATAGCCCTCTGCCTTTTCATCTTGTCTATCTTTCTGTGAATGTTATTTTTGTTCCACAGGCTGCAGGATTGTAGTTCTTCTTGCTTCTGCTGTCTGCCCTCTGGTGGATGAGACTATCTAAGAGGCTTATGCAAGTTTCCTAATGGGAGTGACTGGTGGTGGGTAGAGCTGACAGCTGCTCTGGTGGGCAGAGCTCAGTAAAACTTTAATCCACTTGACTGCTGATGGGTGGGGCTGGGTTCCCTCCCTGTTGGTTGTTTGGCCTGAGGCAACCCAACACTGGAGCCTACCTGGGCTCTTTGGTGGGGCTAATGGCGGACGCTGGGAGGGCTCATGCCAAGGAGTACTTCCCAGAACTTCTGCTGCCAGTGTCCTCATCCCCACAGTGAGCCACAGCTTGCCCCTGCCTCTGCCGGAGACCCTCCAACACCAGCAGGTAGGTCTGGCTTAGTCTCCCCTGGGGTCACTGCTCCTTTCCTTGGGTCCCTATGCACACACTACTTTGTGTGTGCCTTCCAGGAGTGGAGTCTCTGTTTCCCCCAGTTCTGTCGACGTCCTGCAATCAAATCCCAGTAGCCTTCAAAGTCTGATTCTCTAGGAATTCCTCCTCCTGTTGCTGGACCTCCAGGTTGGGAAGCCTGACCTGGGGCTCAGAACCTTCACTCCAGTGGGTGGACTTCTGGGGTATAAGTGTTCTCTAGTCTGTGGGTCACCCACCCAGCAGTTATGGGATTTGATTTTACTGTGATTGTGCTCCTCTTACCATCTCATTGTGGTTTCTCCTTTGTCTTTGGATGTGGGCTATCATTTTCGTGAGTTCCAGTGTCTTCCTGTTGATGATTGTTCAGCAGCTAGCTTTGATTCTGGTGTTCTCTCAAGAGGGAGTGAGAGCACGTCTTTCTACTCTGCCATCTTGGTTCCAATCAGTATAGACAATTTAACAATATTAATATTTACAATCCATTAGCATGGAATGTCTTTCATTTATTTGTGTATTCTTCAATTTCTTTCATTAATGTCTTACAGTTTTCAATACACAGGTCTTCAGTGTGCACTGTTTCAGCAGGCTCCTAGATATGTGTGTTAAATTAGATGTCTGCCCCTCAGGCAGGTGCTTTAATATAAGCAGGTGATCCTCCTTCACTTTAAGTCTGGGAATGATTGGCTGCTTCTGAGCTGGGCCACAGGCCAGGTGAGTATGAGTGCACAAGTGCTTTAAGAGCTGTTCCTTAGATCACTACAGTGTTGTGGTTCTCAGGACACAGGCCCTGTTGTTTTACAAAATTAGATGGTTTGGGGGCTCATCTCTCAGGTGCAGGTATTAAAAGCTGAGGTGTGAAATCTGGGATTTGAACATTCACTTCCCTGGGAAAAGCTCTCAGTTCTGAATTTTCCCCTGATCACTGTGCTGGGGTTACTGTGCTGAGGAGGTAGGGTGGGGTTTATGGCAATATTGTGTCCCAGCTTCTCCTACCAGCTTTGATGTGGTTTTCTTCTGTCTGATGTGCAGTCATCACTCATCCAGGCTTTAGATTTCTTTTAAGAGGAAATTATTCCATATGTAGCTGCTGACTCAGTGTGTCCATTGGAGGAGGTGAGTTCAGTATCTTCCTACATCACCATCTTGAAATGGAACAGATTATTCCATCCAAAAGCAACAGTACACACATATTTCTCAAGTGCACATTGAAAATTTTCCAGGATAGATTATATATTAGGCCACAAAACAAGTCTTAATAAACCTAAATGGAGAAACAGACAGCAATACAATAATAATATGGGAAATTTAACACCCCACTTACATCAATGGATAGATCATCCAGACAGAAAATTAATAAGGAAACATTGACCTTAAATGACACATTAGACCAGTGGACTTAACAGATAAATACATGCACTTTTTAGACAGTACAAAATGATTTATTATTAAAAGCAAACAATGGCATCAAGTTAAAGATGATAATTTGAATGCATGCCTTTATCTGCTATCTCCTGAAATTCCACCAAAATGGTAGGTTATAAAAAATGTCAATGACAAGCTTGAAGAATTACACAGAAAACAATACCAACAAACTTCTGGAAGCAGGACAGTAGGAGGACAAGTTGTAACTGAATTAGCCAACTTGAGAGAACTGAAATCTAAGATGGTATTATTATAAGCTCACTAACAAATTAATTTGCTTTGTAAAACTTCGTAACTGAAATCAGGCACCTCTAAAAAATAATGGTGAAGATAAGGAGTTTAAAAAGTTCTAATTGAGAGATTCTTTAAAGCTTACTTAATTGCCAGATTCTCTCCCTATTATTGGCTCTCACCCAGGCTGGCAAAGAACTGGAGGTTTATCCTCTGGAAAACTTCAGACAGAGATTCTAGGGACCACAGGAATCTGTGCGCAATTGATGGTAGGGATAATGTACTAAAATACAAGGACACTAAAAGCCAAAATTACATCTGTAGGAAGGGGAATGGAAGTCTCCCTTGAGGAATATAACCATCCTCAGAGAAAAGAAAAAAAAAATCACCTTATAGTGAAACCCAGAGTAAACAATTCCCAGTCATATCCTCAAACTTCCAAAGATCTTTTTATTGCCAAATTATTTAATATGACCTGACAGCCAAAGATCATGTTGTCAGAAATTTGAAAAAAGTCTTTAACCTGAAAGGCAGAAACCAATATAAACAAAACCAACAATGAAACTGGAGAAATCAGAGATTATGCAGGGAGTTTAAAAACTAGAATTTGAATGATTTTTGAAAATCATTAATATCTTCAGAAAGATAAAAGATGATTTTCCTTTCATGAAACAAGAAAAACATTCTATAAAAAGTATCTTTCAGAGAACAAGTAAATTTAAAATATGATAGTAAAACTTAAAACATCAATAGAAATCTTGGATGATAAAGTTAAGGATCTCTTCCAGAAAGTAAGGTAAAAAGACAAATAGATGTAAAATGGGAAAGGAAATATAAAGCAAAGGAATAGTCTGAATCCACATCCATGTAAGAGAATTAAAAAAAGAGAAAACAATAAAAATGGAATGGAAGAAACTATAAATAAATAATTAAAAAATAAATTCTTGAATTTGAAGAATATGTCTCTTTATTAAAAGGGTTTTAAAATGACTGAACAAAGGATGAGAAAAGATCTTTCCAAGGCACATCATCTTGAAATTTCAAAAGATTAGGGACAAATAAAAAAAAAGGGGGGAAGCTTTCAGAAAGAAAGGCAAAACATAGTGAAGCAATAACAATGAGTGAGAAGAGGAACAAAATTGAGTTGAAATTCTCAATAGCAAAGTCTCTGTTATACTGTCAGGAAATTATTTCCAATCTGGACATCCATAAACAACCAAATCATCAATCAAAACCTGAGAGTAGAACCTCTGCTCGCAGTAATGAGAGAGTAGGTTATATCAGGCCAATCCTCCTACTAAAAACAAGCAACAAAACTGGCTAAGATACTTTTTCAAAATCTGTGTGAAGGCATTAGAAAGCTATCAGGGTGGGGAGGACCTGAAAATTCAATATCCTGGTGGAAAAGGAAGTCCAAAGAGGGATGCCTGACATCTGACTCTGTTTTCTCCTGACCCATTTCCTACATCTAAAGCAGTGCCCTTAGAGGCTGGAACACTGACTCTGCCATCCAAAGTGCCTAAAGTGAACTGTGTATTATTTAATTCACTGAACCATAAAATTAGATATGCACAGCCACAATCCATTACTAAATGCAAATGGTAAATGGGCTTGAACAGGTCTGGGTAAAAAATAAGAGGGTATGTTGAGGAGTGAAAGGGGTAGACAGATGGATGTCTTCTACTTGCCCCTCCAGATCCTCTTTCCACCATTTTCAACTTTTAAAATCTGGAATGGTCTGGCTCTCAGTTGGGTTTGGCCAACAGGAGGCACGAGCAGCAGATCAGAGGAGGGATGAGGACTGAGGTTTGGTTCCTCTGGCTCTCTCCTTGTTGGCCTGCTGGTTGACAATGACTATTTCTCTTCTGTAGGGCACCCTGCCTACCTGGAGGCCCTCTCCTGTAGCTACTAAGGAAACAGTTCAATCCCCAGCTTCCAGACTCCCTTCTCTTTGACCTTCAGACTTAGGATGGTAAAGGATCTCACTGTTTCTAGCAAAATGGTGCTTCTCTATTCTTACTAATTTCCCTTAATTCAGCTCATACCCTTGAAAATATTTCCTTTATTAAAATTTCTTCAATTACCTCATTTCACAGTGCCATCTGTTTCCTGTCAAGACCCTCTTGATATAATTTCTAATTTAAAATGCAAACTTTATCATAGTATTTAATTATCATATATATGAGTCTCTTTCTGGACTCTGTTCTCTTCATTGATGTGCTTAAATGTTCTTGCACCAACAACACACTGGTTTAATTAATCAAACATTATAGTATAGTTTTATCTCTGATAGGGCAAGCAGTTCTTGCATGTTTTGGTTTCAGTATGCCCTTGCACTCTTAAAAATTGTTGAGGAGCCCAAAGAGCTTTTGTTTATTAGAGACAAAGTACCAAATTTTCCATACTAGAATTAAAATGAAGATATTTAAAAGTATTTTATAGGGCTTCCCTGGTGGCGCAGTGGTTGAGAATCTGCCTGCCAATGCAGGGCACACGGGTTCGAGCCCTGGTCTGGGAAGATCCCACATGCCGCGGAGCAACTAGGCCCGTGAGCCACAACTACTGCGCCTGCGCGTCTGGAGCCTGTGCTCCACAACAAGAGAGGCCGCGATAGTGAGAGGCCTGCGCACCGCGATGAAGAGAGCCCCCCGCTTGCCTCAACTAGAGGAAGCCCTCGCACAGAAACGAAGACCCAACACAGCCAATAAATAAATAAATAAATAAAATTAAAAAGAAAAAAGAGGAGTCTCTTTAAAAAAAAAAAAAAACATTGCATTTAAAAAAAAGTATTTTATAATTCATATAATAATAATAATAAATCTATTACATGTTAACATAATATATTTTATGGAAAAATATTTATATTTTCCCCCCAAATTAATGAGAAGTATTTTATTGTTTGAAATTGCTTCAAATATTTTTAATATCTGGCTTAATAGAAAAGATTTGTATTAGCTCATCTGCATTTACACTGAATTTGTTGTAGCATGTTGTTTTCCTTGAAGTATATGAAGCAAATTTCACCTCATACATATCGGTAGTTGGAAAAGGAAGGAATATTTTAATAGCCTTTTCAGACAATTGTGGATATTTTTCTTTAATCATATACACAAGTTTGACAAACTCGTTTCTTAGAGATTATTTTTAATGTGGAATATGAAACCACATCAATGAACTTCTTAAATTTAAAATTCATTGGTCTATCTCTCGCTTGAAATGGATCTTGGTCTCAAATATGATTTTGTAATATCATGTATTGGTCATTTGGAAAATATTGATTTTTTTAAGATATGCAGATCTTCCAAATGTTGAGATAATTTATTAGACAATGTCAAAAAGAATCACATTAATCAATATTACTAAGGATGTCATCAGAAAAGTCTCAACCATTGGGAAGGTCTCAAACTCATGGTGGCAGATACAAGTTCCTCAAAATTTTAATTTTCACTTGAAAACGCAAATTTTAGCATTGACAACAAATAATGGCAACTGTTTTTCTTGATGTGACAGGCTCAATTTATTTATTTTTGAGAAAACATCTGCCAAATATTTCAAGTTTGAATAGTCAGAGTTTGTCTGTTTATCACTCTTTGAAGTAAAAATGGTGGCTAGTTCAGTCCACAATTCAAACAATTTCACAATCCTGTTTCTCAAGGGTATTATTGTACTTCAATACACAATAGAGGTGCTTTAGTTGTACTTCCTATTTTTTCATACAGAATATTAAAAATGTATATTCTCAAAGGTCAAGATTTAATAACACTAGCAACATATACTTCTTCACCAAGGACATTCTAAGTAAAACTATCTCATTTTTTTCACTGTTTATGTGTGGCAGTGAAAACATAACTTCTCGTCCAGTTTTGTCTCCCTGTCTTGATTCGTGCAAAGGTGTCAACAGTTTACCCACCACTGCTTCCACACCATCAGTATAAATAGCAACACAAAAAATAGCAAATTACATCTTAGTATTGTTATGAAAAGAGTTTTGCATTTGTGGATCCTTAAAGAAGATCTTAGGAAACCCCAGGGTCTACGGAGCATAATTTGAGAAAAACTTTAATGGGATAACTATTCTCTGCAATGCTAGAGGTAATATATAGAATAATGTTAGAATCTGGGTATCTTAAAGTGAGATTGTTTTGGAACCAAATTCTGACTTGACCACTTATTTTGGACCTTCTGACCACTCCCACTCTATGAGTTACAATAATTCTGACTCCCTGGAATGCACGGAAGCAGATGCCCAGTAAATTTGAATTAATGAATAAAAAAGGGTAAAAGATGATATGTCTATATAGTTAATTATAGAGCAAAAGGGTCCAGTTATCTCAAAGTGAAGAAAAGTATACTTCCTTATGTGAAGGTTTTTTTAGTCCTCCTCTCAACCTCAAGATATAATCATTTCCAGTATTTTCAAAGTATTTTGAATATGTTCCTATTTAAATAATTTTGTTTTGTTTTGTTTTGTTTTGATTCATAATGTTTCTCTCTCCCCCTTAAGTTTAGCTCCTTGAAACCAGGAAAGGCATTATAATTATTATTTGGTTTGTTTATTTGCTTTGTTTTGTTTTTTGTTTGTTTTATTTATTCTATTTCCAAACACAGCCCAAGCTCTGACAAAGGGTGAGCATTCAGTAAATGGTGATTAAAATAATGATTGAATGGCAAAATCAGAGTTGACCCTGAAATCTTTTTTTTTTTTTTTTTTTTTTGATTCATTTAACACACATTCTTTTTAGAATTAGGTTAGGAAGGGGATATGGTAGATTTCTTTGTTTCTTAAAGACAAACTTAATTTGGTGATGGAATTATATACAGTGACATCTGTTCCCCTGAGTGCAGAACACCAACAATACATACTTAGGTATCTGAAAGAAGGTTATTTTTTGTTGTTAGTTTCCTTTATCACATTTTTAGACTTTTGCCAAAAAGTAATTAGACAACAGAAGATAGAGCCATGGCATCTTCCTGGAGAAAGATGATCAACTATCCAGTGAGGAAATGTACTCATTTCTTCTGGTTCTTATTTTCCATAAGAATAAAAAAGTTTCTTTTTTCAAACAACATATAAGACGATTAAAGAGAAGAATCTGAAATTCTACTCTAAGATCAAAGAATAAGAAATGTTCTATGTACTATTCTGATTCATCCTTTAGGGTCAGTTGGTCCACAATAAGAACAATAACAGTGATCCAGAAAGAGAAAATGTAGATCTTTAAGGCCCACATGGAAGTGTTTCTACAGGAAGTTATGCTCAGTGGAGGTAGAGGTGGAGAGCCCCATTCTCATTACTATTGCAGTAAAAGAGCACAGGGTGACTATACTGTAGGGCTTTTATTCTGCTTTCTCTTTTCTTTTCTTTTAGGAATAAAATATTTATAATCTTCAAGGGCAGGCTCATATCTAAATAAATAAGAAGGTAAATAAATAACTGCCTTTTTCTTGTAGCACATGATGAGTCCAACTGGGAAATGCCTCTCTTCAGTCAGCTGCCCTGTTCTTTGGGAGGCCTGATGCTGCAGAATATAACACATACTACTGCTACTCTAGCTCTTATCATTTTTGTGATCTTTTCAGGTAACGTCAGTGTCTATTGATATTCATTCTTCCAATTTAGAAAAAGTAGTTTAAAAACTTTAGTGATTTAAAGGACATAGTTTTTCTTTTTCTTTTCTTTTCTTTTTTTTTTTTTTTTTTGCATGGCCCATGTCACTGAATTTATAGGATTCAAATCGACATATAATAACTTCTCCAGTCTGTGTCCTCTACATGTTCTTGAAATCTCATTCAATCAGGAAACAGTTTCATATCTCAATTATACAAAACATTTTTTTTTTCTTTTTTAAATGAGGGTAAGCTCTGAATTCTGGATGAAGGGTTAAAACATGAAGTGTAAACATGAGTTAAACTTTTCAAATGTCAGAAATGGAGGAACTTTAGAGATTGTTCAGTTCAATAACCAATTTGAAGATGAGAAAACTTTCTTTGAGAGGTGAACAATACCTATCATTATGGTCTATGTACTGGGAGCTAAAGATTGTGTTAAACACGGTGCACGTATTATCTCCTCTGATTCTAACACATTTGTTATTGGAAGGTGGACCCCCTCCCAGGGCTGGAGAGTGGGCTCTTGTCTAACACTCAGAAATGAAGTGTCTGAGACACATGTGCTAACAAGGCAAAAGACTTTATTGGGAAGGGGCACGCAGGCAGAGAGCAGCAGTGTAAGGGAACCCAGGAGAACTGCTCTGCCATGTGGCTCACAGTCTCAGGTTTTATGGTGATGGGGTTAGTTTCTGGGTTGTCTCTGGCCAATCATCTTGCCTGTGCCCATATTTGGTCTGACCTAGGGTCCTTTTTGGTGGAGCATGCATCTCTCAGCCAAGATGGATTCTAGCATGAGCTAGAATCTGGGAGGTTGGTGGGACATATTATGGGCTTGCATCTCCTGCCTCCTTTTGACCCCTCCCAAATTCTCCCAGTTACTTTTCGGCAGCCGCACCATGTTCCTTATGGGGACCTTCTATTGTGAGACAACTCAGGCAAGTGGTTATTGCTGTGCCTGGCCAAAGTGGGTGGTTTCAGTCAATGGTTCCCTAATACCTTTACAGACAGGTAAACCATCTCCAGCCTATAGAATTGGAATCTAAGGCTCAAAGAGGCTAAATAATTCACCTATGTGTCATATCTAGTAAGAAAGAGTCAGGGTGAGGATTTGAATCCAAGTTTTTCTGCTTGACATTCTAACTCAAGTCAGAGCTCCAAGGGCTTGTGCTGAGAAACTTCAGAAGGAGAAGGTCACATAGCTCAGTGGAGACAGTGCCTTTAAGGTTATCACTTAGTTTCTGGGAATTGGTAGATTTACGATGTCAGCTAGTGAGGTGATAATTGAATTTTTAGCTCAACTCAGAATGACTTGGAGAATGTGATTTATTTTTCAGTACCTACGGGAATTTTAAGGTTCTATATTGAGCAGCTGCCCTAGCAGTTCTCTCTAACATGGTATAAACTGTATGGGTTGGGGGAATGTTGCTAAGGCATCTTCCATCCTAACAGTAATATCAGTGACATGTATTAGTCAGATTCATAGCCTCTGTCACGATTTGCTGTGTGATTTGGGCATATCATTTCACCTTAATATCACTTTTCTCATCGGTAATTTGGTGACAATAAGAACTGCTTAACAACTTAATGGTACTGTTGTGAAGATTTAGCAGAATAATGTATATAAAAGAAAATTTTAAATGTGGTACAAATTTAAATATCATTGTGCTAAAAGTGACCAGGTTTTTGTTAAGCAGGTTTGATTAGTGAAGTCAGCTCATGCAGAAACCTGTAGTAGGTGCTGTAGATTAGCACACTAACTTCTTAATGTGGATAGGAATCACCTGGGGAGCCTGTTAAAATGTAGATTCAGATTAATTAGGTCTGAGTGGGGCTTAAAAGTTCCCATCTCTACAAAGCTCCCGGAGTATGCCAGTGTTGCTGGTCCACAGATACATTTTAATAGCCAGGGTCTAGATTACAAAATTTCAGTATTAATGTACCTTATGGAGTTGAAAATTTTGGCTGAAGTACCAGATATTTTTAAATAAAATTCTAAAAATGTTGGGGTAATAAAAACTGAAACTGAAATTATTTAGAAAAAAAGATAGTTTTATTTAACTCCCTCATTTTTGTAAAAGAGGAAAATGGACACACACACACACACACACACACACACACACACACAAAGGTAGAGTTCCTTTCTGAATGTCTTCCCCATCCCCTACCCCCCATCTAGCTGGTGGAAGAGGCCAGGTCACCTGGCTTGAGGATGGTGCTCTCTCCACTGGGCTAGACTTCTACAACTGAACATCCTTCACACACTGCATCTAATTATCATGGACCCCATGCATTTCTCAATTTTATGCAAAACTGGAAGGCAGTAGTGGGGGTGACCCTTCTCAGTCTGTAAGAGCTCTAGGAAGTGTACCATCTATCTTTAGATAGAAACTGCAAGCCCCAGCTCCTAATTTTCAGTCTAGACTTCATGCAGCATCACTAACACAGCTCTTTCTTTCCGTGAGATTACATTCCAGTTCAGGGTGACAAGTGCTGGCAGTAATAAGACAAGCTGCTTCTTTCAAATGATTCTTCAAATTATACCTCTATCTACACACAATTCTGAAATATTCTAAAATACAGAAAAGCTAAAAAGATGATATACCAAATATCTGTATTTCCATTTTCCCAAATTAACGACTGTTAACATTGTGCCAACTATGCTTTTAGTCTTTTTTACTTCATTCTTCTTTATTGGCTATGTGATCCATGTTAGATACTGTCCTGGGTACCTGGGATAATGCTGTGAAAAGGATGAACAATGTCTCTGCTCATGAACTTGCATCTAAATGGGGAAAATGGAAATATAAACATTAAAAATAAAGGGAAAATATCAGAGTGTTATGTGCTATGCAGAGAATTCAAGCAGTGACATGACAGGGAGAGACTGGGTGATTATTAAAGATTAGGTGGTCAAGGGTGGCCGCACTGCAGAGCTAATATTTAAACTAATGTTTAAATGGAAGTTCAAGCATGTGGAGATATGGCAAAAGAAGCATTCTGAGCAAAGGGGACCACTCTGACAAAGGCTTTAGAGGGAAGCAAGCCTGCTGTTAAAAATAGAGAAAGAATGCTGGAATGTAGAAGACAATGCAGAATGGTAGAGAAGAGGTCAAAGAGCTGGGCAGGGGCCAGTTACTTTGTGGTGAAGAGCTTGGTTTTTACTTTATATGAAGTCAGAAGCCATTGGAGGCTTTTAAGTAAGGGAGTAACATCATTTGATTTATCATTTATCACTGAGAACATGATTACTCAGCTTGCTTTGTGTGTAGAATGAATAATTGGAAGCTGGAACAGATAAGTTAGGGGTCTATGGAACAATTCAGGCAAGAGATGACAGTAATTTGCAGAAAAGGACACAGATAGGAAATATGTTTGCATGTAGAGTTGATGGAACTTGTTTATGGATTAGATGTTAGGAATGAGGGAAGGCAACATGTGAATGATTGTTCCTTTTATTGGGAGAGAAAATACTGGGCAAGCAGCAGGTCTGGAGGAGGAAATCAAGAGTTTGTTTTTGGCCACGTTAATTTTGCAATACCTATTGGATGGATCAACCTGTTCCCTGGAGTTCTAGAAAGAGATCAAGGCTGGAGATCTGAGAATCTTTAGTGTTTATATAATATTTAAAACCCTGGAATAGGCAGCTGTCTCCTGGAGAGAACATGTTGACAGAGATGTGGGTCCTGGGCACACTAACATTTTGGAAGCCAGACAGAGGAAGAGGAGCCGACAAAGAAACTGAATGGTTGTGGCCAACAAAGTGGGAAGGAGTGTGCATTACTCAGGAGTCTGCAGAAAAACAGAATAGTTTATATCCTATTGTGTGTGTATGTGTGTGTGTGTGTGTGTGAGATAGAGAGAGAGAGAGAGAAAGAGAGAGAGAGAGGAGAGAGAGAGAGAGAGAGAGAGAGAGAGAGAGAGAGAGAGAGAGAGAGAGAGAGAGAGAATGTGGAGGCTGGCAAGTCCAAAGCCAGCAGGTTGAAGACCCAAGGAAAGAGTTGATATTCCCGCTTGAGTCTGAAGGCAGTCTTTTGGCAGAATTTCCTCCTCCTTAGGAGAACTTCAGTTTTTTTTCTCAAGGCCTTCAACTAATTGGATGACACCCACCTGCATTATGGAGAGTGACGTGCTTTACTCAAAATCTACTGATTTATATATTAATCTCAAATCTACTGATTTATATGTTAATTTCATCTAAAAATACCTTTACAGCAACATGTAGACTTTTCTTACCAAATAAATATCAGGGCACCATGGCCTAGCCAAATTGACATGTAAAATTAACCATCACAGGATGTTACCATGGAAACCCAGAAAAGAATATGTTTAAAGAAGGAGAGGGTGGCCAAATATGTTGACTACTGCCAATAAATTAAGTAGGATAAAAGATCTCACCTTTAGGATTCGATGTGTAGGAAGTTATTATTGTCCTAGACAGGAACAGTATCTAAGTGATAGGTACAGAAGCCCAATTGCAGTACGCTGAGAAGAAATAATATGCCTACAAATTTTTTTCTTTTTTTTTCTCAATCTTTGAGAAATAATGAAAGATAAAGTCACTTTTTAACACATCCCATTCCCCTCTCTCCTCTCCATTTACAGAACATCTTGACTAAAGTTATAAAGTTGGAATCCTGGAGATTATTTAGGTAGACTCCAAATCTCTTTTTCTAATGACAGAGCAAATGAAAATAAGCCATAATTGTCTCAGCTATTTTAAATCTTGGCATCCTATGTATATATTTTTTTCTGTAAACAGACAACTTCTTTTTAGAATGAATTAAGGTAGAAATAAAGCATAGTGAAACTACTATTTATTATAGTACATTGATCAAGTGAAATATTATATAATTTATACTAAAAAGTTCATATAATGGAATTAATGAATAGAAGTTAAATACCTTTTAAAATCAAGTCACAGTCTTCCCACAAAACTCATACAAAGACCTTATTTTTGCCATTGCATATCACCTACTAGATTTTGTACACACTCATGCTTTAAAAAGAAAATCACTGTTCTTAGGCCAAGGCGACTGAGTTCTGGTATGGGACCAGACACTAACTCTTTGTATGACCTTAGCAAGTAAGTCCCCATCTTTGGGGTTTGTTTTTTTAGCCATAAAATAAATGATGAGGTTAAATTAACTGATCCCTAATGTTTCCTGCAACTGGGACAAACTATGCTTCTATGCAGCTACAGCACTAGGATTTTTAAAAAGGGAGACAGGTATAAGATTGAGTAAGATCAAATTTTCTTTCTTTAATTGTGACACATACAATAAATAATATCACAAGAAAGTTCTGCTGCTTTGTCATCAAAGGCATTAAATAATAAAACATATCAGATTAAAGTAATAAATCATGAGTTCCTAGAAAATATACTTGGGTAGAACTCTACCAATTTATTGAGCATAAAAATCATCTGGAGAGCTTGTTTAAAATGAAGATTTTTGAGTTTCTTCCTCAAGGATTCTGCTAGACTATGCTATGGCCAGGCTAAAGTTTAAGTACCTACATTTTTAATGTTTCAGGTTCCAACTGGTTTTGATGTGAATGTGTCCAAAGACAACATTTGAGAAACAATGAGTTAGAAAAAAAATCAAACTAAGGTTAAAAAAATTCATGTCCCTCTCATGTGGGGAAGATAATGAGTTATAGGAAGAATTCCTCATTTGAGTAAGTTGAAATGCGGAGCAATATTTTTTTCTTTTCCAATCATATTCTGTTTAGGTAAAAACTATTGTATTCCCTAAGAAACTACAAATGTATGGCATTTGTTTGGATGGGTTAACGTGCTACATCAAATGATCTACGATATGGGCAAGCAACTAGGGCAAAGGATACACAATATTCCAAGTGTAAAGAACCCTTTATTAGTATGGACAAGATATGATACCTGACTTTAGAGACTTTCTCAGGATTAATGTCAATGAGTGAATATCTCCTTGTCCCAATTGGTGGGAGTTTAGTCTAGTCTCTGTCACTAGTTATTCTACTTTGTGCAAGTTAATTATCATCTCTGGATTCAGTTATTTTAGTTGTGTTATGATGACCAAGATGGTTTCCTAATTTTATTTCTGTTTGAAAGACAGTTATCTTCTAATACTAACATGCAGATGTTAACCAACTCCCAATAGGTTTTGAAGTACAATAAAGCTATTTGCTCTAAAACAATGGCCAAACTCATGGCCCTGGTCAATATAATATACCACACATGTTCATTAAAATTTTTTTTGAAATGTATCATATATGCAGAAGTATACATAAAACACATATGCTCAGTGTAAGATCTTAGAAGAACTCCATGTGTCCAGAAAAAAATACCTTTCCTACACCTAGAGGTAAGCACTATCCTGGCTTCTATTATAATCATTTTCCTGTTTTTCTTCATAGTTTTTAATCATTTACACATACTTACCTAAAAAATATTGTTTAGTTTGTCAGTTATCAAGCTATATAAATGGAACAGTTATATATTCTTTTGATTCTTTTTCTTTCACTCAATATTTTTTTGTGAGGCACATTCATATTGTTATGTGAGCTGCTTTCACATGTCTTTGTTATGTAATATCCCACTGTATGAAAACATCATTATTTATCTATTCTACTGTTGATGAATATTATGAACAGTAATGCTGCTAATATTCTTTTATATATATCCTTATGAGAGACTTTTATTGGAACATATTTCTAAAGAGTAGAAATGTGTAATTATAAGGTATTCACATCTTTAACTTAATTAGATAATTCCAAATAGTTCCAAAGTGATTGTGCTAATTTATAATGCCTTTGTACTATCTCCTTGTCAACACTTCATTTTGTCAGATTTTTAGCTTCTTTTTGGCAATCTGATGAGTTTGTACTGATATAATTTATTTTTTAATTATTGGCCTGATTGTTAATGCAGATGAGTACTGTTTTATATATTTATACTACTTGGCAGTACATCAGCATGTTGTTCCCCTAATGTTAGTTTATCAGTAGTTTTTCATATATACTGGATACCCTGTGGCTTGTCTTCTCTTTATGGTGTCCTGACTAAAAGTTCTTTTTTATTTTTTTAACATCTTTATTAGAGTATAATTGTTTTACAATGTTGGGTTAATTTCTGCTGGATAACAAAGTGAATCATCTATATGTATACATATATCCCCATATCCCCTCCCTCTTGAGCCTCTCTCTTGCCCTCCCTATCCCACCACTTTAGGTGTTCAAAAAACACACAGCTGATCTCCCTGTGCTATGCAGCTGCTTCCCACTAGCTATCTATTTTACATTTTGTAGTGTATATATGTCAATGTTACTCTCTCACTTCGTCCCAGCTTCCCCTTCCCCCATTCCATGTCCTCAAGTCCATTCTTTACATCTGCGTCTTTATTACTATCCTGCCACTAGGCTCATCAGAACCATTTTGTTTTAGATTCCATGTATATGCGTTAGCATACAGTATTTGTTCTTCTCTTTCTGACTTACTTCACTCTGTATGACAGACACTAGGTCCATCCACCTCACTACAAATAACTGAATTCCGTTTCTTTTTATGGCGAATAATATTCCATTGTATATATGAGCCACATCTTCTTTAACCATTCATCTGTTGATGGACATTTAGCTTGCTTTCATGTCCTGGCTATTGTAAATAGTGCTGCAATGAACATTGGGATACATGTCTCTTTTTGAATTATGGTTTTCTCAGGGTATGTGCCCAGTAGCGGGATTGCTGGGTCATATGGTAGTTCTATTTTTAGCTTTTTAAGGAACCTCCATACTGTTCTCCATAGTGGCTGTATCAATTTACATTCCCACCAGCAGTGCAAGAGGGTTCCCTTTTCTCCACACTCTCTCCAGCATTTGCTGTTTTTAGATATTTAGATGAAGGCCATTCTGACCGGTGTGAGGTGATACCTCACTGTGGTTTCAATTTGCATTTTTCTAATGATTAGTGATGTTGAACATCCTTTCATGTGTTTTTTGGCAATCTGTATATCTTCTTTGGAGAAAGGTCTATTTAGGTCTTCTGCCCATTTTTGGATTGGGCTGTTTGTTTTTTTGATATTGAGCTGCATGAGCTGCTTGTAAATTTTGGAGATTACTCCTTTGTCAGTTGCTTCATTTGCAAATATTTTCTCCCATTCTGAGGGCTGTCTTTTCATCTTGTTTATGGTTTCCTTTGCTGTGCAAAAGCTTTTAAGTTTCATTTGGTCCCATTTCTTTATTTTTGTTTTTATTTACATTAATCTAGGAGGTGGGTCCAAAAGGATCTTGTTGTGATTTATGTCATAGAGTGTTTTCCTCTAAGAGTTTTATAGTATCTGACATTACATTTAGGTTTTTAATCCATTTTGAGTTTATTTTTGTGTATGGTGTTAGGAAGTGTTCTAACCTCATTCTTTTATATGTAGCTGTCCAGTTTTCCCAGCACCACTTATTGAAGAGGCTGTCTTTTCTCCATTGTATATTCTTTCCTCCTTTGTCAAAGATAAAGTGACCATATGTGTGTGGGTTTATCTCTGGGCTTTCTATCCTGTTCCATTGATCTATATTTCTGTTTTTGTGCCAGTATCATATTGTCTTGATTACTGTAGGTTTGTAGTATAGTCTGAAGTCAGGGAGCCTGATTCTTCCAGCTCCGTTTTTCTTTCTCAAGATTGCTTTGGCTATTCAGGGTCTTTTGTGTTTCCATACAAATTGTGAAAGTTTTTGTTCTCGTTCTGTGAAAAATGTCACTGGTAGTTTGATAGAGATTGCATTAAATCTGTAGATTGCTTTGTGTAGTATAGTCATTTTCACAATGTTGATTCTTCCAATCCAAGAATATGGTATATCTCTCCATCTGTTTGTATCATCTTTAATTACTTTCATCAGTGTCATAGTTTTCTGCATACAGGTCTTTTGTCTCCTTAGGTAGGTTTATTCCTAGGTATTTTACTCTTTTTGTTGCAATGGTAAATGGGAGAGTTTCCTTAATTTCTCTTTTGGAATTTTTGTTGTTAGTGTATAGGAATGCAAGAGATTTCTGTGCATTAATTTTGTATCCTGCTACTTTACCAAATTCATTGATGAGCTCTAGTAGTCTTCTGGTAGCATTGTTAAGATTCTCTATATATAGTATCATGTCATCTGCAGACAGTGACAGTTTTACCTCACCTTTTCTGATTTGGATTACATTTATCTCTTTTTCTTCTCTGATGGCTGTGGCTATAACTTCCAAAATTATGTTGAATAATAGTGGTGAGAGTGAGCACCCTTGTCTTGTTCCTGATCTTAGAGGAAATGGTTTCCATTTTTGACCATTGAGAATTATGTTGGCTGTGGGTTTGTCATATATGGCATTTATTATGTTGATGTATGTTCCCTCTATGCCCACTTTCTGGAGGATTTTATCATAAATGGGTGTTGAATTTTGTGCAAAGGTTGTCTGCATCTTTTGAGATTATCACATGGTTTTTATTCTTCAATTTGTTAATATGGTGTATCACATTGATTTGCATATATTGAAGAATCCTTGCATTCCTGGGATAAACCCGACTTGATCATGATGTAGGAGGCTTTTCATGTGCTTTTGGGTTCTGCTTGCTAGTATTTTGTTGAGGATTTTTGCATCTATGTTCATCAGTGATATTGGCCTATAGTTTTCTTTTTCTGTGACATCTTTGTCTGGTTTTGGTATCAGGGTAATGGTGGCCTCGTAGAATGAGTTTGGGAGTGTTCCTCCTTCTGCTATATTTTGGAGGAGTTTGAGAAGGATAGGTGTTAACTCTTCTCTAAATGTTTGATTGAATTCACCTGTGAAGACAAATGGTCCTGGGTTTTTGTTTGTTGGAAGATTTTTTTTTATGTTCCAATCAAATTTTATTAATCTGCACTAATATTCAAATTTTATATAATTTTTATGGTTCACACAATAGGATGTATCTTTTGATTTTATTTCAATATTATTTTATTTTTGTATACAGCAGGTTCTTATTAGTTATACATTTTATACATATTAGTGTATATATGTCAATCCAAATCTCCAAATTCATCACAGCACAACCACACCCCCCTGATGCTTTCACCCCTTCGTGTCCATACGTTTGTACTCTACATCTGTGTCTCAATTTTTGCCATGCAAACAGGTTCATCTGTACCATTTTTCTAGGTTCCACATATATGCATTAATATACGATATTTGTTTTTCTCTTTCTGACTTACTTCACTCTGTATGACAGTCTCTAGATTCATCCACGTCTCTACAAATGACCCAATTTCGTTCATTTTTATGGCTGAGTAATATTCCATTGTATATATGTATAACATCTTCTTTATCCATTCATCTGTCGATGGGCATTTAGGTTGCTTCCATGACCTGGCTATTGTAAATTGTGCTGCAATGAACATTCTGGTGCATGTGTCTTTTTGAATTATGGTTTTCTCTGGGTATATGCTCAGTAGTGGGATTGCTGGGTCATATGATAATTCTATTTTTAGTTTTTAAAGCAACCTCCATACTGTTCTCCATAGTGGCTGTATCAATTTGCATTCTGACCAACAGTGCAAGAGGGTTTGCTTTTCTCTACACCCTCTCCAGCATTTGTTGTTTGTAGATTTTCTGATGACACCCATTCTAACTGGTGTGAGGTGATTTCTCATTGTAGTTTTGATTTGCATTTCTCTAATAATTAGTGATGTTGAGCAACTTTTCATATGCTTCTTGGCGATCTGTATGTCTTCTTTGGAGAAATGTCTATTTAGGTCTTCTGCCCATTTTTGGATTGGGTTGTTTGTTTTTTTGATATTGAGCTACATGTGCTGTTTATATATTTTGGAGATTAATCCTTTGTCTGTTGATTCATATGCAAATATTTTCTCCCATTCTGAGGATTGTCTTTTTGTCTTGTTTGTAGTTTCCTTTGCTTTGCAAAAGTTTTTAAGTTTCATTAATTCCAATTTGTTTATTTTTGTTTTTATTTCCATTACTCTAGGAGGTGGATCAAAAAAGATCTTGCTGTGATTTATGTCAAAGAGTGTTCTTCCTATGTTTTCCTCTAAGAGATTTATAGTATCCGGTCTTACATTTAGGTCTCTAATCCATTTTGAATTTATTTTTGTGTATGGTGTTACGGAGTGTTCTAATCTCATTCTTTTACATGTAGCTGTCCAGTTTTCCCAGAACAATTTATTCGAGAGACTGTCTTTTCTCCATTGTATATCCTTGCCTCCTTTTTCATAGATTAGTGGACCATAGTTGTGTGGATTTATCTCTGGGCTTTCTATCCTGTTCCATTGAGCTGCATCTCTGTTTTTGTGCCAGTACCATATTGTCTTGATTACTGTAGTATAGTCTGAAGTCAGGGAGTCTGATTCCTCCAGCTCCGTTTTTTTCCCCTCAGGACTGCTTTGGCTATTCGGGGTCTTTTGTGTCTCCATACAAATTTAAGATTTTTTGTTCTAGTACTGTAAAATATGCCATTGGCCATTTGATAGGGATTGCATTGAATCAGTAGATTCCTTTGGGTAGTAGAGTCATTTTCACAATGTTGATTCTTCCAATCCAAGAACATGGTATATCTCTCCATCTGTCTGTATCATCTTTAATTTCTTTCATCAGTGTCTTATAGTTTTCTGCCTACAGGTCTTTTGTCTCCCTAAGTAGGTTTATTCCTAGGTATTTTATTCTTTTTGTTGCAGTGGTAAATGGGAGTGTTTCCTTTATTTCTCTTTCAGATTTTTCATCATTAGTGTATAGGAATGCAAGAGATTTCTGTGCATTAATTTTGTATCCTGCAACTTTCCCAAATTCATTGATTAGTTCTAGTAGTTTTCTGGTAGCCTCTTTAGGATTCTCTATGTATAGTATCATGTCATCTGCAAACAGTGACAGTTTTACTTCTTCTTTTCCAATTTGTATTCTTTTTATTTCTTTTTCTTCTCTGATTGCCGTAGCTAGGACTTCCAATACTATGCTGAATAATAGTGGTGAGAGTGGACATCCTTGTCTTGTTCCTGATCTTACACGAAATGCTTTCCGTTTTTCACCATTGAGAATGATGTTTGCTGTGTGTTTGTTGTATGTCACCTTTATTATGTTGAGGTAGGTTCCCTCTATGCCCACAGTTTTTATCATAAACTGTTGTTGAATTTTGTCAAAAGATTTTTCTGCATCTATTGAGATGATCATATGGTTTTTCTTCTTCAAATTGTTAATATGGTGTATCACATTGATTTATTTCATATTTTAAAGAGTCCTTGCATCCTTGGGATAAATCCCACTTAATCATGGTTTATGATCCTTTTAATGTGTTGTTGGATTCTGCTTGCTAGTATTTTCTTGAGGATTTTTGCATCTATATTCATCAATGATATTTGCCTGTAATTTTCTTTTTTGTAGTGTCTTTGTCTGGTTTTGGTATCAGGGTGATGTGGCCTCATAGAATGAGTTTGGGAGAGTTCCTTCCTCTGCATGTTTTTGGAAGAGTTTGAGAAGGCTGGCTGTTAGTTCTTCTCTAAATTTTTGGTAGAATTCCCTGTGAAGGCATCTGTTTCTGGACTTTTGTTTGTTGGAAGATTTTTAATCACATTTTCAATTTCATTACTTGTGATTTGTCTGTTCATATTTTCTATTTCTTCCTGGTTCAGTCTTGGAAGTTTTTACCTTTCTAAGAATTTGTCCATTTCTTCCAGGTTGTCCATTTTATTGGCATAGTGTTGCTTGTAGCAGTCTCTTAGAATGCTTTGTATTTCTGCGGTGTCTGTTGTAACTTCTCCTTTTTCATTTCTAATTTTATTGATTTGAGTCCTCTCTTTTTCTTGATGAGTCTGGCTAATAGTTTATCAATTTTGTTTATCTTCTCCAAGAACCAGCTTTTAATTTTATTGATCCTTGCTATTGTTTTCTTTGTTTCCACTTCATTTATTTCTGCTCTGACCTTTATGATTTCTTTCCTTCTAATAACTTTGTGTTTTGTTTTTTCTTCTTTCTCTAGTTCCTTTAGGTGTAACGTTAGATTGTTTATTTGAGATTTTTCTTGTTTTGTGAGGTAGGATTGTATTGCTCTAACCTTCCCTCTTAGAACTGCTTTTGCTCCATCCCATAGGTTTTGGGTTGTCGTGATTTCACTGTCATTTTTTTCTAGGTTTTTAAAATTTCTCTTTGGTTTCTTCAGTGATCTCTTGTTTATTTAGTAGCGTGTTGTTTAGCCGCCATGCTTTTGTATTTTTAACAGATTTTTTCATGTAATTGATATCTAGTCTCATAGCACTGTGGTTGGAAAAGATACTTGATATGATTTCCATTTTCTTAAGTTTTCCAAGGCTTGATTTGTGACCCAAGATATGATCTATCTTGGAGGATGTTTCATATGCACTTGAGAGAAAATTGTATTCTGGTGATTTTGGATGGAATGTCCTACAAATATCAATTAAGTCCATCTGGCCTAATGTGTCATTTAAAGCTTGTGTTTCCTTATTTATTTTCATTTTGGATGATCTGTCCACTGGTGTAATGGGGTGTTAAAATCTCCTACTATTATTTTATTACTGTCAATTTCCCATTTTATGGCTGTTAGCATTTGCCTTATGTCTTGAGGTGCTCCTCTGTTGTATGCATAAATATGTACAATTGTCATATCTTCTTCTTGGATTGATCCCTTGATCATTATGTAGTGTCCTTCTTTGTCTCTTGTAATAGTCTTTTTTTAAAATTCTATGTTGTCTGATATGAGTACTGTTGCTCCAGGTTTCTTTTGATTTCCATTTGTATGGAATATCTTTTTCCATCCCCTCACTTTAAGTCTGTATGTGTCCCTAGGTCTGAAGTGGGTCTCTTGTAGACAGCATATATACGGCTCTTGTTTTTGTATCCATTCAGCCAGTCTATGTCTTTTGGTGGAAGCTTTTAATCTACTTACATTAAAGGTAATTATTGTTATGTATCTTCCCATTAACATTGTTAAAATTGTTTTGTGTTTGTTCTTGTAAGTCTTTTCCTTCTCTTGTGTTTCCTGCCTAGAGAAGTTCCTTTATCATTTGTTGTAAAGCTGGTTTTGTGGTCCTCAATTCTCTTAATTTTGCTTGTCTGTAAAGGTTTTAATTTCTCCTTCAAATCTGAATGAAATCCTTTCTGGGTAGAGTAATCGTGGTTGTAGGGTCTTCCCTTTCATCACTTTAAATATGTTATGTCACTCTTTTCTGGCTTGCAGTGTTTCTTCTGAAAGTTCAGTTGTTAATCTTATGGGGATTCCCTTGTATGTTATTTGTTGGTTTTCCCTTGCTGCTTTTAATATTTTAATTTTCATTAATTTGATTAATATGTGTCTTGGCCTGTTTCTCCTTGGGTTTATCCTGTATAGGACTCTCTGCATTTCCTGGACTTGAGTGACTATTTCCTTTCCCTTATTAAGGCAATTTTCCACTATAATCTCTTCAAATATTTTCTCAGACCCTTTCTTTTTCTTTTCTTCTTCCGGGACCCCTATAATTCGAATGTTGGTGTATTTAATGTTGTCCCAGAGTTCTCTGAAACTGTCCTCAAATCTCTTCCTTCTTTTTTCTTTATTCTGCTCTGCGGTAGTTATTTCCACTATTCTATCTTTCAGGTCACTTATCTGTTCTTCTGCCTCACTTATTCTACTATTGTTTCCTTCTAGAGTATTTTGAATTTCATTTATTGTGTTGTTCATCGTTTGTTTGCTCTTTAGTTCTTCAAGGTCCTTGTTAACCCTTTCTTGTATTTTCTCCATTCTATTTTAGAAATTTTGGATCATCTTTACTATCATTACTCTGAATTCTTTTTCAGGTAGACTGCCTATTTCCTCTTCTTTTGTTTGGTCTGGTGGGTTTTTACCTTGCTCCTTCATCTGCTGTGTGTTTCTCTGTCTTCTCACTTTGCTTAACTTACTGTGTTTGGGGTCTCCTTTTCACAGGCTGCAGGTCTGTAGTTCCTCTTATTTTTGGTGTGTGTCCCCAGTTGCTAAGGTTGGTTCAGTGGGTTGTGTAGGCTTCCTTGTGGAGGGGCCTAGTGCTTGTGTTCTGATGGATGAGGCTGGATCTTGTCTTTGTGGTGGGCATGACTGCATCCCGTGATGTTTCTTGGGGTGTCTGCAACCTTATTATGATTTTAGGCAGCCTCTCTGCTAATGGGTGTGGTTGTGTTCCTGTCTTGCTAGTTGTTTGGCATAGGGTGTTCAGCACTGTAGCTTGCTGGTTGTTGAGTGCAGCTGGGTCTTAGAGTTGAGACGGAGATCTCTGGGAGAGCTTTCATCATTTGGTATTACATGGAGCTGGGAGGTCTCTGGTGGACCAATGTCCTGGACTTGGCTCTCCCATCTTAGAGGCACAGCTCTTTTCCTCCTTCACAGCTCCCTCCCCAAGGTGCAGGTCCCATCCCTATTCTTTTGTCTCTGTTTTTTCTTTTTTCTTTTGCCCTACCCAGGTACGTGGGGGAGTTTTTTGCCTTTTGGGAAGTCTGAGGTCTTCTGCCAGCATTCAGGTGTTCTGTAGGAGTTGTTCCACACGTAGATGTATTTCTGATGTATCTGTGGGGAGGACGGTGATCTCCACGTCTTACTCCTCCGCCATCTTGAAGGTCTCCCCAGTCATGCAGTATTGAGTTACAAGTCTTTTTGAAACTTAATTCCTATGCCAGTATCCTATCAAAA
Source organism: Balaenoptera acutorostrata (assembly GCF_949987535.1). NCBI lineage: Eukaryota > Metazoa > Chordata > Mammalia > Artiodactyla > Balaenopteridae > Balaenoptera > Balaenoptera acutorostrata. The sequence goes on from NC_080083.1 coordinate 30,140,804, forward strand.
ATACAAAATTCTGAGATTTTACGTGCCAAAATACCCAGGATAATATTTACATTGTAGAGAAACACTTATTCTTAATATCTCCAGGCAAAAAAAGCCATAAAGCATATAGATGCTGTGGTGAGCAAGAGAGCATCTCTGACCTCAGGAAGCAGATGATTTTATAAGGAGAATAAAGGAAGTAGCATAATATCAAGTAGGGTTTGATAAATGCCACAGAAATTGTTCTATATCACTCAATACACTTCCCAATGCTTACTTTGGTGTCTGAGTACATAATATGATACCAGTGACCAGGACTGATTTCTAACATAGTCATCTCTGTTTCTTACAGGCATTGTCATCCCTCCATTACCTCTTAACCCTTCTGGTTTTCATGGTGTCCTTTTGTCTAAAACATATACAAAAGAAAAAAGAAAACAAAAGACAGTTTTCCCATTAAAGTTTTGAGTAAAGGAAAGACAAGTGCTTTGAATTGGTAGCTCTTTAACAAAGACATGATCTAGTTGAAATTAGCAACTCATCTAGAAATGCTTTATTGCTATTGCTGCTATTTGTTCAAGTTCCATTGAGCCAGCTTATATAAATTATCCCTTAATATGTTCTGGACAGTTTGGTTTGGTGAGGATGCTCACTTTCCCCAAGGAGCTAATGAAAATTCAGTGTTTGCCTATTCCCTTTACCTCATGACAAAAATCAATGCCTGAAATACAATAGCCACATTGCAATGATCTGTGCTTTTGGTGCCTTCACAGAGCTGAAAATTATAGCTTGAAAAGCAATCTTTCCTTCTCTCTTCTGAAAACTTTAGATTCACACATCTGCTGCCTTCTTGACCCTGAGCTTTCTATCTTCTTACCAGACAAGAATGTTTTCTCCTTTTTTGTGTGTGTGGAAAGTGCTGACTTTTTCTGGAAGCTAGTCTCAGGGGGTTGCTACTTACCACCCACCTGTGATAGATTTGAAATTTCTGTAGTATGCCAGATCGAAGAACTGTGCAAACTGAAAATTACAGCGTAGCCTTCTGACTTTTTAGCAGTAAATTTTATTTGCTAGGGTGAAAACACCAGAGAAGTACTGTTCACTAGGCCAACAAAACCAAGGGATTTGTTTCTTTTATTGGAGTTTGTGGAGTTAGAATATTTGCTGAGGAAGAATGGAAAATAAGATTGGGTGAAAGAGGATAGAATTTGGGTCCTATCTCTTTAATTTCTTTAAAATTGGAGTTTTAAACTTGAGGTCCAGGTAGGCTTACTGAGGATCTGAGATCAAGGATAGGGTTTCAAGGGTGTTTAAATCTATGTACAGGGTTATGAACTTATATGAATTTAGGAAGAGGTTGATTCCATCAAATTTCAAACGGTTATTGCCTCAAGGCATTTGATTATCATATGATTTTGTTTAAAAATATAGCAGTAACTGTGTGATCTTGAGAAATCCACTTACTTGAGATTCAGTTTTAACAAACACACAATAGGAATAACAGAAATATCTCACAAAGCTCTGAAAAAATGCTTATAATGCATGAGATCACCACTGATTAAGTGATTATTGTTTATTTTCATTTTGTATAGGATAGTCCTAAAGACAACTAATAATTACTAGCCTGGTGAAGGGAAGTTTAAAAAGGAAACTGATATTTGTTTTCCAATATATTAAGAGCTATATGGATGAAAGATGAGTCTTATTTTGAATATCCCCAAGAAGGAGAAATTGAACTAATGAATAAAATTGTATCAAGATGGCTTTATAAAGAACATCCTAGCATGCCAGTGTCCAAACATGGAATAGTCTGTTTCTGTTAAAAATGGATTTCCTGTCACTGGAGGTGCAAAACAACTTTGAGTAACTCAGAAAGGTTGAAAAACTTGCTCAAGTTCATGTACTTAATGAAGCCAGAGATAGGATTAAAATTTTATTGTGATCTGAAAGCCCTGGCCAAATTTACCAGAGATGGTGATTCTCTCCTGACACACTTCCTGGCACTCCATTAAAGGAGCACATGTTTGCCTGCAGGTGGCACTGTTGAACAATTTGTTAAATGACAACTGCTAAATTAAATAAGTATGTGTATTCTCTCAGCATCATTAAATTGATCTTAGATTCTAAAAACCCTAATGTACTTTACTTGAACCTGTTCAGGATAATGCATAATATTCCTTAAAGGCAAGCACCAACAGTTGTTCTAATTCCCATCATGGTTGCTACTTATTTGGCCGATTCAACCCCCGTGTTTTAAACAAATAGAAGTACAAAAGACCCACCCCCAGTGCTCTCATTAGCTGAAGAAATGTTACAGGTTCTCCTTGATGAAAGACATTGTTCCTTCCTCACATTCTTCTGTTTCTCCCTGTGGTGTTTGAGAACAGACAGCAGGGTATCTAATCAACTGCTGCTTTGACTGAATTACCCTTATGTCCTGGTTCCCTGTTTATCAGCCAGCTGGAGGGAACTCCTTTGTTGTCATGCAGAGGTGGGTGGATTGCTTTCTTCAGTTCACGTTTGTGATGTTAAGCAATTATAGCATCTAATTCGACTTTATGTAACAAACCTCCTGTTTCACCTCAGCAAAGGCTCATTATGTCTTGTAAGTGCGCTACATGTTGAATTTGCACCTTTGGTAATTAGTATGACTGCTCTGCCAGCCCTCCTTCCTGCTTTTGCCAACATTTTCAGTGTTAGCAAACAAGCATCAATCACCAACCTGATGAGTAAAATTAAGGCTTCTCTGTGCAACTCGGTGCACAGACTGGACTGAAATTCCAGGTTGAAGAATTCATCTTTGCCAATATTGCAACAATATATAATAAAAGTAACAATAGTCCATATAACAGTAATCATGGCTAACTTTTATTGAGGACTACTATGTGCCAGACACTGTTTTAAATGCCTTCCATGGATTATTTCACATAATCTTAACAAGAAGCCTAAGAGATAGGTGTTGTGTTTGCCACTTTACAAATAAAAAATTGAGGCACAGAGGAGATAAATAACGTGCCCCAAGCCATAGAGCTATAAAGTGTTGGAGCCAGAATAAGATAAGCATCATCTTCCAGTTCAACATGGGAAAGTTAATTCTGAAACCGAGTCCCCCTAAAATTGATTTCCTCTGCTGAGTTTATGATTAACCTCTCTATTCAAAACATTATTTCCTTTCTTGTCCAATACCTGTTCCCCTCAAGATTGAGGAGTATTAAAGAAAACGGGGGACTGAAACCAAGCAGGACCCTCTGGGGCCTTACCAGGCACAAAAGCTTTTCCGTGTCCCTCATTTCTCGTTTGTACAAAAAAGGTTTCTGTGTCCTAGACCTTCCCTGAGTTGCCAAGGGCAGATTCAATTACTAATTAGAGGAGTGAGGGAACCCAGAAACAAAGGAAAGGCAGTCAAAAAACAATAGTGATGTGGTGGGGCAGGGTCCTAGTTCCTTTTCAAGGGATATACATAACAATCTGATACATATCTTTGAGTTCTTCTACAGGAACTGAGGTCCCCACCCAAGTGGAGGATGGTAAGTAACTTCAGGCTGAGGACAAGCATTTGGACCCGAAACTGATTGGAACCAGAGGCTGACGATTGAGATTCCTGGAACACCCCCTGTTAACCTCCCCACCAACCAATAAGAGGAAGGTTACACACCCTGCAGACCTCCCACAAATTTTGCCTATAAAAACTGTTCCCCCAAGACCATCAGAGAGTTCAGGGTCTTTGAGCATTAGCTGCCCAGACTCCTTGTCTGGTGCCTTAGAGTAAATGCTGCACTTTCTTTCACCACAAGCTGGTGTCAGTAGATTGACTTTACTGCACAGGTGTGAGCAGACCCAAGTTTGGCTTGGTAACAATTCTAACCCTTTGGAATAACAGTTCAGATTCTCTGATCCAAGGCTGGACAAGTTACTTCTGAATCAGACATTATTAACTCAGAAAAAGCCTGTGGTGATTACAATTATTAGATAAGCCTAAACAATTTGGAAAGCACTGGTTTCAAAAGTCAAGAAGACATGGAACATTTCCCAAAGTCTTGAAGACATTCTGAAAGGGGTTCAGATGAATATGGAAGCATAGGAGAGTTAGATAAAAGGAATAGAGACTTCTTTTTTTAACAGTTGCTGTCATTTGAATTGATCTCCATGCTGGGATGAATTCCCCTGAAGGGTGTGTGTGTGTGTGTGTGTGTATGTGTGTGTGTGTTATTGTTGCTATTGTTGTTACAGGGTGGGGATAGTGTAAAACTTAAGGGGAGTAAGTGAGTGTTTACCAGTCATTGCCAAACAAGCTTTGCCACTGAACAAGCCTCTGATATACAGCTCTACTTTCAGTGACTGGGTTTCTTTTTGTTCTTGGGACCACGTGCTGCTGATATCCTTTTTCTCGCCTCTTAGTGTTTGTCGTGTCATTTTTGTGCCAAATTTGCTATCCCAAAACATTTTCACTGGTTGTTGGAAAAATAACAATGATTAGAGAAATTTTGCTAAAGCTAATTTTATTAAATTTAAAAGATGGACATTCATTTTGAGATTATGCTCTTACTTTTTGTTTCCCTGATGCTAATTTATGACTTCCCTACCGACCCACTTGTTGAATGTTTTAAGTTTTAGATTCCCAATAGCCATCGTCCACATGCTTTTTTTAATTAAGAAATATATTTTCTTGTTACTGAAGCACTCTAATGTCAATGACAACTATAGTTACTGCTATTTTCTAAGCAATCATTAAAATAGGCTGCTGAAATCTAGTACCTGGCACGACAATATTTAGAGTGATAAAACACTATAGTTGGACCATTGGGAGTAAAAACCTCTAAGCCTAAACATGCTATCTCTGGAAACTTGAGCAATGTACTTAATCTCTCTAAACCTCAACTTTCACATCTGTAAAATGGGAATGCTAGTACCTATATCATAAGGTTTTCATGAAGATTAAATCAGATAATCCATAATTCATTTAGCACAACCTAGGATCATAGTAAGCACTCTTAATTGAAAACACTGGTATTATTTTAAGGTAAGTCATGTTGAAGTCCTTGGACCCCAATGAGTTAAAATTTTGAATAGAATCATCACAGATTATGCATGCACATTTAAACATCATTATGGTATCTATTAATAAAGAAACAAAATTGTTCTTGAATTCAGCTTATTAGGGTCTCTGTGACAGAATGCAAAGTTATCAGCATGTTCTGGAATCCACACTCCATGTTGTGATACTTCCTAAGCTAACTTTAAAGCAAAACATTAAGACAAAAACATGTTCTCTGCATAAATAATTTTTAAAAATCATTCAACAAATTTGAACAAGTTTCTTTGTTGGAACTACTTAGGGTCTTTAAAATGCAAATGTGCATTGTGAATAGCCAAGAAGGGGATTTGTATTTGCAACATTACACATGTGTTTTTGACCAGACCATTGTGTTTTCAAAGCAGCCATGGAAGCTAGTTTGGGAGTGCAGATTGAGTCCCATAAGTCCTAGTTTGTGTGTCTATTTCCAGGTCGGACCCATCTTAGCCAGGGCTAGTCTATAACACTTAAATCTTTTGTTCTGGGTTATTTCCCCAAACATGAATATATAGACTACATTAAGATCTCAGAATTATTTATTTCAATTCAGAAACTGAATGTTAGAAAGGATAATTCTTTGATACTTTATGGGTCAGTAGGTAACATTACAGGTTAGTGAATGCACCTATGTGTTGATGGAAAAGAAATCCTAGAGTGATCCTTATTTGGAAGGCATAATACTAGATCATAGGCCATCAGAGTTGAAGGATACCATTCCCTGTACTTTTTCTTCCTTCTAATTAAAATGTTATAAAAATTGTCTATCTGCCTTTAGGTTGCCTCATTTATCTCCAAAACCAATTCAATCCAGAAGGCCAGGTAGCAGTATCTCTTGACTCAATAACTTGTCTTCTTGTTTGACCACCATCTGCTTGGCTATCTTAGGAGGCTGGGCTTCCAATGCTCTGGGGAATGTCCTATCTTGAACTCAACTTTACAACATAGGTGGTGCTTTCCTGCTTTGCTCTGTGCCAAAGAGCCAGTGGTTAGGTAATACCAACCTTAACACAAATATACTTAAAGTCTCCAACTGAGAATCTATTATTTGCCAAAAAAACATATGAAAATTTGCATATCATCACCAGTAATTAGAGAAATGAAAATCAAAACATCAGTTTGGCAAAAATTAAAAAGATTGATTGTAGCCAGTGCTGATCAATTTGTGGTGAAAGGGGCATCCTTATATATTGTAATAGGAATGTAAATTGCTGCAAAAGTGATCCAGGGTCTGTGTTTTATATGTGTATATCTTTTGACTAATGATTCAAGAAACTTCAGTACATAAGAAACTTTGTAGTAGGATATTTTTGGCCGTGTTGTTTTTATTGCTGTCCTCTGTGCCTGGAGAGTTCTTGCCCCAGATAGATGCATCTCTTGCTGGCTCTTTTCCTTCAGTTCTTGGCTTACACACCTTCCCCAATCATTTATGTAAAAGGGCAAGCCTCTCCCATACCCCTTTTCTCTGGAGTCCCCTACAACACTCAATACCATGTGACAGGCTGTTATTTTATTTCTTTATGTGTTTATTGTCTGTCTCCCACATTAGAATGCAAATTCCATGAAAGCAAGGATTTTGTCTGTTTTGTTCACCTGAATGTCTAAAGCAGATATCTATAGACAGTCATAATAAATATGATGAGTGAATGAATATATAAATTTAAAAGAATGAGTTATATTTGTATGTAATGACCCAGAGGGAAGAATAGGATATCCTGTTGACAGAGAGCAAGTTTTAAAGAAAAGTTGTATAGGATGACCCAATTTTCATAAAAACATGAAATACATATGTGTGTGTATATACCTTTTCTGTCTATCTATCATCTCTCTATATTTCTAAGAGCACAGAAATATCAATAGGTACAGAGGATATATACCAAATTGCAAATTAACATAGGTTGCTCTGGGATGTTGGAGGTAGACTGGAGGGTTAAATAAAAATTGTTAATTTTTTAAATATTTTCATATTGTTTTCCTTGTGACTACAAGCATTGTATTACTTTTCTAATAAAAAAAAGAATACCCAATAAAATAAATGCAATCACAAACACATAAAATGACTCTGGGCTGTTTCTTTAACTGTAATATAGCAGATAATATTATTTTATTCTTGCACAGTTGGGCTGCTTTGCATCTCCATGATACCAATGTCTGCAGGCTTGTAACAAATAAGTAATTAGCTTCATTGTGGTTTACTAGAGTCTCAGGTTCCCATGAATGTGTAATTGTTGGCTACGGCTTAGCCAAGAGGGCTACCTTGAACTTTAGCTCTTAATTGTCTGAGGCTTTGATAGAAGAAGACAATAGGCACGCAAAGGAATTTTTGTACCTCTCAAAAACAGTTTTGTACTTGAGGAAAGACAGAAATAGGGGTCAGTCTGGAGTGCAGACATATTGAGGATACATTGTCTGTAGACAATTAAAATCAATAATAAACAACTGAGTTCATCTACTTTTTATTATCACCACGTGCTAGCAATTCTAAATAATACCTGTGTTAAAATTCTCTGAAAATTTTCAGCCCAATTTTTAAATAATTGCTGCAGTTACTGATAAGCCAAGATGGACTCTACCATCCTTGATATATCACTACTCATATAATTTCCGGTTTTAATAATGAAAGGTAATATCTTAGTTTTATTAAGCATCTATCATATATTTAATGCACTGCTAGAGAATAGAAATAGAAAGATGAATAATATATAGCTCCCACACTCATGAAGCTCACAATCTAGAGAGAAAACAGGTGTAGATGTAACTAGATAAAATATGGAACATGTATTTTAATGACGCAATCTCTAAAGTGCTAGGAGGATACAGAAGAAAACAGAAGAGGAAGTGATCCGTTCTGCCTGGGGAATTCGCTCAGTAACTTGTTCACACATGTTTACTGAATGAATTGTCTACACTGGGCCAGGCACAGTGGACAGGACACAAGATTCCTGTGTCACTGGAGCTTATTTTCAGGTAGGACAGTACAGGTCCCAGCACGAGTAAGCAAGGTAAATTTAGGCAGAGAAAGGTGCTTGAGGGTGCCTCCTGAGGAGGTACCTTTTGGGCTGAGACTGAATGATGGCATGGAGACAGCAGTACAAAGATCAGGAGGAGTAAGTGCTATGAAAGTCAGAGGTGGCACAGGCCAGACCACATAGAATGGAGGTTCACAAACCTGGCTGCACTGAGAATCACCTGGCGAGTGGTACATCCTCCATAGTAATCTGGTGTGGGGTCCAGGCTTTGTTATCTTGTAAAATCTCTACAAGAGATTCTCATGTGCAGCCAGGGCTGAAACTCTACAGAGTGTGATAGGAGAAGTATGATGAAGACCATGGGAGGGTTTTAAGAAAAGAGATTGGCATGATCTAATTTATATTTTAAAAAATACTGTGTGCAAATGATATGGCCGATAAAGGGTTAATATTCAACAACTATAAACAGCTCATACAACTCAACATCAAGAAAACAAACAACCCAATTAAAAAATGAGCAGAAGAACAGAATAGACATTTTTCCAAAGGTGAAATGTAGATGAATAACAGGCATATGAAAAGATGCTCAACATCGCTAATCATCAGGGAAACATAAGTCAAAACAAAAATGAGATAACACCTCACATCTGTCAGAATGGCTATCATCAAAAAGAAAACAAATAACAAATGTTGGCAAGGACGTGGAGAAAAGAGAACCCTTGTACACTGTTGGTGGGAATGTAGATTGGTGCAGCCACTGTGGAAAGTAGTATGGAGGTTTCTCAAAAAACTAAAAATAGAACTACCATATGACCCAGCAATTCCACTCCTGGATATATATCTGAAAAAAACGCACTAATTCAAAAAGATACATGCACCCTAACGTTCATAGCAACATTATTTACAGTTGCCAGTATATGGGGGCAACCTAGGGGTCCATCAACAGATGAATGGATAAAAAAGATGTGGTATATGTACATAGAGGGATACTACTCAGTCATAAAAAGGAATAAAATTTTGCCATTAGTGGCAACATGGATGGATTTGGAGGGTATTATGCTTAGAGAAATAAATCAAACAGAGAAAGAAAAATACTGTATGATATCACTTATATGTGGAATCTAAAAAATACAACAAACTAATGAACAAAACAAAAAAGAAGCAGACTCACAGATATAGAGAACAAACTAGTGGTTACCAGTGGGGAGAGGGAAGAGGGGAGGGGCAATATAGGGGAAAAAAGGTGTTATTGTGGGATTATATGAAATTATGAGTGTGCAATTTTTGAAAATTGTAAAGCACTATAGAATTCAGAGTCCTTCATTCAATAAAATAATTTTAAAATATCATTTTGATTGCTACATGCAAGAGTGATCACATGGAAGGCAAGCATTAAAGCAGAGAAACAAATTAGAAGGTTCTTACAGCCATCCAGTGGAGAAATATTGATGGCTTGGACCAAGGTGGAGACGCTGGAGGCTGTGAGAGAAATGTAATCAGAAAAGCCTTCATGGTTTTCTGAGGGGTCTTGAAGAAAGAGGAGTAAGATTTTTACTTTTGGTGGAAGAGTGGGAACAAGGGCCCAGAAAAGGAATGAAAAGTGATGTGGATGTGTCATGGGAAGGAGTCATGGACTCTGGGTGACACAGGTGTAGACAGATGTGGGAAATAGCATATAGGAGCTGCTAAGTATATAAACCTCTTAAAAGTTACTCAATTACGGAAAAGTTAAGGTTTTGCCTTAGGTAAATTGTTAAGTGCAACAATAATCTTTGATTCTTCCTGGTCTTCCCCTTGGGGGGATCTCTAACCTCTTTCAGAATCCCTCTCTCATTGTCCATGTTAAAAGGCTTCCCACCCTGGAGTGCTATTTTCTTTGGTAGGCTTGCCGTTTTTTGAAAATTTTTCCTGTAGAGGTTGCAGTGATTTTAATGACTGCTCCTGTTTTCTGCCTGCAGTATCCATTGCTGTAGAGTAGCAGTGATGAAACACACAGTGAGTTCTGGAGCCTTCTGAAGTGGGCTTTCACCTAAGTCTCAGTGTGCTAATATATCACTGACACCATTTGCTGTAAGACATTCCCAGGCTCCTGGTGCCAAGGTTCTCAATTCCCAGGTCAAGAGCCCGATTAAATGTCTTTCTTGGGCTCTCCTGCACTGCGACGACTTTATTATCATGGAGACTGTGCTATGTTGGCACCAAATCTTGATCCCACATGCTATGAAATCTCTCTGCCTCTCTTCAGTGGGGCAATGGTGGGACTTCACAAGGTAGAGCCATGAAAACAGCTAGTGTGTTGTAATACAGGCAGAAACTGTCTAATTTTAAGATTTCTGAGCTTAAGACATATACTTCCCAAAATGAGTGAGAGCTGACATGTCTGTTTTTTCCTAGCTTAGCAACCCATTGTTGTCAGGCTAACCTCTGTTTTCCTCAGAGAATGTGCTATCTGTGCCTATCTCTATGGGGAAACTAATGATTAACCGAGAATATAGGCTGTGGAGTCAGACATACTTGTCTTCCAGTCATGGTTTTACCACTTACTTAACCAGTCTGATTTGATGTCCTCATCTGGAACCTTGCCACTCAATAGGATATCCTTGACCAACAGCATCAGGGTCACCTGGAGACAGCAAGAAATGTAGAATCTCAAGTCCCAGCCCAGACCTACAGAATCAGAATCTTCATTTTTAACAAGATCCTCAAGTGATTGCATGCACATTAGGGTTTGAGAAGCAATGATACAGAAAAATCCTTGCTGTGTATTAAACATTACCTGTGGGTAAAAATATCTATTCCTGAAAAATGTCAACAGAGGAAAACTTGGTAGTTGCAATTTTCAGTATAGAGGGAGTTTTTAAGGAGCTTATTTGTGCAAGATAGAAACAACGGAGGGAAAAGGATAAATCACTTTATATTTGGGAAGGCAGACAGGCCTTTAGTTACCCCCTCAAATTATGATATCCCAGTGGCCACTCAATTTGTCTATGACCTGAATTAGCATTCAAAAACATAGCGAATGCAAAATTCTATTGTGAAGCCTCAAATCACATTTCTGAGGCTTTTCACTTTATTTATTGCCACCACCCAGCTCATCTTGGAATACTCACTATTCTTGATAGAACTCATAGGAAAAAGAGCTTTATAACCAGTGCTGAATATATACACAAATATAACAAGCTTAGACATTTCATAAACTGATGATTTTTATTGGCTTTATAACTGTATCTATTTTTACCTAGTTGGGAGAAGGAACAAGTAAGAAACAATACTGTTTCTAGAAGTTTCTAGAGTCATTCTTAATGATAACCACACTTGCCCTATCATCATCTTTTGTCTCCTACTTACAGGTATTTTATTAATCTTTTAACTATGGCTGTTTCATTCCCAGCACAGCTTGGACCACTAAAGAAAATGCTTTTCTATTTCTTCAACTTCAATATTCAAAAAATATTAATATTTTTCTCTTTTTAATTTTTAACATAAACACCACATGTTTCACTCTTCTCTTGCTCCTCGCTGCCCTCACCACCTAGAAAGTAGCCTGTGAATGTTTTGGCACATATTTTGGATATAACTCTCCATAGTGGTAATTCATGGATGACCCTCAGTTACTTTGTGTTATGTTGTATTTCCCATAGGCAGGTGGTAGACAGTAAAAGTTCTTGCTCTTCCGTGTTAGGAAAAATTGATTACGATAAAAATGACTATAATCCTCTTTATTAGCCAGAGCTATCAGTCGGTATAAAGCAGCCAGTGTAAAGCAGCAAGATAGTAAACTGTTTTGTTGAAAGTTTTACTTTCGTTTTAGGTTCGAAGGATTTGTTAACAAAAAGACACCAGTTGTCACACAAATAAACAGTTTTAGCTCAATTTTAGTAGGAAATCATCAAAAAGAAAGACATATAAAAGAGAGAGAGGGAAGTAAAACATTTACATCATCAAATTGGGCCGACACCTACATCCAGACTCGAACAGTGCTGGGAAGTCCTGGAAACAGCAATCTGGAGTCCCAGTTGGGAAAGGTCCCAGGCAGTGTGTCCACTCCATCAGTGAGACTTCAGATTGTACTCTAGGAGAGTCCGCTTCTAATCCCAGGCTGCAAACTGATATCATCAGTTTGCGTGCAAATATGCAGCTCTGGTTTTCTTCAACAATGCTGTTTGTTTTACCTTGTGAGTCACAAGATTTTCCAGACCCTGGGTAACTGGCCAGGTTCTCAGGGCTCAAGAAATTCCAAGACCCACTCCCTTTCTTTATCTTAAGAGCCTCCAGACTTCCTGATGGCAGCTTATGAGCAAGCATGTAGTCCAGACAAGGTCACAAATTGGTCAGAGGCCTAGTATTGCATCTGAAGCCTGAAAAAGACTATTTCCATTTCAGTTTTCCTAAATAGACTCAGTGATTCAGATCCATCGTCCAATTAACATTCAACTATTTTATCATACTATGTAAAGAGCTTGCATGAGAAGGGGGAAAAAGTAGAAGTCAAAAATATACAGCTCAGGATAGTCTTGGCTATTCTGTGGTAACAAGCAACTCCCAAATCACAGTGACTTAACCTCCCAAAATATCATAAGAATTTAAATTATATGTCCAGTGTGAGTTGATATTGGTGCCCTTCTCATTATCGATACTCAGGGATGAGATTAAGAAGGGGCCATTTGACACATGCTTCCTCCATAACCATGGAAGATGGCAAGGAATGGTGGCTCTCAAAGTTTTTGCCCAGAAGTAATATGTCATTTTCACCCATGTGACATTGGCCAAAGCATGTCACACAGTCTATCTTCAAATGGGGTGGGGAAGTGCAAGCCTACTGTGTCCAGAAATACTTGAGGACCAGCACTGATGACTATCTGAGACTGTTACATGCACAGATATTGTGGGTTTGAGCTTTCCTACTTTATCACACACTAGTTTTATAACCTTGGTAAAACTTGACTTTCTCAATAGTAAAATAGATATAATATCACCTACCCTACTTACCTCATTGGGTTATTTTGAGGGCCAAATTCCCTAATGTGTGTAAAAGCACTCTGAATGTGTGAAGGATTCTCACCAGCAAAATTTTTAGTTCCTGATACATGACTTTATTTCCATCTGTGCTCTATTATGTTGGTTAAGCAATGGATGATTTGTTCTTAATATATCTGAATGTTCTTATATAATCCTAATATGAGATAATTAAAATATCAATAAGATTATTTATATATTATAAAAAGGCAGACATAAAATCTGAAAATGCAATTAGTTTTGTTCTCTATATCAGTGTAAGAATGTGGAATATTATTCTGTTTCTCAGAAAGCCAATTTCACCACTGCTACCTTTCCTGTGACTCTATATACCCCAAAAGATTTGTCCTGTAAATCAATAGTTTAGTATGGAGGGAGGCCTCCAGGAGCACAAAGTCCCCAGGATAATGATTGCATAACCGTGAAACTGCTTTCTAAAAAGAAGGGATTTGAAAGGCTATGTGGAGAAGGGAAAAGGAAAAGAAGAGAAATTGAATAAATGGCTGGCTGCCAGAGAGAAACTTTGGGGATGAGCAAGTGTATTTAGTCAGAAATTTTAAGTTTTTTTGTGGAGCTTATGATTTGAATCTTCTTTCATGTCTCTATACACATTTTACAGAATAGCTATAACACCCACTAAAGTTTTGTGGAAGTGAACCTTTGTTTTGTTAACTTTTTATTTTTCTTTTGAGAGGATGGTTTATTAAATGCTGAGTATGGGCTCAAGGTGGACACTGGTTGAGAACCCAGTCTTATTTTTGAGAAATCCACTAAAATGAGTGATACCAAGAATGATGAGAATGGGAAAAGCAGTCTTTCAGGCAAGACTCAAAACAAGCTAGCCAATTATTTGTGTCTTCCAAAATAGAATTTAGAAGTTTATACATTCTATAGTCCCTCTACTTATTTAACATTTGATTATATAAATAACATTTTTGACGACTCACCCCCATTAGGAAGTATACTTAGCCATTCAGTTTCCCAGGGCCAGAGCAGTGATCATTGTAAACAGGCCAGAGGACTGGTAACAAGTTCAAGATGGAAAGTGAATATACAACAGATCCTCTAAACTAGAGGCATTGGAGGAGAAAACAAGGAACAAGCATAGAAATGAAGCAAATTGGAACAGGTTAAATGGGAGGTAATCTAAGTTTATGCTGAAAACTGGACTCAGTGCATCTATACTGGCCAGCTTAGCCCTCTCCAAGTTGCTAGAACAGAACAGACACTAGATATATATTGGTCCTTTGGATTTCGCTCACCATTAACTTTTCAACAGGTTTTTAATTCACAAAGCATCTGGGTTTGTGCAATTGCTTACCTAATAGTGTGCATTACATGGTTGGTTGGTAACCAGGACAGAGATAAACTAGGGAATATAGAGTGTTCTTCAAAATATCTCAAGTGGTGGTGTAGAAAAATATGGTTTAGTGAAATGTTCAGTAAAATAGCAATTTCATGGCTTAAAGTCTCAGTCCTGTTACTTCTAAACTGTGTGACCCAAGCCAAGTCACTTCACCTCTGTGAGCAGCAGTTTTCCCATATGTAAACTGGATAGTAATAATAAACTCACTGCCTACATCACGTGGCTATTGGACAATGTACCAATTAATCATTTAAGTTCTTTTTTTTTTTAACATCTTTATTGGAGTATAATTTCTTTACAATAGTGTGTTAGTTTCTTCTTTATAACAAAGTGAATCAGCTATACATATACATATATCCTCATATCTTCTCCCTCTTGCGTCTCCCTCCCACCCTCCCTATCCCACCCCTCTGTGTGGTCAAAAAGCACCAAGTTAATCTCCCTGTGCTATGCGGCTGCTTCCCACTAGCTATCTATTTTACACTTGGTAGTATATAAAAGTCCATGCCACTCTCTCACTTTGTTCCAGCTTACCCTTCCCCCTCCCCATGTCCTCAAGTCCATTCTCTGTGTCTTTATTCCTGTCCTGCCCCTAGGTTCTTCAGAACCTTTTTTTTTTTTTTTTTTTAGATTCCATATATATGTGTTAGCATACGGTATTTGTTTTTCTCTTTCTGACTCACTTCACTCTGTATGACAGACTCTAGGTCCATCCACCTCACTATGCAAATACCATACTCTCCTATATTCATGTTTCTTCATGGGTGTTTCCTTTGCACAGGCTTCACCGCCAAACTGCTGCATATGCTAACCCCTAAAGGCTCTTCATGCCTAAACTCCAGTGGCCTTCTCTGGCCAATGCCTTCATCCTCAGTTTGGTAAGATGCTCTTCCTCTATCCATTATAGTGTAAATTATACTGTATCATCATTTCCTAATGTCATTTTCATGATGGCAAGTCAGTCTCAATTTATTAAAGAATGAGCTCTATTCTCTATTGTCTTTTTCAAAAGAACACTTGATGACTATCATTGCTTAAAAAGTCAACATGAAGACAAAGATAGACAAAGACAAAAATGGCTAATTATTACCATTTTGTCACTAGTTTATGCCTTCTTAGCATCAACCAAATGCTTACTAACTCAGTCAAGGTCAAGCTAGAACCCGCTCCCTTAGATCAAACATAAATGTAAGAAAAAGCAAGGACACATAAACTGTGGATCTGTACTTGATTATAAATTTGTCACCTAGACAATCAAAACTATGCTTATACTTAATACTTTAAAATATAATCATCAAAGTAAATACACACTCAACTCTCATAGAGATTTTCCTAATCCATAGAATATGCCTTTGGACACCCAAGGGCAACCCAAGGGACACCCAGTTGCAGAAAAATTGTCCTGGAGATTGGATGGAACAGAGTGTTACTGAGCTGAACTCAGGTCTGCTTGCCTGACACACAGCAAAATCAAACTACTGACACTGTTACCGAACTCAGGTTCAACTGCTCACCACTTGAAAGCCAATACTTGAGAGATGAGTGTTGGCTGGAAAGAAAAGTTTGCTTTATTCAGGAGGTTGGGAAACTGGGGAGAAGGCAGACTCATGTCTAAAAACCAATTCTGAAGATTCTGCTCAACCATGAAAGTTTTTAAAGGGAGAATCATTTGTGGAGGGGGTGAGAGTTCTTCTTCCACTGTGTGCAGATTTTCTTCTAATTGATTGGTGGTGAGGTAATACAATGATGTTTTGGAAATCTTAACTATTAACCTTCTGTTTCTAACCAGTCTGGAGTCTATATGCTTGTGGTCAGCATGTAGTCACCATCCTCTACTGGGTGAGGGGTCTTAGTTTCTGCAGAACTCAAAGATATGCATCAGATTGTTATCTATATTCCTTCAGAAGGAACTGGAAGTCCTGTGAGTCTATTGTTCTAATTATTAACTGCTTGTGTCTGCTCATTGGAACTCAGGGAAGGCCAGACAAGAAGCAGCGAACATGGAGGGGCTTGTACTAGAAGGCCCCACAGGTCTCATTCAGTTTCAATCCCCACCCCCACTTTTTTTTTTTTTTTTTTTTTTTTTTTTGATAGTCCTCAATCTTGAGGGGAACAGGGGTGAGACAAGAAAGTGAATAAAGTTTTGGATAGAGAGGTTAATCATAAACTTGGCAGAGAAACTCAGTTTTAGGGGGACTCGGTTTCCAGAGTACAAATGGTGAGAACAGAGAGCTAAATAACTCACCTGCAATATAATATTTTAACAGAATTCTGAACCAAAGTTATGAAGAGATAATGGTTGGCAGATAATTTGTAGAAAAACTCAAAATATACTGGACATAAAGAGATTTATTCTGGAATGCAAGTAGAAGCCAACCAGACAATCAAGACAGATATAATTAACACAAACTGAAGAAGACACAGAGAAGGAAAAGTAATTTCTTGGGCAAAGGATTATTGCTTGAAATTTCTTTACTGCTAGGCAACGCTGGACACTGATTTGATTTTTATTGCAATGCAGTGATAACAAAGTCACATATCATTACGTTTCCTCAGAGGATATTAAAAGGAAAAGTCTCTCTCATTCTGTTATTTAAACACTGATCTTTAGCCTGGGTCAAGAGATTCCTTAACCCAATAACTGGCTTTCCCAAAGCATCCAGACTGGTGTCGACTAAGAATGCTGCCTGGAACCTCCAGGGCTTGAAATTCTCAGAAAGTCTGCTGAATAAAACATAATTCTCAAATTTTAGGTTTTGTATTTTTTTTTCATTTGACAGTGGTCTCTCTAGGAAGTGCATCTGGAGGGAGATAGGAGGGTGAGTGTGGTTTGACAGCACTAACCTTTGTGATTTCCTTAACAATGCAACACTTAGAGTTTCAAGAAATTCACAGAAGTGAATTCAGAGAAAGAACAATGGTTATCCCTGGGAGGGATATATGAGGTGCACCCAAGCATGGGCACATTTGATGAATCCCCCTCATCCTTTCCTTTTTCACTTCTGTTTGTTTGATTAATTTTTAATATAACACAGAGGCAGTACTTTGTAATTAAAGCAAAAACATGAAGGATCACCAAAGTAATTCTAAAATCCTTTGATATCCTTCCTCTATTTTCTTCTGGAATAGTAGTAGTTATTACAATGGAAGAAATGACGTTGCTTAATACCTTGTTGAGCAAGAAGACACCTTATTTGTAAAGGACTATATTTCCATAACTTCAAAATCAACTACTGCTTGACCACTGGGGAAGATTAGTTTTAATACTTTTCCCAAGAGGGCTTCTCATTAAAATGACTCTGTGTTAGGAGCTAATGTAGAAACTCATTTTGCTCCTTAATTACTTCATGGGTAGAAATTGCTTCCTAAGCTTTAATTGGAACTGAGTTTTTTCCCCCTTAACTTAATTTCCCTTCATTCACCAGGTTCAATTACCTGTGATAAATACAAAGAATAAAAACTCAGTCTGTCACCTGAAGTTCTCCAGCAACAAAAATTGTATTTCTCAATTATATCTGTTATGAACCACCTTTTCTATTCTATGTAAAGATGTGCAACCCATCTTGAAACTGCAGGCCTTTTATTTTCTCTCTGAGCCTGGACATTGTTAGGCCTATTTTAATTCAAACACTGTTAGTGTCTCAGATTTCAGTAATGCAGTGAGCAAAATAATCTATGAGAGGTGAAATAGAAATGTATTCAGGCTGACCTGAACCTATCACATCTGATCATCATAAATAGCTTGACACTGTAGCGTGTCTTTTCCAGTTCCTACCTCAGAGAAATTTATGTTGAATTGGAAGCTCAATTTTGCTACCTACCGTTAAGAAAAGTCAGATGGAGCTCAGATAAAGTAACTTAACTTGGCAGGAGTTCCACAAATGCCACTTGCCTCCCTCTTTGGTGAGGAATAGATATTGCCTTTCAGAGTAGGCTTGAGTATGGATTCTTGATTCAAGCAGATCTCCACAGCTCCTCTTGACCTTTATTTTTTTTATTTTTTATTTATTTATTTATTTAAACATCTTTATTGGAGTATAATTGCTTTACAATGGTGTGTTAGTTTCTGCTTTATAACAAAGTGAATCAGTTATACATATACATATGTTCCCATATCTCTTCCCTCTGAGTCTCCCTCCCTCCCACCCTCCTTATCCCACCCCTCTAGGTGGTCACAAACCACCGAGTTAATCTCCCTGTGCTATACAGCTGCTTCCCACTAGCTATCTATTTTACGTTTGTTAGTGTATATATGTCCACGCCACTCTCTCACTTTGTCACAGCTTACCCTTCCCCCCTCCCCATATCCTCAAGTCTATTCTCTAGTAGGTCTGTGTCTTTATTCCTGTTGACCTTTATTTTTGACATAGGTCTAGCCAGATGAAAAACTTGATTCTAACAATTTATTTTTAGAGAAAAAGGAAGACTTATTTAGAAGGAGAGAGAGAGCCAAGCGACATAGGGAATTGGGGATTTCTTTAGAAACTTTCCTTTTGATGAGTAGTATTATTTTCTTTATCAAATGCCTAATATACATTAATGCTAATGAAATGAGCAGAAGTTTATTTACATAAAAACGTTATTAAATCCAAAATTTAAATACAAATCAGTACACCTACCACATAAAAATACCACTCAATCTAAATGTATATTTATATACAAAACATTATCTTTTGTAACTAGTATGTTGATGATGATTGAATTATGAATGTTATCTTTCCAATACATAGCTTGCCTTTGAAGCTCATTAAATTCATTCCCTTAACTTGATAGGTAACATTGCTATGAATTACTTAATTATAAAAGATACAATTTTGTTTTTATAAACAATCTTTGGGAAAATATATATGGCTTATACATATCTGAAAAATACTTGACTTCTTTAGTAATCAGAAATAAAAATTAAATCAACAGTAGACATTGTCCACTTAATTGACTCACCAGATTAAGCCCCTCCATTTCCATTGTAAAACACAATTAATTAATGATTGTGTTTAATTTAATTGATTAATTAATGGGAAGGACAACTGAACACTATAGCAAGTGACGGTGTACTTCTGCTCTTAGCAGTTGAGCCCCATACTTACTGTGAATCAGTTGTGGTTGTTCTCAAACCATTTTAAAATAGCAATACTTGTCATCACAATCACATAATTTAGTTATGTTAATTAACTATATACAACTAAAGAAGAAAGTGTTACTTCTATGTTGAGTGTGTTAGAAAGTCTCACTAAAAATGAGTTAGGAAAAAAATTGCTGGTATTGAATTAGATATATACATTTATATAGATGAGATAACTGTAAGAAAAATGAAATCAATAAGAATCTAAGACTGTGCATTTGGAGCACTTTAGATTTTCCTTCCACTTTATAATAGAAAATGGAAATCATAGAAGACCAATTAAAGGAGTGATTTATGCAAGAAAATCCAATCATGTACCTGAAAAAGGAAAAAAAAAAAGGTTCCAATCCTGAAAGAAGTCAAAGTTATGTCATCTAGCATTTCTAATGACGTACTTCAGCAATTTATGTTCAGCCAGTTTGAAGCAGCACTTTGTTGGTGATGTCTGTACTAATTTGCAGTGTATCTGAATAACTGGTCCATCTTTGATGTTAACTTTTCATCTAACATACTGATTGTATGTTTGGCAATTACTCACCCACACCTCTTCCCCTCCATAGAAGAGTTTATTTCCCCACCCCACTGACTTGGGCTTGCCCATGTGACTTATTTTAGCCACTAGAAAGGGATGGAAGTGACAATGTGTCAATTCTTAGCTAAGGCTTTATGAGGTTTGGCCAACTTCTGGGAGTCCTCTGGAGCCTCTGACATCCACCATGAGAAGATCATGCTCCAGACTGAAGCTCTTCCTTTAGCCTGAGTCTCAAAATGGAGGAAACCTGAATCTGACCAGCAGCATGGAATCAGGAGATTAGCTCAGCTAAGCTGGGTCAAGTTGAAGCTGAGTTGCAGCTAACCCATGAACTGTGATGCGGGAGACTTAACTAGGTGTTGTTGAAGGCATTGAGTTTTGTTCTGTTTTTTACCACATGATTATTGGGGCGAAAGCAGACTAATCCAGCTTTTAACCAATTTTATGACTAGTCTTACTTTTTAAACAGACATTCCTTTTTAATACTTTGTCTATAACATGTACTTAGTATCTCTTTTTCCTCACTGAAGATGACCCTTGCTCATAAATAAATATTTAAACTGGTATTATTTGGAACTATTTATTTCACAGCAAGTCCTACACAATACTGTGAAATGTGTTTGTAATTCACTTGGGAAGTTTGCCTTAACAGACACATGCCCAAAATAGAAATGGCTTTGGCTGTCCATCAAAATTTGAAGAATCAATGCATCTTAATATATTTTAAGTAAATTTAAATGTTTGAGACTCATGTATTATATATACGATTTCTTGTTTTATCTCAACCTTTTATGTTAGCCTACAACTACTAGATACAGTAGTATTTTATGAGTATATTATTATTGGCAAAGAACACATGCCTGGCATTAAAGAGAGTGTGAGGAAATGGGCAGTCTCTATATACTCTAATAGTTGAAGTATGTACCTTTTGGACGTGGTAAGAAAAGTGCCTCTGGTCACACCATAAGGTATGTGGAAGGAGTCATTCTGTCCTTATTGTGTGCTACACCCAGAAGAGGACTTGGCACAAATTTGGCAATCCACAAATATTTAATGAATGGAAAGATGTATACGCCTAAATCCTGGCATGGATACAACCCTCTGAGACTGGTTTTATTGACTTTCTACTCCTCCCCCTTGCTTGCTTTCTCATGGGAGTATAATTGCACCCATAAATATACTACAGGCAGAAAAATGTGTCAGGAATAATGAAACGAAGAGAGTTGGTGACTCACTGATTGACTAGTCTTTTTATGGACTATTGATTGAATATCTAATAATATGCATAAAAATTGGAAATGTGCATGCAATTTGCAATGGTACCATCAGAATATTTCCAAAGACATTGTCTCTTCTTTAGTGTGTCTGTTTCTATCAGTTGAGTCGTAGGCTTACAAGGGTATTCATTGTAGGCTTGATTATAGTAGTGAATAATTATAAACATAAAATGTCTGATTATAGAGAATTGGTTAAATCTATCATGGGGTATACATGCAATGAAATACAGCATGTCTTCATTTAGTAGGAACTCAGTAAATATTGTTGACTCACTGACTGCAGCCTTTAAAAACAAGGATGTAAATATATATTTTATTGACAATGAAAAAAGTCCACAATATATTAAGACTAACAGGTTACCAAGTGGCATGTATAATGTAGTTCTAATTCTGGGGCGGTGGGAGGGAACACCATACATATCTATCTGTCATCTCTCTCACTCTCTCTACATCTTCCTATCTATCTATCTATCTATCTATCTATCTATCTATCTATCTACATAGAAATGTTAAAGGATTCTTACCTGAGTATTAAAAGTTGTTATCTCAAGGGGTAAAAATTTGTGTTATTTTTCTCTTCTTAGCTTAATGTTTTAATTATCTTCTGATTTATTTTATAATTATAAAAGGAGAAAGACAATACAATTTTGAAAAAGAATAATTATGTATGTAAAGTATTTGGGGATGGACTTTGGTATAAAATCAAAGCAGCTGTTCAGCAGATAAAGGATATTCACTATCTCAATTTCCATGTGTTTGGTTTGTCATGGCATTTATGGGTGAATTGACAAGTGTTGTAAATGGATGAGGGTTGGAAAACTTAGGTTTTTCTACCAGATCCACATTCTACCTTCACACGTAGTAACAGTTGATCACTTATTCTATAGAACAAGGCAGAAGGTAATTTTGGACCTTATTCCTTAGACCATAAATAAATAAATAAATACCAGAAAGAGACAGGTAAAGCACTGTTTAAAACTAAATTAGTTCTCCATTCTTCAAATACTTTCCCAAGAAATCTCAATGTCTGGAGAATACACAGATGTGTCGTGTATGGGACATACTTATAATAAAATATTATTTGCTATTTATCTAAAATTTAAATGTAACTAGGTGCCCTATATTTTATCTTTGATCAATCTAGCAACCTATTGACAATCCATATGTTTGCCCTTTCTCGTTGAATAGGAAGTAAGCAAATCTGCCTTCAAATTTATAGTGCCAGATGTAGTATATCTTTCTTTTACTTTCCCTCTCAGCTCCTGGCCCCTGACTCTGCATTGGCTCATCCAGTCCTAGCACTGACAGCTGTAGTGACTATGTTTTCCTATAATGCAGAGATAAGGCCCTATGAACCCATCCTCATTCTATACCTGATAGAGAAGAATAAATACTAGTACATTTGTTATGTAGAACAACAACAAAAATGCCCTAGTTTTCTCTTTCTCTCCCTTTCCTCCCCTACCAGCCAAGAAAGCATTAATGATATGGTTCTAATAATCTCTTTTATTATCTCCTAGTATGAAAGGATGCCCATTGTTGCAGATAAGTTACCTGCTGCCAAAATAGTACTGCATAACCAACCATCTCAAAAGATAATCACTTAGAGGGGGCAGTTTGAGATGGTAGCCTAAGATCCTGAACTCACATCTTCCCATGGACACAACAAATGTGTAGCTACATATGGGTCAGTTCCCTCTGAAAATGACCTGAAAACTAGCTGAAGAGCTCCTCCACAACAAAGGATAGAAGAAATACATCAAGATGAGTAGAAGAGGCAGAGACACAGTCCTGCCAAGAACCCCATACCCACAATTAGGAGGGATTTCACAAATATGAAACTTCTCTCTGAGGACTGCTGGGGGGTTATGTGTGTGTGCCCAACATCAGGCACAGATATTTATGATACTAGCATAAAACAAACACAGAGATCAGTGGAACAGAATAGAGAGCCCAGAAATAAACCCACACATATATGGTCAATTAATCTATGACAAAGGAGGCAAGAGTATACAATGGGGAAAGAAGTTTCTTCAATAAATGGTGTTGGGAAAACTGGACAGCCACATGCAAAAGAATAAAATGGGACCACTCTCTTATACCATGTACAAAAGTTAACTCAAAGTGAATGTAAGACCAGAAACCATAAAACTCCTAGAAGACAACATAGGCAGAAAGCTCCAGAATGTAATGACTTAAACAATAAGATTAATTTAGCTCACAAGTTTGCAGGTGAGTTTTTTTTTTTTTGTATAAACTTCAGTTTATTTTATTTTATTTTTTAACATCTTTATTAGAGTATAATTGCTTTACAATTGTGTGTTAGTTTCTGCTTTATAACAAAGTGAATCAGCTACACATATACATATATCCCCACATCTCCTCCTTCTTGTGTCTCCCTCCAACCCTCCCTATCCCACCCCTCTAGGTGGTCACAAAGCACCGAGCTATCTCCCTGCGCTATGCGGCTGCTTCCCACTAGCTATCTATTTTACATTTGGTAGTGTATATATGTCCATGCCACTCTCTCACTTCGTCCGAGCTTACCCATCCCCCTCCCCATGTCCTCAAGGCAATTCTCTACATCTGCGTTTTATTCCTGTCCTGCCCCTAGGTTCTTTAGAACCTTTTCTTTTCTTTTTTTTTTTTTTTTTGTTTCCATACATATGTATTAGCATATGGTATTTGTTTTTCTCTTTCTGACTTACTTCACTCAGTATGATGGACTCTAGGTCCATCCACCTCAATACAAATAACTCAATTTCATTTCTTTTTAATGGCTGAGTAATATTCCATTGTATATATGTGCCACATCTTCTTTATCCATTCATCTGTCAATAGACACTTAGGTTGCTTCCATGTCCTGGCTATTGTAAAGAGAGCTGCAGTGAACATTGTGGTACATGACTCTTTTTTAATTATAGTTTTCTCAGGATATATGCTCAGTAGTGGGATTGCTGGGTCGTATGGTAGTTCTACTTTTAGTTTTTGAAGGAACGTCCATGCTGTTCTCCATAGTGGCTGTATCAATTTACAATCCCACCAACAGTGCAAGAGGGTTTCCTTTTCTTGACATTCTCTCCAGCATTTATTGTTTGTAGACTTTTTGATGATGGCCATTCTGACCAGTATGGTGATACCTCATTGTAGTTTTGAATTGCATTTCTCTAATGATTAGTGATACTGAGTGTCTTTTCATGTGTTTGTTGGCAATCTATATATCTTCTCTGGAGAAATGGTTATTTAGGTCTTCTGCCCATTTTTGGATTGGGCTTTTTGATTTTTGATATTGAGCTGCAAGAGCTGCTTATAAATTTTAGAGATTAATCCTTTGTCAGTTGCTTCATTTGCAAATATTTTCTCCCATTCTGAGGGTTGTCTTTTCATTTTGTTTATGGTTTCCTTTGCTGTGCAAAAGATTTTAACTTTCATTAGGTCCCATTTGTATATTTTTGTTTTTATTTCCATTTCTCTAGGAGTTGGGTCAAAAAGGATCTTGCTGTGATTTATATCATCATAGGGTGTTCTGCCTATGTTTTCCTCTAAGAGTTTTATAGTGTCTGGCCTTATATTTAGGTTTTTAATCCATTTTGAGTTTATTTTTGTTTATGGTATTAGGGAGTGTTCTAATATCATTCTTTTACATGTAGCTGTCCAGTTTTCCCAGCACCACTTATTGAGGAGGCTGTCTTTTCTCCATTGTATGTAATTGCCTCCTTTACCAAAAATAAGGTGACCATATGTACGTGGGTTTATCTCTGGCCTTTCTATCCTGTTCCGTTTATCTATATTTCTGTTTTTGTGCCAGTACAATACTGTATCGATTACTGTAGCTTTGTAGTATTGTATGAAGTCAGGGAGCCTGATTCCTTCAGCTCCATTTTTCTTTCTCAAAATTGCTTTGGCTATTCAGGGTCTTTTGTGTTTTCATACAAATTGTGAAATTTTTTGTTCTAGTTCTGTGAAAAATGCCATTGGTAGTTTGATAGGGATTGCAGTGAATCTGTAGATTGCTTTGGGTGATACAGTCATTTTCACAATGTTGATTCTTCCAATCCAAGAATATGGTATATCTCTCTACCTGTTTGTATCATCTTTAATTACTTTCAGCAGTGTCAAAGTTTTCCGCATACAGGTATTTTGTCTCCTTAGGTATGTTTATTCCTAGGTATTTTACTCTCTTTGTTGCAGTGGTAAATGGGAGTGTTTCCTTAATTTCTCTTTCAGATTTTTCATCATTAGTGTATAGGAATGCAAGAGATTTCTGTGCATTAATTTTATATCCTGCTACTTTATCAAATTCATTGATTAGCTCTAGTAGTTTTCTGGTAGAATCTTTAGGATTCTCTATGTATAGTATTGTGTCATCTGCATACAGCGACAGCTTTACTTCTGATTTTCTGATTTGGGTTCCTTTTATTACTTTTTCTTCTCTGATTGCTGTGGCTAAAACTTCCACAACTCTGTTGAATAATAGTGGTGAGAATGGACAACCTTGCCTTGTTCCTGATCTTAGAGGAAATGGTTTCAGTTTTTCACCATTGAGAATGATGTTGGCTGTGGGTTTGTCATATATGGCCTTTATTATGTTGAGGAAAGTTCCCTCTTTACCTACTTTCTGGAGGGTTTTATCATAAATGGGCGTTGAATTTTGTCAAAATCTCTTTTTCATCTATTGAGATGATCATATGGTTTTTCTCCTTCAATTTGTTAATATGGTGTATCACATTGATTGATTTGCATATATTGAAGAATCCTTGCATTTCTGGGATAAACCCCACTTGATCATGGTGTATGATCCTTTTAATGTGCTGTTGGACTCTGTTTGCTAGTATTTTGTGGAGGATTTTTGTAACTATGTTCATGAGTGATATTGGCCTGTAGTTTTCTTTCTTTGTGACATCTTTGTCTGGTTTTGGCATCAGGGTGATGGTGGCCACATAGAATGAGTTTGAGAGTGCTCCTCCCTCTGATATATTTTGGAAGAGTTTGAAAGGGATAGGTGTTAACTCTTCTCTAAATATTTGTTAGAATTCACCTGTGAAGCCATCTGGTTCTGGGATTTTATTTGTTGCAAGATTTTTAATCACAGTCTCAATTTCAGTGCTAGTGATTCATCTGTTTATATTTTCTACTTCTTCCTGGTTCAGTCATGGAAGGTTGTGCTTTTTTAAGAATTTTTCCATTTCTTCCAGGTTGTCCACTTTATTGGCTTATAGTTGCTTGTAGTAATCTCTCATGATCCTTTGTATTTCTACAGTGTCAGTTGTTACTTCTCCTTTTTCATTTCTAATTCTATTGATTTGAGTCTTCTCCCTATTTTCTTGATGAGTCTGGTTAATGATTTATCAATTTTGTTTATCTTCTCAAAGAACCAGCTTTAAGTTTTATTGATCTTCGCTATTGTTGCCTTCATTTCTTTTTCATTTATTTCTGATCTGATCTTTATGATTTCTTTCCTTCAGCTAACTTTGGGGTCTTTTTGTTCTTTTTTCCCTAATTGCTTTAGGTGTAAGGTTAGGTTGTTTATTTGAGATGTTTCTTGTCTCTTGATGTAGGATTGTATTGCTATATACTTCTCTCTTAGAACTGCTTTTCTGCATCCCATAGATTTTGGGTCGTCGTGTTTTCATTGTCATTTGTTTATAGGTATTTTTTGATTTCCTCTTTGATTTCTTCAGTGATCTCTTGGTTATTTAGTAGTGCATTGTTTAGCCTCCATGTGTTTGTATTTTTTACAGTTTTTTTTCCTGTAATTGATATCTAATTTTATAGCGTTGTGTTCAGAAAAGATACTTGATACGATTTCAGTTTTCTTAAATTTACCGAGGCTTGATTTGTGACCCAAAGTATGATCTATACTGGAGAATGTTCCATGAGCACTTGAGAAGAGAATGTATTCTGTTGTTTTCAGTTGGAATGTCCTATAAATATCAATTAAGTCCATCTTGTTTAATATATCATTTAAAGCTTGTGTTTCCTTATTTATTTTCATTTTGGTTGATCTGTCCATTCATGAAAGTGGGGTGTTAAAGTCCCCTTTTATGATTGTGTCACTGTCAATTTCCCTTTTTATGGTTGTGAGCATTTACCTTATGTATTGTGGTGCTCCTATGTTGAGTGCATATATATTTACAATTGTTATATGTTCTTCTTGGGTTGATCCCTTGATCATTATATAGTGTCTTCTTTGTCTCTTGTAATTGTCTTTATTTTAAAGTCTATTTTGTCTGATATGAGAATTGCTACTCCAGGTTTCTTTTGATTTCCATTTGCTTGGAATATCTTTTTCCATCCCCTCACTTTCACTCTGTATGTGTCCCTAGGCCTCAAGTGGGTCTCTTGTAGACAGCATATATATGGGTTTTGTTTTTATATCTGTTCAACCAGTCTATGTCTTTTGTTGGGATATTTAATCCATTTACATTTAAGGTAGTTATCGATATGTATGTTCCTATTACCATTTTCTTAATTGTTTTGGCTTTGTCATTGTAGGTCTTTTCCTTCTCTTGTGTCTCCTGCCTGGAGAAGTTCCTTTAGCATTTGTTGTAAGGCTGGTTTGGTGGTGCTGAATTCTCTTATCTTTTGCTTGTCTGTAAACAATTTAATTTCTCCAGTGAATCTGAATAAGATCCTTGCTGGGTAGAGTAATCTTTGTTGTAGGTTTTTCCCTTTCTTCACTTTAAATATATCTTGTCACTCCCTTCTGGCTTGCAGAGTTTCTGGTGAAAGATCAGCTGTCAATCTTATGGGGATTCCCTTGTATGTTTTTTGTTGTTTTTCCCTTGCTACTTTTAATATTTTTCTTTATATTTAATTTTCGATAGTTTTATTAGTATGTGTCTTGGTGTTTTTCTCCTTGGATTTATCCTGTATGAGACTCTCTGTGCTTCCTGGACTTGATTGACTATTTCCTTTCCCATATTAGAGAAGTTTTCAACTATAATCTCTTCAAATATTTTCTCAGACCCTTTCTTTTACTCTTCTTCTTCCGGGACCCCTATAATTCGAATGTTGGTGCATTTAATGTTGTCCCAGAGGTCTCTGAGACTGTCCTCAATTCTTTTCATTCTTTTTTCTTTATTCTGCTCTGCAGTAGTTATTTCCACTATTTTGTCTTCCAGGTCACATATCCTTTCTTCTGCCTCAGTTATTCTGCTATTGATTCCTTCTAGAGAATTTTTAATTTCATTTATTGTGTTGTTCATCATTATTTGTTTCCTTTTAATTCTTCTAGGTCTTTGTTAAATGTTTCTTGTATTTTCTCCATTCAATTTCAAGATTTTGGATACCTTTACTATCATTACTCTGAATTCTTTTTCAGGTGGACTGCCTATTTCCTCTTCATTTGTTTGGTCTGGTGGGATTTTACCTTGTTCCTTCATCTGCTGTGTGTTTCTCTGTCTTCTCATTTTGCTTAACTTACTGTGTTTGGGGTCTCCCTTTTGAAGGCTGTAGGTTCGTAGTTCCCATTGTTTTTGGTGTCTGTCCCCAGTGGCTAAGGTTGGTTCAGTAGGTTGTGTAGGCTTCCTGGTGGAGAAGACTGGTGTCTGTATTCTGGTGGATGAGGCTGGATCTTGTCTTTCTGTTGGGCAGGACCACGTCTGGTGGTGTGTTTTGGGGTGTCTGTGAACTTATTAGGATTTTGGGCTGCCTCTCTGCTAATAGGTGTGGTTTTGTTCCTGTCTTGATAGTTGTTTGGCATAGGGTGTTCAGCACTGTAGCTTGCTTGTCGTTGAGTGGAGCTGGGTCTTAGCATTGTGATGGAGAACTCTGGGAGAGCTTTCATCATTTGATATTACAGGGAGCCAGGCTGTCTCTGGTGGACCAATGTCCTGAACTCGGCTCTCCTATCTCAGAGCCACCGGCCTGACACCCAGTCGGAGCACCGAGACCCTGTCAGCTACATGGCTTAGAGGGAAAGGGAGTAACAATGAAAGAAAGAAAGAAAAAAATAAAATAAAATAAATTTATTAAAATAAAAAAAATTAAAAATTATTTAAATGTAATAAGAAAAAAAAAGAAGAGAGTTACCAAACCAAACACAAATCCACCAATGATAACAAGTGCTAAAATGTATACCAAGAAAAAAAAAAAAATGCACAGACAGAACAGTAGGACAAATAGTAAAAGCAAATCTATACAGACAAAATCACACAAAGAAGCATACACATACACACTCCCAAAAAGAGAAAAAGGAAAGAAAAAAAAAATATATATATATACATAAAGAAAAAGGAAGAGAGGAACAAAATCAATAAACAAATCTACCTATGATAATAAATTCTAAATACTAAACTAAGATAAACATGAAACTAGAAACAAATTAGATGCAGAAAGAAAACCCCAAGTCTACAGTTGCTCCTGAAGTCCACCACCTCAATTTTGCGATGATTCATTGTCTATTCAGGCATTCCAGAGATGCAGCATACATCAAGTTGATTGTGGAGATTTAATCTGCTGCTCCTGAGGCTGCTGGGAGAAATATCCTGTTCTTTTCTTTGTTCGCACAGCTCCTTGGGTTCAGCTTTAGAATTGGCTCTGTCTTTGTGTGTAGGTCCCCTGAGTGCATGAAGGTGAGTTTTTAAGGCTGAGCTTGCCTGGGCAGTTCTTCTGTTTTCAGCTGGGATCACTGACATGTCTGTAACATGACTGACTGGGGCAACAGAGGTCACTGGGTCCTGCATTCTTCATCTTCCAGCAGGCCAACTTGGGCAGAGACAAAGATGTAAGAGCATAAGTGGAAATATGTGAGCTCTTTTTTTAAGTCTTGGTTTGTGTATCATTTGATAACATCTTTTTATCCATACTAGCCATATGTCCAACTAAAATCAAGGGACAGGGAAACATAATCCATCCTTTGGTGGGAGAATGTATAAATTCACATGACAAAGGGCATAGGTATGTGAAAGATTGAAGGTGTCATTAAAACAATCGATATATCACAAAATTCATGTGATAATAATAAGTAAATAATGATTATTAGCCTTTACTAAATACTTGAACAGTTCTTTGGCACAGTATAAAATTAGTGAGGTTTCTCTACTAATGCTGAATAAATCTGCTGGCTCAACATGAGATTCTCATAACTGTTATATTCTAGGAATAACATCTTCTTAGGCATCCTGGAGCCACCTGTGAAAAGAATAGGCCAGCGCCTCCCTAAGGAAGGTCTAGCAATAGTTTTGCTTAAAACTGAGCACGGTTTGCATTTTAAACTCATAAATTGATTTTCAGTCTGACCAGACAACTATGGCACTGTTCCTTACTGAGCCCATCAAAATTATAAATCTATTTAACCTTTTTTCTCTAAACTTCTATTAAATACACAGTATGCACTGCACAGATAATGTAACACAGAATGAAATGGAAAATAAGGTCTTCAACCATCCCTAATCTAATTGTAGCAACTTGCTGATAACCAATGAAAGGACCAGAAGGTAATCATTTCCTCTTTTGAATGAAGAAGAGTTTTGCAGCTTGACTGTAACTGTGAATTTTAAGCTCCATTTGCTGAAACTAACATGAAAACAGTATATTTTACTCTTTTGGAATCATCATGCAAAATTGTTTGGAGACTACTGCAGAATTTTATATTCATTTTCACCTTCTCATAATCATTATGTCCCATCATACTTTATAATGAAATAAATATCCTGGATTTTATAAAATTAAGGCAGAATAAAATTGAATTATAAAGCATTTTCCCTGATGTTACTGGCAATTAACATTTAAATGAAGATTTAAACCATCTATAGCATAAAATTGAGGAAAACTATTACATTTAATTAAATGTATTGTTCACAATGATTAAAATAGAAACTTAAAAATTATTGGCAACTAATTTCATTCTTAAAGATCAAATGGAAATTTTAATATTTTAATTATTTTTCTGTGTATACATGACATTTACTCAAATACCTAGAATCACAAATCAAAGAGGATTTACCCTATTTTCTGAATTTATGTGTATGGTCTTCAAGGAATGTATTACTAAACATATATAATGTGGGGATTGTTAATGTAGTCAATGGAATTGCAATGTTGTTACTAAAAATGCATACATTTGAAAATTTACCTTGAATTCTGTGAACTGCCTCTGTAGACCAACTGAACATGTAGAATAATCAGAATAGTATTTTTTTTTCTCCCAGTATGGGCATATAGATTATACTGTAAATAGCCCTCATAAAGAAAGCCAGTTGTGATAGAGTAAAAAGAGTATTAGATTCAGCATCATGTGTCCTAGATTTGAGTCTCCAACAGTTATTATCTATATGACCTTGGGCAAATTTCACTTGAGATTTACGTTTGTCTGCTAAGTTTCAGTTGTGATAAACCAATGGCACACTTCAAAAATACAACTTACTGAACAGCTGGAAGAAGAAGTACACAGAAAGAAAATAAAAGATGAGGTTCCTATCTACTTTTTCTGTAGTCAATTGACCTTTTCTGGAGTTAGGCATAAAGAAGGTCAATAATTCCTCAGTTCAATAATATGGATAAGCAACAAATATTATGGACTTTATGAAAATGCTTTTGTGAAACTATGGCTCTAAATATAATGGCATTATTCATCAAAGCTATTTCTAAAATGTAGATGAGAGTTTTTTTCTAAAACAACTTATAAGCTCATATAAACACCCTGATAATTATATAATTATCATTGATATTAGTGTTTCTAAACTTTTAGAGGGTGTGGACACTTTAAGAATTTGCCAAAGCTTTGGGCTTCTTATACAAAACAAAGTATCCATACATAAAGATTTAGAAATTTTGTGCACAGTTTCAGCAGGATTTATTAGACTGTCTGAAACTACATAGACTTCTGATTTTAAAGTCAGATATTGGCTCATCCTTAAATTTCAAGCAATTTGTTGGTTTAACCTTAGGAGTAATTTGGATTTTAACTCTTCCTCATTAATGTTATGGTGGGGTTGAAAACCAACTGAAAACTTATTCAAGAAGAACAGTATTAAAGGTTCATATTTATATAAGATGGATAAACAAAATGTGTCCTTTTAAATTAAGAAAAATTTTCTTAGTCTAGTGGAAACAAGATAAGAATGGATTCAATGTCAAAGAAAAGTAAAATTGCACAATGCATGGTTGCCCAAACAGGACTAGTGGTCTATATAAGGAAAAAACCACTTCCTTTGCCTCTTCCTGAGGTAGCTACAGTTAGATATTTGACAGCCTTTTTCCTTGCCGGCAGAGTCCATTTAGCATTATGGAGGCTAAAAATGCTGGATGCTTGTTGTCCTAATCTTCCTTGCAGCCAAGGCACAGGCAAGTGATACAATGATGGCCAGTGAGATAGGAAAGCAGTTTACTGCAGACTTGCAGGAAATATTTATTTCTTCTTGAATAAAGAATGTTTATGGGAAAGAAACCACTGCCCCTTCCTTCTTACTTTTGTATATTGTCCTATGAAGGTGTTATTGAGCTACTGTAGCCATTTTGTGACCATGAGTTTAAGGCCAGAGAAGCGGACATAGAGTCCTGACAACTACTGAGTCACTTAACCAACCCTGATCTGCATTATCTACAGACTCATTGTTATTAGGAGAAAAAATTAACCCATATTGTTTATATACCCACTTTTAGTCAGATATACTGTTACCTGAGTCCATAAGTACTCTAATGAACTTCCTATCTCCCAAAGTTTTCTCACTGCTGAACACAGTGAGAGGCAAGATACATTTTTATGTTATGGGAGACAGTGAAAAACAATGATATTTCCAAAATCACAAATACCATGGTGGGGGTTCTTATCTTGACTTTAAGTAGTGCAAGAGATAGTCTCTGATGCCATTGTCTTGATTCCAATATGAAAACTCTTTTTAAGATCAGTTAAGAAAACAGGCCAGAGAGACACACAGAGAGAGAATACCACAACACCACAGATAATAAAAGCTAAAATAGCAGGTCAGAGTAGGTGAAATATGCTATGATCTGAATGAATTCTGACGTCGTGATTTTTATGTGTCCCCTCAGTGCATGTTTGTGTGACTGTGTTGGGTTTCTTTAAAAGCTTTATATAGAAGAGGATGACAATCCTGACAGTAATTTGGCTAAAAAACTCTCCAAAAATGAAAAACAAAACCAAAGAAATCAGGCATGCTATTGCCTATTGCTGAGGAGGAGGTAAAGACAGGCTATATTTTGTTTTCCATTTCATACCTCATTTAGAACTTACTGCAGTGATTCCACAAAGTCAGGAGGCTTTAAAAAGTTAATGAGAAATATATAAGAAAAAACCTGTTGTGTGTTATTTTGGAATACCCTGTAATGTCCAGGTTTTGTTACACAAGAAAGCAAGGCTATTTTAATGGCTTCCATTTTTATTGCACTATATTTGCTGGGAACACCCTAAATCTTCTAAGTTAATAAATAAAAAAATACTGTGACTTTTACTTGGTTGGCAAATAACATTGTTTCAGCATTGGGATTTTCAAAGCTTGTTCTTCTGTAGTTTTAACCTTGAAGACTTTGTATTCATTGTTGCAAATTATAATGCTAATTAAATTATACCCTGGCATTGGTTTTGGTCTTCTGATGCCATGGTACACTTGATCACAAAGGACTGGGTAATTAGTTTTACCCTTTAATCATGACTTCTTTTGTGTTAGAGTCTTAAAGTGAGTTTAACTGTATATTCCATTTTAACTTAATGTGAATATATTTTCCTCTTTAACTTATTTTTAAAAAGTCCCTGGAAGATAGAGACTCTATTATATTATTCAGTTTCTTCCAGAGCACAATTACTTAATATATGTCCCATGGAAAACAACTTCCTTTGGATGTCAATAGGTATAAAATGAAAAAAAAAGTTATCTTCTAAATAAGGTAGGAAAATCTTGGCTTAGAAAAAGGAAAGCAAGTCTTTCGTGTATAACATTCAAAACGTTTAAAATCCTAACACATCCCATGTCCCCAAGCTGGGGACATGTATGTAGGAAATCCCAAATATATTTGAACATAAACTTTTCATTTTTGGGGGGGGGGGGTGACGTGTTTTAAAGGGATAAAATACCTCTAAAAAGAAACACACATTGAGAAATTCTGTTCTACATTACATAGTCTAGTATTATGAACGTGGTTTATGTCATATCCAGACATAGAGATTCTTTTATTGGTTTTAACAAACTTCTTTCATGAGGGATGATATTTACTTATTTTTCCAATCTGGGAAAAATAATTTTAGCATTATAGTTAAGTAAGTTATCTTATATAAACAGGTACAGGTTTCGCCAGCTATCTGAAAGTAGAGCGTTCCTATGAAGACTTTTGTAAGCCAAAATGGCATAAAACAAAGAAGCAATTACCTTAGGACACATCTTGCTAATGAATACACAAAATAAATGGAGATAAGGCATAGATGCTCTCACACAGTTCAAAGCTGTAGTGGCTTGAAGCTGAGATGCTGTGTATGGTTCCTGGGGAAAGAGCTTGGCGGTGCCACTCTGGCTGCTCCGGGCGCAGCTGCCTCTATAATGGCTCCCTGCAAAACAAACACTGAACACTATTTTCACTTTTTGGCTTTTTTGGTAAAAGTGAAAGTCCTCTTTGGATTTCTTTAGGTTAGTGAAAACAGGTCCTAATGTGGGTCTCTTGTAAAAACAAAGTGGTGTAAAGAGAAATTTTGAAACGTGGAGGATACCTGTATCTTGATTGTTTCAAGAAATACTTAATTTTGTGGCTTTATAAAAGAAAGAAACAAAGTTTTTGGAAATAGCTGAATCCACATTTAATCATGCATTATTTAAAGCTATGTAATGTGTTTATACACAAGGATTTATGGCAGATAGTCTGTAAATATTGGGACATCTACTTCCAGTACAGCCCTAGTTTATATCATCCAAACTTCTTCCAAGCAAGGTGGTTGAGAGGCCGAATCACTGAATAGAATTTTTAGCAAGTTTGTAGTGCTTGGGAGGCAAAATATTGGAGTTAAGGACCTGTCAAAGTGGATGGGGACTAAAATGCCCATCTTTCAGCTGGGACCTCTGAAGGGCTATACCACTAAGTAATAGCAATCTAGAATAGACCAGCCGTCATAAAGACTTAACTGTGAATCAGTTCAATCTCTGAATGACTTAAAGTGATCTGCCTCTCACCTAACTGCTTGCCAAAGGCAGAGTAAATCGTTTCTGGAAAAAGGTAACATCATCCAGTGCTTCGGATTACCTCTACAATGTCAGGTAGTCAACCAAAAAATAACAAGGCATATGGAGAAAGAGGAGGAATGTCTGAAATAACATGACAGAAACTTACCCACAGAAGAGTCAGAGTTATCAGACATGGCCTTGGGAAAACTGAATAACATGTTCAAGAGAACTAGAATATATAAGAAGAGTCAAGTTGAAATTCTAGAAAAATTTCAGGAGAAAATGTTTAACTCATTCATTAATTGAATAACATTTATTAGCCGCCTAATATAAATGAAAAAGGACAAAGAGAAGAAAAGAGAACAAAAGAGAAAGAAATTCTACCCTTATGGCACTTATATTCTGGTATATAAGAAGAGAAAATAAGCAATAAATGTAAGTGAATAAATACTATATTATAATGTTGTAGGTACAATAAAGAAAATAAATAGATATGACATTTCAGTTAGGGAAGTAATGGATGGGGTGAGTGGGTACAATTTAAATACAGTTGATAGGCAGGCTTCATTTAGAAGGTGACATTGTAACAAAGCCTTGAGGGAGATAAACCAGACTGATATCTTTGGGGAAAACATTTCAGGCAGAGAGAAGAGCCAGTTGTAAGGTCCTAAACAAGGAAATTAACCGATAAATTCAAGGAACAGCAGGGATATTAGTATAGATAGAGGGGAGCAAGCTAGAGGGAGAGCACCGGGGGTAGGGGGTAGGGAGGAGGGGTTAAATCGTATTGAACCTTATTGACCAAAAGGACTTTGACTTTTACTCTGAGGGATAGGGGAAGACATCAGAAAGTTCTGAGCAGAAAGGGCTATAATCTAATGTACATTTTTAAAGGATTCTTCTACAGCAACAAGAACAAAAACTGTAAAAGGCAGTAGTGGAAGCAGTGAGAGCAGTTAGGAATGATTGCAGAAAACCAGGAGAGACGTTAATACGGTTCAGACAGAGCTGAAATCGAATATATAGGGAGAAGTGTTTGAATTCTGTACATGTTTTGAATGTGGAGCCAATACCAATTCCATATAGATTGAATATTGGGTATGGAAAGTAATTATTAATAGAACCCTCTTTTACTTTCAAAAAGGTTTTGTTTGGACAATAAATTGTATGATCTCCTTAGTTAAATCAGGATAAAACACTATAGGTCATGGTGCATTATTATTTTAACACACTGCTTGTGTCTAAGTTATAATAACTTATATAGGATCTTATCATCAACATTCATATGAGTGCTTTGTCTTTCTTAATGCTTTGGAAAAGTTTAAACACCATAAAAATGCTTTGGAAAAGTTTAAACATCTTTATATTCGATAAAGATGTTTAAAAATTCAGTCTTGAATCTGTCTTGGTCTGATGGTCTTTAAAGAAGTAGCTGTACTTGTTTTGGGGCAGTGGTCATCTTTCTTAATTCTTTGTCTCATTTTAGTAATTTGGAAAGGACATATTCTGTTCTAAGTTCCAGTTAGGATTCACCTTTCTAATTTTCACTAATATACTCACACTTATATTTCTCAAGTTATCAACCCAGAAATGAAACTTTCTGTTGAAATTATACCACTTAAACTATCACTCACAACAGCTTGCAGTTACCCATGGGCTTTGTTGGAGTTACTAGTTACTTTTTTTTTTTTTTTTTGTCACAGCCCATCATAAAGGGATTTTCTTTTCAATCATTTTACAGTTTTATATAAAAATACATAATAGTTTTATAACTATACATATTTATTTAATCTGATATTTATGTTCATTGGATTAAGTGCTTACATTTGGTGATATATTTATTCAATCAACAAACATTTATTGAGGTCTTGCCATTTGCTAGGCATTGATTGTGCTTAGCAGTGAGGATATGCAGTGGACTGAATGTGTGTCCCCTTCAAATTCATATGTTGAAGTCCTAACCTCCAAACTGCTAGTATTAGGAGTTGGAGCCTTTGGGAGGTATTTAGGGCATGGAAGTGGGGCCCCTCATGAATGGGAATTAGTATCCCCAGAGAATTCTCTTACCCTCTTTCTGCCATGTGAGTATACAACAAGAATTCTGCAACACAGAAGAGGGCCTTCACCAGAACTTCACCATGCTGGCACCCTGATCTCGGAATTCCAGCTCCAGAATGGTGAGATATAAATTTCTGTTGTTTACAAGCCACCAAGTCTATGGTACTTTGTTAAAGCTGTCCAAAGATGGGATACAGTGAAGAACATGAAGGTATATGGTCTCAGCCCTCACCATGAGAGACAATAATAAACAAGTACATGCATATATCAATAAAGTAACCATACTCCATGGAAATAAAAAAAAAGATGCTTTGTGAAAAATAAGGGAAATGAGACTATTTTAGATAAAATGGTTAGAGAAGAATTTTCAGAGATGTGCCGCTGAAGTTAAAGGATGAGTAAAAGCCCACCACTTCCTGGAAATAGCATTCTAGAAAGAGAATAGCATGGTTGTGCCCCCGAGAGTGCAAAGAATTTGGCATGTTTAAGAAGCTGAAAAATGACCAGTGTGACTGCAGGAGAGGGAGGGACCTCAAATGAAGCTGAGGCTGGATACGCTTCCCTCACCTTAAGTTTCCGGTTTTTCTTGAATTCCAGAAAATGTTCAGCTATTATCTTATCATTTATTGTATCTTGCCCCTTCTCTCCATTATCTCCTTCAAGAATTCTAATCAGTCTTTTATTAGAATTTCACACTGAGTAGTATAAATAGCATAAATAGCAAGAAGTATAAATTCAGACTGCACAATGGGGCATGGTGCACTGCATTCTTAGAGCTTCCAAGGACAATTGATTGTGATTCCTAAGTCCCCTTTCAACAATCAAGACAGATAGGGGCTGTTTTCTGTGTAAAACAGGACCATAACTTGATACCCTCTTTTCTAGTGGTATTTGTTAAAACTGTAAATATTAGATATCTAACAATTAATGTCAAGAACTGCTAAGAATATAATATTTTCACCCTATTTGCAAGGTAGTAAACCTTCCATAGTCTTGTGGATGTTAACGGAAGACATGAGATATCTTGGTCAGAGACAAAGGAGATTATTACACACAGCAGAGAAGGCAGCATGAGCTTCATGTTTGTATCATTCCTCCTGGTCCCCCAAGTCTCATGGAAGACATGCAGCATGCAGAAAATTTTGTTTCACAGCTGAAGAACCTAAACTTCAGTAACTTGAATCTTTTATAATGAATAGTAAGCAGACCTGCCTGATGATTTTTCTAGAAGGAGAAATTATTATATTGAACACTAAGCAAACATGTCCCCTGTTCCAGGGAGAGATATCATCTCTAATTTACAAGGCTATTTTTCTATACACACATCCTTGGAAAGATATTTTAGAGCAAAAGGGCATTAATGCCCCCACTCATTAGACACACAGAAATTTAGAGACTCGGAGAGAATTTTCTCTCAACAATTAATCTCTACGAGAGATTTTGCTTTCCTATAAGCGAGTGTGTAAATACTGTTTTTCTGTTTTGCATATAACTTCTGGAGTGGCTGTACACTGCTGAAAACTCTGTGTATGCTTTTTTAGTATGCTTTTGGCAGCTATACTAGCATTCTCTACGGAATGTTATTTCGTGCTTAATATCCTGTGAATTACTATGGAATTGAGCTTTAGTAAATATTTACTTAATAAATCAATTTCTATCTGTTCTCAACAAACATTATGCTCAAGCCTGCTTACAGAATATTGTGCATGCTTATTTCAAAAGACCACTATGATGAAAATAAGAGTATTAATAAACATTTGGCTGCTAACTGAATTTTGAAAAACTAACGTTTATTAGATAGTGAACTGTTCCAAGAAATATTCCAAGAAAAATTCCTTCAAACTAATAAAATTTTTATTTTATTTTAGTGGATAGCCAAATAGGGACTAGTTTCACACAGTGGGTTAATTTATCTCTTTTAAAAGATATCAAATTTGAAGCTAAACAAAACAAAATAAACAAAAAAGGACTTATAGGATTTAATTTTCATCTCAGGTGGGATACTAAATGGATTTCCTATAGTCATGAAGGTTCTTTTTCCATTGAAATGATTGCCTCTGGGAATATAATCACATAGAAGTGGAGTTTAGGGACATAGACTACCCAGTGGAGTTTAAGAATCCTCTCCTTGAAGAATAAGGACACAGAAGTTCTATTTTCCCACATAAAAAAGGCAATGGATGGTGTAGAAATACAGCACTATCATAAACCATAGAAGGAACTCACATTTAGTCTTTTATCAGCCATCTAGATTGGCAAGTCCTAAAGAGCATGGATGCTCAATTTTACAGGTCTATAAAAATAAAATAGTTGATAGACCATGGTATGCTTTGAAAGTCGTTAAATAATAGAAAATGATAAATTTAAGCTAAAGCTACATTATACTTTTATCCTTTTCTGAGATTTTTTTTCATGGTAAGGAAAATGGTAATGGTGGTCTATTTTCAAAACACACATTAAAAGGATGGGAATGGGAAAGTGAGAAATGTATCAGAAGCTCTTGAAGGCTTTTGGACAAGTGATTAATAGATTTGTTTTTAAAAGACCACCTTGGTTGCAGTGTGGTAAATATACTGTAAGGGATGGGACAGCAGCAGAAATGTGGAGAGAGAAGACTCTGGAAGAAGTTTCCATTAACCGAGGCAGGGAAGGGATTGAATTGAAAACTTGAGGGGCCCCAGAGGAGGAAGGCAGGAAGAGACTTCCACTTGGTCCCTCTGTGTGCTCTTCTCTGAGAGATGCAGGACAAGGCCTGCCTTAAGCCTCTCTTGATCCACAACTTCCAGATGGTTCAGGCATAAATTCATCTGTGACCATTCAAAATCAGGCAGCACAGCAGCATAATATTCTTCACCTCATTAAGGATGAATAAACAAACACAAATCAATAGGAGGCAATGAAAGTACTCTCTGCAGAAAAGAATATATTTGTAAATTAGAAAGCAATTTGAGAAAGCACATACTTTCTGTTCTCAACAAAGTACCAGAAACATGGAATGAGAGGTGCAATGGGAGGAGAATTTCCTACAGTCACGTGGTCATGTGGACAGGTGATTTCTTTAATAAGTGGGTGTTTGTTACTTTTGTTTGTGTGTTTTGTTTTTAGATTGAGGAAGGCTTTATAATTTAGGCACTTGAAACTTGAGGACTGACCATTTAACATGAAGTACTGGAGTCAGAAAGACCAAAATACATGTTCTCCCATCACCTGCACTTACTACCTATGTAATTTTGGACAAGTCACTTGACTTCTTTTTTCTTTACTCACTCAACTGTAAAATAAGAATTATATTAACCACCATGCAAGTACACGGAATTTTGTAAAGATCAATGGGATCATGTGACTGAAAGCTTTCTCTATTGTAAAAAAAAAAAAAAAAAAAAAAATTGCTGCCTGTCAATATTATCACCTCCATCATTATAATTAATTCTAGGATTAATCATCTTAATGAGTATGAAAATTAAAAATTCAAAACTACAATGAGGTATCACCTCACACCAGTCAGAATGACCATTATCAAAAAATCTACAAACAATAAATGCTGGAGAAGGTGTGGAGAAAAGGAAACTCCTGCACTGCTGGTGGGAATGTAAATTGGTACAGCCACTATGGGAAACAGAATGGAGGTTCCTTAAAAAACTAAAAATAGAGCTAATATATGATCCAGCAATCCCACTCCTGGACATATATCTGGAGAAAATCATAATTCAAAAAGATACATGCACCCCAATGTTCATTGCAGCACCATTTACAATAGCCAGGACATGGAAGCAACCTAAATGTCCATTGACAATGAATGGATAAAAAAGATGTGGTACATATATACAATGTACAATGTACATATATACAATGGAATATTACTCAGCCATAAAAAAGAACAAAATAATGCCATTTGCAGTGGAGTGGATGGATCTAAAGATTGCCATACTGAGTAAAGTAAGTCAGAGAAAGACAAATATTATATGATATCACTTACACGTGAAATTTAAAAAAAATGAACTTATTTACAAAACAGAACTAGAGTCACAGATGTAGAAAACAAATTTATGGTTACCAAGGGGAAAAGTGGGGGAGAGATAAATTGGGAGATTGGCATTGACATATACACACTACTATATATAAAATAGATAACTAATAAGAACCTATTGTATAGCACAGGGAACTCTACTCAATACTCTGTAATGACCTATATGGGAAAAGAATCTAAAAACAAATGGATATATGTATATTTATAACTGATTTGCTTTGCTGTACAGCAGAAACTAACACAACATTGTAAATCAACTATACTCCAATAAAAATGAATTTTTTAAAAAGTAACATTGATGCAAATCATCTGGATGAACCAGCCAAGGTAACCAAAAACACTTTACATTTGTGTTTCTTCTGGAATGGATTTGAAAAAGTATATTTTTAGAAAAGTACTTTGCAAATAAGAGAACTTAGATGAAAATCATTTATGCATTCCAAAAACACTACTGAGTGGATACTGGGTGCTGGACACCATGCTAGGAAAGTAATAGTCACCAAGAAAAAACAAGTGAGGATTCTTTATGATAGGGTGTACTCTTGTAGAGAGGTTGAGATATGTACATGAAAGAACAACATATAAGACATTGATGGTTGCCCTAAGTGAGGTACTGATATGAGTTATGCAGTAAGGTCCCATTGAATTGTGGCTAAT
Source organism: Balaenoptera acutorostrata (assembly GCF_949987535.1). Classification (NCBI taxonomy): domain Eukaryota; kingdom Metazoa; phylum Chordata; class Mammalia; order Artiodactyla; family Balaenopteridae; genus Balaenoptera; species Balaenoptera acutorostrata. The sequence goes on from NC_080083.1 coordinate 30,182,989, forward strand.
TACAGACATTAGTACACACAGTGGGTCAAATACTATTCTTTGAAGTATGCTGTCTTCATAATTAACATGAAATTAATAAAATATATTAGTCCTTTTTCCTAATGCCTGCAGTTTATTATTATATTACAGAAGACTCAGTAATGCTTGTTTGAGGACCTCAACATTGGTATTTTAACATATGTCATTTTCCCTATTACCATAGATTAGTGAAGACTCATTAGGGCACACATACAATAAACGAGTGATGAAAAGAACCAAAAATAAATAGATACCATGTGAAAAATGGATAATAATTTGAATAAAATATAGTTTTTTGAATGAAAACATCTAAAAAATTACAGATGTTTTTGCTTTCCTCCAATTTCCTCCAACTTCATCATCTTTTATGAGGTATGTCATCTTTTTCTCCACTAACTGAAATTCTGATCCCACAATCAAAAATAATAAAAATGTTTATTGACTTCAGCATTTAATGGTAGAGAAGGAAACTCTAAACTGAGTAAGTGGTGAATTGGAGGCTCACTGCTTCTTACAACAGAAAATAATGATAATGGCTCCTGAAGTTTCAAACTTTTTAAAAAATTTCCTTTAATATGAAGGTGGTCATCTGAATGGAAGTTTTTCATTCTCTACTAAATCATCTTTAGATAGAAAAGTCAAGAGAACTCACAGAGAACTTTCTTTCCACTCTATTTTAGAACTGATAGGCACATACAAGACATCCTACTCTTGGCAGAAATCTCATTTATCAAGGCATCTACTACAAGCAATCAGAATATCAACTATTTCTTTCAGATCCTTCTCTTTCCTTGGATAAGAAGACATCCCAGGTACACGGAATTATGCTTTTTCTAGGGGCTTGGCCTTTTGTTCATCAGTTCCAGGTTCTCAGATCATCGTAATTAAAGTTAGGCATAAACAAATTCAGAACACCAGTATCACGAAGAGAGGACTATTCTTATTTGACTATTGCTAGTCACAAGTTGGCTTTGCTCACCAATCACCAGAGCTCTTGAATAGCTCAAAATGGAATAAAACCTATTTCTCACAGAGGGAAATTTTGCATTTTGACTGTTTTTTTTATTCTGACTATGGAACATAACTCAGTTTTTGTTTCCTAACCATTAAATTTTCTAAGCTTTAGAAATTGGAATTTCACATTGCCTGAGAATACACAATTTTGATAATGTGCAGAGAGTTGCTGTTGTCTCTCTTTTTCATTTTTTGTAATCTCTAATTTTGTTCCCTCACTTTCCAAGCACAGCTGATTTAAGATTTGGGTTTGTCTGTCTAATGGGCCAATACATCTAGTTTGCACTGAAGCTAGATTTGAAAGTTAATATGAAGATGGTATGGAATAGTAGGTGTATCCAAATAAGAACCTTCTTAGAGGGCAAGCATAAGTGTAAATTAATGTATAGAATTACTACTAGTTGTTTTTAACCAGAAAAAGCAAAATAAATAACATTTTAAATGCATCATAAGAACTTTTTATGACATTGAATATTTTCCTAAGGTAGAGGGCAAAATTCCCATATTTATTTCACTTAAATTTTCAGGACTTATGATTTGAAGATGATTAAGTAAAGAAAGACATTTTTACTATTTCTACAAACTTCTCTCAAAAATTACCCAAATCCAACAGAGAATGATAAACAAGAACAGCCTAATCTTCAGTGAAACTGAGGTAAGAGGTAGATGGGCCCCTAGGCTGAGCAGCTGGAGTTTGTTAAGCTGAGCAAACTGGAACTTGTCTCTCCCTGACATTTCAAGGAAAAGTTAATGGCAGGAGGAGAGAGGAACTAAGCTCTGCTGGAGTAAAAAGATAAGATGACCACATCTATCATTCTTGAGGTAAAGGAAACCTCCCTGATTGCACATGCAAAGAAAAGATTCTCAGGTTTAAAAATGGAGGGGGCATTATCCCATAATATGTGCTGTTAATCTCCCAGAGACCCTCATGCTGGACTCCATCTTGGTTAAAAGATGCATGTGCATATTGGGAAGGGCCCTAGGTCCAATCAGATATGGGAAATGAAACAAGATGATTGGCCAGAGGAAAACAAAGACCTGGAAAAACTGCTCTTATACAAATGACTTAACCACCTCTCTAGCATACTCCTCATTAGCAATAGTGCCCACCCTCTTCTCTGGGTGTGTATTTCTGCTTTGCTTCTGTTTAAAATAAACTGCTTCTCTGTGTGCTCTCCCACAGGTGCTGTGCTTCTAATAATAAATTCTGTACATGTTTTACAGCTTTGGTCTCTTTGTAAAGAATTGTTTTTTCAAAGAAGATAAGAGCCAGGGCTCTGCTTCTAGCCATTCACCACTGGTGGACTAGTGGTTAGGATTCCAGGTTTTCACCCAGGTGGCCAAGGTTCGATTCCCAAGCAGGGAACTGACATCTCGTTTCAAGCCACTCTTCACTGCTGTCACCCTGAGATCAAAACTTGGAGATATTGGTAAATCTGAAAGACAGTGTATGAAGATGGAAAGTACTTAGAGGAATGATAAATGATTTAAGAGGGAAAAAAGTTTAAAATATAATGCTTGTAATGATGAGAAATTCACATTGTAGCATCCGAGGACAAACTTAGGAATTGGAGGTACCTTGTAATTGAAGACTTGGATATAGATGGGGCTGGGGTTAAAAACAGGAAGACTGCAGATAAAGTTCCCTTGTGCGATCCAGGTGGCCAAGTGACTTTTCTTTCCTCACCAGAGGTTTTCCAGAGGGAGGTCAGACCCAGCAGAAGGTGAGTTGGTGCCACTGTACTTAAACAAAAGAATGAGGTGAAAATCTGTATTCTGAGAGCTGATACACACAGCATCAATTTTAATTTATGGAAGCAGGCTGATTTTCTCCAAATAGTTTGATAGGTTAATATAGTGAGAAGCCCATCTCAATGTGGGTTCTCCTTTAGGAAGTTGCTTCCATGCTCTAGAAGAAATACTCAGGATTCTTTGGTCCAGGTGACACAGCAGTTGTTATGGTAACTACACTGCATTGAATGACAGGCAGTAAGTACACAGATCTAGCTTTGGGCAGATCCACCTGTTTTCTTTCCCCCCAGACAAATGATCAACTTTCTTAAGTAAATAAATACTTTTTTTTTCACTAGAAAAATGCAAAATACACAAATAAAATCCACTTTCAGTTCAAAAATTTTCAGCAGGCTGAGTCTAAAAGTCTTCCAGAAGGGAATATTTAGTGAAACTTGGTTTGAATAAAAATACAATGTTCATAACCTATCAAACTCAATTTTTATCAATATTCACCAATGTCCAATGTCCTCATCTACTCTGCAAATATTTACTGAGCACCTACTCTGTATCAGGCATGACATATGCACATTCAGAGAAAATTGAGGCCAGGGGAAAGAAAGAGAATTCCTTTTTGCAATATTTAGACTATAGCTACAAATGTCAGATAAATCTGCTTAATATTGTCTTAATCAGCTCATCATTAAAAATTTCATACTGATACTACATTAGTGACTAGAGCTTTTTATTAATTTATTTGAAATGCTTTATCTGTTTAATGTTTAATGAGATTTCAAGCAATCATACCAGCCAGATGATATTTTTTCAGTTCTTTATTACTTTATCAAAGAAACACAATCTTTGCTCTTTTGTGTAAACTCCTGTGTTTCCACAATTTTAGGATAAGAAAAATGGATTATGGGCCAGACGTAAGAGATCTTCTTAATGGAATCCACAAGATGCTACACTGGAGATACCTTCATAGTGTGATGAGTCCTTAAGCACTTTCTTCAGTTTCATCTCTGACCTTTTCAGATTGTGATAAATTCTGATGGTTTATATTTTTTTATAAGGTAACATTTCCATCCTGAGAAAAATAAAGAAGAAGGAAGATAATTGATTTGAAAAGCACATCTTTCATCAAACCTGGAAATGCGTTGTGGCAAGGATAACTCAGAAAAACTGACGTGTCACAGGAAAGAGGTTATATCACAGCTTCCAAACACAAAACAAATGTCAAAAAATGCTGAGCCAAAATGTTAAATTGTCAAAAGAATGGTTTTGCTCTATGTATTTGAACCACGGGGAAAGCAGGCACATTGACAACTACTGGTAGATAACATTATCTTAAACTATTAATTATAAGCTACAAAAGAGATAAGAGTTTTAGCAGTTGATGGCTAGGAAATTTATTATAATTTTGTAGGGGCACTGAAGGATATTTTCGGTAGGTGAATCAGAGTATTTTCAGACCCCAGTTTACTCTAAAAATGCCTAACACATGACACAGTAAATCATGCCCAGTTCTTTCTCTTTCCTCTCACCTCCCCACACATAGGAATAAGCATCGTTAACATTCAGTGTAAACTGAGCTTGCCTGAATCCAAAGAGTACTTGAATCCTTTTCTAAGTCAGTGGTTATCCTAAAGTGTGGTCCTTGGACCATTAGCAGTAATATCATCTGGGAACTTGTCAGAAGTTCCCAGAATCTCCTGGGAACTCAGGCTGCACACCAGAGTTTTACAATCAGAACACATGGGGTGGGATCCAGAAATCACCCCGAGGTGATTCAGGGTTATGCTAGAGTTTGAAAACTACCATCTAGGGAACTTGAGAATGAGCAAAAATATAAAGGGGGAACACAATTCAGCATTTCCAACTGAGACTCTGTCTCAGTCAGTGATCTTTGCAGCTCTCAGAATATTCATTTCCATGGCCTAAAAAAGTTATAATTGATCAATAATTAACTACATTGATTGGATAATTGAACACTACCTTTGAGTAAATTTTTCATAGAATTTATAGACTCTTAGACATGAACAATAGGAAAGAGCTCATTTAAGTTAACCCATTTCATTTATACGGTGTCCCATTTTTAGTGGTTCCAAATACCTTAGTACTTGCTTTACAGAGGCTTTCATCCAAGCAAGGGAAATTGTCATGTTTTCTATCCATTCTTAGTGTTGAATCTACATAGGAATTTGGTTTTAAAACACTGTATAAGTTTCTAAAATCATCTTGTAAATTGAAAACTCAGATGTAAAACTTATGCTTAAATATCTTTTATGAAAGTACAGCAATGGAGTTCAACAGTCCATCTCAAAATATTCCCAGCACAGCCAGTTTTTCCTCCATCATTAATGAAAATTTTGTTTGGACACTGGCTGACGCATTTGGCTGGAAGCCATGTTGTATGAAAACTAAACATATTTAATGCAATTTAACACAGCTAGATGCTTAGATTATAAGAGTATAAGAAAATTGATGCTAACAAAGAAACTAGGATATTGGCATTTCCATCATGCTTGTTTCAGGGAATATATTTATTGATTGAATAAATTCTTTCCTAGTGGGAAGAATTTATAACACAATTGAAATTATTATTTTTCTCTCTTTTCCATTTTAAACTGAGTGTGTATAGTTTAATTCAAATAAATAAACTGCCCATATGATATATCATTTTGGCCATATTATTTAACTATATGATATATTAGAGTAAAATCTCTTATTAAGAATAGCTTACAAATTAAAAAAAAAAAACCCCTGAGACCCTGGGAAACTAGTGATAATTATAGTTTGAACAACATAACTAGCTCCATGATTTGGGACAACATAAGGCCTCAATTTTCTCATTTATATTCTTCTACGAATGAATCTTGAGAACTGGTTTGGAGGTCAGTGTAGTGTGTGTGTGTGTGTGTGTGTGTATAAAAGATTGTTCTCAGTGTAGAAAGGTTTTAGTCTTGCAAGAACATGAGCTCTGTTTTAGGAAGGATGTAATGTCTAACAGTGATTGGAGTTGGAGTCAAGTCATTTTCATATAACTTGTTTTGTGTACGAAAGATAGAGCCAGGATGATTCAACTAAATGACATCTGATGTATAACCTTCCATTTTTTTATAAAAACAAAAAGAAACTAATCATCTAGATAGTGTGAATTCATGATATAGAGCATCCTGGTATTTGCACATCTCTTAACAATTTGCTAAATATTTTCAACTGAATACTTGGTATTCTAGAGATCTTGAATTAAATTAATCAGATTTCAATTTAACATGCATTTGTTGAGCACCTATGAAATGACAGATTATATACTAAGTTCTGGGATTAAAGTGCTACAGGAGATAGAAATAGATTCCTAACTTCTTGGAGTTTGAATTCTAGCAGTTCAAGCAGACACTAAATCAATAATAACCAAATGGGTTAATTTTTAATTTAGATAAGAATCTGTAAAAAATGAATTAATAAAAAATTCCACTTTCCAGACACACAAGATTGAGAGGAGTATCCATCATATGCATCCTCAAATACCCTTAATTTATGCCATTATAACACTTACCACAAAGTATTACAGTCTCCTGTTTATTGGTATGTATGTCTCTCTCACTAGATTAAATGTCTTTGAAGGTAAACTCAAATGTCCTATTCATTCTTTGCTTTATAGGCTTTTTGTTTCCAGCTTTTATTGTAGTTACTGGTGAGATACTGAAAATATAATACTAGTAAATATTTATGTACACAGAAAGAAATAATGAAAAAAAAAAAAAAAGAAGAAGAAAAATTGTCTTATCCCTATGTATCTATCCATACAATGAATTCTTGCAACCATCAAAAGTGCTTTTTTGAAGGGGGTCAAAAGGTAAAAACAAAAACAAAGCAAAAACAAACCAAAAATCTGCTTTCTTGGTGATCAGATCTTACTATGTTTCTGTTTCTTGGGGTTCTACTCTCAATGGCACTAACTGGCTTAATGTTAATGGAAATAGTAAAAGTACCAGAAATGGAGGTCAATGACCACATCTTTCTAGCCAAAGGCAAAATGAAGACAGTATTAGAGTGTGAGACACAGGAAGGACTTTTTCCTTTCATTTCAGTTTTTCTCTGTCTATAAGTTTTTAGCTCTGAATTCAGAGGACAAGGAAGATGATGAAATGGGAATGAGAAAGGAGGTGAGGGGTAGGAGAAAAAAATGAGTAAAAGTAAGATTTTTAAGGAAAAAAACCCATAATAATTATAAACCAGTTAAGGAAAATGAAAGCATGAAGAGGTGGTCTACAGAATTCATGGAGATGGCCGACAGAACCCAAGCTGGTGACTTGAAATAATTAATCAATTAGAAAAACTCTAGGAATATGAAGTCAGAAAAAAGCAGATGGTGTTTCAAAAATTAGAAATTAGAGTACACAATAAACAAACTGTTTTTTTAATTGTTTAAGTTAAATCTTGGGAATGCCACAAACAACTTTAGCACAATACACACAAGAATTTAGAACACATGAATCAAAATGGCGAAATCAACTTCAGAAGTAGAAATACTGAATAAGTCAATTATCATTGAATTAGTAATCCAAGCCTTTCTCAAAGGGATAAGAAAGTTTTACAAACATTTAAGTAACAAAAAATCCTTTATCATAACTGCTTCAGAGAACAAAGAAAGAAGGAATACTACCCAACTTACTTTATGAAGCTAATAGAAACTTGATAGCATAATTGATCGAAAGCAGTGCAAAGTAAGTATAAACCAATTATATATATGAAATGTATAGATGTAAAATTCTTAAATGCAAAATGAGTGAATTAAATTTATGCATAAACTAAAAAAAATCCTGACAAGCAAGGTTTATACAAAGAATATGATCATTGAATTTTTGAAAATATATTTTCATATTAACATCACATTAACAGTTAAAAGTAAACAGGAAAATTTGCTTGCCTAAATACATGCAGAAAAATTATTTAATAAAAATTCTTAACAAACTGGGAATAGAAAAAAAAAGCCATTTTGGTTTTTAACCTTATAAAGCGTTTCTGTGCAGGAAAAATAATAGCAAATATAAACTAAATGGTAAAACTTTGAAGTACCTCAAGTAAAAAGACAAATATATCCACCATTATTTCTAATATTAATATTGTACTAAAGGTTTTAGACAATGAAAAAGACAAGAAAGATACAAAAGAAAAAGAATGGAAAAAATGGAAAGTTGTAAAAATCTTCTTATTTTCAAATAATGAAGTTGTATGCATAAAAATTCTAGAGAATTTGTAGGCAAATTATTACAAATAATATCAAGATCTTCATATACTAGATCTACATACAAAACCTAAAAGTATTCCTAATTCCAATAAAGTGTAATAGTTAAAAACATTCTCATTCACAATAATAATAAAAACTTAAAAAACAAACCTAGGAATACACCTCGCAAATGATTTATATGGAGGGAAAATCACAAAATAGTGCTAAAAGAGACAAGAAAGAACTAAATAAATTGAGACATACTATGTTCATATATGGGAATCCTCAATATCACAATGATATTAATTATCCCAAACTTAATCCATAATTTACTGCTATTCTGATAAAAATCCCAAAACAATTTTTGTGGAACTTGACAGAGTCATGAAAATTTTGAAAAAAGAAAATGTATAGGAAATCGTTGTGACCAATATCAAGATTATTATAAATCTATAGTAATTAAGAAAGTATTATAAGTGACACAGAAATGGATAATTAGACAAATAGAACAGAGTAGAAAGCCCAGAAAAAGACCCAGACATATGTGGAACGTGATATATGGCAGCAATAGTATTTTACATAGTGGGAAAATATGGGTTACTCAAAAAATGGCCCTAGGACAGTTTGTTATTCATCTGGAAAAATATTTCAAAATCAGATTGATACTGCATATCACAATACAGTTGTAAATATAAAAAGCAAAATTTTATATATTCTGGAATAATACAGCAAAATTTTTTATTAGTACAGATTAAGAAAACATTTCTTAAAGTAAAGAGAATAAATCAGATATGAAAACACTGCAAGTTTTGAAAAATTAAAACAAAATTTCCATACAAATTACCATAAACAATGTGAAAATATGTCAACGACTAGAAAAAATACTTGTATATGGAGAATATACTAATAATTCCTAAAACTTATTAAGAAAAACACAATAGAAAACTGGGCAAAAGATACGAAGAGAAAATGTGATTTCCTATCCTCCTCCACGAAAAAGAAAATCTCAAAGAAAATATTCATGTCTGATTCTCATGATACTGACAAAATTAAATGCTTAGCTACATAAATTCTTGGTAAGAATATGACATAACAAGAACTCTTTATACATTCTAGTTGGGATAAACATTGTTATAGTCACTTTGGAGAACAATTTAGCAATATTTAATACATTTTAAAAAATGTACATGCATTCAACAACCTACAATGGATCACCACATGGAAGTAGAAATGGGTGAATGAGACCCATGTGTACTAACAAGGACAACTCTCACAAACATTAAATGAAAAGAAAGCTATATTTTGTTTAGGAACACATAATTATGTGGAGAAAATATAAGGAAATATGTGGGAATAAAACAATCTAATGGGGAGAGGATGTAGTCACCTTTGAAAACCCCTCTGTGTCATTATCAGACCCCCTGCCTCCAATCTCACTTCTCTCCAAACAATTCCAAACACCAGAGCCAGACCCATCTTCTTGAAACTGTTCTTTCCTCCTTAAAAACCTTCCACATTTTCCCTCTGACTCAAAATAATGCAGAAGCCACTGCACTGTAAAGTTATTGGGGGCAGAGACAGTCAAATTCTCTCTGCATTCCCAGCCCTCAAAACAGTTGCATACATGCAGCAAATGCATTATGATTAAAAAGCCCTGAAATGATTGGGTTTTGCTCAAATTATTCAGTTTTTGAGTTTTTTCAACAGTAAATCTAACTTGAATTTTTTTTTGCAAATAACGTCAAATGCTTTGGAGGAAAATTAAAGTTATATCTTAAATTTAGCAAGATTAGATACAGAACATGAAGCATGAAGTAAGGCTAAAAGTATAATTTAAAAATTCCATATCTTATATGAGTATGTGGTTTAACACAATGTGTTCTACCAGTAATGTACTAAGAGACTAGTCAGAATTGCCACAGGGAAATAAATAAAATGAAATAACATTTGAATAGCTATAGCAGACAAGATACATTAATTATAACATCAATTAAAAAGAAAGAACACTTGATGAACTTGGGATAAAAGTATTTTTCTCTTCCAACAGTATAAAGTAGCTTATATCCCATTAATGGATTACCAACTTTTGAGTGAATTTTTTCCAGAATGAGACAGACTTGTGGAGAAGTGACCTTCGTCTTCCAGATGTGTGGGGATTCCAAGAGCAAAGCCAGAGACATCTTGGGTCTGCTCCCTTCAAAGGATCTGGCAATTCAGAATCATCTTCCCTGGCAGTGATATATTCATTTGACTATAAGGTGCATACAGAATGCAGAGGAGATATTTCCTGTTTGGTAGAATGGCATAGTAATGTAGGTGGTAAGAATCACAGGTGTGCAAGACACAAAACTTTAAAAAACTTTCATTAACTCAACTTCTTTTTTGACTAAAAGTCTCTATTAAGCTAGACCTTCAGAAAGTTGTCTCTGGGGATGTCAGTTCTTTCTGGGGTTTCTTCCTCCACCTTATAATCGTGCCAGAGTTCTAACATTTTAACCATTTGTCCTAGGAGGATAGGGGGAGAAATACGCAAAATAGCTCTTAATATACCAGTTGTGGCTGAGATATCCGGTCATCTTTACCCATCGTCTTTCAGCTCCCAGGAGCTTCTGCTCTCTGTGCTAAGCTGGAAGTACAGGAATCGTTTGCCATATTGCCTATGGTTTGGTCAAGCTGGATACATAAAGCAGACATACCTGTCTTGAGTCAGAAAATATCGTGGCAGCAAAACTTCCAGGAAAGGAAGAAGGTCCTCTCAGTCCCCTGGATCCACAGACTTCTCTTTCTGTCTTGTCGAAACACTGCAGGTTCTCATTCTATTTAGCCACTCTCCCTATTGCCTGAATAGCCTTGTTACCTCCTCCTGAGCATTTCTCACATTCTCCTACAAGCTCAGGCATGGGGAACTTAGAATCCTAATGACTCGCAGGCTTTTTCTCCTTTCTTCTCTGCACATCACTCCCCTGAGGTAATGAACCCAGAGCATTCTATCTTCTTGAATGAGAGAAAGGAAATGTGGCAAAAAAAGGAGAGAAATATAAAGAGTAATAGGTTAAAATAGTATCCTTTAAAAATACAGCATGAGACAGATATGAATTTGCTCACCAGTTCCAGTGATGTAGACAACTTGCCATACAGCAGTAATTCTCAAAAATTATTGCTCATTAGAATCACCCAGGGAGCTTTGGGGAAAAAAATGCTATTGCCAGACCCAGATTAATTAAGTCAATATATCTGGCAAATAGAGACCAGAAAATAAGGATATTAAAAGTGTTCTGGGTGATTCTAACGTGCAGACAGACTTGAGAACTATGGCCTTTGAACCATGCTAGTCAAAATGTGGTCCCCAGAGTAGCAGCTCAACATCACCCAGGAGCTTTTTAGTAATGCAGAATCTGAGGTCCACCTCATACCTACTGAATCAGAATCTCTGTGCTTCAACAAATGCTCCAGGTGATTCTTATGTACATTCAAAATGAGAATCTTTTCATATTATTTGTATTTTTAGATTTATTTTTTATTTTTTTATTAAAAATTTTTTTTATTTTATATTACAGTTGATTAACAATATTGTGTTATTTTCAGGTGTACAGGAAAGTGACACAGAATATTGAGCAGTGTTTTCTGTGCTATATAGTAGGTCTTTTTTGGTTATCTATCTTAAATATAACAGTGTGTAAATGTTAATCCCAAACTCCCAATCTATTGCTCCCCCTCTCTTCTCCCCTGGTAACCATAGTTCATTCTCTAAATCTGTGAGTCTGTTTCTGTTTTGTAAATAAGTTCATTTGTACCATCTCTTTAGATTCCTCATATAAGTGATATCGTATGATATTTGTCTTTCTCTGACTTACTTTATTCAGTATGATAATCTCCAGGTTGACCCATGTTGCTGCAAATGGCATTATTTCATTCTTTTTAATGGCTGAGTAATATTCCATCATATATATGTACCACATCTTCTTTATGCATTCCTCTGTTGATGAACATTTAGGTTGCTTCCATGTCTTGGCTATTGTAAATAGTGCTGTAATGAACATTGGGGTGAATGTATGGTTTTCTCCAGATATATATCCAGGAGTGGGATTGCTGGATCATACGGTAGCTCTATTTTTAGTTTTTTTATGGAACCTCCATACTGTTCTCCATAGTGGCTGTACCAATTTACATTCCCACCAACAGTGTAGGAGGGTTCCCTTTTGCCCACACCCTCTCAAGCATGTACCATTTGTAGACTTTTTGATGAAGGCCATTCTTACTGGTGTGAGGTGATATCTCATTGTAGTTTTGATTTGCATTTCTCTAATAATTAGGGATGTTGAGCATCTTTCCATGTGCCTCTTGGCCATCTGTACGTCTTCCTTGGAGAAATGTCTATTTAGGTCTTCTACATATTTTCCGATTAGGTTGTTTTCTAATGCTGAGTGGCATGAGCTGTTTGTAAATTTTGGAGATTAATCCCTTGTTGGTCTCATCATTTATAAATATTTTCTTCCATTATGTGGGTTGTCTTTTTGTTTTGTTTATGGTTTACTTCGCTGTGCAAAAGCTTTTGAGTTTAATTAGGTCCCATTTGTTTATTTGTGTTTTTATTTCCATTATTCTGGGAGATAGATCAAAAAAAGATATTGCTGCGATTTATGTCAAAGAGTGTTCTGCCTAGGTTTTCCTCTAAGAGTTTTAGAGTGTCCGACCATACATTTAGGTCTTTAATCCATTTTGAGTTTATTTTTGTGTATGATGTTAGGAAGTGTTCTAATTTCATTCTTTTACATGTAGCTGTACAGTTTTCCCAGGACCATTTATTGAAGACACTGTCTTTTCTCCACTGTATATTCTTGCCTCCTTTTCATAGATTTGGTGACTATAGGTGTGTGGGTTTATTTGGGGCTTTCTATCCTGTTTCATTGATCTGTATTTCTGTTTTTGCACCAGTACCATACTGTTTTGATGACTGTAGCTTTGTAGTATAGTCTGAAGTCAGGGCACCTCTAGCTCCATTTTTCTTGCTCAAGATTGTTTTAGCTATTTGGGATCTTTTGTGTCTCCATACAAATTTTAAGATTTTTTGTTCTAGTTTTGTGAAAAATGCCATTGGTACTTTGATAGAGATTGCATTGAATCTGTAGATTGCCTTGGGCAGTATAGTCATTTTGACAATATTGATTTTTCAAATCCAAGATCATGGTATATCTTTCCATCTGTTTGTGTTATCTCTGATATCTTTCATCAATGTCTTATAGATTTCAGTGTACAGGTCTTTTGCCTCCTCAGGTAGGTTTATTTCTAGGCACTTTATTCTTTTTGATGCAATGGTAAATGGGATAGTTTCTTTAATTTCTCTTTCTTATCTTTTATTCTTATTATATAGAAATGCAACAGTTTTCTGTGTATTAATTTTGTATCCTGCAACTTTACCAAATTCATTGATTAGCTCTAGTAGTTTTCTGGCAGCATCTTTATGATTTTCTGTGTATAGTGTCATGTCATCTGCTAACAGTGACAGTTTTACTTCTTCTTTTCCAATTTGGATTCCTTTTATTTCTTTTTCTTCTCAGATTGCTGTGGGTAGGACTCCCAAATCTATGTGGAATAAAAGTGGCAAGTGTGGACATCCTTGTCTTGTTCCTGATCTTAGAGAAAATGCTTTCAGCTTTTCACCATTGAGTATGTTGTTAGCTGTAGTTTTGTCATATATGGACTTTATTATGTTGAGGTAAGTTCCCTCTATGCCCACTCTCTGGAGAGTTTTTATCATAAATGGGTGTTGAATTTTCTCAAAAGCTTTTTCTTCATCTATTGAGATGATCATATGGTTTTTATACTTCAGTTTGTTGATGTGATATACTTCACTGGTTGATTTGGGGATATTGAAAAGTCCTTGCATCCCTGGGATAAATCCCACTTGATCATGGTGTATGATCCTTTTAATGTATTGTTAAATTCTGTCTGCTAGTATTTTGTTGAGGATTTTTGTGTCCATGTTCATCAATGATATTTGCCTGTAAGTTTTTTTGTGTGTATGGTATCTTTGTCTGGTTTTGGTATCAGGGTGATTGTGGCATCATAGAATGAGCTTGGGAGTGTTCCTTCCTATGTAATTTTTTGGAAGAGATTCGAAAGGATAGGTGTCAACTCTTCTCTAAATGTTTGATAGAATTTGCCTTTGAAGCCATCTGGTCCTGGACTTCTGTTAGTTGGGATTTTTTAAATAACAGTTTTAATTTCAGTACTTGTGATTGGTCTGTTCATATTTTCTGTTTCTTCCTGATTCAGTCTAGGGAGATGGTACCTTTCTAAGAATTCATCCATTTCTTCTAGGTTGTCCATTTTATTTGTATATAGTTGCTTGTAGTAGTCTCTTATGATCCTTTGTATTTCTGTGGTGTCCATTGTAACTTCTCCTTTTTACTTTCTAATTTTATTGAGTTGGGCCCTTGCCCTTTTTTTCTTGATGAGTCTGGCTAAAGTTTTTTCAATTTTGTTTATCTTCTCAAAGAAACAGTCTTTAGTTTCATTGATCTTTGCTATTGTTTTCTTTGTTTCTATTTCATTTATTTCTGCTCTGATTTTTATAATTTTTTCCTTCTACTAAGTTTGGGTTTTGTTTGTTCTTCTTTCTCTAGTTACTTTATGTATAAGTTTAGGTTGTTTTTGTGATTTTTCTTGTATCCTGAGGTAAGATTGTATTGCTATAAGCTTCCCTGTTAGAACTGCTTTTGCTGTGTCCTATAGGTTTTGATCGTTGTGCTTTCATTTTCATTTGTCTCTAGGTATTATTTTGATTTCCTTTTTGATTTCTTCAGTGATCCACTGGTTGTTTAGTAGCATACTGCTTAGCATCCACGTATTTGTGTTTTTTACAGTTTCTTTTTCTTGTAGTTGATTTCTAATCTCGTAGTGTTACGGTCAGAAAAGATGTTTGATATGATTTCAATTTTCTTAAATTTATGGAGGCTCGCTTTGTGGCCTAACATGTGATCAGTCCTGGAGAATGTTCCATGTGCACTTGAGAAGAATGTGTATTCTGCTGCTTTCAGATGGAATGGTCTATAAATAACAATTAAGTCCATCTGGTCTAATGTGTCATTTAAGGCCTGTGTTTCCTTTTTGATTTTCTGTCTGGATGATCTGTCCATTGATGAAAGTAGAGTGTTAAAGTCCCCTACTATTATTGTATTACTGTCAATTTCTCCTTTTATGGTTGATAGTATTTGCCTTATATATTGAGGTGCTCTAATGTCAGGTACATATATATTAACAATTGTTATATCTGTTTCTTGGATTAATCTCTTGATCATTATATAGTGTCCTTCTTTTCTCTTGTAACAATCTTTATTTTAAAGTCTATTTTGTCTGATATCTCTATTACTACTCTAGCTTTCTTTTGATTTCCATTTCCATGAAATACCTTTTTTCCATCTCTTCACTGTCAGTCTGTATTAGCCCTTAGATCTGAAGTGGGTCTCTTGTAGACAGCATACGTATGGGTCCTGTTTTTGTATCCATTCAGCCAGTCTATGTCTTTTGGTTGGAGCACTTAATCCCTTTATGGTTAAGGTAATTATCAGTATGTATGTTCTTAATGCCATTTTGTTAATTGTTTTGGATTTGCTTTTGAAGGTCTTTTTTCTTCCCTTCCTCTTTTGTTCTCTTCTCTTGTGATTTGATGATGACTAACTTTAGTGTTGTGTTGGAATTCCTTTTTCTTTTTGGTGTGTGTATCTATTGTAGATTCTTGGTTTGCAGTTACCATGAGGTTTGATATAGCAGTCTATATATAAACTAGACTGTTTTAAGTTGTTGGTCTTTAATTTCAAATGCATTTCCAATATCCTGCATTGCTGCTCTCCTAACAATTGCTGGTTTGGATATCATATTTGTGTGTGGATGATTTCCTACCTTTATTGTATGCTTGCCTTTACCAGAGGGCTTTTCCATTTGTAATTTTCTTGTTTCTAGTTGTGGCCTTTTCTTTTACACCTAGAGAAGTTGCTTTAGCATTTGTTGCAAAACTGGTGTGGTAGGGCTGAATTCGCTTAGCTTTTGCTTGTCTGATTTCTCCACTTAATCTTGATGAGAGCCTAGCTGGGTAGAGTATTCTTTGTTGTAGGTTCTTCTCTTTCATCACTTTAAATATATTGTGCCACTCCTTTCTGGCCTACAGAGTTTCTGCTGAGAAATCAGCTGATAACCTTCTGGGAGTTCCCTTGTATGTTATTTGTTGCTTTTCCCTTGCTGTTTTTAATATTTTTCTTTGTATTTAATTTTTGTCAATTTGATTACTATGTGTTTCAGTGTGTTCCTCCTTGGGTTTATCCTGCTTGGGACTCTCTTCACTTACTGGACTTGGGTGACTATTTCCTTTCCCATGTTAGGGAAATTTTCAGCTATTATCTCTTCAAATATTTTCTCAGGTCCTTTCTCTCTCTCTTCTCCTTCTGGGACCCCTATAATGTAAATGTTGGTATTTAATGTTGTCCCAGAGGTCTCTTAGACTGTCCTCATTTCTTTTCATTCTCTTTTTATTTATTCTGTTTCATGGCAGTTATTTCCACCATTCTATCTTCCAGCTCACTTATTCATTCTTCTGCCTCAGTTATTCTGCTCTTGATTTCTTCTAGTATATTTTTCATTTCAGTTATTGTATTGTTAATCTCTGTTTGTTTGTTCTTTAGTTCTTCTAGGTCGTTGTTAAACATTTCTTTTATCTTCTCAATCTGTGCCTCCATTCCTTTTCTGAGATCTTGGATCATCTTTACTATCATTATTCTGAATTCTTTTTCAGGTAGATTGCCTTTCTCCACTTCACTTAGTTGTTTTTCTGGGGTTTTACCTTATTCCTTCATCTGAGATATATTCCTCTGTCATCTCATTTTGTCTAAGTTTCTGTGCTTGTGGTTTCCATTCTGCAGGCTACAGGATTTCAGTTCTTGCTTCTGCTGTCTGCCCCCTGGTGGATGACATTGTCTAAGAGGCTTTTGCAGGCTTCCTCGTGGGATGGAATTGTTCCTGCACCCTGGTCAGTGGAGCTGGTTCTTGTCCTTCTGCTGGGCAGGGCTGAGCCAAGGGGCATGTTTACAGGGCTCTGGGCTCAGGAAGACTTTATGCAGTCTGTCCTGCTGATGGTTGATGCTGTGTTCCTGCCCTGTTGGTTGTTTGGCCTGAGGTGTCCCAGCACTGGAGCCCACAGGCTGTTGGGTGGGGCCAGGTCTTGGTAAGAAAATTGCAGCCTCCTTGAGGGCTCACACCAATGAGTACTCCCCAGAACTGCTGCCCCCATTGTCTTTGTCCCTGCAGTGAGGCACAGCTCCAACCTGCCTCCACAGGAGACTCTCCAATACTAGCAGGTAAGTCTGGCTCAGTCTCTTATGAGGTCACTGCTATTTTCCCTACATCTTGGTGCACACGAGACCTTGTGTGTGCCTTCCAAGGTGGAGTTTCTGTTTCCTCCAGTCCTGTGGAATTCCTGTGATCAAACCCCACTGGCCTTCAAAGCCAGATTCTCTGGGGGCTCCTCCTCCTGCTGCCAGACCCCCAGTCTGGGGAGCCTGTGTGGGGCTCAGAACTTTCACTGCTGTGGGAGAAATTCTGGGGTATAATTATTTTCCAGTTTGTGGGTTGCCCGCTGGCATGTATAGGATTTGATTTTATCATGATTGCACCCCTCCTACCATATTGTTGTGGCTTCTTCTTTGTCTTTGCATGTAGGGTATTTTTTTGGTAGGTTCCAGCATTTTTTTTTTTTTTTTTTTTTGTCAATGGTAGTTCAGCAGTTAGTTGTAAGTTTGGTGTTTCCATAAGAAGAGATGAGCTCACATCCTTCTACTCTGCCATCTGGTCTCCATCTCAAAATTGAGAATCTTGATCACTGAGGAAGTTAACAGAGGTCAGATGTACAGCTATTACTTCCCTTGCGATTGATTTAGAGTCATGCATAAGGGTGTGATCAAAATGATAAAGAACGTGATTGACATAATCTTGTATGGTTAGAGATATTTAGTAGCACAAAAGTGTTCCAGAGTTAGGTAAACTTTAAACTTTCTTGGATGCCTCATTCTTCCTCACAGATTTTTCATACTGTGCATCTAATGTTCTTCCATTACCTAGGTATGAATTCCTAGCAATAGGCAGTGTTGGCAACTGCAGCAACTAGTGTTGAGATAAGATATTTCCAATATCCCAGCTGTCACTTAGCAATTATGCATTTTGTCTCATAATAATGTCTCCTTACTTTCCCCTTACATTTCCTAGTGCTCTATGGTATAAGTTGCTCTGTATACATGATCTCATCTAAGCCTCAATACATCACTTAATAGATATTGGAACTGAGGCTATAAGAATCTAGTGACTCAACTTCTCTAAGACCTAGTAGTTGGTAAGACTCAACTTCTGAATCTAATTATAGAATTTTATCCCCCTCAACATACAAAAGTATTTTTGAGTTTAGCTAATTTCAGTTGATTCCTCTTGTTCCATTTTTATGAAATGAAAAAATCTTAAGTAAGGCATTCTTAGGCTGTATTGTTCATACAAAATACAGATACTTAGTGGAGTCCCACCTGATGAAGCCACTGAAAACAAATAAGCTTTCATTACATGAAGAGCTCTGAACAAGGCAGCTTTGTTTTGTTTTGCTTTTAAAATTGTGGGAGCTTTGAGGGGGAAAGGGTTTGCCAGAAAAAGAAGAGGGAGCAGCATAAAATAGGCAAAATAGGTAAAAACAGGCAAAATAATTTTGAAATGAATAATTTTTAAAATTGAGATTGAGACTTATATACAAACATATGGAAAGAAGACCTGAGAATATTTCAAACCAAATATTAAACAGTGTCAATTAATACTATAGAACAGTACTACTAAGATGTATTTAACAATAGGAGAAAACAAAGAGTTTTCCACAAAGTAGTATACACTCCCATGAAAGCTACCTTTTCCAGGTAAAAAAGCTCTATACATACTTGAGAGTAGAAAAAAGAAAGAAAAATACATTTTTGGGTTGGGAAGTTATTAGGATATCACTTGCTAAACTACTTCATATGAATTATTAACCTTAGGACACAGCTTTGAGCTTTTCCCACACAGAATATTGCATGTTAGATCTTTTCTTCAGGTCATTCACTTCAACTATATATTTGTTTTCTTTTTAAATTCACTGCCTTTGACAACTTTATATATTACGTGATTATTAAACTAGTATAGAGCATACAGTAGAAAGATATTGTGTTCTCTATCATTTGTTAATTTCTACTGTGCAGCTTGGATACTTTAAATCCTTCTAGCCTGAGGAATCTTCTTGGTTCTGTGTTACACAGGCACTTTCATAAAAATATAAAACCTTACAGGTTTTCAGAAAGCAGGTGTGTCAGAAGATAATATGCTGCCCAAAAGTACCTTAAATCACCCATCAGCTTAACTTTTAAAAATGTACTATACATTCACACATCAGGATATTTTATGATCTAAGACAGCAACTTTAATATTTAAACTGCTACTTTTACTCTGGGAAGTCTAATCTAGTGTGGTGTGTTACTTCTTATTGCAGTGTTTCAAATTGTGTGTGAGTAGGGGACTAAATTTTCAGTTTGATTTATTATCTTGTGAGTCAAGTACTTTTAATTGCTCTCCTATAAGATAAAGGTTTACTCGTTTCATCTTCACAAATAATTCATGAGGGCTCATGAATATGCATATCCTGTCTTATGTAACATAACATTATTAATCAGCTTTTTCCTTAGATGAGAGTAATAAATTAAATAAAATGTGATTTAGAGTGAATAATGGATTATAAACAAAATGATTTACAGAAAATAACTTTCATCTTACTTGATTGTTTTAGAAAACACATTCTGATTGTCAAAAGAATGGTCAATTCTCTAACCTTAGGCATACTATATTATTATCCATCATTTTTCCCAACAGTACTTGTTGATTTGTGTACATGATAAGACTAAAGATATAAAATGATCAAATATATGAGCCTAGAAGAAAATGAACACATTTATTAAACATAATATTATTTAAACATCTATTTGTTTCATCTAAAATATACTACTACTCTCCAAGGCATCTATATTTACTACAGTATTAACATGTGTTTGTATTTCTAAAATGCATATTTGGAACTCAAAATTCACTTTTGAGTGAATTAAGTCATACTGACACCTGTAATTATAACATAAAACTCTTGCTTAGAGATAAAATTTGAATAATTTTTAGTGGAAAAATTTATTTTGGTGTTCTCTTGTGCCCTCACTGACTGTTCAGAGGTAAACAGTAGTAGAAAATTATTTTAGTTATTTTGCTTACTATTAGTTCTAGATACACCAACTTAAATGCACCTAATAACATACAGACAGATTTGTTCAACAGTGCTGTTATTATACTTCAATAATTAGGAGAGTATAAAAATATTTCAATCTAATTTTCTGAGATGATAATTATATGATGTTTATTTTATCTATGTTGGTGACCTTAATTTATTACCTTCTTTGAAGAACACTGCATTAATATCTTCTGTTCTGTCATAGGATAATGTAGTTGTGTTATTTATAGAAAACCCATTACCAGTTTACTTCTTAAGAAGTTAGTCTGTTTTACTAATTGGCCAAAATGGAATTATGCAACTCAAAGGAGCTATCTTACATCTGTTTGTTCCTG
The DNA here is from genome assembly GCF_949987535.1 of Balaenoptera acutorostrata. Classification (NCBI taxonomy): domain Eukaryota; kingdom Metazoa; phylum Chordata; class Mammalia; order Artiodactyla; family Balaenopteridae; genus Balaenoptera; species Balaenoptera acutorostrata. Next base: position 30,203,645 of record NC_080083.1, read on the forward strand.
AAATGAGAGAAATTTACCAGATAACATCAGCCATTTGGCCCTTCTCCTAATTTTTACCAGGCAAAGGAAGTTCTCCCAGTATATAACCCCTCCGTATGCAATGGTTAATAAGAAGTTCCAAGCAGAATTGCTGCCTAAGAACCTTAAAGGGCTAAACTCTCAGGATTCTTCAAAGTGTAAGATAAATAGGAACATAGAATTTTGTTTACATAACTAGTAAAATAAGGACCCTGTAGATAAATACACATGCACAACTTTCTTTTACTTTTTCCCTTCCCTTCTCCCTTCCTTTCAATCTTTCTTTTGTAAATTTTTCAAAAAACCATCAAAGCGTCACACATTAAAAAGCTGTTGCTTAATAAATGTCTTTAGGATTTTTTTAAAAGCATGGATTTTTTTTTTTTTTTTCTGAACTTCCCTGGAATCTTTCTATGTTTTAGGATACAAGTAATGATTAAGCCAGTAGGTATTATTTTCAGGAAACCTTGAATACTAATGGCCTGTTAGAGGATTTTAAAAATCTGTGATGAGTCTACATTCAATATGTACTAGAGTCCTGGGTATTTATGTAAGAGTAAAAACAACCTTTGAAAAATGTATTTAAAATACAAAAATAAGGCACACAGAGATTTAGAATAACAAGTATTAAGGAGTCAGTTTGTGGGAAAAAATAGCAAAGTCATCATTAAACTGAGGAATGCACAAAACCCAGAAATGAATTCCTATATTCAAAGAGAATAACTATATTATTAAATAAATATCATATTAGAATTTTAGAACTGAAAGGGAACTTAAAGATTATCTGACCCTTAATTCTGGTCCTTGGAACACAAATTCTGCAGGGTTTACTATTCAATTTGAAAAATATTGGCTTAAGAAAAAGCTAAAAAAAGTGTTTTTGTTTTGTTTCATTTTGTTTTGTTTAAGCTGTGGGACTCCTTAGCGTCTGTAAGTTTCTCACAAGCATTGTGAATTAACAGAGTAAATACTTCATTAGTTGAAGATGGATAAATCTTTTATGAAACATCTCATAGGTCCTGTTAAATTTTTCTCCCACAGAACACTAGTTTGCTTGTTAATTAAGTCTAAATTCTCCTTGTACTTTTTTCTTTTTTGTTTTTGTTTTGAGATTTTGTCATTTTCAATTTGAATCTCCAAAACTTTCTAGATAACATGGTCAATGTGCAGAGATAATAAATAAAATCTAATGTCTTCTCAGTTGACCATACTTTAGACAAGTTTCCTCCAGATCATAGGCCTCTGACCTCCCTCTTCTTAGTGCATTACTTTAGTAAACCTGCAGTTGCGATTTCTTTCTCTGCCCCTTTAAGATGTAAATATTCTCTTGCCAGTTTTACAACACAGAAATGTCTTTATCAGGGACCTTGGAGCCATCTCCTTGAAATTTAATCATTAAGAAAGATAGCAACCCTATCCTCCAGTCTCTGAAGAGGGTAGGAACCTACATTTGACACGAGTCAAAGAGCAAACACAGATGCCCTAACCACATGGACCAACCTCCTCCATACTGTTCTCCCTTACTCTTCCCACTAACTCACCACGGTGGTTAAAACTCTTCCACTTTTCGCTTCAATGGATTTGAGTTAAATTTCTCTCCCCTATTGCAATAGTCTTGCCACTCACTGCAATAGTATTAAATAAAAGTCTTCCTTGCCTGTTTAACTTGTCCAATGCAATCTTCTTTGACAGTCCTTGAGGATCACACAAAAACATGCACAGCCATGACTAGACATTAAGATTCCTGAATACCAATGGCATGCTTTTCTTCTTAAATGGGTTAATATGAATGGTGCATCAGTTTGCTAAGAAAGAAACATTAAAGATGACAGTGGTTTCTCATATGTTTGGTTCAAGAACTTTTGCTCTATTCATTAATTTCCTGTGAAGAGGGAGAGATAGAGACGAGGAGAGGTGTATACTAGCAGAATACAATACCTGGATGCTTTATTCACATAATTATGTTCATTAGAACTGTTTTAAAACTCAGCCTTAGAAAGGTTCTCTCATGCCTTTTGTAGTAAAGAAAGGTTTGTTTCATTTTGTTTCTTAGTATATGGTCTGTTGAGAAACAGAAACAGTTTTAAAGTAATTGTCCAATTAAAATCAGAAACGAACCCTGAAGGCACACAGCCATACATTTGATTTCAATAAATGGTCTTCTCTAGTTTAACAAGCAACTTCATGTTTTCTGCAGCTATTTTCTTTTTATGACCTAATTGGACTATTTACTCAAATTCATTCTCCCTAAATCAGAGTTTTATTATCAGCCCTGTTTGGAGCATTGTAGAAATTTTCATTCAAAGACACTGAACTTCTTGACTGTATTATTTATAACTTCTGCAAACAAGAAAACTAAGTGATTACTAGGTGATTATGATAAATCATAGAATACCTTGGAGATACTTAAAATTAATACATTTCTTTGTTTTACTTTTATTATTATGCCCTTACAAAACTATGTTGATATTCTGCCCTTGATTTTTAAAAATAAATTTGAGAAATTTTTAAATTGGCCATTCATAGAGGAAAAATGAGAAGTTGGATCTCTCTCTTTTATAACATACTAAGCATCCAATTGCTAAGTATGTATTATGTGAAATTTTATTATCCTCTTATTATACATACTAAACTATGGTTTAGTTGATACTTTACATGATGAAACATTGAAGAATTCATAATCTGTGAGATGGGACACAACTTTTTTTTTTCCATTTTCTAAATGAAGAAACTAAGTCTTCATAGAGTTGAATTTCCTAGGATTATTCAGGCAGTGCCGTCATCCAAAGGCAATCCTCCAACTCTGCATTCTTTCCACGTTCGATTATTTCCTTATGAAGTTCTATGACAATTTATTAGTGCAGTTCCATAAATTATTGAAAATTGCTAAGCATCTTCTTCAAATTTTAAGACTGGGAAAAATTACAGAATGGCTTACCTCACCTTCATCACTTTGGTATAAACATATTTATTTATTTATCTATTCATTTAATAAACTGTTGCTACCACTCAACGTTTTTGAATGTAAGTGGAATAGTAATGTAATGCATGGGAGAAAAATAAAATGGAAATAGAAAATGTGTGTGTGTGAGTGGGGGAAGAGGAATAAGTTTATATCTTCTAAGGATTTTATGTTCCAGAATAAATAGATTCAAAACCAAGGCCATCAAAGAAAATGCGAGGGCCTTCTGTTCCTGAGTAATAGATATTGGAAATGCCTTCACATTGTAACAAAAGAGAAAACTGGACACGAGGCAGCACAGGACTGTAATTCCTGACAGAAAGGAAACAAATGAAGAAACCTGTAAGATCAGCCCAGCATTCCTAAAACAGGCACACCTTGGAGATATTGTAGGTTCAGTACCAGACAATTTCAATAAACCAAATGTGACAATAAAGCAATTTTTTTGACTTCCCAGTGCATAGAAAAGTTATGTTCACACTACATATGTAGAAACTATATGTTTATTAAGTGTGCAATAGTGTTATGTCTAAATATATCTATATATCTATATATATCTTAATTAAAAGGTACTTTATTGCTAAAGAATTCTAACCATCATCTGAGCCTTCAGTGAGTCATAATCTTTTTGCTGGTAGAAGGTCTTGCCTCAGTGTTGATGGCTGCTGACTGATCAGGGTGGTGGCTGCTGAAGGTTGGGGTGGCCGTGGCACTTTCTTAAAATAAGATGACAATGAAATTTTCTGCATTGATTGACTCTTCCTTTCACAAACAAGTTCTCTGTAGCATGCAATGCAGTTTGATAGCATTTTACCCACAGTAGAACTTCTTTCAAATTTGGAGTCAATTTTTTTAAACCCTGCTGCTGCTTTGTCAACTAAGTTTATGTAATATTCTAAATCCTTTTTTTTGTTATTTCAACAATTTTCAAGCATCTTTACCTGGAGTAGATCTCACCTCAAGAAACCACATTCTTTGGTCATCTGTAAGAAACAACTCCTCCTTCTTTAAAGTTTTATCATGAGATTGCAGCAATTCATTCACATCTTCAGGCTCCACTTCTAATTCTAGTTCTCTTGCTGTTTCCACCACATCTGCAGTTACACTCTCAATGAAGTCTTGAACCCCTCAAACTCATCCATGAGGGTTGGAATCAATTTCCCCAAAACTTCTGTTAATATTTTGACTTCTTCCCATAAATCACAAATGTTTTTAATGGAATCTAGAATGGTGAATACTGTCCAGAAAGCTTTCAATTTACTTTTCCAGATCTCTCAGAGGAATCACTGTCTGTGGCAATGTTAGTCTTAAGAAATGTTTTTCTTAAATCATAAGAATTAAAAGTCAAAATGACTCCTTGATCCATGAGCTACAGAATGGACGTTGTGTTAGCAGGCATGAAAATAACATTAGTCTCGTTGTACATCTCCATCAGAGCTCTTGGGTAACCAGGTGCCTTGTCAATGAGCAATAATATTTTGAGAGGAATCTTTCTTTTTTTTTTCCCTCTGAGCAGTAGGTCTCAACAATTGGCTTAAAATGTCCAGTAAACCATTTTGTAAACAGATGTGTTATTATCCAGGCTTTGTTTTTCCATTTATAGAGCACAGGCAGAGCAGATTTAGCATAATTCTTTAGGGCCCTAGTATTTTCAGAATGGTAAATCAGCATTGGCCTCAACTTAAAGTCACCAGCTGCATTCGCCCCTAACAAGAGAGTCAGCCTCTTCTTTGTAGCTGTGAAGCCAGGCCTTGACTTCTCTCTAGCTATGAATGTCCTAGATGACATCTTCTTCCAATAGAACGCTGTTTCATCTACATTGAAAATCTATTGTTTAGTGTAGCTGCCTTCATTAATTATCTTAGTTAGGTCTTCTGGATAACTTGTTGGAGCTTCTACATCAGCAATGGCTGCTTCACCTTACACCTTTATGATATTGATAGGATTCTCTTTCCTTAAACCTCATGAACCAAGCTTTGATTGGTTTCAAACTTTTCTTTTGTAGCTTCCTCACCTCTCTCAGTCTTCAGAGAGTTGAAGAGAGTTAGGGCCTTTCTCTGGATTAGGCTTTGGCTTAAGGGGATGTTGTCACTGGTTTTATTTTCTGTCCAGACCACTCAAACTTTCTCCATTATCGGCAATAAGGCTGTTTTGCTTTCTTATCGTTCCTGTGTTTACTAGAGTCACACTATCAATTTCTTTCAAGAACGTTTCCTTTTCATTCACAACTTGGCTAACTGGTGCTTAGTTTTCAGCCTATCTGGGCTTTCAAAATGTCTTCCTCACTAAACATAATGCTTTCTAGCTTTTGATTTAAAGTGAGATATGTGTGACTCTCACTTGAACACTCAGAGGCCCTTGTGGGGTTATTAATCGGCCAAATTTCATTATTGTATCTCATAAAATAAGGAGGGAGACAAGGGAATGGTTGGTCGATGGAGCAGTCAGAATACACATAACATTTATTGATTAAGTTCACTTTCACATGAACTGTGGTGCCCTAAAATAATTACGATAGTAACATCAAAATTCACTGTTCACAGATCACCATAATAAATATAATGATAATGAGAAAAATTTGAAATATTGTAAGACTTACCAAAATGTGACACAGTGAAATAAAGTGAGAAAATGCTTTTGGAAAGGTGGCACTGATGGACTTGCTTGATGCAAAGTTGCCACAAACCTTCAAGTTCTAAAAAATGCAATAGCTGCAAAGTGCAGTAAAGTGAAGTGCAACAAAATGAGGTGTGCCTATAGAAACACTTTCTAGATTGAAGCACTAGGAAGCGGAATACCGGTGCAACATTATGGTTCTACTGAGTTGAGGACACAAATATCAGAGTTCAGGGAGTCTGCTGTGGCTGTAACCTGGAGGGAAGACTAACACAGTGGGCAACTGAGCAGAGAAACAGCACCTGTCTTTGGCTGAATACTAAGGTGAATATGAATAGAGTAAGACTCTGGGAGGCCACACGAGGTCAGACAAAGCAAAAGTGCTGGGAAAGAATAACTTCTGGTAGATTATAAACTGAAAAGTTCCCAGAGATTATACAGGGCTGGGAGATAGTGAAGTACTCACCAGTCAGAAAGACTTTATCGAACAGTTAGGGAATTTAGTAGATTAGATATTGCAGAGCAAAATATCAATAGAAATCCAAACTGAAGAACAGAGAACAAAAAATTTAGAATAAATAAACAGAGCTTCAGTGACCTGGGACTTTAGCAACTGGTTTAACATATGTATAATTAGAGCTACACAAGGAGGCAAACTATGGCACAAAATATGTTTGAATGTATAATGACTAAAATTTTTCTTAATTTGACAAAAAGTATAAACCCACAGATCCAATAAACTCAACCAAACTCAAGAATGGAAATAAAATGAAAACCATACCAATATACAATCTAATCAACTTGCTAACAACCAATGACAGCAGTAAAATCTTAGAAGTGATTGGAAATTCTGATCACACTGCAATGATCAGAATTATCACTGAGTATCTAAAAAAAGACAATGAATTGACATCTTTAAGTGCCAAAAGAAAAAAAAAGCCTGGAATTCTATATCCAATTCAAGCAAAATACATTGTCAGACAAACATAAGTTGAGATAATTCTTTTGCAGAAGATCTACATATATTAATCACATTTCTATTTAAAAATTTTATTGGAGTATAGTTGATTTACAACGTTGTGTTAGTTTCAGGTGTATAGGAAAGTGATTCAGCTATATACATATAGTCATACTTTTTCAGATTCTTTTGTCACATAAGTTATCACAGAATATTGAGTAGAGTTCCCTGTGCTATACAGTAGGTCCTTGTTGGTTATCTACCATATACATAGTGGTGTGTGTATGTTAATCCCAAGCTCTTGATTTATCCTTCCTACCATGTTTCCCCTTTGGTAACCATAAGTTTGTTTTCAATATGTGTAAGTCTGTTTCTCTTTTGTAAATAAGTTCATTTGTATCATTTTTTACAATTAGATTTCATATATGAGTGATACGATATATTTGTCTTTCTCTTGTCTGACTTACTTCACTTAGTATGATAATCTCTAGGTCAATCCATGTTGCTGCAAATGGCATTATTTCATGCTTTTTTTATTGTTGAGTAATATTCCATTTTATTTATGAACCCCATCTCTTTATCCATTCATCTGTCGATGGACATTTAGGTTGCTCCCATGTCTTGGCTATTGTAAACAGTGCTGCAATGAATATTGGGGTGCAGGTATGTTTTTGAATTAGAGTTTTCTCTGGATATATGCACAGGAGTGGGATTGCTGGATCATATGGTAGTTTTATTTTTAGTTTTTTAAAGAACCTCCATACTGTTCCCATAGTGGTTGTATCAACTTACATTCCCATCAACAGTGTAACAGGGTTCCCTTTTCTCCACACCCTCGCAAGCATTTATTGTTTGTAGGCTTTTTTTTTTAACATCTTTATTGGAGTATAATTGCTTTACAATGGTGTGTTAGTTTCTGCTTTATAAAAATGTGAATCAGTTATACATATACATATGTTCCCATATCTCTTCCCTCTTGCATCTCCCTCCCTCCCACCTTCCTTATCCCACCCCTCTAGGTGGTCACAGTGCACCGAGCTGATCTCCCTGTGCTATGCGGTTGCTTCCCACTAGCTATCTATTTTACATTTGGTAGTGTATATATGTCCATGCCACTCTCTCACTTTGTCACAGCTTACCCTTCCCCCTCCCCATGTCCTCAAGTCCATTATCTAGTAGGTCTGTGTCTTTATTCCCATCTTACCACTAGGTTCTTCATGACCTTTATTTTATTTTATTTTTTTCCCTTAGATTCCATATATATGTGTCAGCATACGGTATTTGTTTTTCTCTTTCTGACATACTTCACTCTGTAGGACAGACTCTAACTCCATCCACCTCACTACAAATAACTCCATTTTGTTTCTTTTTATGGTTGAGTAATATTCCATTGTATATATGTGCCACATCTTCTTTATCCATTCATCTGATGACAGACACTTAGGTTGCTTCCATGTCCTGGCTATTGTAGATAGAGCTGCAATGAATATTTTGGTACATGACTCTTTTTGAATTATGGTTTTCTCAGGGTATATGCCCAGTAGTGGGATTGCTGGGTCGTATGGTAGTTCTGTTTTTAGTTTTTAAAGGAACCTCCATACTGTTCTCCATAGTGGCTGTATCAATTTACATTCCCACCAACAGTGCAAGAGTGTTCCCTTTTCTCCACACCCTCTCCAGCATTTATTGTTTGTAGATTTTCTGATGATGGCCATTCTTACCAGTGTGAGGTGATACCTCAATGTAGTTTTGATTTGCATTTCTCTAATGATTAGTGATGTTGAGCATTCTTTCATGTGTTTGTTGGCAATCTGTATATCTTCCTTGGAGAAAGGTCTATTTAGGTCTTCTGCCCATTTTTGGATTGGGTTTTTTGTTTTTTTGATATTGAGCTGCATGAGCTACTTGTAAATCTTGGAGATTAATCCTTTGTCAGTTGCTTCATTTGCAAATATTTTCTCCCATTCTGATGGTTGTCTTTTGGTCTTGTTTATGGTTTCCTTTGCTGTGCAAAAGCTTTTAAGTTTCATTAGGTCCCATTTGTTTCTTTTTGTTTTTATTTCCATTTCTCTAGGAGCTGGGTCAAAAAGGATCTTGCTGTGATTTATGTCATAGAGTGTTCTGCCTATGTTTTCCTCTAAGAGTTTTATAGTGTCTGGCCTTACATTTAGGTCTTTAATCCATTTGGAGTTTATTTTTGTGTATAGTGTTAGGGAGTGTTCTAATTTCATACTTTTACATGTACCTGTCCAGTTTTCCCAGCACCACTTATTGAAGAGGCTGTCTTTTCCCCACTGTATATGCTTGCCTCCTTTATCAAAGATAACTTGACCATATGTGCGTGGGTTTATCTTTGGGCTTTCTATCCTATTCCATTGATCTATATTTCTGTTTTTGTGCCAGTACCATACTGTCTTGATTATTGTAGCTTTGTAGTATAGTCTGAAGTCAGGGAGCCTGATTCCTCCAGCTCCATTTTTCGTTCTGAAGATTGCTTTGGCTATTTGGGATCTTTTGTGTTTCCATAAAAATTGTGAAATTTTTTGTTCTACTTCTGTGAAAAATGCCAGTGGTAGTTTGATAGGGATTGTAGTGAATCTGTAGATTGCTTTGGGTAGTAGAGTCATTTTCACAATGTTGATTCTTCCAATCCAAGGACATGGTATGTCTCTCCATCTATTTGTATCATCTTTAATTTCTTTCATCAGTGTCTTATAATTTTCTGCATACAGGTTTTTTGTCTCCTTAGGTAAGTTTATTCCTAGATATTTTATTCTTTTTGTTGCAATGGTAAACAGGAGTGTTTTCTTAATTTCACTTTCAGATATTTCATCATTAGTGTATAAGAATGTAAGAGATTTCTGTGCATTAATTTAATGTCCTGCTACTTTACCAAATTCATAGATTAGCTCTAGTATTTTTCTGGTAGCATCTTTAGGATTCTCTATGTATAGTATCATGTCATCTGCAAACAGTGACAGCTTTACTTCTTTTCAAATTTGGATTCCTTTTATTTCTTTTTCTTCTCTGATTGCTGTGGCTAAAACTTCCAAAACTATGTTTAATAATAGTGCTGAGAGTGGGCAACCTTGTCTTGTTCCTGATCTTAGTGGAAATGGTTTCAGTTTTTCACCATTGTGGACGATGTTGGCTGTGGGTTTGTCATATATGGCCTTTATTATGTTGAGGAAAGTTCCTCTATGCCTTCTTTCTGCAGGGCTTTTATCATATATGGGTGTTGAATTTCTCGAAAGCTTTCTCTGCATCTATTGAGATGATCATGTGGTTTTTCTCCTACAATTTGTTAATATGGTGTAGCACGTTGATTGATTTGCGTATTTTGAAGAATCCTCGCATTCCTGGAATAAACCCCACTTGATCATGGTGTATGATCCTTTTAATGTGCTGTTGGATTCTGTTTGCTAGTATTCTGTTGAGGATCTTTGCATCTATGTTCATCAGTGATATTGGCCTGTAGTTTTCTTTCTTTGTGACATCTTTGTCTGGTTTTGGTATCAGAGTGATGGTGGCCTCATAGAATGAGTTTGGGAGTGTTCCTCCCTCTGCAATATTTTGGAAGCATTTGAGAAGGACAGGTGTTAGCTCTTCTCTAAATGGTTGATAGAATTCGCCTGTGAAGCCATCTGGTCCTGAGCTTTTGTTTGTTGGAAGATTTTTAATCACAGTTTCAATTTCAGTGCTTGTGATTGGTCTGTTCATATTTTCTATTTCTTCCTGGTTCAGTCTTGGCAGGTTGTGCATTTCTAAGAATTTGTCCATTTCTTCCAGCTTGTCCATTTTATTGGCATAGAGTTGCTTGTAGTAATCTCTCATGATCATTTGTATTTCTGCAGTGTCAGTGGTTACTTCTCCTTTTTCATTTCTAATTTTATAGATTTGAGTCTTCTCCCTTTTTTTCTTGATGAGTCTGGCTAATGGTTTATCAATTTTGTTTATCTTCTCAAAGAACCAGCTTTTAGTTTTATTGCTCTTTGCTATCGTTTCCTTCATTTCTTTTTCATTTATTTCTGCTCTGATCTTTATCATTTCTTTCTTCTGCTAACTTTGGGGCTTTTTTTGTTCTTTCTCTAATTGCTTTTGGTGCAAGGTTAGGTTGTTTATCTGAGATGTTTCCTGTTTCTTAAAGTAGGATTGTATTGCTATAAACTTCCCTCTTAGAACTACTTTTGCTACATCCCATAGGTTTTGGGTTGTCGTGTCTCCATTGTCATTTGTTTCTAGGCATTTTTTGATTTCCCCTTTGATATCTTCAGTGATCACTTCGTTATTAAGTAGTGTATTGATTAGCCTCCATGTGTTTATATTTTTTACAGATCTTTTCCTGTAATTGATATCTAGTTACACAGCATTGTGGTCGGAAAAGATACTTGATATGATTTCAATTTTCTTAAATTTACCAAGGCTTGATTTGTGACCCAAGATATGATCTATCCTGGAGAATGTTCCAAGAGCACTTGAGAAAAATATGTACCCTGTTGTTTTTGGGTGGAATGTCCTATAAATATCAATTAAGTCCCTATTGTTTAATGTATCATTTAAAGCTTGTGTTTCCTTATTTATTTTCATTTTGGATGATCTGTCCATTGGTGAAAGTGGGGTGTTAAAGTCCCCTACTATGATTGTGTTACTGTTGATTTCCCCTCTTATGGCTGTTAGTATTTGCCTTATGTATTGAGGTGCTCCTATGTTGGGTACATATATATTTACAATTGTTATATCTTCTTCTTGGATCGATCCCTTGATCATCATGTAGTATCCTTCTTTGTCTGTTGTAATAGTCTTTATTTTAAAGTCTATTTTGCCTGATATGAGTATTGCTACTCCAGCTTTCTTTTGATTTCCAATTGCATGCAATATCTTTTTCCATCCCCTCACTTTCAGTCTGTATGTGTCCCTAGGTCTGAAATGGGTTTCTTGTAGACAACATATATACGGGTCTTGTTTTTGTATCCATTCAGCCAGTCTGTGTCTTTTGGTGGGAGCAATTAATCCATTTACATTTAACGTTATTATCAATATGCCTGTTCCTATTCCTATTTTTTTTAAAGTTTTGGGTTTGTTATTGTAGGTGTTTTCTTTCTCTTGTGTTTCTTGCCTAGAGAATTTCCTTTAGCATTTGTTGTAAAGCTGGTTTGGTGGTGCTGAACTCTCTCAGCTTTTGCTTGCCTGTAAAGGTTTTAATTTCTCCATCAAATCTGAAAGAGATCCTTGCTGGGTAGATTAATCTTGGTTGTAGGTTTTTCTCCTTCATCACTTTAAGTATATCCTGCCACTCCCTTCTGGCTTGCAGAGTTTCTGCTGAAAGATCAGCTGTTAACCTTATGGTGATTCCCTTGTGTGTTATTTGCTGATTTTCCCTTGCTGTTTTTTATATGTTTTCTTTATTTTTAATTTTTGATAGTTTGATTAATATGTGTCTTGGCGTGTTTCTCCTTGGATTTATCTTGTTTGGGACTCTCTGTGCTTCCAGGACTTGATTAACTATTTCCTTTCCCATATTAGGGAAGTGTTCAACTATAATCTCTTCAAATATTTTCTCAGTCCCTTTCTTTTTCTTTTCTTCTTCTGCGACCCCTATAATTTGAATGTTGGTGCGTTTAATGTTGTCCCAGAGGTCTCTGAGACTGTCCTCAGTTCTTTTCATTCTTTTTTCTTTATTCTGCTCTGCACTAGTTATTTCCACTATTTTATCTTCCAGGTCACTTATCTGTTCTTCTGCCTCAGTTATTCTGCTATTGCTCCCGTCTAGAGTATTTTTAATTTCATTTATTGTGTTGTTCATCTTTGTTTGTTTCCTCTTTAGTTCTTCTAGGTCCTTGTTAAATGTTTCTTGCATTTTGTCTATTCTATTTCCAAGATTTTGGATCATCTTTACTATCATTATTCTGAATTCTTTTTCAGGTAGCCTGCCTATTTCCTCTTCATTTGTTAGGTCTGGTGTGTCTTTACCTTGTTCCTTCATCTGCTGTGTGTTTTTCTGTCTTCTCATCTTGCTTATCTTACTGCGTTTGGGGTCTCCTTCTTGCAGGCTGCAGGTTAGTAGTTCCTGTTAGTTTTGGTATCTGTCCCCAGTGGCTAAAGTTGGTTCAGTGGGTTGTGTATGCTTCCTGTTGGAGGGGAGTAGTGCCTGTGTTCTGGTGGATGAGGCTGGATCTTGTCTTTCTGGTGGGCAGGTCCACGTCTGGTGATGTGTTTTGGGGTGTCTGTGGCCTTATTATGATTTTAGGCAGCTTCTCTGCTAATGGATGGGGCTGTGTTCCTGTCTTGCTAGTTGTTTGGCATAAGGTGTCCAGCACTGTAGCTTGCTGGTTATTGAGTGAAGCTGGGTCTTGGTGTTGAGATGGAGATCTCTTGGAGATTTTCACCGTTTGGTATTACGTGGAGCTGGGAGGTCTCTTGTGGACCAGTGTCCTGCATTTGGGTCTCCCACCTCAGAGGCACAGCCCTGATGCCTGGCTGCAGCCCCAAGAGCCTTTCATCCACACGGCTCAGAATAAAAGGGAGAAAAAATAGAAAGAAAGAAAGAAAGAGGACAAAATAAAATAAAATAAAATACACTAAAATAGTTACTAAATAAAAATTTATTATTGGAAAAAAAAATTTTTTAAGTAAAAAAAATAAAAAAAACAAAAAATGGATGGACAGAACCCTAAGACAAATGGTGAAAGCAAAGCTATACAGACACAATCTCACACAGAAGCATACACATACACACTCACAAAAAGAGGAAAAGTGGAAAAAATAATATATCTTGCTCCCAAAGTCCACTTCCTCAATTTGGGATGATTCATTGTCTATTCAGGTATTCCACAGATGCAGGGTAGATCAAGTTGATTGTGGAGCTTTAATCCGCTGCTTCTGAGGCTGCTGGGAGAAATTTCCCTTTCTCTTCTTTGTTCACACAGCTCCCAGGGTTTAGCTTTGGATTTGGACCCGCCTCTGTGTGTAGGTCTCCTGAGGGCGTCTGTTCTTCACTCAGACAGGACGGGGTTAAAGGAGCAGCTGATTCGGGCACTCTGGCTCACTCAGGCTGCGGGGAGGGAGGGGTCTGGATGTGAGGCGGGTGGCAGAGGCAGGCTTGATGTTGCACCAGCCTGAGGCGTCGTGCGTTCTCCTGGGGAAGTTGTCCCTGGATCAAGGGACCCTGGCAGTGGCGGGTTGCACAGGCTCCCAGGAAGGGGGGTGTGGATAATGACTTGTGCTCGCACACAGGCTTTTTTGTGGCAGCAATAGCAGCCTTAGCGTCTCATGCCCGTCTCTGGGGTCCGCGCTGATAGCCACAGCTCTCGCCCGTCTCTGTAGCTCCTTTAAGCTGTGCTCTCAATCCCCTCTCCTCGTGCACCAGGAAACAAAGAGGGAAGAAAGAGTCTCTTGCCTCTTCGGCAGGTACAGACTTTTTCTCGGACTCCCTCCTGGCTAGCTGTGGCACACTAGCCCCCCTTCAGGCTGTGTTCACGCAGCCAACCCCAGTCCTCTCCCTGGGTTCTGACCTCCGAAGCCCGAGCCTCAGCTCCCAGCCCCCACCCATTCTGGCGGGTGAGCAGACAAGCCTCTCGGGCCGGTGAGTGCTGATTGGCACTGCTCCTCTGTGCGGGAATCTCTCCACTTTGCCCTCTGCACCCCTGTTGCTGCGCTCTCCTCCGTGGCTCCAAAGCTTTCCCCCTCCGCCACCCACAGTCTCCGCCCACGAAGGGGCTTCTAGTGTATGGAAACCTTTCCTCTTTCACAGCTCCCTCCCACGGGTGCAGGTCCCATCCCTATTCTTTTGTCTCTGTTTTTTTCCTTTTTCTTTTTCCCTACCCAGGTATGTGGGGAGTTTCCTGCCTTTTGGGGGTCTGAGGTCTTCTGCCAGCATTCAGTGGGTGTTCTATAGGAGCAGTTCCACATGTAGATGTATTTCTGATGTATCTGTGGGGAGGAAGGTGATCTCCGCGTCTTACTCTTCCGCCATCTGCTCCTCCTGTTTGTAGACTTTTTGATGATGGCCATTCTGATTGGTATGAGGTGATACCTCATTGTAGTTTTGATTTGCATTTCTCTGATAATTATTTATGTGGAGCATCTTTTCATGGGCTTTTTGTCCATCTGTATGTCTTCTTTGGAGAAAAGTCTATTTAGATCTTCTGCCCATTTTTTGATTAGATTGTTTGTTTTTTTTGATACAGGGCTGCATGAGCTGTTTGTATATCTTGGAGATAAATGCCTTGGTGGTTGCTTCATTTGCAAATATTTTCTCCCATTCTGTGGGTTGTCTTTTCATTTTGTTTATGGTTTCCTTTGCTATGTAGAAGCTTTTAAGTGAAATTAGGTCACATTTGTTTATTTTTGGGTTTATTTTTATTACTCTAGGAGGTGGATCCAAGAAGACATTGCTGCGATTTATGTCAAAAGGAGGTCTGCCTATGTTTTCCTCTAAGAGTTTTATAGTGTCTGCCCTACATTTAAGTCTTAGGTCCATTATGAGTTTATTTCTGTCTATGGTGTTAGGAAATGTTCTAATTTCTTTCTTTTTTTTTTTTTTTTTTTACTTGTAGCTGTCCAGTTTTTCCAGCACCACTCATTGAAGAGACTGTTTTTTTCTCCATTGTATATTCTTGTCTCCTTTGTCATATATTAACTGACCATAGGCATATGAATTTATTTCTGGGCTTTCTATCCTGTTTCATTGATATATATTTCTATCCTTGCACAAGTACCATACTGTTTTGAAAATTGAAACAGTGATTTAAAAGCTTCCAACTAACAAAAGCCCAGGACCAGATGGCTTCACAAGTGAATTCTAGCAAACATTTAGAGAAAAGTTAACACCTATACTTCTGAATCTCTTCCAAAAATTTGCAGAGGAAGGAACACTCCCAAGCTCATTCTATGAGACCACAATCACCCTGATACCAAACCAGACAAAGATACCACACACACATACACAAAAAATACAGGCCAATATCATCAATGAACATAGACACAAAAATACTCAACAAAATATTAGCAAATAGAATCCAACAATACATTAAAAGGATCATACACAATGATCAAGTGGGATTTTTCCCAGGGATGCAAGGATTCTTCAATACACACAAATCAATCAGTGTGATACATTACATTAACAAACTGAAGAATAAAAACCATATGATCATCTCAATAGATGCAGAAAAAGCTTTTGAGAAAATTCAACACCCATTTATGATAAAAACTCTCCAGAAAGTGGGAATAGAGGGAACTTACCTCAACATAATAAAGGCCATATATGACAAACCCACAGCTTACATCATTCTCAATGGTGAAATGCTCAAGGCATTCTGTCTAAGATTAGGAATAAGACAAGGATGCCCACTGCAACCACTTTTATTCAACATAGATTTGGAAGTCCTAGCCATGGCAATCAGAGAAGAAAAGAAATAAAAGGAATCCAAATTGGAAAAGAAGTAAAACTGTCACTGTTTGCAGATGACATGATACTACACATAGAAAACCTTAAAGGTGCTACCAGAAAATTACTAGAGCTCATCAATGAATTCGGTAAGGTTGCAGGATACAAAATTAATACACAAAAATCTCTTGCATCTCTTTACACTAACAATGAAATATCAGAAATAGAAATTAGGGAAACAATCCCATTTACCATCACATCAAAAAGAATAAAATACCTAGGAATAAACCTACCTAAGGAGACAAAAGACCTGTACTCTGAAAACCATAAGATGCTGATGAGAGAAATTAAAGATGACACAAGCAGATAGAAAGGTATACCATTATCTTGGACTGTAAGAATTGATATTGTCAAAATGACTATACTACCCAAGGCAATCTACAGATTCAATGCAATCCCTAACAAATTACCAATGTCACTTTTCACAGAACTAGAACAAAAAATTAAAAAAATTTGTATGGAAACACAAAAGGCCATGAATAGCGAAAGCAATCCTGAGAAGGAAAAACAGAGCTGGAGGCTCCCTGACTTCAGACCCTACTACAAAGCTATAGTCATCAAAACAGTATGGTACTGGTGCAATGATAGACATATTAAATCACTTTCTTACTTACTGTGTTTTATGATGCTTTGATATCTTGAGCCTTGCAGACCCAGGGAGAGATCACCCCTCCCAGGGGTTAGCTAATTCCTATAGATAGAAAATAACTCGCCTGTAGCACACCTTTGATGTGCAAACCCTCCTATGCCCACCTTGTTTTTATCTGGCATGAGCAGTCCAGGACACTATCCCCCTTTCCTAGGTCCATGTACTGAACAACTAGTGACCATTCCTGCAGCCCAGACCACACCAAAACTTTCCAAACTATCCAATGCTAAACCTGCTCAGCTTTGTACTCTGCCTCATCCATTTCTTCCTGCAAAAACTACAAAAAAGGCTTTTGCCCACACTTTCCCCTCACTCATTCCACCCTCTGACTGACCCTGGTGCTACATGCCCCTGCATGGTACTGTGCCCCTTCCTCTTAGGAACTGAGTAACTATCTTTATAGTGGCAGTCATCTCCTGCTCTGTTGTCCTCACCACAACGTAAATAAAAATGAAATCCTGGGTATGTTTTAAAGTACTATAAGAAATTCTAAGGTAATCTCAAAAAGTATGAAGAAAATGTTTCCAGATGAGCCCTCAGATCTATAAAAAGGAATAAAAAATATACCAAAAATGGTATGTGTGGGTATATATAAAATAAGCTTTATGTTTTAAATTTTATTTTAAAGATATTTGACTCTTTAAACATAAATAATAACAATGTATTCTGTGGTTTATAGCATATGTGGAAGTAAATGTTTGATGGCTATAGCATAAAAGGAGGGTGATATGAAAGTATCTTACATTATACATGAAGTAGTATAATATTCATTTAAAAGTAGATTACGATGAGTTAGGGATGTATATTGTAAATCTGAGAACAAGCATTAAATAAAATTAAAATGAAGATGCACATCTAATAAGCCATTGGAGAAGATAAGATGGAATCTTTAAAACATATTCAATTAATAGATAAAAAGGAGGGAAATGAGGAACAAGAGGATAAAAAAATGAAATTATCAAAAATAAATAGCATAATGTTGGAAGTAAACCCAACCACACAAAAATTTATTTTAAATGTTAAAGATTTAAGTCCTATTAATAGGCAGGGATTATTAGACTGGATATAAATACCAAATCTCAACTTATTTCATTTAATAAGCTCTAAACAAAAAGATAAAGGTAGGTTAAAAATGAAAAAAAAAATCATTCAAAAACTAATATAAGAAAGACAGTATCACTATTTTAATAACAAATAAAATATAATTCAGGACAAGGAATATTTCTAGGGGTAAAGTGAGATAATTTGTAATAATAAAAATATTCAACGTATCAAGAGGACGTGACAACTCTAAATGTATACACACTTAAAAAGAGTTTCAAATATATCAAGAACTTTCAGAAAAGAAAAAAAAAAAAAACAGAAATAGATGCAAGATTTCAATACAACTCTCTCCCTAATAGAAAGAACAAGTGGAAAATTAATGCATATGTAGAAGATTTCAATAACACACTCATTTATAGAACACTACAGACAATAACAACAGAATACACGTTCTTTTCAAATGTACATGAAACATTCACTAAGATCACATTTAGAGATTTAAAAAGTCACAATGTATTTAATAAGATTGAAAATGTAAGAATTATGTTCCCTTACCAAATGGAATTGAATTAGTAATCAATAACAAAATTAGGTCTTAAAAAACCCAAATATTTGGAATTTAAGGTCAAAGAAGACAGCATAAAAACATTAGAAAATTGTTTGAACTAAATTATAACGATAATACCACATATCAAAATTATGGAATGCTGCTTAAGTAGTGCCAAGAGGGAAATTTATAGTTTTAAGGCTTATACTAGAAAAGAAAAAAGGCAAAAAAATATAATGATATGGGTATACTTCTGCTTCTGGGAAGATAGAGTAGACCTAATTTTTCCTATTCTTCCTACTAGTAATACCTAAGATCCCTGGATATTATATATAAAATAAAAATAAGAATACTCTATTAGGTGGGGAGAAGGCAGATTAGCTAGGGAATTTGGGACCCAAATAACAACTTGGTGTAGTTCTCTGGGTTTCTTTTCACCTTATATATTTCAGAGTTGATGCTGAAGAAGACAGCAAATCAAAGTCTCAAAGAGCACAGAAGGAAAAATCTGCAAGATGAGACTGCTCTCTCTAGCCAAAGGACCAGAAAGTAGCAACTTAACAAAACAGAAATCTTTAGACAATAACCACTCTACTCAAGCCAAATATCATAGGAAAAAAATCTGTTGTCAAATACCCATCCATGCCAGCTAAGGTAGAATGGGTAGCCTAGATAGACTTCTACCCATGCAAGACTGTATGGAGGTACCTATCCCAACACACCTGTAGGGGTTGTGTCAGAAAAGGCCAAGGAGGAAGCTGGGATTTTCATTCCCTACTGACCTTTAAAGAGGCTCCCTGATTACAGTGTCAATGAAGACCAGATGAGGAGCCTGAACATGCACCCACACTCAGCAGTAACAAGGTGTCCCTCTACCTTCCTTCTGGAGTGGTATTGGAGGAGGCTACTTGGAGGGAGAGTCAGGACTTTACCATTGTCTGGTTGGAATAAGACCTCCTCCATAAGAGTTTCAGTGGAGACAACATGAAAAATTAAGACTCTCATCCCCACGTGGCAGTAACAAGTAGTGGCCAAGCCTCAGGTGTCAATAGAAGCCAAAAGGTGAACCTGAACTTCTACCTCTACCAGGTACAAGATGGTGCCCCTCTTCCCCTACTGGAATGGTGTCAGAGAGAATCAGTTAAAGCAGGTGTAAGTAAGATCCAGAATCCAACACAATGCAAATATGACCAGTTTTATTGAAATCATTTTTCTTACCAAGAACCAGAAAGATCTCAAATTGACAGTCATTGGATGACAATACCAGGATGACAGAGATATTCGAATTATCTGATAAATATCTTAAAGAAGTAATCATGAAAATGTTACAATAAGCAAATGTTTTTGAGACAATCAAAAAAAAATTGAATGTCTTAGGGGAAAAAAAAGAAGATATAAAGAAAAACCGAATGGAAATTTTAGAATTGAAAAATACAATAATACAAATAAAAAGCTCAGTGGATAAGCTCCACAGCAGAATAGAGGAGACAAAGGAAAGAGTCAGTGAACAAGAAGATAAAACAATAGAAATCCCTAATATGAACAGTAGAAAAAAATAAACTGAAAAGAAATGAATGGAACCTTAGGGGCCTGAGAGACTATAATAATATATGTAACATTTATGTCATCATTTCAGGAAAAAGAGGGCAGGCTTTTAAAAGTATTCTAAAAAAAATAATGGCTGAAAATTTCTCCAAATTGGAAAAACACATAAACTTAAGGATTCAAAAGCCGAGAACATCCTAAATAGGATTAACAGAGAAATCCATGCCAAGACACAACATAATTACACTTCTGAAAACTAAAGAGAAAAGAAAAATCTTGAAATCAGCCAGAGAAAAATCTTGCCCATAGGAGAAAATAATTCAAATGACAGTGGGTTTTTCATCATAGACCATGGAAGCCAGAAGGAAATGACACAATATTTTTCAAGT
Source organism: Balaenoptera acutorostrata (assembly GCF_949987535.1). Classification (NCBI taxonomy): domain Eukaryota; kingdom Metazoa; phylum Chordata; class Mammalia; order Artiodactyla; family Balaenopteridae; genus Balaenoptera; species Balaenoptera acutorostrata. The sequence goes on from NC_080083.1 coordinate 30,223,821, forward strand.
GATAAAAGAAAATAACTCTCAAACTAGAGTTTATACAAAACAAAAATATCCTACAGGAATGAAAGAGAAATTATAACATCTTTAAACGAAAGTAACCTAAGAGAATTTGTTATCAGCAGACCTACCCTAAAAGAACGCATAAGGGAAGCTCTCTAAACAGAAGAGAAATGATAAAAGAAGGACCATCAAAACATCAGGAAGGAAGAAAGAAGATAGTAAGCAAAAACATGGTAAATAAAATAGAATTTCCTTCTCCTCTTGAGTTTTTCTAAACTATGTTTGATGGTTGAAGCAAAATTACAACACTGTCTTCTTGCCTCTAAATATATGTAGAAGAAATATTTAAAACAAATATATTATAAATGGAAAGTGAATTGGACATAAATAAGGTTAAGATTTCTGCATTTCACTCAGGGTAGTAAAAAGATCATAGCATACTCTGATAATTTATGTATCAATAACATAATACCTAGAGAAACCACTAAAAAGCTATACAAAGATATATACATTAAAAATAGTATATAAAAATGAAAATTGAATTTTTAAAAATGTTCAAATAACACACAGAAAAGTAGGGATAAAAACAGAAATGAAAAACAGTGAATAAGCAGGAAATTAAAATAAAATGGCAGAATTCAGCCTTATTATACCAATAATTAAATTAAATTAAGTATAAATGATCTAAATAGAGATAGAGTGAATTTTTTAAATTACACAACTATATGCTATCTATAAGAAATTCACCTCAAGTAAAAAGATATAGGCAGATTGAAAGTAAAAGGATAAATAAATGTATATCTTTGTAAGTATTAATCAAAGGAAAGCAGGATTGGCTATATTACAATCAGATAAAGTAGACTTTAGAGCATAGAAAACTACAATAGACAGAAAGGGACATTATATAATAACGGATTTGTCAACCACCAAAATGACATAGTAATTCTTTATGTGCCTGCACCAAACAACAGAGTTGCAAGTGAAGCAAAAAGTAATACAAATGAAAGGAGAAATAGACAAATTCACAATTTTATCTGAGCACTTCAGCAACACTCAACATTTGACAGAACAACTACACAGAAAATCATTGAAAATGTAGAAGGACTCAACACCACCACCAGTAGGATCTAATCAATATTTATAAAACATTTCACCCAGCAATAGTAAAATACACATTCTTTCCAAGTTCCGCCAGAACAAATATGTCAAGATCAACCATATCCTGGGCCATAAAACTTTTAAGAAGACTTAAAAGAATTGAAATTGTATGAAGTATATTCTTTAAACACAATGGAATCAAATTAGAAATCAATGAAAGAAAGATAACAGAAAAATCTGCTAATACTTGCAATAAATACCACAGTTCTATTCCATGAGTTTATGACAATGTCTCAAGGGAAATTAAAATATAGTTTGAACTAAATGAAAATGAAAATAAAGCATATTGAAATTGTGGGGCACAGTTAAAACTTTCCTGAGCACTAAATGCATGCATTAGAAAAGAGAAAATGCTCAAATCAATAATCTGAGCTCAAGGACCTAGAAAAACGACCTAAAAATGGACCTAGAAAAAAAAATGGACCTAAAGCTAAAGCAAGCAGAAGGAAGGATATATTAAAATAAGAGTGGGGAACAATGAAATTGAAAACAAAAAATAGAGAAAATAGATAAAACCAAGAGCTGGTTCTTTGAAAAGTTCAATACAATTGACAAACCTCTAGAAGGACTGACAAAGGGGAAAAAAAAGAAGTCACAAATTCCAGTATCAGGAATGAAATATGAGATAACACTAAAGGCTCTGCATATATCAAAAAAACAACAAAGGAATACTATGAACAACTCTACACATCTACACATAGAAATTTGACAATTTAGATGTAGACTAATTCCTCAAAAATCACAAACTGTCACAATTCACCCAATATGTAATAGAATATTTAAATAGCCCTATGACTATTATGAAAATTGAATTCCTTATTTAAAAACTCACACAAAAAGAAAATGATGAACCCAGATAGTTTCACTGAATTTTATGAAATGTTAAAGAAGAATTAACATTGGTTCTACCCAATCTTTTCCAGAAAATAGAAGAGGGAACAATTTTTAATTTATTTTGTGAGGCTAGTGTTACCATGATTCCAAATTTAGACAAAAAAAATACAAAGAAAGAATATTAAAACAAATATCTCTCATGAACACAGATGCATGTCCATAACAAAATATTAGCAAATAGAATTCAGTAACATATAAAAAGAATTATACATTATGATCAAATGAGATTTATTCCAGGCACGTAAATTTGGCTCAGTATTTAAAAAATCAATCAATGTAATTTACCATTATAAAAGAGACTGTAGAAGAAAAATCATATGGTTATAACAATTGATGTAGAAAGAGCGCTTGACGAAACTGAAGACATTCATGATTAAGTTTCTTGAAAAAATAGAAATGGAAACTTCCTCAGTTTGATAAAGAACATCTAAAAATATTTACAATTAACATATTTAATTGTGAATACTCAATCAATTTTTCCAAAGATTGTGGAGAAGGCAAGGATGTTCACTCTCACCACTCTTTTTCAGCATAGTGCTGGAAGTTCTAGCCAGTGCAATAAAGTAAGAAATAGAAAGAAAGTCATACCGATAGGAAAAGAAGAAATAAAACCATCCTTATTTGCAGATAATGGTTGTCTATGTAGAAAACTCTAAGGAATCAACTACAACAACTAAAAAAAAACACCAAGAATTAATAAATGAATTCAGCAAGATGGCAGGATACAAGATAAATATACAAAAATCAACTATATTTCTATAAACTAGCAATAAACAGTATACTATAGATTTAAAAATACAGTATTGGGCTTCCCTGGTGGCACAGTGGTTGAGAATCTGCCTGCTAATGCAGGGGACACGGGTTCGAGCCATGGTCTGGGAAGATCCCACATGCCGCGGAGCAACTAGGCCCATGAGCCACAACTACTGAGCCTGCGTGTCTGGAGCCTGTGCTCTGCAACAAGAGAGGCCACGATAGTGAGAGGCCCGCGCACCGCGATGAAGAGTGGCCCCCACTTGCCGCAACTAGAGAAAGTCATCGCACAGAAACGAAGACCCAACACAGCCAAAAATAAATAAATTAATTAATTAATTTAAAAAAATAAAAATAAAAATAAAAATACAGTATTGCTTACAATTGCAAAAAATAGAAATATTTATGTGTTTATCTAACAAAAGCATGTTATAAGCTTTATGCTGAAAACTCTATGATGCTCATAGAAGAAATCAAAGAAGCTCTCAATAATAGAGGAGACATACCAGTTTAAGGATTGTAAGATTCAACATAGTAAAAGTGTTAATTCTCCTCAAATTTATATACAGCTTTAATGCAATATCTATCAAAATACTAGAAAGTATTTTTGTAGATATCAACAAAGTATGTGCAAGATCTGTACACTAAAAACCAAAAAACACTGTTGAGAAGAAATAAAGAAATCTTAAATAAATGGAGAGACATGCCATAGTCATGGATTGGCAGGCTTAATCATTTGTAGATACCAATTCTTCCCAAGTTGATCTACAGATTCAGTACAACCCTCTTTTGCAGTTCTATCCCTGGCATGATCAGAGCATTAATGGTGATAGTGGGTATCAATATCTTATTTCTGATCTTTTAAGAAATATTTATATTTCACCGTAAAATATGATGTTTGCTGTAGATTTCAGTAAATACATTTATCATGTTAAAGACTTCTCCTTTTATTCCAAGTTTGAGTTCTTATAATAAATTGAATGTTTAATTTTATTAAATGATTTCTATTCATTATGTAATCAAATGCTATTTCTTCATTAATCAGTCAATGTGGCTAATTATATTAATGGATTTCCTTATCTTAAACCATTTTTGTATTTCTGAGTATTACAGGTTGAGTTCTCATGGGAGTAGACTTTTAGAAATAGTGTTTAAGATATTTATTAGGGAGTAGCCTTGGGACCAACACCTATGGAAGGGATGGAGAATCATCAGGATTGGTGAAGGGATAACTCAAGCTTTCATGTAAATCTCATAGTTTCGGCTGTCCATGAGATATAGGCCATTCCTGTAAAGGCATGACCTTACAAGATGTCTCTCTGAAAAGGGGTCAATTCCTGAAGGGAATGCCAGGTGAAGGATGTCTACTGACAATACTCCAAACAGCTGGAGAGCAACAAGTTTTTTCTTGAAAGGCAATGTGGGCTTCATACTTCTAGATTCACCATGCTGAGGTATATCTGGTCATGACAAGTTTTTTTTTTTTTTTTTTTTTTTTTTAATACATGGCTGGATTAATTTACTAATATTTTATTTGGGATTTTTGCTTATGTAGTCATGAGTGAACTTGTTCATTAATTTTCATTTCTTATACTATACTTGTCTGTTTTTAGTAATTGAGGTTATACTATCCTCATTAAATAAGTTACAGAGTATTTCAGTTTTAAAAATATATTTTCTGAGATAATTTGTGTAAGAGAGATCTGTTCCTTAACTGTTTGCTAGAAATTACTGATCAACATGTGGCAGAGACTGCCAGTTGCACTCCAATTTTCTCCTTCTTTAAAGGAGCCTAATTCCTGACAATGACTAACTCCAGCTAAATGCCTTCATTTCAGTGTCCCTTACTTCTACGAGTGGCAGTTATCACTCAATTATGGCCAAAGATTGAGTGGAAGTGTTATGCGGAATTCTGTGGAAGTTTTCTTATGAAAGCAAGGCTTTGTGTGCCTTCTTTTCTCCTGCTGCCTGGAATGTAGGCATATTGCAGGCAGAAGCATGGTATGGCAAATCAGCAAGATAGAAAGAGACTAGATTTTTACGTGAGAGAACAGGCCAATATGAGCTTAAGACCACTGTAGCTGGGTTTTCTAACTGATGTCAATGTTGGCTTATGTTTATCTTTGTATTCAACTAACTCTTTGCTCTACCTATTTGTCTCCCACATATTGTTTTTGAGTCCATTTCTTCAATCTTGAAACTGATCTTTTTTTACATTACTTTAATGAGAGTTTATTGTTAGTATAGTCTCAGTATTTGTTTAAAAACATGAAAATACCTTTCTCTTTTTTTTTTGAGAGAGTTTTATTAGCTAGGCATACACTTCTAGGTTGGTAGCTATGTTTCTCTCAGCACTTTAGGGATGTTATTCCATTCTCTTTGCTCTTTGGATGCCTTTGTTGCCTTTATGAATCTTCTATCTACCCTTTTGTAGAGAAAATGTGCTTTTCTGCAGTTGCATTAAGAACTCCACTTTGTTCTTGGTATTCTGTGGCTTTATATGATGTGCCTAGGTGTAGATTTATTTTTATGTAGCTTGTTTGGTATTTATTGCATTTTCTGAATCTGAGAGTTCACATTTTTATTAATTTCTGAAAATTCTTAGCCATTGTTTCTTCAAATCCTGCCTCTCTCATTCTCTCTTGTCTCTCTTCTGGAACTCAAAATATAGGTGCATGTGAGACTTCCTCACTCAGTCTTCCATGGCTTTTTTTTTTTTTTTTTTTTTTTTTTTTTTTTTTTAAAGAGTAGCTTTTTTTTTTTTTTTTTAATTTTATAGCTACTTTATTTATTATTTATTTATTTATTTTTGGCTGTGTTGGGTCTTCGGTTCGTGCGAGGGCTTTCTCTAGTTGCGGCAAGTGGGGGCCACTCTTCATCGCGGTGTGGGGACCGCTCTTCATCGCGGTGCGCGGGCCTTTCACTATTGCGGCCTCTCTTGTTGCGGGGCACAGGCTCCAGACGCGCAGGCTCAGTAGTTGTGGCTCACGGGCCCAGCTGCTCCGTGGCATGTGGGATCTTCCCAGACCAGGGCTCGAACCCGTGTCCCCTGCATTAGCAGGCAGATTCTCAACCACTGCGCCACCAGGGAAGCCCTTCCATGGCTTTTAATCTCTCATATGTGAAAGATGATACCTCTTGTGTCTCTTGACAGCTTTTGAGTAATATCTTTATATCTTTCTCCTAGTTTCCTGCTTATCTCTTCAACTCTGTTATTCAATTCATCCTGTGTATGTGTGCATGTGCATGCATGCATGCATGCTTGCGTGTGTGTGTGTTTTAATTTCAACAATACTAGTTTTCATTTGAGGAAGTTCTATTTTGGTTCTCTTTCATATCTGCCTGGTCATTTTCTATAATCTTGTCTTCTTCACTCATTATTTTAACTCATTTTATTTCTATAAATTTTAAAATATGCTTAATATTCTATCTTTTTAATCCTACTGTCTATACTTCCTGGGGGTCCTGTTCTGTTTTGTTTCTGCAAACTTTCTTTCTGTGACTTGTTTCCTGTATACACAGTAATTTATTTATTGTGATATCATATTTGTCTGGTCTTCATGTTAGGAATCTTAATGGACTTGGATCCAATGCATACTAATGCAGAGAGGATTTGCATTTACTTCACTAATAGCTCTGAGCTGCTATGAATATGAAGGCACCTAACTAATTTGTTAGGTTAAAGTTTCTTGAACCATGCAGGTACTATAAATGCAAACCCCCAATCCACATGACAGCAGGATTATAATTGTGTGTTCTTAAAAAAAAATCTCTACTCAGTTCCCCAACCCAAATTTCTCTTGTACCTTTCTTTTGTTTGTAGACAGATTTTTTCCTAGTCTATCCTTTCACTTAGGATGTATAAAACTTAAGTTTTTCCTTTATAGGAACAACTGCAAGTTTATGGGTCCTAGCTGAAACTTCTCATTTTAATCAGAGCCTTGTTTCCTATCCCAACATGAGGTCATGAAAAACTGAGGCTTTTGAGAATCAACAGATATCCCTAAGGCAGCCTGTGGCTCTGCTGGTGCTACCTATACTCCACATGAACTTTCCTTAATTTTGCATAAGTGTAGCTTTGCATTTGAATGGAGGTTTCCAGAATTTCTGGGTATTTGTACAGTTTTCTAGAACATAAAATTTTTCTAGAATATAAAATTGTCTAAATTTCCAGAAGTAATCCACTTTGACTTATATTACAGTCTCTATGTCCCATATTGCCCTACATATTCTACCATTTCACTTATCATATTTCATTCTTTTTATTTATTTATTTTTTGTGTTATAATTTCTGTGTTGTTTTCTCCCCTGTTACACTGTGAACTAATTCAAGGAGTGAAATTCGAAATCTGTTTCCATATCCCTCAGTTTATTGATATTTTCAGTGAAGAAGATAGGAAATCTATGCAAACTCTCTTTCCTACAAGCCCTAACTAAGGGATGGCCAAGGGATCCCTAGTGAAGGAATGGCTAAGGATTGGCATGAGTACAGATCCACACTGACCCTGTTGCCTCTCTTCGTCTGTCCAGCTCCTGTAATAGTGTGCATGCCAGCTCTAGAAACATTGCTGTGTTCAATGAGATTAAGCACACAGCAGAATGAGGAAAGGGTAGCAGATGGTATATATTTCCTGGGTAAAGTTTATTTCTGCCTGACTTGTTCAACTCTTCCCTTGTCCTGTTTCCCCAATCAATTTTGTTCATTTACTCTCTGTAAGCCTGGTGGCAAGAGTTGTGAAAAGATATGAAAACCAACCATCTGCATCCAACTGAATAATGAAACAATATCTGCTCTGGCAGGATAAGTAGAGTTTGTAAGGGCCTTAAAAAAAACCATGCCTGGAAATTGTCAGTGAGTATATTAGCAGACATAAGTTAAATCCCTGCGAAGTGTTGTGTACTCTGGTGTCTAAAAAAACATTTATATTCCTATTTTAAAAAATTATATAAAATTTTAGTTTTTGAAAACTAAGTTGGATTAACAGCCTTACTCCATTTAGGAATTGATTTCATGTGACTGCCACTGACTAGCAAGAGACATAATTTGACTGAAATGAAAAGGAGAGGATTAACATTTTTGAATACTTAGTGTGTGCCCATACTCTCCTAAGCATTTTACATATTTTACCTTAATATCTTCACAACTTTGTCAGTTGCTATGTATTATTATCCTATTACAAATTGGGGAAAGTGAAAATCTGATATATTAAGAAACTTTCTAGGATCCCACACCTTACATATGAGATGTTTTATTCCCAAGTTGATACTTGTATTGCCCTATTATGCAGATTTCCATCTGGTGGTTTATGAAATCTCTTTGCATGAACTGAGACAATTCGTTCTGGATCTTCCTATTCAGTCACGTACAGCCACGTGGAAAATCACAGCCCATAAAATCTGTCTTTTTTTTTTTTTTCTTTTTGCTTCCTTCCAATGTCCATTCTTTCCTTCTTCCCTCAGGCCTCCCTACCTGCACCCTTAGAAAGCTCATAATAACAACTTAATAATTATCCTTACAAATTTTTGGTTATAGTCCTATGATAACATGTAAATGTAAATTATTCATACACAGACATGGAGGTTATTGTGTTCTTTCAATATGAGACTGTAAGTAAAAGTTCTGCACTCTGCTTTTTAATCACTCAAGAATAACTCATGGAAAGTCCTTCAAGTCAACAGTTACAATCCTCATTTCTGTCTTTTTATTGCTGCATAGTATTTCATTTGTCACTCTCACCAATACTCTAATAGTGTATTTATATTTGAATACTTGTGTTTTTATTTTTGTAGATATAATCCTTGAAGGGGGATTGATAGCTCAAATGGTATATTGATTTTTAATTTTAATAGATGTTGCCTGATTGCTTTCCAGAAAAGCTGTAAACAATTCCAGTTTTATTTCTTCCTGTGAGGGCATCTTTACCAGCATCCCCTCCAACAATGTGCTATTGCTCTTTTTTAAGGTGTGGCTATTTAATGGTGGTAAAGTGATATCTCAGTTTTAATTAATTTGCATTTCCCCAACTATCAGTGAGTTTGAATATATATTTCTTGACCTTGGGATTTGCTTTTGAGGAATTTGTTTTCTCATATCTCTTGCCCATATTTTGGGGGTCATTTGCTTTTTTCTTGTCAATATTTAAGTGCTTTGCATTTTGTTAAAGAAAAATTATGAATGTCAAAAATTTCTATGTCAAAAACATGTACATAGAGGTAACTCAGTCTATGCAGCATGAATCTTTGTAGAAGAAGTTTTATGGAGAACAAGGAGAAATAACATTAAGCTTTTAAACAAGTTATAGGACTGAATGCTTCATAATTAAATGTTACATTGACCTAACTGGTCATGGGCTTTGTGCTCAGACTCTAAAGACAGCGTACATTCACACTGTTCTGTGGTTGTTGTTTAGGACTTGTTAGTTAAGTATATATTAAGTATGGATTATGGGAAATTATTTTAGTTTTGCAAAATTCTTTCCCAACTTAATGATAGCAAATCTTTTTCTGTTGAACATTTTTACAATTTTCTTTCCAATCCAGTGTTTATCTATTGCCTTGGCTTTTAGCACCTTTGGCCATACAAATGTTTAAAATATTTTATAGGCAGGAATGGCTACCTTTTATTGGTACATTCTGCTTTTCTATCTTGGTTAAAAAGGTATGCTTCTCCTCACCACCAAGGTATTGGACATGTCTCACAAATATTTCTTTAACATTTAAACCTATTTTTCATGTGTAATTTTATTCTGCATATGGCATAATATTAGGGCACACTTTTACTTTTTTTCGAAGAGCCAGTGACACAATCTTATAAATAATTTATTTTTTCATTATACTGAAATATCAGTATCAGTATATAAGAAATTCTCATGTGTACTCATGCCCATTTCTTTCTTCTACATCTTATTTCACTCATCCATGCATCTATTTTTATGCCAATGACATATTGATCTAATTTATAGGAATTTTTTTTCTTCTTTGACAAGCAATAGTTTCTTTTTTTAAAAAAAATATTGAGGTATAATTGACATTAATATTATATTGATTCAACATTTATATATATTGTGAAAGGATCACCATGATAAGTCTAGTTAACATCCATCACCACACACAGTTACAATTTTTTTTTTTTCTTGTGATGAGAACTTTTAAGATCTATCCTGTTGGCAACTTTCAAATTTTTGATATATCCTGACATCTGTTAAGGCAACTCCCTCTTCATTATTTTCACTGTCTTTTTCTTAATCTTAGATAGTTCTTTTTTTTTTTTTTTCCACATGAACTTTAGGATCTATTAATGAAATTCAACTTAAACATCTGTTAGCATTCCAATTGGAATTGCATTAAACTGCTATTAATTTAAGGAGAATAAGTTTGTGATAGCAAATTCTCTCTTAAAGAGCATGGTATGTGTTTCCATTTGTTCAGATATAATTTTATCTTCTACAATAGATTTTATTGTTTTTCTCATATAATTCATGTTTCTTTCTTGTTTTATTTCTAAGTATTTTAAAGTTTTCAGTGTATAGTGAATGAAGTATGTTTCCCATTTCTATTTTCAGATTTATATTTACTTTAGTTCTGATACACACGTTTCTATGATGAGTTTAAGGATATAATACATTTTTTCCTTTGTGAAATATATGAAAGGATGAAAGCGGAAACCAAAGTATACTTTTGCTTTTAAAAACTAGATAAAGTAATTTTAAGAGTGTATTTTTATTTTCTCACTAAAGGGCAAACCTACAATTTTAACTTACTTATGTAAGTGTGACAACCTTTATGATGTCTTTCCTCCATACTTTTGTTTTTTGTATATTCACATACACATGCAGAAATACTCATAAACACACCTCTATTTTAACTATAGCTCTTTATCAAGATTTCAGAATGGTAGCCTAGTTTGAAATTTTCAATAATATACAGAACATTGTAAATAAAATACTCTAACATGCATCTCTGCACATTCTTCCAAGTATTTCTTTAGGATAATTTCGAAAAGTAGAATTCCTGGGTTAAAAGGAATGCAATAATATTAATAGCTAAGTTTATTGCATGGTTCCTCTGTGTAAGGGAGAGATTCCCAGTGCTCCTGCAAATCTGCTTCTCCTTTCCATCCTAAGTCCAAAGATGATGATATTTCCCAGACTTCTTGCTTGTACATGGAGTAATGGCCAATGGGCTGTGAGCAAATGGTTTGTGTCATTCTGGTCAGTGAATATCTTTCTGACCCTCCATGTCACAAAGACACTGGAGGAAAAGTGTGGAGATAGTGAAGCCAGGAGATGCTGGACTCTCACCATTTGGCAGGAGAGCCAAACCTTGGAGAAACTCTGGGCTACAGGAGATTTTCCAGTGAGGGTAGACATAACTTGCCTACGTTTACACAATTTGTAAGCTGACATGCCATGATTCAAACCCAAGCAGTCTTGCTCCAGAACCCATTCTGTGAATTCCTACATTATTCAGTCTCATATTATGTTTCATGGTTAATGTTTACAATATCCTTTAGAAGTATTATCCCAAACTATAGCCCCACCACAATTTTCAGAGAGTGTCCAGTTCTCTACTCAAACTCTGATAATAGGTATTATTATTAAGTTTAAGGGTCTAAGAGACCAGATGTCTAGGGGATTTCCTGAACGGTGATCTTGGTATCCTTCCACTGAATCTGAACCAAGATTAAGATTTGATATAGAAGGGATTCAAAGAGAATTACCAAGCTCATATCAATCTACAGGCCCTAGGTGCATTTTTCAGTTCTAGAGTGTCCATTTGACTGATAATCATAGATCCCAGTTCTTTGGTGAAGTTCCTTACCATGACATCTATGTTTCTGAATATATCAATCACATTTATTTCAATATCTGTTTCTGAAAACTCTGATTTCTGTATTATCCATAAATCTGCTTCTATTTTCTCTTGTCCTTTCTCATAATATGCTTGAATTTATTTTGATTGAATGGACATTTAATGTACACAGTGTATTAAGAGCTCTGGATTAGCTGTTAGTTTCTGCCAGGAAATTAAAGCAAAGGCAAATAACAAGATTCCAAACTAAAATCCTGGGGTGTTTATCATAGTCCTTCTTCCTTGGCAAATCATAAGCTCCAATTTTTCTCTCTTTAACACCGTGAGACTGCCAAAAGTTCATTTAGGTCTTCACTATCTTCACTGCCATTTTTTCCTTGGCTTCTCTCTGCCCTCATTGATTACTTATGAATCATTAATACTTTAGACAAGAAAATCAGTTCAGACTGCCTGGCTCACTTCTCTACACTTTTCTTCTCCATGGAATGTTGGCTCTTAAGTTTTTGTTATTATTAGCCCTGAAATCCAGTTTTTATCTAGGTCCCATGGAATTGCCAAAAGTTCTGCACATAATCTCAACCTCTTCAAATTCTCTTTCTGCTTGACTTTCCAGTTTCTCTCAAATCAGGAATTGGTGAATGTTTTAAGGGAAAAGGCCATAGAATGTCAGGTTACTGCAATGAGTTTCCCATTTATCCATGATTTTGCTCCCTTAAATCCTGGCTATCTCCTTGAAGTCATCAAAAGATTTTCTTGGTTTTTTTGTTTGTTTTGGTTTTGGTTTTGGTTTGTTTGTTTTTTGAATACAGATGGTCTAGTTGTTCTTTGTGGAAGATTTGGTCTGCTACAAGTTATTTTACCATTATCAGAAATGAAACTCCTATTCATTGACATTTAAAACAAAATTTCCAACTAATCTTGTGAACCAGGTTTCTGTGTTTAGAAAGGATTGCTTGGAGTATTGCTAGTTTCCTTTTTTTATCAAGGGTCAGATTTGGAGACCTGGTTCAAAATTTTTACAGGTTAGGTCCAGACAGGAGGAGGAAGAAGAAATTCAGGCCGTTTTCTGGCTAATTGGTGTGGGAAAGGAAAGAAAGAGCTGGAGAGAGGGAAGCAGGGGAAGCCATAGAAATTTCTTCCAGTTTCTCCTCTCTTATCTTATCTCCTCTCTTATCTGGCAGCAAGGAACTCTTGCCCACTCCCCATTTAGGACTGAAGTAAAAGTGTACCTTGCAATGGCTTTGTCACTGCAAAGTTAACTTGAAAGTATAATGTTTCCAGGAAAGGAGGAACCCTGAGGTGCTTGTTTCCCTGGCAGCCCCTTGCTTCCCTAAATCCTATATAGGACTCCAAAGTAGCCAAGGAGCTTGCCAGAAGAGTATAGTATTCATGGCAAAGAATACTATGTAGTGAAAGCTGAAGAAGAGATTTCTCTAGGCAGAAACAATTGGAAGTCAAAGTAGGACTTTGATCCATAGTATCCAAAGAGCCAGGGTCAGGAGAGGTTAGCCAGGGATGCATGGCAAAAATGGTTTGATGCATCAGAGAATAGATAAAAAATAGACTTTATCTCACAAAGGTATTGGGACAAGCAGAAACCGTGTGGGTAAGGGACAGTGCCTCAGAGACTAGAGGATATCAAACTCAAACACTGGCCTAAACCAGAAAGTCCCTCCCTCCAATGATGCTAAAAGGGTCAACTAGGATTCTACAACATATATAAATAGATGACTCTTTTGGGAAAGAAGCAAAAGGAGGGGGGATTCCTAAGAGATAAAACATTGTCATCCAAAGAAGAGCTTGAATTTGCCTAAAGCAATTGCTTCAATTATCAGTTCAGGTTATGTTTTAAATCATATTGGACATTTAATTAAAAGTCATACCTACTGACTAGTGGATGGGCATGCAAGAGGAAGATGAGAAGATCTACAAATTCCCTGGACATTGGGTAGATAGTTCCACAGAATGATTGCATGAATGAATGAACCAATGAATGAAAACAAATATTCTCATTAAATCAAAGAATACGGAGCTAAGACTAAGGCAGAGAGAAACAGAATGCAGAAAAGTCTTTTTAAGCTTTGTATGGCCTTTCTGCATTTTTTTCAGGATCAAGCTGGTCTTTTAAATTTTCTCTTATTGTGCAGTTGAGTCTTAGACTTCTCTACTCTCCCTTTAGCTTCATACTCTAGGTAAACTGGAAGTCTATACATGGAATTAGCTAATAGTGGGGCACAATGCATATTGCATGTGACAAACAATGAGGTTCCTGATTTGGGGGCAGCTTCTTTATGATCAACTTCATTAGGTTATGGCAGAAAATGTTCCCAAAGGTTCTTATTAATATGTAGCTTCCTATGAGATCTCTCAGATGTATATTTAAAAATCACTATCTACTACTTAAAATTATGTCCTTGATAGATATTTTGAAATGTTACACTGCTCCCCATTCTTAAATAAAGTCATTTATCTATAGGAGGAAGACACTGAAGTAATGAAAACAGAAATCTCCTCCAACTCCCAATGAAATGCTTATAATAATGCTCCTAATTATTGGCAGGAGATCACAAGCTTCTGCCTTGTGCTTCATGAGTGGGCTGACTGGCCACCAAAAAATGCGGCAATAACTGATTCCACTTGACTCAGAAAGCCACAGCAGCAAGAACCAGTACAAGACAAGGCAAAAACAAATTAGGTCAGAACTTCCTTTGAAGACCTGTGCATTCTGCAGCATGCCTAACCATATGTCTCACAGGTGTCCGTACCTCTGTAGGAGGAAATCTCCTGCTGGGCTCAGCATATTGCTTAATAAATGCAATTTGAAGCTGTTTTCCTTAGAACAGTTTTGAAGGTTTATTTCCTTCCCCCCACAAATACCATACATATTTTAAGGTATCAGGTTATTAGATCTCTGTATTAATTGTTTTGGGCTTGGGGAGTTTATTTTTTCTTTTGACTTTAAAGAATCAACTACAAAGGCAGGGGATATGAAAAAGAGAATGCAATCGCAAAGCCCCTCACCAACATCAGTCCATTAGGACCGTATAGTCACACAGCCTAAGAAAAAATGTCCTTTAAGCAAAAGGGCAGAATACCTAATGAAGCTGATAGAAAATCAGTGCTGTAAATTATATCATAGTGAACAGTGTGAGAAAGCAAAGTCATTCCAGAAAAAAGCAAATGAATATATAATTATAACAATAAAACTGTTCCAGCAATTGCATTATTTTTTCAATGTGACGCTGACGGACAGCAAATGTCAATGTGGCAGAAATTCTAACAAAGTAATCCAAGCACCCAGGTCAGTCACCTTTTGTTCTATAGCTCAGGTGTCAGCATTTTCTCATTTTTGTGAGATTTGATTCAAGAATTCTGCGCTTACCCTGTAATGTCTGGGATGCTGAAATAAGCACTTGGTTAAGTTACGCTAAGGCACTCACTCACATTGAAAGCTATAGTGAACAATGAAAAATCCTTCTTTTCCTTTTTTCCTCCCTTCCTTTGGTTTCCTTCCTTTCCTTCTTTCTTCTATTTCAATAGATAAAGCATTTAATGCTCAAAAATTCAAGACATGGTGATGTCATGGAAGATGGTGGAGTAGGAAGTTCCAGGATTTGGTCTCCCCACTAAAACAATTATTGAGTTGGCAAAACCTGTCAGAATCAATTATTTCAGAGTTGAGTCAGATTCTTGCAGCAGTCAGGGTAGTGCCTGGTGAAGAAAGAGGCTGGTAAATTTTGGTATTTTATATAGTGACTATAAAGTAGTGACTATAGCAGATAGCTCTGAGGATGGTGGTACACAACTGTGGAGTTGCTTCCTGGTGCCAGGGTGGGTGATAGTGCCCTTGTCCTCCAAAAATTAAGGTTTTGATCAACCTGACAGATTGCTGAGGGGCTAGCACAGGACCTAATGATTGTTTGAATTCTCACAGACAGAAGTAGCTTCCCAACACTGTCAGTTGAGGGTACTTAGAGATATAAAATCTTTTTTTCTGGACTTCCCTCGTGGCGCAGTGGTTGAGAATCTGCCTGCCAATGCAAGGGACACGGGTTCGAGCCCTGGTCTGGGAAGATCCCACATGCCGCGGAGCGGCTGGGCCCGTGAGCCACAACTGCTGAGCCTGCGCGTCTGGAGCCTGTGCTCTGCAACAAGAGAGGCCGCAATAATGAGAGGCCTGCGCACCGTGATGAAGAGTGGCCCCCGCTTGCCGCAACTGGAGAAAGCCCTTGCACAGAAACGAATACCCAACGCAGCCAAAAATAAATAAGTAAATAAATAAAAAATAAAAATAAAGGAATTCCTTTAAAAAAAAAATCTTTTTTTCTTACTTTATTATTAGCATTTAAGGAAGTTTCTGTCAGGTCACTGGCTGACTGTGTAGATAACAGAACAGAGACTTCAATGGTCACACATGGCAAGGAATATAGTCCTGCAAAAATAGTTTGGAAGAAATCAATTAACAAAGGGAGGGCTGAGGTCTTCATTAAGCAACAACATTAATTACTGGAGAGGGAGAAGAATTTGATTTCCTGGTTTACCACATTATAATATTTAAAATGTCCAGTTCTCAACAAAAAATTACAAAGTATACAAAGCAACAGGAAAGCATGGCTCATTCACAGGCAAATAAGAAAGAAATTGACAAAAACCATCAATGAAGAAGCCCAGATATTGGATTTAATAGACAAAGACTTTAAATTAGCTGCCTTAAATATGCTCAAAGAGCTGAAGAAAACCATGACCAAAGAACTAAAAGAAATCGGGAAAATGGTGTATGAATAAGTAGGGAATATCAATAAAGAGATAGAAACTAAGTAGAAATTCTGGAGCTGAAAAGTACAATACCTGAAATAAAAATCCAGTAGGGGGTGTAATAGTAGAATCAAACTGGAACAAGAATGAATCAGCATTGTGATGAGCAGAAAGAGAAAATAATGAAGAAAGGAGAACAGAACCTAAGGGACCTACAGGGCACTATCAAGCTGACCAGCATACATGTTATTGGAGTCCTAGGAAAAAAAGAAAAAATCAAAGAAATGATGGCTAAAAACATCTCAATTTTGATGAAAAACATGAATCTACACATTCAAGTATCTCAACAAACTCCAAGCAGAATAAACTTGAAAAAGAGATCTATACGGAGACATGTTATAATCAAACTATAAAAAGACAGAGAATCTTGAAAGCAGCAAGAACAAAGTGACTTTTTACATACATAGGATCCTAAAACAGATAACAGCCTCTTATTATCAATAACCATAACAACAAAAACTAAGGAAGTTCACTGCTTGTAGACTTGTCCTATAAGTGCTAAAGGAAAAGAAAAGAAAATGCTAAAAGGAGTTCTTCAGTAGATGGTAACTTGAAGCCATAGACAGAAATAAGGATCATTAGTAAAGATAACTACACAGGTAAATGTAAAGTCCCATATTACTCTATTTTGGTGTGGAACTCCTCTTTTGTTTCCTATATGATTTAAAAGACAAATGCATAAAACAATATTTATAAATCTTTGTTACTGGGCACACAATGTATAAAGATATAATTTGTGACAGTTACTCCATAAAAGAGAATGAAGTTAAATAGGTGCAGGATTAATTGTATGCTATTGAAGCTAAACTGTTATCAATTCAAACTGGATTGCTATAAATTTAGGATTTTAAATGTAATCTCCTTGGTAACCATTAAGAAACTAATTAAAAATATACAGAAAGGGAAATGAAAAGGGAATCAAAGTGGTAAGTAGAAAAAAATCAATCATAAAAGAAGACAGTACTGGAGGAATTGAGGAACCAAAAAGATATATATATATACACACATATATGTATATTATATATGTAAAAGATATATATATATGTATATGTATACATATATGTATATATATGTAAAAGCACAATGGCAAAAATATGTCTTTTATTCTCAAAAATCACTTTAAATGTGAAGGGATTAAGTTTACCAATTAAAGGCAAAGATTAGTAAAATTAAGTAAAAAATAAAAAATATGATCCAACTATATGCTGCTTACAAGAGCCTCCCTTTAGATCCAAAGACACAAATCAGTTGAAAATGGAAGGATGGGAAAAGATAACCTATGCATGTAGTAAACAGAAGAAAGCCTCATCTGACTCAAAGGTCATCCTTCCTGACTTCCTCCTTTTCCCAAGGAATGAGGTATCACATTTCTTGAATTCCCTCTTTGGTTATTTTCTCCTATCTCTGCCCTGTTATTTACATTGGGAGAGCATTTTGTCCACCTCCCTAGGATACTACTCCCAGGCCCTGTCCATCACTCTAATAGTCAGAGGCTTCTGTGCTCTATGAGTCTTGGGGAATGTATACCTATCACTTGTTTTCATAGAACAGCATCAGGGTTCAAGAGTGATAACAGAAGGTAAAATTGCCAGTCTTGTTTACAAGAAAAACTTGTGGCTTGAGATGACATTGTGGATTTGTTCTCTACAAAAGTCACAACAAATATGTGAATATATATATATATATATATGTATGTATGTATTCCTAAATTTATTGAAAGTTGTGTGATAGGTGTAAACAAATGTGGTAAGAAACCTAACAGGTTTGTTGATCCAATAAATAAAAGAAGTGATATAAGTATTAGAGTGCAGGTCTGTCCTTTATAGTTACAAATAGCCATTATTTGACGTGAGTTGAACCAATCACTGCTGAATAGAAATTAAACAATTATTAATCAATTGATTAGTTTAAGGGAATGGAATACTATATATATATGAACTTGGGAATATATATATATATATATATATCATATATATATATATATATATATATATATATATATATATATATGAACTTGAAACACTGTGATTATAAAGGTAAATGGCATGAGGGTTGGCCATGGGTCTGAGCATCCCACTTTTCAGGGCATATTTAGTAAGGGACTCCTTAGACATCTCACTGAAGATCTTGTCCTTAATGAATTGTGCTTATATGAACCTCCAAATCATTTATTCTCCACTTAATAGTACTCAAGAATTAGCTAAGTGTTTGTGAAGATATAGATCCTTGGTTTTTAGAGATTTTGCATTAGTGTGGCTAGAGTGACACTTATCAATCATTATCTCAAACACCCACAGCTGGTGGCAGTGGTCTGGAGTCACACTTTAGCAAGTACTGTCTCAACCTATTGGAGTGTAAGAGCCTCTGATTAGTTAGGAAGGTCTAAATATGAAATAATTGATTTTCACTAGGGCAGTGCAAGCTGCGGCCATAGAAGAAAATAAAACAGTGGGGCTTTGGTGCCTTTGGAACTTCAGATGCCCTAAAGCCGTAAGGGGAAGCCCTGAAAGACTTTTGACCTTAAAGTCAGAAGAGCAGAGTTGGTTACAAAAGAACATTACAAAAGATGTCCGTTCTGAAAACACATTGATTGGCACTTAGCAGATAATAAATATTAATTTCCTTCCTTTCTACTCAGAAATCATTAATAGTTCTTTATTTCTGAACAAATTCACTTCAAACTATCAAGTGATAAATTTCAGACCTCTTACCTTTATCACTTCAGATCAGAAATATCTCTGCTTGAGGGTGTTATTTGTTTGAAATACTCATTCTGTCCCTCTGGAAAATGCTCTTTCTCCCTGACATGGGATGCTTGTTATGAAAATGAAAGATGGTTGAACTGAGAGATGACTGGAAACAATTGTACAATGGGAAAAATATCTTTTTTTAACCATATAAATTTGACTAAAAACATGCCTTTCAAAGTATATTTGAGATATTACAATGATTGCTCCCATGAAGCTGGTGGGCATCATGAAGCTAGTAAATCCCCTTTACATTTGTGTTGATCTGACAGATTCTGGCCTTTTTTATGTTACCCAGAGAGCCCAGGGCGATTATAGCTCCTAAGTGAGGTATCTTGGTGGTGGTAAAATCTATTTGGTAAATAATGACAAGAAGATGATAAAAAAGGATAAGTACAAATGATAACTCATATCTCAAGTGCTCTCTTCTGCTGAATTTACATCTGGTTTGTTAGTCAATGTTTTCAATTTTCATAGAAAGAGTTTTTATTCTAGAAATTCTTTATCTCATATAAACTCTTATGTGGCTGTGCAAAGCACCTTTGGAGCTTTATTTAAAAAGATACATACCCTGATCTTACCAGCAACTGAGGATGGGGATGAAAAAATGAAATAGTCCTAGGTCAATGCCATCAAGAAGCTGACACCTGTCTAAAAGACAAAGCTATATAAAATATCAGACAGCATAAAAATGTTGGCATGAACAAAGTGCTGTAAGAACACAGAAAAGAGAACAAGTGACTTCAGGGATATCAATGAAGGACTTAGTGTGAAGGTAATATCCAACTTGAACTTAAAGGGTGAGACATATTTCACCAGGCAGAGATAGGAATAGGAGAATGGATTCTTAGAACAGGTTAAACTCTTGGGAACGATCTTGTTTTCCACCAGTCATTTATTGTGCTACCATGTGAAATGTGAAAAAGTAACCATTTGGGGTAATTTTTTTACTTTATAAGGACAACTTTGTACACCCAAGACCTTCAATATGATCTGAAATTTTATTAGGGAAGATTCTCAAGTATTCTTATGCTGAACACCTACACGGTAGATTCTGTGAAGCACATTTTAATTTTCAAGTTGCATTTACTTGTTCAGTACCTGGTCCACAAATGCCAATTATTCAACCAACATATACTTTGAGGCTATCTGCAACCTGCGCACAGTCAGTATATGTTAGGACAGCAATTCTGAATTGGGAGATGAAGTGAAAAGGGCACAGCAGAACATTAGGGGCAGGTGCGGCTTGAAAGATAATATTTTAACATAATTTTATGTCTGAAAAACGAAAAAGAAATTTCTTGTTTGTATAATGCAAATTACAAAGAGCATATCTCTCTTTGAGTAATCATAGCTGGCAGGCATACTTAGAAGACAGAGTAAGAAAGAATTCAGAGTGAGCAGTGTAGGATAGACGTTAGTTACCTGAAATGTTTTCCAATGTATTCAGTATAATTTATACTGTCATTTCTATTGCATATCTTGCATATGTAAATACATTCTTTCTGAAACCATACATTTATTATATTTAAAAATAAGTTTCATGTGTTGGCTATGAGTTAGATGGAGTAAGCACAGTCCATTCTGTCTCTACCAATGAATACAGATATAAAACCAGGACAAAAGACATGGAGAGGCTACTTGATGACTTTGAGAAGTAAACAGTAGCAGATGGATTGGGGAGGAATACCAGAATTCAACGTACTGCCAAACTGCAGGTAAATTTAATGCTTTTTTTCTTCAGGTCTCCCACTGCTTGTTCACAGGCAGAGTTGCAGTTGCAGATGTGTGTGGAAGATTAGGGTAAATACTGGCTGGAGGACTGAAAAGGATTCCGTGGGTAAGTGGGAAGTACTGGGATATCACAGAGAGGAAGAAACTCGGGAAGGTGATTTCATAAAACTGTTTATGAACTCTTGGACACAGCTGAAGCTGTCATGCCTGGGTCTAATTCTAATAAGGCTACCAAAGACGCTGAGGACCTAAATAACAGAGAGAGCACCATCCAGGTCCCAGACTGAACACTCATGGCACAGGTCATTCTTTTTGTACTCATGGGAGTACATTCTTTTGAAGAGATTTTGGCCTTACTTGTTGGAGCATTGCTATAACATGTATCCAAGTCTTTGTCAGATAATTCCAACATCTTTAACATCTTGGCTTTGGTGTCTATTAATTATTACCTTTTCTCTTGTGAGTTGAGACTTCTATGGTTCTTCATTTGTCAAGCGATTTTCTATCGTATCCCAGACATTTTGATTATGTTATGAGATTCTGGGTTTTGCATAAATCTTATGAAAAATATTGATATTTTTGTTTTAGCAAGCAACTATTGTGGTTAATTTAAGTTTAGGTTACAAATTTTGACCCATTTTCTGCTGTGGTTCTAGTATCAGTTCAGTTTTCAAAAGAATGAAAAGAAAGCGAGTTTCAGTAAAAAGAAAAAATGAAGAACCAATGGGAAATTTCAGAAATGAAAAAAGTAATTATCCCTCCACCCAAAAAAAGAAATTCACTGGATATACTCCAGAGCAGAATGTAGATGAGAGAGGATACAGTCACTGAGCTTGAAGCTACATTCTATTCTATGTGAATAATAGAGAAATAAATAATTTAAAAATATGGACAGGTCATCCAGATGCTTGTGGGACAATTTTTAAAATTCTAAGATTTTAGTCAGAGTTTCAGAAGAAGAGGAGAAAGAGTGAAGAGTGTGGTGCTGAAAAAATATTTGAAGAAATGTGGCTCAAAACTACCCCAATTTGGCAAAGACCTATAAATTCGAGAAGCTCAGTGAAGCCCAACCAGGTGGAGGAGAAAAGAAATAAATTCATGCTCAGGCAATCAAGCTGCTAAAAACTAAAAACAAACAAGCAAAAATGGAATAAAATCTAGAAAGCAATGATATTACTTATAGGGAAGCAATGATGCGAATGAGTTCAGGTTCCAAACCAGAAACCATAGAGACAAGAAGGAAGTTCCACACATTAAAGTGCTGTAACAGAGGAAGAACAGAACTAACACCATGTTGGAACTGCCTCCCTCATTCTTTATATTATGTACTCTATTACTCTAGCCCTGCACATAAGGAGTTAAATATTAGAGAAATGCTGCTTGTGCCCAAATAGCTCATTAAGTTCCCTGAAGTCAGTTCCCTGAAGAAAGTTCCCATCCCATGGTCCCGAGCTAGTTATGGTTACTACTTGTTATAGACAAGTTTGCTTTCAGCCCAGAAACCCTACTAATAAGCAGAGCTAAGAATGGCAGAATAAAAATAACTGTTAACAATTTGAAATTTTTGCAAATTTGCGATCCAGCCTACACGAGCAAGAAGAAGAACAAGGAAATGTTATGCTTCCCTTGAAGGCCTGGTGGCTCCAAGAAGTCTGCACTGAGCTTTACCATTTAATCTTGAACCCTCCCATTTCCCCTTTCCCTTAACATAAAAGAAAGCTGAATTTTATTCTGAGTTAAGATTGTTTTTAGGACACTAGTCTGCCATCTTCTCAGTTTCCTGGCTTTCGGAATAAAGTCGCTATTCCTTGCCCCAACACCTTGTCTCTCCACTCATCCGCCTGTTGTGTGGCGAGCAGTATGAGCTTGGACTCAGTAAAAGTGATGGGAGAAAAAAAATTATTAACTCAGAAGGCTATGTTCAGTGAAGCTATCCTTCATGCATGCAAGTGAAATAATGACATTCTCCAATGAAGGAAAATTCAGAGAAACTGTTGCCAGCATCAGTGCCTCTTGGGCATCAGCATGGGTTTCTGTTCCAGAGCACCAGAATTGGACATGGACAGAGAAATGAGCCCTGAAATGTTTAAACGCCTTTGCATAATGCCACTGGCTCATGGACTCCAAGTGCATGGAGACACCGTTGAAGTACCACTTGCACAAATCCAAGCAGATTTGCAGAGGGGAGTTTCCATCTCTTACCAGGGAATTGTTTGCTGTCATCGATAGTGCCAGTGCCCGAGGTCCTGCTTGTGACAGTCGGCCAGACTGGCTGCAGCTTCTGGCTGGTGGTAGCTGGAATGTCACTGTGCTGGGTAAAGAGCTCCCTGTGGTGCCAAGCAGGTGTGGTGTAGAAAATGGGGCAGAAGAGACTGGGGCCAGTTGCTGAGAGGACATAAATGCTGTGGCTGCTTTGTGGCTTCTGTTACTCAGCATAAAACAATAGCCTTGTCAGACTGAAGATACATGTACAGAAAAAGTGCAGCTGTAAGCATGCACTCCAGCCTCAAAGCCTCAGCTTCATCCGGTGTTAAGCTTGCTCAGGCTCCAGTGCTGGCTGGCTTTGCTGCTGGAGGGAAGTCTGGCTTGCAGGGCAGCTCTCAGACCTGCCACGACCAGTGATCTGAAAGAGCCATCCCTGCCTACCCACCTGCCTTGAGGCAACCAACACTTTGGTGACAGTGTTGTGCTACGACATTTAGTTCCCCTCCTTTTTTATTTTCCAAGATTACAGGAGAAAAGTGGGCTACAACTATTTAAAGAGGTAAAGGGTGAGTCAATTCTCATTTGATTTGTAAAGGAAACTACAGAAGGACGACTAACTCAGGTCCTAAAATGTAATGCACATAACCACCCACCTTGAGGGCTTGCCTTCTTTTCACTAAAGTGACTCAGAGCTTCCTCCCAGCCTAGGACTTCTACCGATTCTAGCTGTTCTTAATCTCTGAGAAGCTTTTCTTGTTGTATTTCCTCTCTGCAATTGCCACCCAAGCCTCTTGCAGGAGGACAAAATGGAATCAGTCACATTGTTTCTTATCTTCCATTTCTTTTCAACAACAAGGCCACTGACTTGGCCTACAATGTGGATAAAACTCAAAATTTGAACAGCTCATGAGAGCAGGCCAGCACAGATCAGCTGCTTGTTGGGGTCTGGTGGAAGGGGTGGCTCTGGGTCCCCTAGCGGGGGGCAGATCTCACCCTCTGCCAGGCCCACCTGCCTCACCACCACTATGCACTGACTACAAAACAGACCAGTAAGCCCTAGACCTTAACCACATTATAAGGGCATCAGTTAGGTGAAGAAATGTTCACTGCAAACCAGATATTTGCCTTGCTCTCTGAAGATCTGAATGCACTCATGAAGTATTTTGTCTTGTACTGAGGTTCTTCAGTTGTCAACAGGAGACAGCCTGGCTGCTGGATTTAAAAGTTGAAACATCTTTTCCCTTTTGTTTCCTAAAACCAGGAAGTGCTAAGTTGAAGACTAAGTGTCTCAATTATGAAAAAAGTATAACTTTCAGCAAAGCTTGGTATAGTTTTCTGACATACTGAAGGTTTGAATACATTATATCTGAAACACAAGCATTATTTCTCTTTATGATTTACCTTGAACATACAGAGTCAGAATCCAGCAAATTGTCTCTTAAAATGCCTCATCATTTTCTTGTCTTAATGAAGCTTACAAAGACAAGGCTCTTAAAAGCTATTTCAAAGAGAATATCCAAATCCAATCTCTGCAGAATGAATTCAGGCAATATTTTCCTGATGTTGTTCCTGAAAATACCATTTAGAAGGTTATGAGGAAGACTTTTCTTACTAATGTTGAGTCACTGTCAGATTTTAAGAAGGGTTTTAGAATTCAAATTTGATATAACTGTCAAAAAGAATATATGGAACGTCACTTTGGAGATTTTGGGGGCAAAATATCTCTCTGTAACAAGAGAAGATCATTTGAATGCCATCTATTTTCATCAGCATACATTTGCAAAGTTTTTTGTTTTTTTTTTCTGTACTTCTGCCTCTAAAAACAAAGTGGCTCAGGGGTGGCTGTTAGGGTCATTGCCAAATACTTCTGGTTCCCTGTTTTTCAACACCTGATAGGATTACAATTCCTGACTCACTTTAGCTTGTGTGGGGCTGTGTGAATAGTTTTGGTTAGTAAGTTATGAGTGGGAAGGAGACATGCCACTTCCAGCTTAACATTTAGACACTCCAGAACTCTCTTTCCCATGGCCTCAGTCACCTGCCATTTACATTTTCTAGGGCTGCCATAACAAATTACTACAGAATGGGTGGCTTAAAACAACAGGAATTTATTATCTCACAGTTTAGGAGGCCAGAAATACAAAGTCAAGGAGTCAGCAGGGTTCATTCATTCTGGAGACTCTAACAGAGAAACCATTCCATCTATGCTTATTGCTTAGCTCCTGGTGGTTATTGGCAATCCTTGGCAATTTTTGCTCATAGACGCATCACTCCAAGCTCTGCCTCCATCGTCACATCACCGTCTCTGTGTCTATGTGTTCTCTCCTCTTCTTATAAGGGCACCAGGAATTGAATTTAGGGCCCAGACTAAATCCAGGATGATTTTATCTCAGTATTCTTAACTAGTTTCATCTGCAAAGGCCCTATTTCCAAATATGGTCACATTCTGAAGTTCCAGGTGGACATGAATTTTGGAGAACACGATTATACCACTACACCAGCCATGGTCCAGAAACTTGATGTTCCATCAATCTGGGATCCAGAGTGAAGATCCCATGGAACAGAGCCTCAGCCAACTTACAATGTGCTGAGAGGATAAGTGAGAAAGAAATCTGTACCACTGGAAGCTCCTGAGATTTCAGGGATGTTTGTTACCAAGCATCCCTGGACAGACACAAGATTGGTGTTGAAAGTGAATCTTTTAAGTGTTCAGTCTTCCATCCTTCCTGGTGTGAAAAAGTCTGTTTTAAGCAAATGGACTCAGTGGTCACGTTAACATCAAATGATTAAGATACAAACACATATTTTTGGAATAATATGTATATATACACAAACATATATATATATATACATTTTTCTTCTAAAATTCCTCTTGCTTTGATATTTTTGTCACAATGTTTATTTTGACATTCAAGTAATTCAGGTAAATGAATTTGTTATTCAAAGGTCAATCTATCATTTTAAATAAAATGTCAGTCAAAATGCAAGTAATTTTTTTAAATATAAAAACATGACACACAGTTCATTATACAAAAAGTAGAAGAGCCATGACAGTACGGGTACCTCATATTGGCCTGTAGTTTTCTGTGTTCTCTTTTTAGGGTTTTGCTTATGCTTTCCTCACTGAATAAATTAGATAACTTTTTTCCAGTGCCTTGAAATAGTTTCAACATCACAGGAAATGCATTGTTTTAAAGTTTGGTGAAAATATTCTGTACCACATCTGCATATGGTCTTTATCATAGGTGGTTTTATTCCACAAATTTGTTAATTCATATTGCTCTATTGATCTATTTAGATTTTACTTTCTTAAGCCAGTTTTGGTAATATAGCATTTTCCTTGGAAATAGAGCTTTTTCAGTAAGATTTTAACGTGACCATGAATTTTTATATAATATGTATATATTTTAATATGTTATAGAATTATGATCAATATAACTAGGGTATTTTCCTTATTTTCTTTTTTTCTTGAATTTTTGAATTTTATTTTATTTATTTATTTATACAGCAGGTTCTTACTAGTTATCCATTTTATACACAATAGTGTATATACATCAATCCCAATCTCCCAGTTCCTCACACCACCAACCCCCCCACTGCTTTCCCGTTTTGGTGTTCATACGTTTGTTCTCTACACCTGTGTCTCTACTTCTGCCCTGCAAACTGGTTCATCTGTTCCATTTTTCTAGGTTCCACACATATGCATTAATATACCATATTTGTTTTTATCTTTCTGACTTATTTCACTCTGTATGACAGTCTCTAGATCCATCTACGTCTCTGCAAATGACCCAATTTGATTCCTTTTTATGCCTGAGTAATATTCCATTGTATATATGTACCACAATTCTTTATCCATTCGTCTGTCAATGGTCATTTAGGTTGCTTCCATGACATAGCTATTGTACATAGTGCTGCAATGAACATTGGGGTGCATGTGTCTTTTTGAATTATAGTTTTCTCTGGGTATATGCCCAGTAGTGGGATTGCTGGGTCATATGGTAATTCCATTTTTAGTTTTTTAAAGAACCTCCATACTGTTCTCCATAGTGGCTGTATCAATTTACATTCTCACCAACAGTGCAAGAGGGTTCCCTTTTCCCCACACTCTCTCCAGCATTTGTTGTTTGTAGATTTTCTGATGATGCCCATTCTAACTGGTGTGAGGAGATACCTCATTGTAGTTTTGATTTGCATTTCTCTAATAATTAGTGATATTGAGCAGCTTTTCATGAGCTTCTTGGCCATCTGTATGTCTTCTTTGGAGAAATGTCTATTTAGGTCTTCTGCCCATTTTTTCATTGGGTTGTTTTTTTCTTTTTAATATGGAGTTGCATGAGCTGTTTATATGTTTTGGAGATTAATCCTTTGTCTGTTGATTCATTTGCAAATATTTTCTCCCTTTCTGAGGGCTGTCGTTTTGTCTTGTTTGTAGTTTCCATTGCTGTGCAAAAGCTTTAAGTTTCATTAGGTCCCATTTATTTATTTTTGTTTTTATTTCCATTATTTTGGCAGATGGATCAAAAAAGGTCTTGCTGTGATTTATGTCATAGAGTGTTCTTCCTATGTTTTCCTCTAAGAGTTTTAGAATATCCAGTCTTACATTTAGGTCTCAAAACCATTTGAGTTTATTTTTGTGTATGGTGTTAGGGAGTGTTCTAATTTCATTCTTTTCCGTGTAGCTGTCCAGTTTTCCCAGCACCACTTATTGAAGAGACTGTCTTTTCTCCACTGTATATCCTTGTATCCTTTGTCAGAGATTAGTTGACCATAGGTGTGTGGGTTTATCTCTGGGATTTCTATCCTGTTCCACTGATCTATATTTCTCTTTTTGTGCCAGTACCATATTGTCTTGATTACTGTAGATTTGTAGTATAGCCTGAAGTCAGGGGATCTGATTCCTCTAGCTCCATTCTTTTCCCTCAAGACTGCCTTGGCTATTCGGGGTCTTTTGTGTCGCCATACAAATTTTAAGATTTTTTGTTCTAGTTCTGTAAAAATGCCATTGGTAGTTTGATACGGATGCACTGAATCTGTAGATTGCTTTGGGTAGTATAGTCATTTTCACAATATTGATTCTTCCAATCCAAGAATATGGTATATCTCTCCATCTGTTTTTATCATCTTTAGTTTCTTTCATCAGTGTCTTATAGTTTCCTGCATACAGGTCTTTTGTCTCCCTAGGTATGTTTATTCCTAGGTATTTTATTCTTTTTGTTGCAATGGTAAATGAGAGTGTTTCCTTAATTTGTCTTTCAGATTTTTCATCATTAGTGTATAGGAATGCAAGAGATTTCTGTGTATTAATTTTGTATCCTGCAACTTTACCAAATTTATTGATTAGCTCTAGCAGTTTTCTGGTGGAATCTTTAGGATTCTCTATGTATAGTATCATGTCATCTGCAAACAGTGGAAGTTTTACTTCTTTTCCAATTTGTATTACTTTTATTTCTTTTTCTTCTCTGATTGCTGTGGCTAGGACTTCCAAAACTATGTTGAATAATAGTGGTGAGAGTGGACTTCCTTGTCTTTTTCCTGATCTTAGAGGAAATGCTTTCAGTTTTTCACCATTGAGAATGATATTTGCTTTGGGTTTGTCATATATGGCCACTGTTATGTTGAGGTAGGTTCCCTCTATGCCCACTTTCTGGAGAGTTTTTATCATAAACTGGTATGAATTTTGTCAAAAGCTTTTTCTGCATCTATTGAGGTGATCATATGTTTTTTATTCTTCAGTTTGTTAATATGGTGTATCATATTGTTTGATTTGCATATACTGAAGAATCCTTGCACCCCAGGGAGAAATCCCACTTGATCATGTTGTATGATCCTTTTAATGTGTTGTTGGATTCTGTAGCATTTTGTTGAGGATTTTTGCATCTATATTAACCAGTGTTATTGGTCTGTACTATTCTTTTTTTGTAGTATCTTTGTCTGGTTTTGGTATCAGGGTGATGGTGGCCTCAAAGAATGAGTTTGAGTGTTCCTTCCTCCACAAATTTTTGGAAGAATTTGAGAAGGATGGGTGTTAGCTCTTCTCTAAAAGTTTGATAGAATTCACCTGTGAAGCCATCTGGTCCTGGACTTTTGTTTGTTGGAAGATTTTTAATCACAGTTTCAATTTCATTACTTGTGATTGGTCTGATCATATTTTCTGTTTCTTCCTGGTTCAGTCTTGGAAGGTTATACCTTTCTAAGAATTTGCCCATTTCTTCCAGGTTGTCCATTTTATTGGCATAGAGTTGCTTGTAGTAGTGTCTTGGGTTGCTTTGTATTTCTGCAGTGTCAGTTGTAACTTCTCCTTTTTCATTTCTAATTTTATTGATTTGAGTCCTCTCCCTCTTTTTCTTGATGAGACTGGCTAATGGTTTATCCATTTTGTTTATCTTCTCAAAGAACCAGCTTTTAGTTTTATTGATCTTTGCTATTGTTTTCTTTGTTTCTATTTCATTTATTTCTGCTCTGATCTTTATTATTTCTTTCCTTCTGCTAACTTTGGGTTTTGTCTGTTCTTCTTTCTCTAGTTCCTTTAGGTGTAAAGTTCGACTGTTTATATGAGTTTTTTCTTGTTTCTTGACGTAGACTTCTATAGCTATATGCTTCCCTCTTAGAACTGCTTTTGCTGCATCCCATAGGTTTTCGATCATCGTGTTTTCATTGTAATTTGTCTCTAGGTATCGTTTGATTTCCTCTTTGATTTCTTCAGTGATCTCTTGGTTATTAAGTAATGTATTGTTTAGCCTCCATTTCTTTGTGTTTTTTATATTTTATTCCCTGTAATTGATTTCTAATCTCATAGCATTTTGGTCAGAAAAGATGCTTGATATACTTTCAATTTTCTTAAGTTTACTGAGGCTTGATTTGTGACCCAAGATGTGATCTATCCTGGAGAATGTTCCATGTGCACTTGAGAAGAAAGTGTAATCTGCTGTTTTTGGATGGAATGTCTTACAAATATCAATTAAATATAGCTGGTCTATTGTGTCATTTAAAGCTTGTGTTTCCTTATTAATTTTCTGTTTGGATGATCTGTCCATTGGTGTAAGTGAGGTGCTAAAGTCCCCCACTATTATTGTGTTAGTGTCGATTTCCTCTTTGTAGCTGTTATCAGTTGCTTTATGTATTGAGGTGCTCCTATGTTGGGTGCATATACATTTATAATTGTGATATCTTCTTCTTGGATTGATCCCTTGATCACTATGTAGGGTCCTTCCTTGTCCTTTTAACAGTCTTTATTTTAAAGTCTATTTTTTTCTGATATGAGTATTGCTGCTCCAGCTTTCTTTTGATTTCCACTTGCATGGAATATCTTTTTCCATCCCCTCACTTTCAGTCTGTACGTGTCCCTAAGTCTGAAGTAGGTCTCTTGTAGACAGCAGATATATGGGTCCTGTTTTTGTATGCATTCAGCGAGCCTGTGTCTTCTGGTTGGAGCATTTAATCCATTCACATTTAAGGTAATTATCGATATGTATGTTCCTATGACCATTTTCTTAATTGTTCTGGGTTTGTTTTTGTCGGTCCTTTTCTTCTCTTGTGTTTCCCACTTAGAGAAGTTCCTTTAGCATTTGTTGTAGAGCTGGTTTGGTGGTGCTGAATTCTCTTAGCTTTTGCTTGTCTGTAAAGTTTTTGATTTCTCCATCAAATCTAAATGAGATCCTTGCCGGGTAGAGTAATCTTGGTTGTAGGCTCTTCACTTTCATCACTTTAAATATATCATGTCACTCCCTTCTGGCTTGTAGAGTTTGTGCTGAGAATCAGCTGTTAACCTTATGGGAGTTCCCTTGTATGTTATTTGTCATTTTTCCCTTGTTGCTTTCAATAATTTTTCTTTGTCTTTATTGTTTGTCAATTTGATTACTATGTGTCTCGGCATGTTTCTCCTTGGGTTTATCCTGCTTGGTACTCTCTGTGCTTCCTGGACTTGGGTGGCTATTTCCTTTCCCATGTTAGGGAAATTTTGGAGTATAATCTCTTCAAATATTTTCTTGGGTCCTTTTGCTCTCTCTTCTCCTTCTTGGACCCCTATAATGTGAATGTTGTTGCATTTAATGTTGTCCCAGAGTCTCTTAGGCTGTCTTCATTTTTTTTTCATTCTTTATTCTTTATTCTGTTCTATGGCAGTGAATTCTACCATTCTGTCTTCCAGGTCACTTATCCATTGTTCTGTCTCAGTTATTCTGTTATTGATTCCTTCTAGTGTATTTTTCATTTCACTTATTATATTGTTCATCTCTGTTTGTTTGTTGTTTAATTCTTCTAGGTGTTTGTTCTTTAATTCTTCTAGGTCTTTGTTAAATATTTCTTGCATCTTCCCGTTCTTTGCCTCCATTCTTTTTCCAAGGTCCTGGATCATCTTCACTACCATTATTCTGAATTCTTTTTCTGGAAGGTTGCCTATCTCTACTTTATTTAATTGTTTTTCTGGGTTTTTTTCTTGTTCCTTCATCTGGTACATAGCCCTCTACCTTTTCATCTTGTCTATCTTTCTGTGAATGTGGTTTTTTCCCCACAGGCTATAGGATTGTAGCTCTTCTTGATTCTGCTGTCTGCCCTGTGGTGGATGAGGCTATTTAAGAGGCTTGTGTAAGTTTCCTGATGGGAGGGACTGGTGGTGGGTAGAGCTGGGTATTGCTCTGTTGGGCAGAGCTCAGTAAAACTTTAATCTGCTTGTCTGCTGATGGGTAGGGCTGGGTTCCCACCCTGTTGGTTGTTTGGCCTGAGGTGACCCAACACTGGAGCCTACCCAGCTCTTTGGTGGGGTTAATGGCAGACTCTGGGAGGGCTCACACCAAGGAGTACTTCCCAGAATTTCTGCTCCAGTGTCCTTGTCCTCATGGTGAGACACAGCCACCCCTGCCTCTGCAGGAGACCCTCCAACACTAGCAGGTAGGTCTGGTTCAGTCTCCCCTGGGGTCACTGCTCCTTCCCCTGGGTCCTGATGCACACACTACTTTGTGTGTGCCTTCCAAGAGTTTAGTCTCTATTTTCCCTAGACCTGTCGAAGTCCTGCAATCAAATACTGCTAGCCTTCAACGTCTGGTTCTCTAGGAATTCCTCCTCCCATTGCCAGACCCCCAGGTTGGGAAGCCTGACGTGGGGCTCAGAACCCTCACTCCAGTGGGTGGACTTCTGCAGTATAAGTGTGCTCCAGTTTGTGAGTCACCCACCCAGCAGTTATGGGATTTGATTTTATTGTGATTGTGCCCCTCCTACTGTCTCATTGTGGCTTCTCCTTTGTCTTTGGATGTGGGGTATATTTTTTGGTGAGTTTCAGTGTCTTTCTCTTGATGATTGTGCAGCAGTTAGTTGTGAGTCTGGTGCTCTTGCAAGAGTGAGAGAGCTCACGTCCTTCTACTCTGCCATCTTGAACCAATTTTCCTTATATTCTTTATATCCCATTTCTTACTTTGAATGATACAAATTCTTATTTTAAATTATTTCTTAGTTTTTAGTTTAATAATGGTTTCTTTTCTAACCTCCTCTACTCTTTTCTTTCTTTCTTCAGATAGAGATATGTGTATGTAAATGTATGTTTGTGTACATAAATATATGAGGTAGAGAGAGCAAGTGCAGCAGCTCATCACTCTGACTTTGATTGTGTTGAGACCTTCTCCTGGGATCTCTTTAATAAACATTTAGTTTTCTATTTGCATCCAGTGATTTGGAGGTTGGAAAACTTTCCTTTCATGTCTGTTCTATTTCTACCAAAATTTTATAGTTTTCTGACATTTTCTCCTTCCTGATGTTGATAAAACTTACTCATTAGAAGGGGCCATGGGTAAAAGGGACAAGAGAGTTAAACACATAGGCTGAACTCACTATTCTAAATCAGAACACTCCTTCCTTGATTTTGAATAATTTCTTGTTTCTCATGATTCCAGCCAAGTGCCTGGTACATAGTAAACCATTAAGAAATAAGTATTGATTGATTTTCAGTAGGTTGAAATTATCACTTTCTGCAAGAGAGTGAATCTATTAGAATTTAGAAATAGAACCTGAAATTTAAAGATTATTCTACTTTATAGTTTATTATTTTTTCTCATTAAGCAAACATATATGAGGTGTACCTCATTTCAGCCAATATATGGAGCACAGAATAATACAATGGCATGATTCCTGTCATTGTGGTTCTTATAGGCTTCTAAGTCTCCACTTTGTATTCAGTGCCTAATGCCATCCTTCTTAATATAGTAGATACTATTGTACATCCTTATAGTTTAGAGTGATAAAACCCTTGATACTTTCCAAGGTACTTTCTCAGATTATGGTATCTCATTTGGTCCACACAACAACCTTCACAGGTTATTTTGGTTTTACTGGTTATGAAAAGGAGGCTCAGGGAGTTAAAAAAATATTGTCGAAGTTTATACAGACAGCAAAATGTGATGAAAAGGAATCTAAATTCAAGGTAGTCACATGTTATCATCTCTCTCTTTAATCAAGATTAAAAACACCAAAGATGTTATTAACCTGGGAAAGTTACTGAGCCTTTGGAGCTCTGAATACAGTGCATTATACTGGGCAGCTACATTGAGACCCCAAAATCACAAGAAGAGCTCTGAATGAACACCAACATCAATTATATGCGGGGAGGTTTGTTAAGTTTATCAATTGCTTAAATCCTCAAATGACATAAATCTTATGGAGGAAGGAGGATGAAACTCTGGCAGAACAGTAAGGGATGCTGTGATGCTGAAAGAAAAATCAGTACACCCAATGGCTGTTATCACAGATAAATCAGAATGGGAATTAGAACAGTGAAAGGGACAAAATATGGGAATAAAAGGTATAAAAACTGGAATAAAAGTGAAATTCAGTGACCCATTCAGCTCTTTGGGCATTCCTGAATGACTGGCATTTAGTAGCTATCCAGATGGACAGGAAAGGTGTTAACCTGTCACCAGGCTTTTAGCATCCTGTAGACAGTGGCCTACATACCATTTTGTGGAAAAGTTAAATTAAAGCTAAACCATTCCTAACTGCCAGCATAATCAAGTAATATTTGCCACTAGGCATAAAATGAAATGCAGTCCTTGAGGATTTTTCATTCAGTTACTGTGGGTTTTTTAAAAAATGAAAAATGAGTTTCTGAGAAGATGCTAAATTTATTTGTAACTGTGTAAAAACTCATCACCCTTTACAGAAGGGTGAGGAAAAGATTAATTTCGGGATACCAGAGAAGTTGGAACACTTGGGCTTTATGCAACATGGGACCTTCTTTTTTTTTTTTTTTTTTTAACATCTTTATTGGAGTATAATTGCTTTACGATGGTGTGTTAGTTTCTGCTTTATAACAAAGTGAATCAGTTATACATATACATATGTTCCCATATCTCTTCCCTCTTGCATATCCCTCCCTCCCACCCTCCCTATCACAGCCCTCTAGGTGGTCACAAAGCACCGAGCTGATCTCCCTGTGCTACGTGGTTGCTTCCCACTAGCTATCTATTTTACGTTTGGTAGTGTATATATGTCCATGCCACTCTCTCACCCTGTCACATCTTACCCCTCCCCCTTCCCATATCCTCAAGTCCATTCTCTAGTAAGTCTGTGTCTTTATTCCCGTCTTGCCACTAGGTTCTTCATGACATTTTTTTTCCCTTATATTCCATATATATGTGTTAGTATACAGTATTTGTTTTTCCCTTTCTGACTTACTTCACTCTGTATGACAGACTCTAACTCCATCCACCTCACTACAAATACCTCCATTTCATTTCTTTTTATGGCTGAGTAATATTCCATTGTATATATGTGCCACATCTTATTTATCCATTCTTTCGATGATGGACACTTAGGTTGCTTCCATGTCCTGGCTATTGTAAATAGAGCTTCAATGAACATTTTGGTACATGACTCTTTTTGAATTATGGTTTTCTCAGGGTATATGCCCAGTAGTGGGATTGCTGGGTCGTATGGTAGTTCTACTTTTAGTTTTTTAAGGAACCTCCATACTGTTCTCCATAGTGGCTGTATCAATTTACATTCCCACCAACAGTGCAAGAGTGTTCCCTTTTCTCCACACCCTCTCCAGCATTTATTGTTTGTAGATTTTTTGATGATGGCCATTCTGACAGGTGTGAGATGATAGCTCATCGTAGTTTTGATTTGCATTTCTCTAATGATTAATGATGTTGAGCATTCTTTCATGTGTTTGTTGGCAATCTGTATATCTTCTTTTCAGAAACGTCTATTTAGATCTTCTGCCCATTTTTGGATTGGGTTGTTTGTTTTTTTTGATATTGAGCTGCATGTGCTGCTTGTAAATCTTGGAGATTAATCCTTTGTCAGTTGCTTCATTTGCAAATATTTTCTGCCATTCTGAGAGTTGTCTTTTGGACTTGTTTATGGTTTCCTTTGCTGTGCAAAAGCTTTTAAGTTTCATTAGGTCCCATTTGTTTATTTTTGTTTTTATTTCCATTTCTCTAGGAGCTGGGTCAAAAAGGATCTTGCTGTGATTTATGTCATAGAGTGTTCTGCCTATGTTTTCCTCTAAGAGTTTGATAGTGTCTGGCCTTACATTTTAGTCTTTAATCCATTTTGAGTTTATTTTTGTGTATGGTGTTAGGGAGTGTTCTAATTTCATACTTTTACATGTACCTCTCCAGTTTTCCCAGCACCACTTATTGAAGAGGCTGTCTTTTCTCCACTGTATATGCTTGCCTCCTTTATCAAAGATAAGGTGACAATATGTGTGTGGGTTTATATCTGGGCTTTCTATCCTGTTCCATTGATCTATATTACTGTTTTTGTGCCAGTACCATACTGTCTTGATTACTGTAGCTTTGTAGTATAGTCTGAAGTCAGGGAGCCTGATTCCTCCAGCTCAGTTTTTCTTTCTCAATATTGCTTTGGCTATTCGGGGTCTTTTGTGTTTCCATACAAATTGTGAAATTTTTTGTTCTAGTTCTGTGAAAAATGCCAGTGGTAGTTTGATAAGGATTGCATTGAATCTGTAGATTGCTTTGGATAGTAGAGTCATTTTCACAATGTTGAGTCTTCCAATCTAAGAACACGGTATATCTCTCCATCTATTTGTATCATCTTTAATTTCTTTCATCAGTGTCATAATTTTCTGCATACAGGTCTTTTGTCTCCTTAGGTAAGTTTATTCCTAGATATTTTGTTCTTTTTGTTGCAGTGGTAAACGGGAGTGTTTTGTTAATTTCACTTTCAGATTTTTCATCATTAGTGTATAGGAATACAAGAGATTTCTGTGCATTAATTTTGTACCCTGCTGCTTTGCCAAATTCATTTATTAGCTCTAGTAGTTTTCTGGTAGCATCTTTAGGATTCTCTATGTATAGTATAATGTTATCTGCAAACAGTGACAGCTTTACTTCTTCTTTTCCGATTTGGATTCCTTTTATTTCTTTTTCTCTCTGATTGCTGTGGCTAAAACTCCAAAACTATGTTGAATAATAGTGGTGAGAGTGGGCAACCTTTTCTTGTTCCTGATCTTCGTGGAAATAGTTTCAGTTTTTCACCATTGAGGACAATGTTGGCTGTGGGTTTGTCATATATGGCCTTTATTATGTTGAGGAAAGTTCCCTCTATGCCTACTTTCTGCAGGGCTTTTATCATAAATGGGTGTTGAATTTTGTCGAAAGCTTTCTCTGCATCTATTGAGATGATCATATGGTTTTTCTCCTTCAGTTTGTTAATATGGTGTATCACATTGATTGATTTGCTTATATTGAAGAATCCTTGCATTCCTGGAATAAACCCCTCTTGATCATGGTGTATGATCCTTTTAATGTGTTGTTGGATTCTGTTTGCTAGTATTTTGTTGAGGATTTTTGCATCTATGTTCATAAGTGATATTGGCCTTGAGTTTTCTTTCTTTGTGACATCTTTGTCTGGTTTTGGTATCAGGGTGATCGTGGCCTCATAGAATGAGTTGGAGAGTGTTCCTCCCTCTGCAATATTTTGGAAGAGTTTGAGAAGGATAGGTGTTAGCTCTTCTCTAAATGTTTGATAGAATTCGCCTGTGAAGCCATCTGGTCCTGGGCTTTTGTTTGTTGGAAGATTTTTAATCACAGTCTCAATTTCAGTGCTTGTGATTGGTCTGTTCATATTTTCTATTTCTTCCTGTTTCAGTCGTGGCAGGTTGTGCATTACTAAATATTTGTCCATTTCTTCCAGGTTGTCCATTTTATTGGCGTAGAGTTGCTTGTAGTAATCTCTCATGATCGATTGTATTTCTGCAGTGTCAGTGGTTACTTCTCCTTTTTCATTTCTAATTCTATTGATTTGAGTCTTCTCCCTTTTTTTCTTGATGAGTCTGGCTAATGGTTTATCAATTTTGTTTATCTTCTCAAAGAACCAGCTTTTAGTTTCATTGATTTTTGCTATTGTTTCCCTAATTTCTTCCTCATTTATTTCTGATCTGATCTTTATGATTTCTTTCCTTCTGCTATCTTTGGAGTTTTTTTTTATTCTTCTTTCTCTAATTGCTTTAGGTGCAAAATTAGGTTGTTTATTCAAGATGTTTCCTGTTTCTTGATGTAGGCTTGTATTGCTATAAACTTCCCTCTTAGAACTGCTTTTGCTGCATCCCATAGGTTTTTGGTCATCGTGTCTCCATTGTCATTTCTTTCTAGGTATTTTTTGATTTCCCCTTTGATTTCTTCAGTGATCACTTGGTTATTAAGTAGTGTATTGTGTAGGCTCCATGTGTTTGTATTTTTTACAGGTTTTTTCCTGTAATTGATATCTAGTCTCATAGCGTTGTGGTTGGAAAAGATACTTGATATGATTTCAATTTTCTTAAATTTACCAAGGCTTGATTTGTGACCCAAGATATGATCTATCCTGGAGAATGTTCCATGAGCACTTGAGAAAAATGTGTATTCTGTTGTTTTTGGGTGGAATGTCCTATAAATATCAATTAAGTCCATCTTGTTTAATGTATCATTTAAAGCTTGTGTTTCCTTATTTATTTTCATTTTGGATGATCTGTCCATTGGTGAAAGTGGGGTGTTAAAGTCCCCTACTATGATTGTGTTGCTGTCGATTTCCCCTTTTATGGCTGTTAGTATTTGGCTTATGTATTGAGGTGCTCCTATGCTGGGTGCATAAATATTTACAATTGTTATATCTTCTTCTTGAATCGATCCCTTGATCATTATATAGTGTCCTTCTTTGTCTCTTGTAATAGTCTTTATTTTAAAGTCTATTTTGTCTGATATGAGAATTGCTACTCCAGCTTTCTTTTGATTTCCATTTGCATGCAATATCTTTTTCCATCCCCTCACTTTCAGTCTGTATGTGTCCCTAGGTCTGATGTGGGTCTCTTGTAGACAGCATATATATGGGTCTTGTTTTTGTATCCATTCAGCCAGTCTGTGTTTTTTGGTGGAAGCATTTAATCCATTTACATTCAAGGTAGTTATCGATATGTATGTTCCTATTCCCATTTTCTTAAATGTTTTGGGTTTGTTATTGTAGGTGTTTTCCTTCTCTCTTGTGTTTCTTGCCTAGAGAAGTTCCTTTAGCATTTGTTGTAAAGCTGGTTTGGTGTTGCTGAACTCTCTCAGCTTTTGCTTGTCTATAAAGGTTTTAATTTCTCCATCAAATCTGAATGAGATCCTTGCTGGGTAGAGTAATCTTGGTTGTAGGTTTTTCTCCTTCATCACTTTAAGTATATCCTGCCACTCCCTTCTGGCTTGCAGAGTTTCTGCTGAAAGATCAGCTGTTAACTTTATGGGGATTCCCTTGTGTGTTATTTGTTGTTTTTCCCTTGCTGCTTTTAATATGTTTTCTTTATATTTAATTTTTGATAGTTTGATTAATATATATCTTGACGTGTTTCTCCTTGGATTTATCCTGTATGGGACTCTTCGTGCTTCCAGGACTTGATTGACTATTTCCTTTCCCATATTAGGGAAGTTTTCAACTATAATCTCTTCAAATATTTTCTCAGTCCCTTTCTTTTTCTCTTCTTCTTCTGGGACCCTTATAATTTGAATGTTGGTGCGTTTAAATTTGCCCCATAAGTCTCTGAGACTGTCCTCAGTTCTTTTCATTCTTTTTTCTTTATTCTGCTCTGCAGTAGTTATTTCCACTATTTTATCTTCCAGGTCACTTATCCGTTCTTCTGCCTCGGATATTCTGCTACTGATCTGTTCTAAAGAATTTTTAATTTCATTTGTTGTGTTATTCATCGTTGCTTGGTTCCTCTTTAGTTCTTCTAGGTCCTTGTTAAATGTTTCTTGAATTTTGTCTATTCTATTTCCAAGATTTTGGATCATCTTTACTATCATTATTCTGAATTCTTTTTCAGGTAGACTGCCTATTTCCTCTTCATTTGTTAGGCCTGGTGTGTTTTTACCTTACTCCTTCATCTGCTGTTTGTTGTTCTGTCTTCTCATTTTGCTTTTCTTACTGTGTTTGGGGTCTCCTTTTCACAGGCTGCTGGTTCGTAGTTCCTGTTGTTTTTGGTATCTGCCCCCAGTGGCTAAGGTTGTTTCAGTGAGTTGTGTAGGCTTTCTGATGGAGAGGACTAGTGCCTGTGTTCTGGTGCATG
Organism: Balaenoptera acutorostrata; assembly: GCF_949987535.1. Lineage (NCBI taxonomy): Eukaryota > Metazoa > Chordata > Mammalia > Artiodactyla > Balaenopteridae > Balaenoptera > Balaenoptera acutorostrata. Next base: position 30,263,466 of record NC_080083.1, read on the forward strand.
AGGCTGGATCTTGTCTTTCTGGTGGGCAGGTCCACGTCTGGTGATGTGTTTTGGGGTGTCTGTGGCCTTATTATGATTTTAGGCAGCCTCTCTGATAATGGTTGGGGCTGTGTTCCTGTCTTGCTAGTTGTTTGACATAGGGTGTCCAGCACTGTAGCTTGCTTGTCGTTGAGTGAAGCTGGGTCTTGATGTTGAGATGGAGATCTCTGAGAGGTTTTCACCATTTGGTATTACGTGGAGCTGGGAGGTCTCTTGTGGACTAGTGTCCTGAAGTTGGCTTTCCCACCTCAGAGGCACAGGCCTGATGCCTGGCTGGAGCTCCAAGAGCCTTTCATCCACATGGCTCAGATTAAAAAGGAGAAAAAATAGAAAGAAAGAAAGAGGATAAAATAAAATAAAATAAAATAAAGCTATTACAATAAAAAATAAGGAAAAAAATTATTAAGAAAACATTTATTAAGAAAAAACTTTTTTAATTTTTTAAAATAGTTTAAAAAATTTCATAATAAAAAATTAAAAAAATATTAAAAAATTAATTAAGAAAAAACTTTTTTTAATTTTTTAAAATAAAAAATAAAAAATTATTAAGAAAAAATGTATTAAGAAAATTTTTTTAAATTTTTTAGAATAAAAATAAGAAAATAATTATTAGGAAAAAATTTTTGAAGAAAAAAGTTTTTAAGTAAAAAAAAAATTTTTAAGTAAAAAAAAAAAAGTGGACGGATCCAACCCTAGGACAAATGGTGAAAACAAAACTATATAGACAAAATCTCACCCATAAACATACACATACACACTCACAAAAAGAGGAAATAGGGGAAAAATTAATATATCCTGCTCCCCAAATCCACCTCCTCAATTTGGGATAATTCATTGTCTATTCAGGTATTCAACAGATGTAGGTACATCAAGTTGTTTGTGGAGCTTTAATCCGCTGCTTCTGAGGCTGCTGTGAGAAATTTCCCTTTCTCTTCTTTGTTCCAAAGCTCCCAGGGTTCAGCTTTGGATTTGGACCCGCCTCTGCATGTAGGTCGCCTGAGGGCATCTGTTTCCCACCCAGACAGGATGGGGTTAAAGGAGCAGCTGATTCGGGGGCTCTGGCTCACTCAGGCTGGGGGGAGGGAGGGGTACGGATTTGGGGCGAGCCTGCGGCGGCAGAGGCCAGCATGACATTGCACCAGCCTGAAGCGCGCTGTGCGTTCTCCTGGGGAAGTTGTCCCTGGATCATGGGAGCCTGGCAGTGGCGGGCTGCACAGGCTCCCGGGAGGGGCGGTGTGGATAGTGACCTGTGCTCGCACACAGGCTTCTTGGTGGCGGCAGCAGCAACCTTTGCATCCCATGCCCATCTCTGGGGTCCCTGCTGTTAGCCGCGGCTCGCGCCCGTCTCTGGAACTCCTTTAAGCTGTGCTCTGAATCCCCTCTCCTCACGCACCAGGAAACAAAAAGGCAAGAAAAAGTCTCTTGCCTGCTTGGAAGCTCCAGACTTTTTCCTGGACTCCCTCCCGGCTAGCTGTGGTGCATTAGCCCCCTTCAGGCTGTGTTCACGCAGCCAACCCCAGTCCTCTCCCTGGGATCCGACCTCCGAAGCCCGAGCCTCAGCTCCCAGCCCCCGCCCGCCCCGGCGGGTGAGCAGACAAGCCTCTTGGGCTGGTTAGTGCTGGTCGGCACCGCTCCTCTCTGCGGGAATCTCTCCACTTTGCCCTCCGCACCCCTGTGGCTGTGCTCTCCTCCGTGGCTGCGCTCTCCTCCGTGGCTCCGAAGCTTCCCTGCTCCACCACCCGCAGTCTTCGCCCATGAAGGGGCTTCCTAGTGTATGGAAACCTTTCCTTCTTCACAGCTCCCTCCCACTGGTACAGGTCCCATCCCTATTCTTTTTCTCTGTTATTTCTTTTTTCTTTTGCCCTACCCAAGTACGTGGGGAGTTTCTTGCCTTTTGGGAGGTCTGATGTCTTCTGTCAGCATTCAGTGGGTGTTCTATAGGAGCAGTTCCACGTGTAGATGTATTTCTGATGTATCTGTGGGGAGGAAGGTGATCTCCGCGTCATACTCTTCCGCCATCTTGCCCAGACCCCGGGACCTTCTTTTGAATCCAGAGGGTTAACTTATAATCCATCTGAAAGAGCCTGAAGCCTAATTGAAAAAAAAAAAAAAAAAAGAATTACGAATGTGGAATAAGGAATAGTATGGAGGACTAGGGAATGTTCTAATGGTCACCTTTTCTGCCACATGGAAAATAGGGAATCATGTAGTCTTATTGTGCAGAGCATAGGTTTTACAGAGAACCCACGTGAACAAAATGAAAGTGGAGAAAGAGCCTCTTGTTCCTCATCTCTTCTTAACAAGTGATTTTCGAATCTCCACTCTAATGCTTTGTCATAATGAATAATAAAGAGATTAAAAATAAATCAATATCTTTTTTGATTCTACTCAGGGATTGACATGTCTAGATTCCAAACATGCACCTGTTTTTTCAAAGTGCCAAAAATAAACATGAGAGCTAACACTATTAATCAAATATTATGTGCCAGGTACTGTTCTAAGCAATTTACACAGATTATCTCAGGAAATCATTTCCCCCAAATCTACTATACAACCTTTCTGGTCCAGCTAGATTCTGTATCTTTCATGCTTCTTGCTGTGCACAATCAGTATAAACAAATGGCTGAATAAATGCTCCCCAGTGCCTCTTTTTTTCTCAGATGCTTTCACATAAGCTATTTTGTTTAGTATTCACAATAATCCTCTGTAGAATGTGCTATTATTCCCATTTTTGCAGATGAGGAAATGGGCTCAGAGAGCTGGAGTAAATTGCCTATGGCTTCACAGCACAGAACTGATGAAGACAGGATTTGAACCTGAGCAGTCTGTCTCCAGAACTGGTACCCTTAAGACTACACTAAATTGCTTATATGCTGCCAAGGGGGATTATTGCCAATATTCATTCTCAAAATTATCCACTACAAGATCAAAGTGAGGCAAGCAGAATACTTGTCATAATAACTCCATTGAGCTCAGGATCAGTCACAAAAATCATTAAAACAGCAGCCTCTGTGTTCAAACCTCATCCACTTAACTGCCCCTGAGGTTCCAAATGTCCACTATCTAGTAGAAGTGATATTTCATAGGATAGTGTGTATTTAGCTGAGCTTTTAAAGAAACTTCAGCTGGTTTATTTAAAGGAACAAACAGTATTGCATCTTTAAACAGAGAATATTAACACATTTCACCAGCATAAATATAACTGCTACTCTATTGTATGATCAAAATACTTCTAAAAAGTGTTATTAGTTGGCTATCTCAAAAGTGACAGAAAGACCTGGCAACAAAAGTGAGATTATAAATAAAAATTATCATTCTTAACAAATCATCTGGGCAAATCCTCTCTGGAGGAGAAAGGGCAAAAAAACTTGTGATGATTCCTTCTCATTCCACCTCATTATGTGGTCTTAGTGCAACACTCAATGAGGATCAAAGATTAATTTCACTGTTCATAACCTTGGAAACAACACTACCCAAAACATGTATGCTCTGCTGAGCAGTATTATAGGGAAGCACCTCACTTTACCCAACATTATATTATGGGGAGACAACATAAAGCCCAAACTAGCGTATCTTAAATTACTTTCATATGCACTGATTTGGGGAGTATTTTTTAATATAAAGAACTTAATATATATTTTCTTTTAATTTTTTTTCTTTTTATTGAGACATAACATATACAGTAAATGTGCAATCTGAAGTGAACAGACTGATGATATTTTAAATTTGTATACATTCACGAGACTACTCAGGTCAAGATGTGCAACATTTTCAGCACACCAGAAGGTTTTCTTATGCCAGTCCCCCTCATTACCAATCAACCTCCCCCAGCAGTAACCACTGTTCTGACATCCAACACCCAAAGTTAATTTTGCCTCTTACTGAACTTCATATAGTTTGAATCACACATTTTCACTTTCATGTCTGGCTTCTTTCACTCAACAGCAAGCTTCTGAGATTCATGTTTTTCATGTATCAGTAGTTCTTTTCTTGTGTTGTGTGGTACATCATTGCACAAAGAAGCCAAAATGTATTTGTCCATTTTCCTATTGATAGACATTTGGTTTGTTTTTAGTTTTGCCTGTGATTAATAAAGCCATTATGTATAATCTTGTGCATGTTTTTTGGTGGACATATGCACTCATCTCTTTTCTGTTGTGTACATACCTAGCAGCAGAGCTGATATGTCTTAGGGCAGCTGTGTTTAGCTTTAGCAGTAGATACTGATGAATCATTTTCTTAAGTAGCTTAACCAGTTCATACTCCCATCAACAATGTATGAGAATTCCGATTGTTTCATATCTCTGCAAAACTTGTTATTGCCATTCTTTAAATTTTAGTCATTTTGCCGGCTTTGTAGAGGCGTAGAATTATGGTTTTAAAATACATTTCCATGATTACTAATGATGTTGCACAGCTTTTCATGTGCTTATGGATTATTTAAATGGATTAAGACAAAATTTGTCAAACTGGGTTTTAAACAGATTCATCTATATTCTGTTTATAAGAAACAGACTTGCAATAAAAATGCAAATAGGTTAAAGATAAAAGGACAGAAAAGATATATCAAGAAAACACTAAGCACAAGAATGCTGGTGTGACTACAAGACTATCAGACAAACTAGATAGATATTTCATAATATAAATAAACAAACAAATAAATAAATACATACATGTTTTTTCAAGGGAATATATAACAATCTTACATTTGTATATATCTATTTGCTTAGCTTCAAATATATAAAGAAAATCTGACAGAACCAAAAGAAGATATAGACAAATCCACATTGTCTGAAATTCTAATACTTCCCTCACAGTAACTTATAGAACAAGCAGATCAATCAGCATAAAGAAACTTTGAACAATGCCATGAAACAATCTGAACTTATTGTCATTTATAGGACAACACAATCAAAATGGAAGAAAAAAATTATTTTCAAGTGCTAATGGTACAGCTACCAAAAAGTATCATATGTTGACGGTTTTAAAACTGTTTCATAAAATTAAGGAACTTTCAGTTAAAAAAAATTCTCAAACTCTAATAGTTGAAATGTTATTACATATTTTTCCAAATTTTTTTCTTTACACATATATATATAATATGAATGAATATATGTGTGTGTTAATTCATATATAAACACGTATATACTCAACATGTACTTAAAAGTATGATATATATACATATATATATTTGTAGTATTGTGAATATTCATCTATATTACTAAATACAGATCTTCTTTGTGAATTGCCTTTCCATATCCCTTGTCTATGTTTCTAGAATTGTTTTATTTTGTTGTTGATCTATAGAAATTCTTTATTCACTATGGATATCTATTCTTTGTCTATATTGACAGTTTTGTCACCAATGTGAAAAATTGTGTATCTTTTATATTTCTTCATAGTATTTTTTCTATACAGAGTTTCTAATTTTTACATGATGAAATTTGTTCTCTTTTAGAGTTTCTGATTTTTTTGCTTTGCTTAAGGGACTCCACTCACCAATATTATGCAAGTAGCTTTTTTTTTTTTAACATCTTTATTGGAGTATAATTGCTTTACCATGGTGTGTTAGTTTCAGCTGTATAACAAAGTGAATCAGCTATGCATATACATATATCCCCATATCCCCTCCCACCCTCCCTATCTTACCCTTCTAGGTGGTCACAAAACACTGAGCTGATCTCCCTGTGCTATGCAGCTGCTTCCCACTAGCTATCTATTTTACATTTGGTAGTATATATAAGTCCATGCCACTCTCTCACTTCTTCCCAGCTTACCCTTCCCTTTCCCCATGTCCTCAAGTCCATTCTCTATGTCTGCATCTTTATTCCTGTTCTACCCCTGGGTTCTTCAGAACCATTTTTTTGTTTTTAGTTTCCATATATATGTGTTAGCATATGGCATTTGTTTTTCTCTTTCTGACTTACTTCACTCTGTATGACAGACTCTAGGTCCATCCACCTCACTACACATAACTCAATTTCATTTCTTTTTATGGCTGAGTAATATTCCATTGTATATATGTGTCACATCTTCTTTATCCTTTCATCTGTTGATGGACACTTAGGTTGCTTCCATGTCCTGGCTATTGTAAATAGAGCTGCAATGAACATTGTGGTGCATGACTCTTTTTGAATTATGGTTTTCTCAGGGTATATGGCCAGTAATGGGATTGCTGGGTCGAATGGTAGTTCTATTTTTAGTTTTTTAAGGAGCCTCCATACGGTTTCCATAGTGGCTGTATCAATTTACATTCCCACCAGCAGTGCAAGAGGGTAAATGCAAATAGATTTTTCATTTGCTTCTCAAAATTTATCTGTCTCAGGCAAGATGAATCAGGTGATGTTGTAGTGAAAAACAACTCATACATCTCAACAGAGTGATACAACAAAAGGTTTTGCTCATGTTACATGTCAGGGCAAGTCAGGAAGGGATCTCTGTCTACTATAAGATGATGAAGGTTTCAATTCCACAAATACTATCTTCCCTATTTCAATTTCCATATGGCTTATTCTCACAATATTTTAAATTACAATGTGTTCCCTTCCCATGCTACATGCACAGTCCAATCTATCCTCCTTACCTTGTGAATGTTTTTTTAAAAAAAAAATTTATGAATAAAATTTATTAACTTATAACATGCAATTTATGTATGTATGTATCTATCTATCTATGTATCTGTTTATTTATTTATATTGCCTGTTTCCCCTCTTTTACTACCACAAACACTAGACTGTCAGGTCTGTAAGAGCAGAGACTATTTTGTTTGGGAGGTGTGTGTGTGTGTGTTTTCAACTGATGCATCCTGAGTACCTAGACCAGGGCCTGAAACATAGAAAGTGCCCAATAAGTGTTTCTATAATTAATAATTTTTTTTTAACTTTGGGTTTTATTTATTTATTTATTTATTTATTTATTTATGGCTGTGTTGGGTCTTCGTTTCTGTGCGAGGGCTTTCTCTAGTTGCGGCAAGTGGGGGCCACTCTTCATCGCGGTGTGCTGGCCTTTCATTATTGCGGCCTCTCTTGTTGCGGAGCACAGGATCCAGATGCACAGGCTCAGTAATTGTGGCTCACAGGCCTAGTTGCTCCACGGCATGTGGGATCTTCCCAGACCAGGGCTCGAACCCATGTCCCTTGCATTGGCAGGCAGATTCTCAACCACTGCACCACCAGGGAAGCCCTAGAATTAATAATTTAATGAAATCTTATAAATCATTAATAAAAATGGACAGGCTAATAGAAAAATTGGTAAAAATTTGAATAGGAAATTCACAAAAAAGGAAACCCAAATGACTAATAAACCAAAAAAGACACTTTGCCTCATTTTTAATCAAATAAATTCAAATTAAAAGCATGATGAAATAATTATATATATATATATATATATATATATATATATATATATATATACACACACACACACAAGATTAGAATTTGCAACTTTGACCACCTAGGTAAAATGGCAAGAATACAAAGCAACACAGTCTTTTATACACTTCTAGGGGGAGTATAAATTGGTACAAGTACTTTGGCGTACCCTAGGAAAGTGGAACACATGAACATATTACTCCTAGGTGTACAGCAAAGGGGAATGTTTTTCACATGTGCATCATGTATTATTATAAAAGCATTCATAACAGCACTATTCATAAAACAAATTTAAAAGATGGAGGCAATCCAAATGCTTTTCAACAGTAATTGGCTAAAAAATAGTGACAAATGTATAAAGTGGATTATTATCCAGCAGGGAAAAGGAATGAATCACAACTACACACAGATATCAGTGAGGTTGAAACATAAATATGTTGTTGAGTCAAAGAAGCAAGTCACAGAAGAATCATGTAAAATATCCATTTATATCGAGCTCAAGAAGAGGCAAAACAAAGTAATATATTTTTATAGTTGTGATCATAGGTAGTAAACTATTTTCTAAAAGGTAAGGAAATAATTGATAATCATCAAATTAATTTAGTGGTTACTTTTAGTGCAGAAGAAAATGAGATTTACCCGGAGAGGAATTCTAAAGTACTAGCAATGTTCTGTTCTTAACTGGGGTGCTGAATGCATAAGTATTCACTTGTAATTCTTAAACTGTTCTTGTGTATTTTATACGTTCTTTTTCTATAAAACAAATTTGTTCTCATTATCTTCCCAGCATTTTGTTGTTATTACTCCATTTTTCTCCTAGTGCCCTCATATTGCCAGATGGTTTGGGTGCCAAAGTCAGAGTAGCAGTTTTGCAGTCCTTTAATTAATTACTTGCTGAATTCCCCCTTCTGGCTCTTGCTATTTTCTGCTACCTTTTATCTTTTGTTATTCCAGGATTTTATGGGTGAAAATTTACTTTTTCATTGACCACATCTTAAGCATGCATATGTCTCAATTTTTTTATCACATCTACTTTAATTTTCCAGAAATTCCTTATTATTTTGGCATGTGGACAGAAGTCTCCTCAGTGTCCTAGTACTGCTATGAATTTGTAACCCCCATTATTTTTTTTGGATTTTGAGGAAGAAGGGAGGTAATGATCATTCTCAGACATCTTAATTTAGAAGCCTCCTATTGTCTTGGAGGAAAATTTTAAAACACTTTAGAATATCTTTACTTTCATTCTAAGATAATCTTTAAAAAGCAATGATTCTGAATTTTAGCTTTACATTTTTCCACCAACACAAATAATCCATTGAGGAGTCTGATTAGTAGTTAATGACATTTTAATGTGCTGTGAAAATTTTAACTCTGATTACACATTGCAATTACCTAGAAAAGTTTAAAAATTATTAGTGGCCAGGGTCCAACCCAGACAAATTAAGTCACAATTTCTATAGGTAGAGTCCTAGAATATCTATTTATTTTTAAAAAATGAAACGAAACAAAACTTTGCAGTTTATTTAATGTGCACTGGGATTGAAAACCACTAATCTAGTTGGTGAGATAAAATTTATGCAAAAAGATAATTATAAGATAAAATACCATTTGATCAGTATTTAGGGTCCTCACTACATAAACCAGTAGGATTGGATATTAATACTTATGCTAAAGACAGGCATTCCAACACTTCTGTAATGAGTCAATAACCCCTGTTCCCATCTTATATATCCAGGGGAGAAAAAGTCTCTTTTTTTTCCATTCATTTGGACATCTAAGGTTTCTCTGTTCTCATGGGGCATTGGTTATTTGAAAGGAATCTCTGCTATGTAACTTACTATTGAATGAGATCTTTTTCTCGTATTTTTACCCCAAGATTCATTTTCTGGAGATTAGGTTTTACTCTTATTTGGACAAAATTCTTATAATTATCTTGGCTCTGGCTTACAAACTTAAATTTTTCCATTCTAGAATTTCCAAATTGTGTTTATGCTCCTATAATCCAATTGGAATGGGTCTTCCCTTCAAACTCTAACTCAGGGATAAAAGCAGACTAAATAATTCTTACAGACTACTGATGGTCATTTCAGCTTTGCACCAACTCCTTCTATTCCTTTTTTTTGTCCTCTTTTGTTTCCAGCCTCTAACATAAGCCCTTCCAGAGGAGCAGCTGTGACTTGCCTCATTAAAATGTAGTCAGCCTTTAAATTCAGCTCATAACTCACCTCCTTCAGTCCTTACCTGATGCTTTGGGCTTGGATTCCTAAACCCATGTTTAGTGACACCCCTGCCCTTTGACCTATCATTCACCTTGATTTTTCTGGTTTGATTCTCTACACAGAAGAGTAATTACTTCTCAGTCTCATCTCTCAAACCTTTTCTATATGTTTTAGGATCTCTATAACCAACTTTGGCCCTCTAGGATCCAATCCGTGATACTGGCTGGCACTAGCAATGCCCTAACAAGACCACCTCTGATTCATCTCAAGGAGGGTAGTCTTCTCCTGTTCTCTGAGAAAGGAGACTTGCTGCATAGAAGCCCCAGGAATTTCTTGCCCAAGCGTAGATGTGCCCCCTTTCACCAGCCATTTCCCCATTATTCTCCATTCTTAAAGAACGGATACCTTTCATACACTTCTCCTTATCATATTTACCTCTGTTTCATGAGTATCTCACATGTTAAATGTTTAGTAAACATTTGTCAAGCACACTACTGAATGAATGAATGAAAGAATGAATGATTTAGGGTGTCAACTCATGTTTGCCTCCATATCCTACTCAATTTATATATCCTGTTCTTCTCCAGAGGTCAACTGTCAGGGTCAAGTGACATATTTTCTCTGAAAAGCCTCCTCCAACACTCAGAATGAACAGTACTTTGTTTACTTATGCTTCACATTAGAGTTAGTTGCTTCAGTATCTCCTTCGCCAAACATCAATGACTCAGCAGAAATCATACCTTTGTTGTCTTTGTACTTCCCGGTTCTTGGTAAAAATACCTTGTATGCTTTTTGAATATAATCGATGTATATAAAAGTGAATTTAAGGGTTAAATTATTTCTAAAATTCTTTCCTGCTTTATTTCTCATTGATTCAATAAACATTAATTAAACACCTCGATATCCTATCAAAAATATGCTTGACACCAGAAGTAACAAGATAAAAATGTCATGATCCTTTCTCTGGGGGAAATTCACAATAGAGTAGTAAAAACAGAAAAGAAAATACATGAGCCCCAATGTCCCAGGCCTTACCTGTCTGTAACTACATAATAAGATCACAATTCTTTTTCATACTCAAATCTCTGTCTCTATTTCTCTGTCTCTCTGTCTCTGTCTCTCCTTTTAGATGCAGCCATCCCCTGCTAGCGATAGCTACTACCCCATCCACCCTTCTCTACTGTAAAGGAGGGAACACTACTCAATTATGGAGGAATTGTTCTCCTCTGCATCACTTTTCCCACAGATGACCACAGGACTTCTCTAATTTTCTACATGTCACTGAGACCAGGCAATAACCATTAATAACATTTTGCCAAACAATCAGGTATAATGTAAGGACAGTACAACAACACATAGAATAACCACTATACAAATGTAGAGCCATCCTAGAATCCTTTCTAGGCTGCTTTGTGATGTCTTTCTGATATGTTTCTGTAAGGCTTAACCCTGTAAATTGATACGCTCTAGAACTCCCTTTGGCCAAGAATTTAGGTCATATTGAACTCACATCTAAGGCTTATTTACCTACAGCTTCATTTCTTGACACAAGATTCACTTTTTATAAAGATAATACCTTCATTCATTTGACAGACACATATTTAGTGCCTACTTCTAATATGTACCAGACACTGAATTAAACAGATGTCAGAGGTTCTCAAATAACTTCTAGCAAAGTGGAACAACAAAGATAAAGCCCTTATTCACTGTTAGCCAGAAGGTTAGAATGAAAGGGAGACCATCACTCTCTTTTGGTACCTACAGAGGATACCGCCACTTATGTTAGTTATGAAGAAAAAAATGGGCAAGAGACAGGAAAGTGAGGTGGGAATAAGGCTGAAATTAGTTAACAGTTCTCAGAAGTAGATGACCTAAGAGTGAAAATGTTTGGGAAAATATACTCTGTGGGATCTATTTCAACAAGGAGAAATGAAAGTTTAAGTAAGTCCAGAGAAACCTATTCTAAGGTTTTAGGTCTGGTGCTCATGTGTGTATGGAAACACACAGACACACAACACAGTCCACTTTAGTCTTGGGGTTTGCACCCCTGGTATAGAATTGCAAAAAAGATCTTAACACCTTACACAAACTAATTCTGTGTTCTCATGAGCTTGCACCCTATTGGTGATTAACAGTGGAAGTTTCAGTGCTCAGCAAGGACAACAACCTTGTGGTCTGAGCCTGTGATCCTGAAAGGAAAATTTCTAAATACTGTCACCTGGTACACTTCTCAAAGTCTGTATTATCCTGGTCACTTCAGTATGTAAAGGAAGGAACAACACTATAACAGAGGCTTTTCAAAGGGTGATTGGAATTCAGACAAGAGATTCTAAATCTGCCTGGAGAGGTCAAGAAAGAATGTAGAGGAATTGTAATAGCTGACTTTGGTCTTGAAAGATTGAGAAGACATTTTCTGGACAAGTAAGGGGAGAAAGTCTATTTAGGAAGAGAAAATGACATTATCAGACCTTTGTTTTAGAAAGAAAATGTGAGGAATTATTTAGAAAAGGAAGTGACAGGATGTGGGAAGAAAAATGAGACAGCTACTGGGCCAGTCCAAGGAAAAAGAGACAGGAGGCTTGAAGGAAAGCATTAGCAATGGTGATAAAGAGAAGCAAACAGATTTGAATGACTTTTCAGAGATAGACTTGACAGGTTCTAGCTTAAGAGGGGGTTTTTAAAAGAGAAAAGAAGCAAAGATGGATCTGAGATGTACGTGGGGATAAAAACTGAGAAGAAAAGCAGATTTAGATGTGTCAAAAGAAAGTAGTTCTGTTTTTAATGCCAAGGTACTGGTGGGATCCCCAAATAAGAGATGCAGTGGGCTATACAGCTGGGATCATGGAAGAAAAAGCAAGGTTAGAGATAAAGATATGGGAGTCACTGACATAGAGGTAGTTGATGCCACATCAGAAGATGTTATTGTGTAAAGATAACTTATTGACTGAAAGGATAAGATGAGTACATTGCAACTAAAAAAGAAAATTGAAGTGCATGAATAACAAAAAACGATGACAATACAGAAGAGGTCCTTTGAACCAAGATTTGTCACATGGTTCTTTCATCTCTGTGGGTTAGTTTATAGAAGGGAATTTGAAGATTGCATCAAAATGTGGTTGTTACTTTCGACTCTTGCAGGAAGTTGGATCAGGCCCTCTGCAATTTCTAATATAGGACATATCTGTGCTTGTCAATTAGCCAGAGCCCCTCACCAAACTTGGAGCTTAATAACCCTGCATTGATGTTGTCCATCTGCCTGATGATGCTGTCTTGTTTTTAAGAGGTAACTTTAATATACTCATGATTGCCAGTTAACAACTGACCTGAATGTCACACCAGTATTTAACACATTTTATAGAAAAAAATCTTCAAAAAATGTGGAAAGATGTAGTGGGGTCTATTAATATAAAATGAATGAAAGTGTGTTATTGAAGTCTATGACAATCAGCACATCCTCATTTCATGGCAAATCACCAGTTCCTATCAGAGAAGATCACACATGCTATTCAATTAATACAGAATGAAAGGAAAGCTGTAAGAAATGAAGCTATGCATTGATAGAGGATTCCAAAGTCCATATGAAATTTATACACTAGCACATCTTTATTAATGCCTATAATACTCTTTTTAAAACAGTTTTCCTTATTCAGTATTTAAATAGAGAAGTAACATGGTGTAATAAAAATAGCAAATGAATAAATAAGCTATAGTGTTTGACTCAGAAGATCTGGGATCAAATGCAAATTTAAGGGCTTTGATGTTGGTAACTGCATCCTAACCAGAGTGTCACAAATGCCTCACAGGTGTGCTACCACATTTTGATCCATATTAAAATTAATTTTCCCCAGTGATCTACACATGCTGACATTGTGATCTTTCAAATGAAATGTTGAGCTGAGTGGGTTTGCAATGCTTATGTGGACAGGGTCTCACTTCTAGGAGATAAGAGAATATCCACCCAACATTGAAAAAGTTGTGAATTATCTCACTGCAGCCAGATTGTGATTTAGGTTTGTATTCAGCCTGTTTCTCATGTTTAGGATGCCTCTTTCTGTGGTGTGATGGATAAATACTGAATATGTCATCAGATTTGGGTTTTTAGTCTGTTGTCATTTATGCATTACATAATAAAAAATCTTGGGGAATAATTTAACTGTTCTCTCCCCACTTTTTCTATATACAATATAGAGAGTGATATAGATAATCTATATTATAGAGTGATGTAGATTAAATGAAATCATCCTGGTGAAAATTTGCAATAAGAAATTACTCTGAAATGGAAAAATGTTCTATTAGCACGTTATTGTCATAGATCCACATTACAGAAACATCCATAACTTCTTCATGGTGATCCACATAATAATAATAGCAACAATGCTTAACACAAACATGGTATCTACTCTGTATTTGGCATTACTGTAAGTGATTTCTATATGTTAACTAATTTAATCTTTACAACAACCCTATGATCTGAGTCCTATTATTTTCCCCATTTCACAGATTAATCATGGTAGATCAGGATTTGAACACCAAAAATCTGCTGCCAAAAGTTGTACACTTGACCCTGCTGCCTACTGTAAATCTATATGTGAGTAGTTGTATGAATTTCTATTGATAATGTGTGAACTCTATACTTGGTATCCGCATCACTCTGACATTAGTTAAGAGTAATAACGTTTAGGGTTTGCTGGTTTAAAAAGCAATGCATTTCAAAGGCCTAAATTGCTTTTGAGTGTAATTTCAGGTGAAGTGAAGTTAATTTTGACCTGGTCTAGAATGCATGCAACTTCAATGCAAACTGGAAAAAAAAAAAAAAGGTTGTTCACTATTATTTAAATTTATGTTGCTTCATTTTGTTGTAAATCATTTTAAAGAAGATGGCAAAAGCAAATATAACTGCTGGCAAGTGTTTCATTAAGAAATGAGGTTAGTAGCATACTGACACAAAATGGAGGAAACGACTAATATGCACTGAATGAACACAAACTGCCAGACTCTATGATTGGTTCCTTATACATATTGTACAGTTTAGAACTCAACAAGAAAGTGAAGTATTTCACAGATCAAGAAAATGGGAATTAGAGGTTAGGTTCGGAAGGGTGACAATTTGTTTATTACTGAAGGAAGATGGAAATACCTTAAAAGACAAAAAAGACCCCCTCTCTAGTCCACCTTCACCTATTTAGTCTTCATTCAACAAATATTTACCAAACTCTTTCAGAATCTTATACTAAACTATGTCCCGTGACTATAACTCTAATGACAGTATGCACAGTTTTGCTTTTCAGCAGCTTGTGGACAAATGGAACAAACAGAGAAATAAGAAGGCCACGCTTTCCTGCCATAGGGATAAACCAGTGTGCTAGAGAATGTGTAGGAGGGAGGATTTATCCTGTCTTGGGCAAAGAGGAAATTTGTAGAAGATATAATGCCAGATTTGGAGAGAAAGGCATTGGCCAGCATGAGATCAAAGGTGTCTGCAATTTTCTTTTTTTTTTCTGATGAGAATTTATTTTGACTTTGCTCAAACCTTATGACTATTGGCAGAGAGGAGATGGAGGTGAAGGGTTTTGAGTAAATCACTACATACCTTTGGGAAACACTGATTTATAAGTTGTTTCCAAGATTCGATGCTGAAAATTTCTTTGGAGCTGTGTCTTTTTATTTTTCTCATCTGTCTCTCTCTGGACACACATTGTCTTATTCCTCCCAACCCCTCTTGAACATCCTTTTCTTGTTCACCATGAGCTGATTGGTGAACTGATTCCAACTGTGTTTTCTATTGTGGGTGATGGATTCCCAATTAGCTAGTCCCCTGCTGGCAATAATAATGCAGGCTGTTCTTTTAAATCCACTAAACTCTGCTCAAGATATTAAGTTGCTCATTTTAAAAATGAAAACTCTGGCACTTTTATGTGATATCTTTCTCCATGGAATTTATTTAGACAACATATTCTCCAAGTTTTCCCTAGAGACCTTTTGACTCACTTTGAAAGTAGCTCAATATGCTTGAGCTAAATTCACTTATTCAATTTCAATAATTTCTTTGGTAATATGTAGAAAGGGAGGCAACTACCATTTATTGAATGGTTTGTCTGTACCAGTTCACTTTACCTATATTTTTCATTGACTCTGTGAGGTAGATAATTTGATCAGACTATAAGCTATTTGTCCAAGTCCACTCTTCTAAGATTATAGAAACTGGGTCTGAGACCCACATCTGTCTGTTAAAAACCATTGCTCTCTCCTTTGATCAATAAATTCATCATCCAGCTAGACACCTGCTTTTGTAAATAAAATTTTATTAGGACTCAGCAATGACCATTTATTTATGGCTGTTTTGAGGCTACAATGGCAGAATTGAGCAACTGTGACAGAGACTATGTGGCTTGCCAAGCCAAAAATATTCATTATTTGGCCCTTCACATAAAAGATTTGTCAATCTCTGAATATACAATGCTAACTTAATAACTTCTAATAATTAATGATAATTTTTTTTACTTGCAAAGTCTTCTTGATTTTACTATTATTCCTGAGGTATTAGAGCTAAGAATTTTATGACTCATTCAAGGCATTAGGATAGTGTGTTTTTAAAAACACACAGAAAAGAACTGATTGTATTAGAGTTCCCAGAAATTTTGTTAAATTAAATTATTGTCTTGGATTTTGATTGGTGATTGTTCTCTCTTACATAAAGCTTTGGGTTTATTTATGATCACTCTCATATGTACATAGGTTCATACAAATAGTCTAACTCAGTGTCTATTCATTTTGGAGTGTATGAAAAACTAAAGTACACTGAAGTTTTTCTATTTGCCTCTGTGGAACCACTTTCCATACTTCTTCATCCTGCCCTTGCCCCAGGAGGCTGAGCCACGTGCACTTGAACTTCATCAACAACCTCCCTTGCTTTCTGACTTTCAGGTAGGGTTTGGCACAGGACGACCTGACAGCAGATTGGAAGGAGGAAGGGGAGAGAGGCTGGGGATTTTATCATCCCAGTTCCTTCCCAGCAAGGTTGTCATGGGTTGGCTGGGTCACTTAACAAAAGGTCTCACATCTAGGGACAGCCCTCTGCACAAGTCCCCTCTGTGGGTGCTGGAGCCCACACAATCTCTTCACCTCTTCTGTCCTAAGAGTATAGGGAACTGAGTTGCTACTGAACCAGATACTGCACCATCCCTTGAGGTTCCCCTACATTTTCCCTACACTTTTTAAAATTCTTTTTATTAAATTTTCCTTGAATTCTCCTGATTTGAATGTGCCATCTGCTTCCTGCTGGGACTCAGATCATGAACAACAGTTCATAGCAGTAAACCAAAGCAGAACTCAATGAAAACAGCTACACAGTTTGCTTGTATGTTTGTTTTTCCTGCTTTCCCTTTAAACATGGTATAACTTGAGAAAATCAGGTGTGGATTAAATGAATATAGAAGCATGGAAGAAAGTTTAAGTGGACTTGGAACCTAAGAAAGTAAATTTCTTGGCTCCTATTTCTTGCCACTATGATTTACTGGTAAGAATATTCACATTCTCTGGGACAATAATTTCTATGACTGGAAGGATAACTCAAAGTACAAAATGCACTGGGATGATAATGATTCATTCATTCATTCAGTAAATATTTATTATGCATTTACTTTGGGCAAGAATAAGAATTTAGACTAACAATAAATCTGGTGACTGAATTACCAGTTTTATTAAAATATTTCTATTATTTCTTACCTATAGTATAAACCCTTTTAAAAGGAATCCTTAAAAGGGAAATACTTGAGGCGCTGTTGTTATGAAGAAATCAACAATTGTCCTTCTCAGCTGTCTTTTCAAATAGTTATATTCATGAGGCCATCTTAAGAAAATACATACTTCTATATTAAGATGAAACCCAGAATTTCTAAGGTATAATTCAAAAAAGAAAAATGTTCTGGTAACAGTAGTAATCAAAGTGAGAGAATCACAAAAAAATGTGAAAAGCAGGGCAACAGAGTAAGGGCCTTTCCCCCTCAAGGGATATTCCTTCCACAGAGAAACTGTGAACTTCTTGGGTTTATCTCATTGAAGAGTACCTCACAGATAGTAAAGGCCTTTTTATAATGAGGAGAATAAGTCTAATAAAACCTAATAAATAGAAGGAATCTCAAGATATTGAAACATAGCAATATTTCACAGAGACCCTACCTAAAAATCAAATTTATTCCTGCCACCTTATTATTCAGTGAATGTGCATGAGCAATGGCTCTTAAGTGCTATAGTGAAATAATGACCAAACATGGACCCTGGAGCAAGGCTAACAGGCTTCACAGCCTGGCTCTACTACCTTCTTACAATGTGAATTTAGGCAAATTACTAACTGTAGTAGATCGGGAGATGTTCCATCCAGATGCCCCTTTGAGGGAGGACTAGATGCCCAACTGCAGAAAGTGTGGTTTAAAGATAGCCTTTAGCTCTCAGCTCCTTCAGGGTCAGCTGCAAGCTGTGGGGTCCATTTTGCATTTCCTGGGTCAGTCTGTACCTTGTGACTGGGCAGGGAAGGGTTATAAAGGGCTGGCCATTCTTGCCCAACGTGGGACACTCTGATGGGCATTATTCGATTTAGAATTCCCTGCCAAGCTGGTGAAGGCTTTGTCAAGACTGCCTCATAAGTCAACTTATTTTTTTGTTCAATCCTGCTACTTCCCTATTCCCTTCACTGGTGTTGATCTCTAACAAGTTTTTGACACTCTAAACTCTGTCTCAAGCTCTGCTTCTGGAGAACCTGATCTGTGACTGTACTGGAAGTGGTCTGAGAAAGCAAGCGGGATGATAATGGGGTTTTGGAGACCGATGCTAACACCTGGCTAACAATGAGGACCTCCCCCCACCAACCACCACCAACCACCACCAATCAACGATGGAGAACAGGGGGCTCTGTCTCAAGGCAGTGGTCTATTAAAATATTCAGCAGTGGTGAAATAGGAGGGAATATAATGGATGGAAATGCACTAGCAGCTATAATATATGAGACAATTGAGATATATGGAGAAAATTATTGATATAAGGATAATAGGATTAGAGAGTTATTGCTAAGCATCACTGATGCAGTTCTGCAGTAGTTCTCGAACTCTAGTATGCGTCAGAATCACTAAGAGAGCTTGTTAAAACAAACTGCTTTTTCCCAACACTAGAGTTTGTGATTTGGTCAGTCTGGGGTAGAGCCCAAGAAATTGCATTTCTAACAAGTTCCCAGGTGATGCTAATTCTGCTGGTCCACAAACACTCTTTAAGAACCTCTGCCCACAGAAAGATAATAAAGAGCTAAGAACAAGTTACAGGCAATTGAAAGCCAAAAATGAAAGCCAGAGGACCTCTTTGCTTCCAAACAAAGTAGTTCTCACTTCCTCCAGCCAGAGGACTTAACAGTCAGAATAGCTGAACTTCAAAGATGGTTAAACACTCAACAAAGGCAGGTCATTATGTCAAGATCAGGTCCCTTGTTAGGAAAACCTGAAATCCTTATACTGGGAGCATCTGATGTGTGCCTTGAAGACTTTGCCTCTCTGAACTCCTCTGAATCTTCTGAGTCTGCAGTTGTGCCCCATCCCTTCCCTTTAAGAGTTAGCACTTCCCCTCCACCCTCACTCCTGTGGTAATACAGACGCAGAAGCCTCTTCCACAGGCAACATGTGGCTCCCTCAGCACCCATCTACATGTCTATAGCACGCTCTTCCAGTTTATCAGAATCTAGCCCTAGTCAATGCCTTTGAGATATTTTGAAATTCTTCAAATTGTAACTGATGAGATGCAAACTCTGTCTAGTAGAGATTTAATTGACTTTCTCTTCTTCTCCATCAAAATAAACCCCCACAATTTTGGTACCTACCTGATAAATCCTGTTACCTTGCTCAAATTGTCAATCCTTTCCAAATTTTCAATTATTCCAGTTTTATTGAGTATCTGGATACAATTTCTCTGAACTCATTTTTCCAATTATTCACCTTCCTGCCCAACTTGGCATCAACAAAAACTATAACCCAACAGCCCAGAACCCTAGGGACTCTGGGTTGCCTTGCAGCTGGTCCCTTTCCCCAGAATCTAAAGAAGCCTATGAACTAAAGCCCCAAGACTTGATGTAAACTTTGAAGGACTCACCCTCCCAGCTGACCATGCATGGACCGAATTCTCCTTGGGCAATCCAGTCTTCATCACTAATAAAGTCAGGCAAACTGTTCAGGTCATGCCTGCCCTTATAGGAGAGGTAACCAAGACTATGGACTACATCACCTAGAGCATCAACATCCTAGCTTGAGAGCTTCAGGAAACTCAATGAGTGGTATTGGATGACCAGTTTTCCTCCACAGACTTCCTGGAATCCACTAGACTGGTTACTCTGAGGGTTCAATTCCTGGTACTTTATTTGAATACAACCTTTTATATGAATATTTTTCTTTATTATTTTAGGCATCTCTTTTTTTTAAGATGCATGATCTCCAGGAGTCTAAGACAACTGATCTTTGTCATTATCTGGTTCCACTGGGTTTGCAGAGACACGATCAGCAAGAGTCCCTGAGAGACCATTTCTTAGATTCTGCTTCACCTCATTCAAGGTTTATTATTGCCTCACAGTTGTTCAACAGTTAAGAAATATCCCCAACTTTTTGTTTTCTAAAATCCTCCCACCCTTTTGTATTTTGAGAAATGGCTAATCTCAAAAGAAACACCCTGCTCTCCCATATTCTGAGATAAGACCCACCTCCACCCTTCCTCAGTGATGATCTTGTTTTATAAAACCGAGTTTCCTCCCTCTTATTTGAGACATTTCTCATTAATGAATGTTCTCCCTATTAGGATAGCCTTAACAAAACCATTTCCTTAATTGTCCATTGCATTTTGTCTTTGCACCTGCTTTTTCTTTCCTCTACCTTTCACATTTTGTCCCCCAAACCCTATTTCAGTGTCTGCCCTTGAGGAAGCCACACTATGACACTAATTTCTGTGTTTCAATTCCCTCACCTATAAATAGAGATAATAGTAGTACCTGTCCTTACTCACCGATTTTTTTGTGTGAGAATTTCTGCTATGGAATTACCTTTTCCACCAGTATTAATGTGTTGAAGCCCTAACCCTCAATGTGACTGTGTTTGGAGTTAGAGAGTTTAGGGCACGATTAAGGTTAAATTAGGTCATAAGTGTGGTGCTCTAATCTGATAGGATTGGTGGCTTTCAGGCACACACAAAGAGGTCATGTGAGCACACAGCAAGATGGTGGCCACCTACAAGCCAAGAAAAGAGGCTTCAGAATGAAACCAATTTTTCAGCACCTTAATCTTAGACTTTTCAGCCTCCAGGACTGTGAGAAATAAATTTCTATTGTTTAAGCCACCTAGTCTATGGGATTTTGTTTTGGCAGTCTGAACAGACTAGTAAAATCTCTTAATTTAATACATATAAAGTACTTAAAATTATGTCTAGCACATAATAAGTACTAAATAAATGATAGTTACTAGCATCATTGAAAAATATGCAATGGGAGAAGGTATAAAAGTCACTCAGAAACTATGCAAAATCTCTCTACACACCTCTGCTTCTACACACCACTAATTAATCACATGGACAATGTCCCTTACCTTAGAGCAAAAACACAGGTAAAACACCTTTGATCAACTAGAAGTAGTACAGGCTTACTAACAGGGCATGCAGCCTTCTCCATGATAAAGCTGCTGCCTGCTTTCCCACCTTCATCCTTCCCTTGTCCCTACCACAATCTGCCCTCTAATAATTACAAAGGATTTTCAGTTTTTTACACACATGTCAGGATCTTGGTTCATGTCTTCATGATGCTAGAAATGATTCTCTGCCTATTTTTAGGGGTTCACTAAATCCTACTTTCTTTCAGATTCACTTTATAAAATCTTTTGCACCCTGCTCCTGCCCAGACAGAAGCACATATACTCATACACACTGGGCAAAAAACTGAAGTACTTCTTTTTTGTGTTTCTACAGCACCCTAGGTATATTTCCAACATTGCATTTGCCATATTGTAAATGGTATTGAAATTTCTTATTTATGTGTATTTCTTCCTCACCATACCATTAGTTTCTAGAGAGCAGGAAATATTTTGCATTTGTGGTGCTTTGTATACTGATGATACCCAATAAATATATTTTGAATTATTGCACTTAAGTGTAGGGTGGTCTATGCACTTTTAAATAACTAAGTATTTCACAGATCTTATAATTTTTTTTTTTATTTCAAAACTACTGGTGGTGAGATCAAGAACATCCACAGGTGCGTACATACACGCGCAGACACACACACACACACACTTTATATTATTTATTTTCAAAAATATTTCTTGCATTTTTGTTAAAAATCCAGGCATGGAGATGCTATAACTCTACATGTTCTTTTTAGTAATACATAGTCTCTCAAAATAAACATTTTAGCACTTTAAACAGAGAATTCTAAATGTTGAAGGAATAATGTGTAGAAGGTTTAATTTTATTAATTACATACGTGAAAATGTACCAATGAGCTGGGGGAGGAGAAAACAAAGATATCTTTCTTTACCTTATGAAGTGGAATTTCACAGGCCAAATATTACTGAAAGAATTTTAATGTTGAAATGTTGATATTATCCTAAGAGGAGCCACAATTAAAGCATATGCCACAATTTTATCTCTTAACCTTCTTTTAAAATAAATAAAATTCTCACAGCAAACAGCATCGATTTCCTTATTTAATGTTTCCTGACTGAGTTTTTAATCTGTGACAGGTAATACACGGAGGGGTGGGTTATAGCTATAAATCAGGTAGGAGTTTAAAGTCCAGCGGAGAAGACAGGCAGGTAAACATTAATTAGAGTTCAGGGAGACAAGTGCTAAGAGATAAAGTATGGGATGCTACCAGTGCATATGCTAAGATTACTTCCCCTCATGATGGAGACCAGGAATGGAAAAGGATGGGTGTAGAGAATGCTGTTTCCAGAGTGTTCCTCCTTTGCCTCAGCTGTCTCTTGCCCTTGCTGTTAGGCTATCTTCTTTTAGATCCTAATTTACTTTCTCTTCATATATTCGTATTCTAAACCTTCAATGAGTTCACAAAATTCCCAAGGTCATGAGGCAGATTTCCCCTTCAATTCCTGGCAGTCCTAAAGCCTCTGCACAGAGTGGGTGCTCAATAAATGCCACCAACCAACACGAACCAGTAATCAGCTCTTGCCCACATTTTCCCAGAATCTTGCCACACAACTAACTAGGTGGCATCACCACTGGCTTACACTCAAAGCTACCTGGGAGGGCATAGGGGGAACCATTCCAGAGCTTCTCAGTAGTACCATCATTGTTAATAAGATTTACAGAGGTAATCTGCCTGGCATAGTAGAGAAACCCTGTCATTAAAATAGAAAGGGCAACACCTTCAGAACAGAACAAAGTCAAGTGTTTTACCTTCTAAGACATGAACATGATAATGTCACTGTTCCATTAAGGTGCCTGAATTGCTAATAAATATGCAGGTGCCATTCAGAGAGACACAGATGGGCAGACTATTAGGATGAAATGTTTATATTCTATTGCTTGAGAGTGAAATAGGCTTTCTCCCTTCATCCTTTTTTTTCAGAACTATATTCTTATAACTATATCCAAGGGCCAGGTCTCTGGAAGTTCAGTAAAGCATAGAAGCAAAAAAGTCGAGATCTAAGTAATAGTGAGTAGTTTCCAAGAGGCCTGAAATTAGGACACCTGAAAAGGAGTAATGAAGTACTGCTGGAAATGAAAGTAGTGGTAAGAACTGAGGAACTTGCATACTTTGCCAAAGAATTTTGATTTTCCTGTAGGTCCTGTGTTTTCTGAAAGATTTTAAGCAGGGGAGAGTCCTGGATGGAGATGTGCTTCTGGAAGGTTAAACTAGAGTGAATGTGTTGGAATGATTCTAGATCCTCATTATTCTTATTATTATTATTTCTTAATATTAATTTTCTCTGAAAAATCATTTATCCTATAAACTCTAACTACAATCAGATTATATTAATCTCCTCCTCAGAGTTCATTGCTGTTTGGGATGTGTGTGGTGACTTATGGTAGAAGGTGATTCTGGTTAACATCAGCAGTATCAATGTATCAAAAGAAAAGCTGAAGTGTCAGGACCCAGAGAGAGCAACAGTCAGAGCAGTGATAGAGATCCGAGAATCAGGACTTATCTAGAACTCTACATTTGAATTACTCAGCTCCAATCATAATCAGTCCCTGTAAGGCTCTGCCCAAAATGTACATTTCTAGGCCAGGGCACCTGGTTTTAATTTGAGTTGCATGACTACTACTGGGGTTAGCAGATGGGTTCTCATGACTAAAAATCTAACAGAATGCCATGGCATAGGGAACAAATGTTGCGCAAACAAAACTCATGAAAAACAATGAAAACTACACAGCAAAACAAACGCCAGGTCCACTACAAGAACATCCCAACACAACAAAGTTCACAGTCTTTAGCAGGACAATCAAGGCTCTCCATGAGAAGTCCCTATCCTACCTTTCAAATCTTATTTGTTAGTCTTAGTATATCCATCCCTACATAAAATAATTCAAACCCATCAGATTATTTACTGCTTAAACTTGCCACGTGTTTTCACAAAAAGACTTATATTTGATTGTAATACTCTCTCAATCTTTATTGTCCACCTTTCCCTTCTCTAAAACCAAAATCTTACTCATCCTTACCAGCTTAATTTAAATATTATTTCCACAATCAGCTGTACTCAAATGACACTTTACTTGTATCTCTACTATGTCACTTATTTTCTTTTGCCTTATGATAATTTGTTAATAATACTATTATTATAAGCAACTAACAACTGTAGAGAAGCTTACAATTTGAAAGAATTATTACCTACATTATTTCATTTGACCTTGGTAGTGCTCTGTTTGATCGTACTCTATCTTTTATAGGTTAAGAAATGTTAGCTAGAAAGACAGCCTAACTCATTCATCTAGTAACCGGCAAGGTTTTATCTAAATCCAAACTCTTGTAGTTCATGCTTCCTTAGGTTATTTGAATTTATGCTGCCTCAAGATTTCAAGTTCCAAAGGCAGAGGCTTTTGTCTCTGTCTGTCTGCCGTGGTGACTACTAAAGGTTGGCAATAGCAGGTGATCTTATTGATGTGTGCTGAATAAAAGAATGAAAGAATAAAATGTTAACATTTATTATCAAATTTTAAGTAGTTCTGGATTCAGAAAAAAAGAGATCAATGAAGGCTAGATAGTGAAATGAGCCTTCCTCTTACAGGTAAGATTTGAGTCAAACCTCTAAAATTAGTATTTGGAAAGACAGGGAAATGGTAATGAGAATCCATGATAGCAGAAGTCTGTGGGCTGAGCCATTTTCATTATCTGGAATGGTACATTTTCTCTGATGTTTAGCTTACAAAGACAAAATCCTTTCCAATGGGATGCTGAGCTGTTTATGGGATGAGAGGAATACGAGGCAAAGATGCCCTAAACAGTGATTTATTGTCCACTCCCTTATCCTCCTTATCAGGCTGATTCATCAGGCAGCTGTCAGGTCTAGCTCTGTGATCTGTGACAGACTTTAAGCTTCAGGCTTCCTCAGGCAAATTAAATTTGACATTCAATTTAAAATCTGGGATATAGTTTGACCAACTCTAACTGTAAGGGTGAATATAGCAAAAGGCATTCTGTTTAACCTGGGGGTTCCTACAGCTTCCTGGGTCTTATCCACAATAATAGAGCATTTAATTTATATTTCACAGAATCATACGCTTTTAGAACAGAAGTCTTACAAATGCTTGAGGGAAAAGTGTATCTTGCAATTCTTGTAACATTCATAGTGACTAATGTCTTACCTTACTGTGGGGGATCTTGTGTATAACAGCTAGAGTCCAGGATTTTGACCTGACATAGAGATTTATTTCATCTGTAACTCTGCTACTGACATCCTGGGTGAAACTTAAATTAACCTATTTAAGTTTCAGGTTCCCTCTCTCTAAATTGAGACTAATACCTACCTCATAAGTTATTGTAAAGATTCGCCAAACTAGCATATATTTTATGCTCTGCACATAGTAAGCCCTTAAAACATGTTGGGTCCACTTCATTTATACATAGGTGCTCAATAAATATTTAGTAAATTGGGTTAAAATGATTTTTCCAATGGCATAGAAATGCAATCCTGTACTAATCTGTGATTTGATTCCTCCTGGAAGTGGACATTGAGGTGGAGTGTAAGAACTTTATTGAGCAGAGAAATCCTTATGATCATAAAGCAGATCTGAAACCAGTGAAAGGAAAGGGGAAGAGAAGTGAGATTGGGCAGGGAGAGGCTCAGCTTCGAGCAGATCTGACAGTGTCAGCCAACCCACAGGACAGTTCTAGAACAAAGATGGTGTGTAAGAGGATTCCAGGTTTGGAGGAATGACGCTCAATTATTGGCAGAGTTCTGCCTGGGAAGAGTGCGGGCTTGGCTCAAAAGGTGAGGCAGCTCCAGAAGGTGCTATGAGCCGAAGGCTACCAGCTAACTACTTCCTTGCAGCTGAATGACAAGTTCTTTCTTGAAGAGAGGTCTGAGTGGCACAACACAACACTGCCACAAGTAGTAGCATAATGTTCAATTAGATCTAAGAGAA
The DNA here is from genome assembly GCF_949987535.1 of Balaenoptera acutorostrata. Lineage (NCBI taxonomy): Eukaryota > Metazoa > Chordata > Mammalia > Artiodactyla > Balaenopteridae > Balaenoptera > Balaenoptera acutorostrata. The sequence goes on from NC_080083.1 coordinate 30,289,711, forward strand.
GTTATAACCTTTAAAGGTTCATATAATTCAAAGCTAAAAAAGACTTGGTAACTAAAAGATAAATTTTTTAAAAATGGAATGAAAATTTTGATGTATACATCCAAACTGTGTCCAGAAGAGTATGGGACTGAAGAAGCAAAAATCCCTATATTTCAAGACTCAAACAGATCAGAAAGACCAGTAAAAAAAATCTTGGATGAATATTAATGTATAGACAGAGAAGAAATGAGAACATAGGAGACAAAAAGAAACAAAGTTAACTAAATTATTTCTTTCTAATGGTGATGTAATATAAAGGAGACAGCATGATCTAGGGAGTCAGATAAATTGTGAGTTCATTCCCAGTTCTGGTAATTGATAGGTGTTCAACCTTAGGCAAGTTATTCAATAACTCTGAGCAAGTTAAGTTTTACAACCCATTCGGCCAATCATACATCAAATATTTAATGAATGTCTTCTATATTTGACATTATAGATGCTAGAGTCTGCTATGCTAAATAAAGCAGGTATGATTCTTCATATTAAACACATAATCACACAAAGAAAATTCTGAGTGTAAATTTTGATAATTATAAAGAAAAAAAACGAATAACACAGGAGGTTATGAGAGAATAGAATTGAGATGGGGCACTAGGACTGGGAGGTGAGGAAAGATTTTATTTGTGGGAATGGCAATTAAATTGAACTTGGAGGGTGAAAATGCTTAAGTCAGATTAAAAATGCGGAGAATCTACTTTTCCAGAAAGAGGCGAAAGTATGTTTGAAGATCTTAAAGCAGAAGGAGGAAGCCATTTTTCAGGAACTGAAAGCAGACAAGTATGACCAGGAGTAGAGAGACATGAGATGGGGCATAGGCATGAGGGAGAGAAAATGGTAGTGCTCCTATCTGACTGCTTGTATTGTCTCTGTGAAGGTCAAGGTAAGTTCATCAGTAGAGAGAGGTTTATAGTGACTAGAAATAAAATTAGTAACAACAGGAAAATAAGCTTACTGAGAAACATAGTAAGATTGCTGATAGGTGTTTTGTGGCCATTAGAATTGACAATTACAAGTTTATACTGATACCAAGCTGCTCCGTTGTGTGATTTTCTTCCTCAACACTGAGCTGCTTATTTGAAGTAGAAAGAAGTCCAGCAGTTAAGTAATGAACAATTAAGTAAGAACTAAAACCTATGTACTGTTCTTTTTCTATGTTGATCATAGAAACTCTGGTATAAAGAGTATTTTCCTGATTCTGTGTTAAAAAATACTAGGATCAAACAAACAAAAAAACCCAAAACAAAACTAACTTAGCTCCATGTTTCAAGAAATATTTGCTCTTGGAAGATATAACTGTGAAACAACCAAAAAAGCTTATTTATCAAGGCTAGCAGCTTGCTTATCAATAATTACTTCAAGATCCTCATATCACTGTGTCAAACAATCCAAAACTAGCATGTCATAAATTCTGCCTTTCCCAATATTTGCCTTTTCCCCATATTTTAACCCTTGCCTTAAAATAGCCTACTACAAGCATACAACCCCATAAATATTTTTCCTGACTTCTCTCTTCTGAGTTATTACTTAAACCTTGTCAAGATGGTATTCTTCTTACTTCAGTAACCTAAATAAGCTTAGTTTTGCTCAACCAACAGGTGTTTCTTGTGGTCTTTTTAAGGAGTCAGCAGCCAAAACAAGATTAGGAGTTTTTCAAAGAGAGGTGATACATGTAAAAGAATTGAGGATACTTGCAAAAGAGTGATGTTGTGATGGACCACTGAGTTTAAAATGGAAGAGAAAGAAAATGACAGTAGTGAACTAAATGCAGGGTTTCTCAACTGGAACTACTGACATGAGACTGCATAATTCTTTGTCATGGGACCTGTTCTGTATAGGATAGTTAGGAGCTGCCTGGCCTCTCCATCCACTAGATAGCAATGTTACATCACCAGTGGTGAAAACCAAAGTGTCTCCAAACATTGCCATGTCTCGGGGGCAAAATTGCCTCCAGTTGGGGATCACTGAACTAGAAAGAAAATGGAGGAGTCAATTTATTGATTACCTACATGATGCCAAAGAACAATTTTGGTGGGAATACTTGGGTAAATAAGTGGGGAAAATAAGTGAGTGTGATGGGGGAGGAAAATGTTTGAATTAGTTATTTCCAAGAAAGTGCAGTTCCAGGCTCTGTTATCTTTCAGGATGTGACCAAGGGGATTGTGTGAGTAATATGCAGCAGAGTAGGAGAACACTATATATGAAGAGTGCAGATTTTTTTTTTTTTTTTAGAAGAGTGCAGATTTAATGGGAAGGTTAAATATGGGAATGTATATAAAGTAATCATTCAGAGGTTGTCACAGGTGAATAGTCAAAAACTCTGGTTTTCATCCCTATTGATTTTTGGCAAGAGTGGCTAAAATGTAGAAAAGAAGCTGGAATTTTATATGTAAACATGTCCCTGATTGAGTAAAAAACAAGGGAAGTGATATAGGTAAAATGAGTCTCCAGTTAATAACAGAAATTTAATTTAAAAAGCTTCCATCTTCTTATCTAGGACTCATCTCTGATTTCAATCCTTTTTTTCTTCAATCCCAGATCTAGACCATATTATGCTGACTAGGTCACCAGGGCATTTTGGCTTATAGAAGCATTTTTGAATAAATCTCCACTATTATTTTAAAGCCACAATTTCAATTACAAAGGCAGATTTGAATAGAGGCAATCTGGGATTAGACCACAGTGATTGAAAGCAAAGCTTTTAACCCTCTACACCTACCCTAGTGGCTAGCTTCTTTATTGGAAGGGATCAAGAAAGGCAGTCAGTCTCTTTCACTAGACTCACTGTTGGCTGTCTTTTTGCAGCTAATGTGGAATCTCAGTGAGGAGTGTGCATTGTGACCCAAATAGATATTTTTCCTTAATTATAGGGGATATTTTTCCTGAGCTTGACCCTCAATAATGCCAGTAGAATTATACCATTTCAGTTGTGACATCAATCACAGAGGTAGGCAACTATTTTCTCCAAAAATGTTTGCTTATGTTTCAGAGAAAAAAAATGTTAAAGAAACTTTAATGGCATGTTTCCTTTTACAGAATCAAGAGGAAAAAAAATCTTGGGAAAAGACTTTCTTCCCTGGTCTTGGTCTGTCTAGCACAACTACCTGAAACTCTCCCTCTTTTTCTAAAATGAACATTCTCTTTTTCCTCAAAGACTACATACTTTAAACTTTTTTTTTTTTTTTTCCAAGAAAAGGAGGCTAAGACCTTGAAAACAGACCCAATTTACCAGGCATCAGTAAAATATATTTAGAACCTCAACATCAGGCCTAGAAGTTTGGAGAAAATAGATTCTTCACAAGTTCTTACCTGAAATGGATTTCTTGATTAAAACCATAACTTTCCCAGGATTTACAGTAAAGATAATAGAAGAAAATAGACTCTTTCCCCATGCTTGAATGCCCACTTAAAATATCCTGACTTAAAATTTCATCATCTACTCATTTATTGCTTTGGGTTTTATAGAGAAAGTCAAAGGAAACAAATAATAGAAATATAAGGAGCGTCATGTTTCATTCATGCAATAATACAAATCACAGACCACAGGCTCGAGTGTGTAAGAAATGTGACTTCTCTTATTTTTCCTATTTCAAGCCACCATTTATCCAAGTACTAGAAACTTAATCTCAATCAATTTAGAGTCACCTCAATCATTTCAGGGCTCTGGTTCTTCTCTTTGAAGTTGTGTTCAGGGTCTTATGGGACTTATGGAACACCAAAGTATGAATATTGCCACTCGTCCTTTGTCACCACCATCTGCACTGGCATTTGTGAAGATGCCTTTGTTCCCACTTGGCCTTCAGTCATCACATGTTGGCCACTATGGTGCTCACTTCATATATTACTGCCAGGTATCTACAGGTCAGAATCTCTCAGCTAGTCTTGTATTCTGTTACATTTTTGGGTGTAACCAAAAAATTGGAAACTCTAGAATTACTCAGGTCAATCTCCCTAAAAAATCCACTGCAGGCATCTTTAGTCTATGCCTCTTGCTATATATCAAAATAAGTCTAAAGAAGCTTTCCATATTTTTAGGTCCTCCTTGGGAAGTGAGCCTAAAGTTGACTCTGTTCTTTGATCTCCCAAACTTACTCATGTTTTCTACTATGTATGCCCCTTGTCTCTCTTCCAATAGGTGGCTTTTTTTTTTTTTAACATATTTATTGGAGTATAATTGCTTTACAATGGTGTGTTAGTTTCTGCTTTATAACAAAATGAATCAGTTATACATATACATATGTTCCCATATCGCTTCCCTCTTGCATCTCTCTCCCTCCCACCCTCCCTATCCCACCCCTCTAGGTGGTCACAAAGCACAGAGCTGATCTCCCTGTGCTATGTGGTTGCTTCCCACTAACTATTTTACGTTTGGTAGTGTATATATATCCATGCCACTCTCTCACTTTGTCACATCTTACCCTTCCCCCTCTCCATGTCCTCAAGTCCATTCTCTAGTAGGTCTGTGTCTTTATTCCCATCTTGCCACTAGGTTCTTCATGACCTTTTTTTTTTTTTTTTCCCCTTAGATTCCATATATATGTGTTAGCATACTGTATTTGTTTTTCTCTTTCTGACTTACTTCACTCTGTATGACAGACTCTAACTCCATCCACCTCACTACAAATCCCTCCATTTCGTTTCTTTTCATGGCTGAGTAATATTCCATTGTATATATGTGCCACATCTTCTTTATCCATTCATCTGATGATGGAAACTTAGGTTGCTTCCATGTCCTGGCTATTGTATATAGAGCTGCAATGAACATTTTAGTATATGACTCTTTTTGAATTATGGTTTTCTCAGGGTATATGCCCAGTAGTGGGATTGCTGGGTCGTACGGTAGTTCTATTTTTAGTTTTTAAGGAACCTCCATACTGTTCTCCATAGTGGCTGTATCAATTTACATTCCCACCAACAGTGCAAGAGTGTTCCCTTTCAGTAGGTGGCTTTTGAAGGAAGTCTGTGGTCATGATTTTATTGACAGAGATGCTCCAGGTCTTTGCTCAAAACTCTCCAACTCCCACCTTTAGCAGGAGTTAACATAAATTTTTAAGTTAAAGGGTCCAGAGATATGAAAGGAAGCTACAAACAAACAAACAAAAACCCTGATGGAACAAACTGGGACCAAGGTGGCAACATAGGTCACCTCCAACAGACCCTGAGTTTCATTATATGCTGATTTTACTACATTTTAGCATATTAAATGGCACACCTACCAGTGGCCATGATCAGACATTAAGAACCAAAAAGAAATAAAAAGGGGGTGGTACCCACTCCCTCAAAAAGCCCTACCTCTTCCCTGGTAGAACAATGCATATGCCTCCCCATCATTAACTTCACTCTCTCTCCCTTTGTCTTTACTCTTTAAATTTACATCCCTCTCATCACATGGGTGAGAAGTTGATCTGTGAACTCAGTTCCTGCTTCTCCATTCTTTGGCCACTGATTAAAGTTTGTGCTGTGTCAAGCTCAACATTGGTTTTATTATTTTGCTGCTTAAGCCCATACAGAAAAAAGAACCCTTCCTCACTGAGGCAGAGAGCCTGGGTCTGGCTAAGGCCTGAGCAGGGTCCATATGACTTAATTCAGTAACATTATGACCAGATTTATTTTTTTAACTTATTATTTTGAAATAATTATAGACAAGAAATAAAATGGAAAAGCTGTTCTTCCCACTTGCCACTGAGTTGAGACTTCAGATGAGACCATGGTGCCAGCCAACCGCTTTGTTAGGGGACAGTGGGCTAGGCATGATGATAACCACTTGCATGAGTTGTCTCACAACAGGAGGTCCCAATAAGGAGCATGGTGCTGCCACCAAAAACTAACCAGGAGAATTTGGAAGGGGCCAAAAGGAGGGAGGAGACGCCAGCCCACAATATTGTCCTACCAACATCTCAGAATCCTTCACATTGGAAACCATCTTGGCTGAGAGATGTGCACGCCACCAGGAAGGACCCTGAGTCAGACCAAATATGTGCACAGGCAAGATGATTGGCCAGAGAAAACCTGAAAACTAACCCCATCACCATAAAACCTGAGACTGTGAGCCACGAAGGCAAAGCAGTTCTCCTGGGTTCCCTTACCCTACTGTTCTCTGACTGGGAGCCCCTTCCCAATAAAGTCTTTTGCTTTGTCAGTACATGTGTGTCCTCAGACAATTCACTTCTGAGTGTTAGTCAAGAGCCCTTTCTTGGGCCCTGGAAGGGGTCCCCCTTTCTGCAACAGCTTGACTGAAATCTCTTGAGAGACCTTGAGCCAAAAACATACATCTAAGCCCTACCAGATTCTTGACACATAAAAATTGTGAGATAATAAATATTTGCTAATTTAAATTGCAAATTTGTGGAATACATTATCTTTCTCCTATACTCCTGATATACCTTGTTCTCTACCTCTATAAAGTATTTAGCAGAAATCTGTTGGGCTGACCATAGTGCATGCATTGTTCTAAGTACTTCTGAAACAGGAGGGAAGGGGGCAGGGCACAACCTTTAAAAGAATGACATAGCCATAGGACATGATGAAAACTGGTTATTACCAACTAGGTCCAAGATGGCAGAAGATTCAACTTCCAGTAGACCATGAGCCTAATTATACACTCATTGTAATACATTAGCTAAATGGCAAACACATCAGCACCATGACAGTTCTGAGGCCAACCATAAAAGGTCAAAAAGTGGGTGGTGGCTCAATTCCTGGAAATCTCTGCTCCTTCCTTGAAATAATTGGAATAGTCCTCCCACTCATTAGCCTATGAAATCACCCAGCCCATAAAAACAAACCATAACATATTTCAGGGCGTCTCCCCTTCTGAGATGGTCCACACTCTGTCTGTGGAGTTTGTTTCTCTCTAAATAAATCCACTTCTTACCTATCACTTTGTCTCTCACTGAATTCTTTCTGCAATGAGACATCAAGAACTTGAGCTTTATTAAGCCTTGAGACCAGGTGTGTGATCTCAATTAAAAGACCATGGCTTCAATCCCAATCTGAGATACACAGTTTCCCTTTAATATGTTAATTTACTTAATCCTTTCACAACAAGTCCAAGAGGTGGTGTATTTTTTCCTGTGGCTGCCCTAACTAAGTACCACATTTGGGTGACAAAACAAACTGAAATGTATTCTCTCATAGTTTTGGAGGCTAGAAGTCTGAAATCAAATTGTTGGCATGGCCATATTCTCTCTAAGATTCTAGGTGGAATTCTTCTTTACCTCTTCCTAGCTTTTAGTGGTGGCCAGCAACCCTTGGCTTTCCTTGGCTTGCAGCTGCATCAGTCCATGTCTTCCCATGTTGTTTTCCTGCATGTCTTTACATCATCCTTCCTCAGTGTGGGCCTATCTCTGTGTCTAAATTAATCTTTTTTATAAGGACCAGTCATATTGGATTAGGACCCATACTGATGACCTCATTTTAACTTGATTATCAATGAAAGACCATATTTCCAAATAAGGTCACATTCTGAGGTACTGGGGATTAGGACTTTAACATACCTTTTTTGAAGGACACAGTTCAATCCATAACAGGTATTATTATTATTATTTCTATTTTAAACAAAGAGTTAAAGTACTTGCCAACATTTGCACATGAAAATGAGCAGGACACTGTGAGGTCCTCCTGGGTACAAGTACCTTTCTGTGTCCCCAGTTTTTTATTTGAAGAATAAAGACATTAACCTCCTAGACCTTCCTGAATACCAAAGAGCATATTCAAACCATTGCTAAGCTGGGAAGTAAAGGATTGCAGAAACAAAGGAGAAAAAATTAAGAAATTTTAGTGCAGTGATTAAAGCAGGATCCTAGCACCTCCTGAAGGAATATACATAACAATATCTTTGGAGGACCTTCAAGATGGTGGAGGAGTAAGACGTGGAGATCATCTTCCTCCCCACAAATACATCAAAAATACATCTACGTATGGAACAACTCATAGAACATATACTGAACACTGGAAGAAGACCTCAGACTTCCCAAAAGGCAAGTAACTCCCCACACACCTGGGGAGGGTGAAAGAAAAAAGAAAAAAACAGAGACAAAAGGATAGGGATGGGACCTGCACCTCTGGGAGGGAGCTGTGAAGAAGAAAAAGTTTCCACACACTAGGAAGTCCCTTCACTGGTGGAGATGGGGGGTGGGCAGTGGGGGGACCTTGGAGCCATGGAGGAGAGTGCAGCAACAGGGGTGCAGAGGGCAAAACGGAGATATTCCCACACAGAGGATTGGTGCCGACCAGCACTCACCAGCCTGAGAGGCTTGTCTGCTCACCCGCCGGGGCAAGTGAGGGCTGGGAGCTGAGGCTCTGGCTTCGGAGGTCAGATCCCAGGGAGAGAACTGGGGTTGGCTGCGTGAAGACAGCCTGAAGGGGGCTAGTGCACCACAGCTAGCTGGGAGGGAGTCCAGGAGAAACTCTGGACCTGCCTAAGAGGCAAGAGATCATTGTTTCAGGGTGCGCGAGGAGAAGACATTGAGAGCACGGCCTAAATGAGCTTCAGAGATGCGTGTGAGCAGTGGCTATCAGAGCAGACATCAGAGATGGGCGTGAAATGCTAACTCTGCTGCTGCAGCCATCAATAATCCTGTGTGCAAGCACAGGTCACTATCCACACCTCCCTTCCTGGAAGGCTGTGCAGCCTGCAACTGCCAGGGTCCCGTGATCCAGGGACAACTTCCCCAGGAGAATACATGGCATGCCTCAGTCTGTTGCAATGTCATGCCAGACTCTGCTGCTGCAGGCTTGTCCCCCACATTCCGTAACCCTCCCTCCCCCTGGCCTGAGAGAGCCAGAGACCCCTAATCAGTTGCTCCGTTAACCCCCTCCTGTCTGAGTGAAGAACAGGTGCCAGAGGGCAACCTACATGAAGAGGCAGGGCCAAATCCAAAGCTGAACACCAGGAGCTGTGTGAACAAAGAATAGAAAGGGAAATTTTTCTGTGAAGCCTCAGGAGCAGCAGATTAAATCTCCACAATCAACTTGATGTACCCTGCCAATGTGAAATACCTGAAGAGACAACAAATCATCCCAAAATTGAGGCGATGGGCTTTGGGAGCAACTGTAGACTTGGGGTTTTTCTGTATGCAACTAACTCTTTTCTGATTTATATGTTTATCTTAGTTTAGTTTTTAACACTTGTTATCATTGGTGGATTTGTTTATTGGTTTGGTTGCTCTCTCTTTTTTTTAATTAATTTTTTTATTTTAATAACATTAACAAAATTTTTTATTTTAATAACTTTTTTATTTTATTTTATTTTATTTTTCTCCCTTTTCTTCTGAGCCATGTGGCTGACAGGGTCATGGTTCTCCGGCCTGGTGTCAGGCCTGAGCCTCAGAGGTGGGAGAGTCGAGTTCAGGACATTGGACCACCAGAGACCTCCCGGCCCCATGTAATATGAATCAGTGAGAGCTCTCCCAGAGATCTCTGTTTCAACACTAAGACCCAGCTCCACTCAGCAGTCAGCAAGCTCCAGTACTGGACACACCACGCCAAACAACTAGCAAGACAGGAACACAGCCCCACCCATTAAAAAAGAGGCTTCCTAAAATCATGATAATGTCACAGACACCCCAAAACACACCACTGGACTCTGTGCTGCCCACCAGAAAGAAAAGATCCAGCCTCATCCACCAGAACACAGGCACCAGTCCCCTCCACCAGGAAGCCTACACAACCCACTGAAACAACCTTACCCATTGGGGGCAGACACCAAAAACAATGGGAACTAGGAGCATGCAGCCTGCCAAAAGGAGACCTCAAACACAGCAAGTTAAGCAAAATGAGAAGACAGAGAAATAAGCAGCAGATGAAGGAACAAGGTAAAAACCAACCAGACAAAACAAATGAAGACAAAATAGGCAGTCTACCTGAAAAATAATTAAGAGTAATGTTAGTAGAGATCATCCAAAATCTTGCAAATAGAATGGAGAAAATACAAGAAACGTTCAACAAGGACATAGAAGAATTAAAGAGCAAACAAACAATGATGAACAACACAATAAATGAAATTAAATATTCTCTAGAAGGAATCAATAGCAGAATAACTGAGGCAGAAGAATGGATAAATGACCTGAAAGATAAAATAGGGGAAATAACTACCACAGAGCAAAATAAAGAAAAAAGAATGAAAAGAATTGAGGACAGTCTCAGAGACCTCTGGGACAACATTGAATGCAACAACATTCTAATTATAGGGGTCCCAGAGAAGAAGAGAAAAAAAAGGTACTGAGAAAATATTTAAAGAGATTATAGTCGAAAACTTCCTTAATGTGGGAAAGGAAATAGTCAATCAAGCCCTGGAAGTGCAGACAGTCTCATACAGGATAAATCCAAGGAGAAACAGGTGAAGATGCATATTAATCAAACTATCAAAAATTAAATACAAAGAAAAAATATTAAAAGCACCAAGGGAGAAACAACAAATAACATACAGGGGAATCCCCATAAGGTTAACAGCTGATCTTTCAGGAGAAACTCTGCAAGACAGAAGGGAGTGGCAGGACATATTTAAAGTGATGAAAGGAAGAAACCTAAAACCAAGATTACTCTACCCAGCAAGGATCTTATTCAGATTCGACAGAGAAATTAAAACCTTTACAGACAAGCAAAAGTTAAGAGAATTCTGCACCAGCAAACCAGCTTTATAACAGATGCTAAAGGAACTTCTCTAGGCAGGAAAGCCAAGAGAAGGGAAAGATCTACAATAACAAACCCAAAACAATTAAGAAAATGGTAATAGGAACATATATATCGATAATTACCTTAAATCTAAATGGATTAAATGCTCCAACCAAAAGACATAGACAGGCTGAATGGATACAAATACAAGACCCATATATAGGCTGTCTACAAGAGAGCCCCTTCAGACCTAGGGACACATACAGACTGAAAGAGAGGGGATGGAAAAATATATTCCATGCAAATGGAAATCAAAAGAAAGCTGGAGTAACAATTCTCATAACAACAAAATAGACTAAAATAAAGACGATTACAAGAGACAAAGAAGGACACAGCATAGTGATCAAGGGATCAATCCAAGATGATCTAACAGTTGTAAATATTTATGCACCCAATATAGGAGCACCTCATTGCATAAGGCAAATGGTAACAGACATAAAAGGGGAAGTCAACATTAACACAGTAACAGTAGGGGACTTTAACACCCCACTTTCACCAATGGACAGATCAACCAAAATGAAAATAAATAAGGAAACATAAGCTTTATATGACACATTAAATAAGATAGACTTAATTGATATTTATAGGACATTCCATCCAAAACAGCAGAATACACTTTCTTCTCAAGCGCTCATGGAACATTCTCCAGAATAGATCATATCTTGGGTCACAAATCATGCCTTGGTAAATCTAAGAAAACTGAAATTATATCAAGTATCTTTTCCGGCCACAATGCTATGAGATTAGATTCAATTACAGGAAAAAAAAATGTAAAAAATTCAAACACTTGGAGACTAGACAATAAGCTACTAAATAACCAAGAGATCACTGAAGAAATCAAAGGGGAAAACAAAAATTACCTAGAAACAAATGACAATGAAAACATGACGGCTGAAAAACTATGGGATGCAGCAAAAGCAGTTCTAAGAGGGAGTTTATAGCAACACAATCCTACCTCAATAGAAAAGAAAAATCTCAAATAAACAATGTAAACTTACACCTAAAGCAATTAGAGAAAAAAGAACAAAAAAAACCCAAAGTTAGCAGACAGAAGTCATAAAGATCAGATCAGAAATAAATGAAAAAGAAATGAAGGAAATGATAGCAAAGAACAATAAAACTAAAAGCTAGTTCTTTAAGAAGATAAACAAATTGATAAACCATTAGCCAGACTCATCAAGAAAAAAAGGGAGAAGATTCAAATCAACAGAATTAGAAATGAAAAAGGAGAAGTAACAACTGACACTGCAGAAATACAAAGGATCAAGAGAAATTACTACAAGCAACTCTATGGCAATAAAATGGACAGCCTGGAAGAAATGGACAAATTCTTAGAAAAGCACAACGTTCTGAGACTGAACCAGGAAGGAATAGAAAATATGAACAGACCAATCACAAGCACTAAAATTGAGACTGTGATTAAAAATCTTCCGACAAACAAAAGCCCAGGATCAGATGAATTCACAGACGAATTCTACCAAACATTTAGAGAAGAACTAACACCTATCCTTCTCAAACTCTTCCAAAATATAGCAGAAGGAGGAACACTCCCAAACTCATTCTATGAGGCCACCATCACCCTGATACCAAAACCAGACAAAGATGTCACAAAAAAAGAAAACTACAGGCCAATATCACTGATGAACATAGATGAGAAAATCTTCAACAAAATACTAGCAAATGGAATCCAGCAGCACATTAAAAGGATCATACACAATGATAATGCGGGGTTTGTCCCAGGAATGCAAGGATTCTTCAATATAGGCAAATCAATCAATGTGACACACCTTATTAACAGATTGAATGATAAAAACCATATGATAATCTCTATAGATGCAGAAAAAGCTTTTCACAAAATTCAACACCCATTTATGACAAAAACCCTCCAGAACGTAGGCATAGAGAGAACTTACCTCAACATAATAAAGGCCATATATGACAAACCCACAGCAAACATCATTCTCAATGGTGAAAAGCTGAAAAAATTTCCACTTAGATCAGGAGCAAGAGAAGGTTGGCCACTCTCACCACTATTATTCAACATAGTTTTGGAAGTTTTAGCCACAGCAATCAGAGAAGAAAAAGTAATAAAAGGAACCCAAATCAGAAAAGAAGAAGTAAAACTGTCATTGTATGCAGATGACACAATACTATACATAGAGAATCCTAAAGATTCTACCAGAAAACTACTAGAGGTAATCAATGAATTTGATAAAGTAGTAGGATACAAAATTAATGCACAGAAATCTCTTGCAGTCCTATACACTAATGATGAAAAATCTGAAAGAGAAATTAAGGAAAAGTTCCTACTTACCATTGCAACAAAAAGAATAAAATATCTAGGAATAAACCTACCTAAGGAAACAAAAGACCTGCATGCAGAAAACTATAAGAAACTGATGAAAGAAATTAAACACGATACAAACAGATGGAGAGATATACCATGTTCCTGGATTGGAAGAATCAACATTGTGAAAATGACTCTACTACCCAAAGCAATCTACAGATTCAATGTAATCTCTATCAAACTACCAATGGCATTTTTCACAGAACTGGAACAAGAAATTTCACAATTTGTATTAAACACAAAAGACCCCGAATAACCAAAGCAGTCTTGAGAAAGAAAAACGGAGTTGGAGGAATCAGGCTCCCTGACTTTAGACTATGTTACAAAGCTACAGTAATTAAGACAGTATGGTCCTGGCACAAAAAACAGAAATATAGATCAATGGAACAGGATAGAAAGCCCAGAGATAAACCCACACACTTATGGTCACCTTATCTTTGATAAAGGAGGCAAGAATATCAATGGAGAAAAGACAGTCTCTTCAATAAGTGTTGCTGGGAAAACTGGACAGCTATATGTAAAAGAATGAAATTCGAACACTCCCTAACATCATACACAAAAATAAACTCAAAATGTATTGAAGACCTAAATGTAAGGCCAGACTCTATAAAACTCTTAGAGAAAAACATAGGCAGAACACTCTATGGCATAAATCACAGCAAGATCCTTTTTGACCCACCTCCTAGAGAAATGGAAAAAGAAACAAAAATAAACAAATGGGACCTAATGAAACTTCAAAGCTTTTGCACAACATAGGAAACCATAAACAAAATGAAAAGACAACCCTCAGAATGGGAGAAAATATTTGCAAATGAAGAAACTGACAAAGGATTAATCTCCAAAATATACAGGCAGCACATGCAGCTCAATATCAAAAAAACAAAAAACCCAATCCAAAAATGGGCTGAAGATCTAAATAGCCTTTTCTCCAAAGAAGATATACAGATTGCCAGCAAACACATGAAAGGATGCTCAACTTCACTAATCATTAGAGAAATGCAAATCAAAACTACAATGAGGTATCACCTCACACCTGTTAGAGTGAGCATCATCAAAAAATCTACAAACAGTAAATTCTGGTGAGGAAATGGAGAAAAGGGGACCCTCTTGCACTGTTGGTGGGAATGCGAATTGATACAGCCACTATGGAGAACAGTATGGAAGTTCCTTAAAAAACTAAAAATAGAACTACCATATGACCCAGCAATCCCACTAGTGGGCATATACCCTGAGAAAACCATAATTCAAAATGAGTCATGTACCACAATGTTCTTTTCAGCTCTATTTACAATAGCCAGGACATGGAACAACCTAAGTGTCCATTGACAGATGAATGGGGAAAGAAAATGTGTCACATATATACAATGGAATATTACTCAGCCATAAAAAGAAACAAAATTGAGTTATTTGTAGTGAGGTGGATGGACCTAGAGTCTGTGGTACAGAGTGAAGTAAGTCAGAAAGAGAATAACAAATACTGTATGTTAACACATATATATGGAATCTAAAAAAAAAAAATAAAAAATTGGTTCTGAAGAACCTAAGGGCAGGAAAGGAATAAGACTTAGATTTAGAGAATGGACTTGAGGATATGGGAATGGGGAAGGGTAAGCTGGGAAGAAGTGAGAGAGTAGCATTGACATATATACAGTACCAAATGTAAAATAGATAACTAGTGGGGAGCAGTCATAAAGCACAGGGAGATCAGCTTGGTTCTTTGTGACCACCTAGAGGGGTGGGATAGGGAGGGTGGGAGGGAGACACAAGAGGGAGGGGATTTGGGGATATATGAACACAACAATGTAAAGCAATTATGTTCCAATAAAGATGTTAAAGAAAAAAAAAAAGAATATCTTTGAGTTCTTCTGCAGGAACTAAGGCTCCCCCTGAGTTGGAGGATGGTAACTTCGGGATGATTACAAGATTCCTGGAGCACTGCCCTGTTATCTCACCACCAACCAATCAGACATAAGTCATGCACCTTATAGCTCTTACCTCAAAATTTGCCTCTAAAAACTTCTCCCTGAAAACCATCAGGGAATATGGGACTTTTGAACTGGAGCCACCTGTTCTCCTTGCTTGGCCCTGAAATAAACATTTCTCTGCTCCAAACTCCAACTTTTCAGTTTGTTTGGCCTCAGTGTGCATCAGGCACACGAACTTGTGTTTAATAACAAACAGATAGTAAGCGTTGGACGATTTGAATTCAGGCAATCTGACTCCAAAATTTGTGTTGACAGACACTTCCTTACATCAACTATAATATTTATTTGTGTATATTTTTATCTTTTTAAAGGAGCAGCTAGTTAACCACTAGCATACCACCTGGTATGTGCTCAAGAAATATTTGTTGAATTTAACTTCAGTGATCTTTTAGATGGATTTTAAATCACAGTTGTTCTTAGTCAGATGGCAAAGGTAGAGTGAAGTGTCCTTATTCAAGTTATTGAATTGGAAGAGAATACTAGAGCTAAAAAATTACACATGTTGTAATAAATATACCATCAATTTGTTATGAAGAGTATTTTACATTTCCTAAAGTACTTTTGGTCAACTTCTAATATATAATAAGCTCCCTTTGAGACTGACAGACAAACAAATATAAATAAGAAATAAATTTAAAGGGGTCAAAACAAAATAACAAGGACATTTTGAAACCTACAGTGCCTAGGATAGTTTTCTTCTTAGCCTCAGCATGACAAAGGGTTCTACTGCATCAGAGGACCATGCATGTAATCAGTGATGAGAGTTAAAGTTTTACAGGTTTGCCCAAGTGATGACAGCAGTACATGAAAGGTAAGTCAATTCATGTTTCCCTGAAACAACATTATTGTTTCTCAATTGTAGGTGTATTAGCAAGTTCCCTTTAGAGTGTAAGTTATTAAACAATTAAATAAATGTTGCTCATCTGTGCACCAGCAATTTAAATGACTTACGGTACAGTTAATCGGTAATGCTTAACCAGTGTGTCAATGGTTACCCACTTAGCTTAGGGGCACAGACGTTTCATTTGTGCTGGGAATTGCAGAAATGAAGTTGGATGAAATAATTTCTTCATGGAACAAAGACAGCCAGAGATTAAGGCATTTTGTTTTGTTTAATGTGAAGAATATGTAGGGTTTTTTATTTGTTCATTTGTTTATTTGTTTCTGTAACATTTACCACAACCTAGACCATAGATTAAAAATGTGCATGACAAACATCTGGCCATTTTTCCCCAGGGTGTTGTCAGGTTTTCTCAGCATCCCATTTGACTCTGTCTGTAAAAACACTGTGCATTTACATTATACCTTTACCTGATGATATCAAGGAAGTGAAAATAATAATTACTATGTAAACCTGGGAAGGAATAGAAATTCTTATGCACATCTGTAATACTAAAAAAAATGCTTTATTAATGTTGGCTTATTATCTGAGATTCCATTTTCATTACACTAATAACTTAAGGGATTTACTGACAGTAACAACATCTTGCAGCCTTTTTCTTCTCAAAAGTGCCAAAATATTGGTGCTTAGGTACACTGATGGTATGCTAGAAGGCAGCACACTCTTTCTGCTTCACTCCAAGGATGCACGGGAAGATAAGCTGGGAGCTCTTTCCAGATGACAAAACTGTTTACTCAAAACAACCATTGCCCTTCATCAAAGACTTTATTATCAAGAGACTGATGTTAAAAAAAAAAAAAGTTATTTCAAAGGAAAAGAAGAGAGGAGGTATAGAGTTCGAGAAAACAGAAGGGAAGTAAAGTGAGTGGCAGAGCATGAATCTGCTTTGATAAAAGTAATATATGTATATTAAAATTAATTTTAATTGCAAGTGCAGGAAACTCAAAATATCTTTGATTTAGACCAAAGTTAAGAGCTATTTCTCTCTCACGTAAAAGTTTGGAGCTATTCAGTCTAGGGGTCATCTGCCAGCTCTGCTCTACTTTGTTCTCAAAGGCCCTAGCTACTTCCTGGTTCTACTTTCTCTAGTCTGTGGCTTTCATTCTTATGTTCCAAGGCAGCATTCAGGTTTCTGCTTCAGGGAACAAGGAAGAGGAGTATGTGTAGTAAAAAGGGGCAAAAAGGACACACTGGATATCTCTTATGATGGTTTCTCAAAGTTGCCACACATTTCTGAGCATATCTCCTTGACCAGAGTCTAGCAACAGGACCACATATCAGTGCAAGGGAAACTGAAAAGTGTTGTCCTTTTTGGATGGCCATGTACTCTACTAAGTATCAAAAAATATCTATGTCCATGGAAATAATATTTTTAAAATATAGTAGGGTAAAATTTTTGTATACTCCATGACTCTCATTCCACTCCACAAGGGTAATTCCTTTTGACCATTTCTGTTGGGTTCTTCTAGAAGTTATTTGCATAACTGTAAACTATTTTTGAATTCCTTTATTTATTTATCAATCATAAACTCTTCCCAGAGTAGGAGGAATTATTGTAAGCTCTGTTTGTCTGGGTTGATTTGATTTCAAAAGTAGAGAGAGAGAAGGCAAGCAGTCTGAGTATCTACCTAAATGCTAAAATGAGGAGAGCCATTCCCTGAAAACCAGTCCTCTCAATAAGAACTCTGAGTTCAGGAGGTCCCCAACTCCACCCTCAGGTTCAGTAATTTACTAGAAGGACCCCAAATTCAGCAAAGCTGTTATACTCACAGTTATAGTTTATTATAGTGAAAGTATACAGATTGAAATCAGCAATGGGAAAAGGCATTTAGTGCAGAGTGCATGAGCGACCAGGTGTGAAGCCTGCTGGAGTCATGTGAACAACACTTATTTCTCCCAGTAACAGCATGTGATAATATGCATGGAATGAACCTAGAAAGCTCACATGAGCCTTGGGGATTTTTATTGGGATTTGGCCACATAGACAAGATTGACCTTCCATGTGGCTGACCTTAGCATCCAGCTCCCCCAGAGCTCAAGCTGATACTACATGGCCCAAGGCCCTCACCATAAATCATATTATTAGCATAAACTATATGGAGTAGCCCATAGTCCCCAGGCAAACAAATACACTCTTTTCAGCAGGATATTTCAGGGCTTAGAGGTTATCTCTCAGTAGCTAAGGGCAAAGGGTCAAACTTTTCTTTGGGCAAGGTTAATCCTTTACTGCACAGAGCCTTAATGCTCTTAGACAGATTACTCAGCTTCTCTAAAGAGCAGCTCTTTTGTTCATCCTGGGGACAAACATACACCCATACATGCAAGAAGGAGTGTAACCATTTAAGCTCTGCTCTCCTTGTTGTTATGACTTTTCTTTTCTTTCTACTACAAGACTGGAGGTCCCCTGCAGGTTCCACCTGCATCATTCCTTTAGTATACTGTGCACTGATTCTATTTCTGTTTAGTTTGTCTATCAGTATGATGTCATGCACCTTCCATATTTAGGAAGTACATCAACTTATCTGGTATTCTAATCATCTTTCTTGCCTCATCTGCACTTTTATGAATGTATTCCCTTTTGAAATTTACCATGATTTCAATAGGGTTTAGGAAGAATTTGAGATAAATATACTCAGAGCTCAGGTCACTGTGCCAAACTGGGAGCTCAAACATGGATTTTTGCATACATACTAACTTTGGAACAGTTTTTTAAAAATAACTTGTTCCAAAACACTTTACTTCTTAAAACTGCATTTCTGCCTTGTGTGTGTGTGTGTGTGTGTGTGTGTGTGTGTTTGTGTGTATGTGTGTTGGGGGAGGAGTTGGGGGGCTGCCATGTAAGTGAAAGCCTGTGTAAGCAACACCCTATGAGGCCTTACTTAAACAGACTTTCCCCCACTCCCCCATCTGTCCTCTGCCTGCCTCTTGTTTGTAGAAAAACTTTAGTCTCCCAGGCCTCTCCTGAGTCACAAAAGCCTGGGTCAAGAATTAATGATTAAAAGAATGTGAACATGTAGTAACAAAAAATAGCAGTTGGGCCAGGAGAACTGGTAACAGTTTGAATAATAGATCAGCCATATTGCAGTCACAGAATCTTTGGTTCTTCCTTGAAGGACATAGATAACAGTGTCTGATGCACATTTCTGAGTTGTTCTGCAGATACTAAACCCCCACCAAATGGAAGAAGTTAACTACATGATGACCATGAGCATGTAGCCCCCAGACTTGTTGGAACCAGAGGCTGACGATTGAGATTACCGGAGCACCACACTGTTACCTCACCACCAACCAATTAGAAGAAAGTGACACACCCTGTAGCACTCCCTTCAAATTTGCCTTTAAAAACTCTTCCTTGAAATCCATAAGAGTTTGGGTCTTTTGAGCATGATCTGCTCATTTTCCTTGCTTGGTCCTTATGATAAACCTTTCTCCACTCCAAAGTCTGACGTTTCAGTTTGTTTGGCCTCACTGTGCATTGGGCATGTGAACTTGGGTTCAATAACACCTATGTGAAGTCATGTCATGGAATCCTGCTAAGATCTTCCAGGTTCTGGTACATCATCATGGTGGATATAAGGTTCTTTAGCAGATTAAATATGGCCACAAATTATTTGACACTCCTCTCATTGAGAGAGAAGTCTATGTCCTCTTCCCTTGAATCTTGGCATATTTTGACCAATAAAATAAGGTGGAATTGTTGCCACGCAAATTTCCTAGTCCAGGCCTTAACATACTGGCAGTTTCCCCATGCTGTGTTTTGGAAATGTTCGGTCTTATAGAAGCAAGCCATTGCATAAGATTACTAAGAATATGATGCTTTGTGGAAGCCCAAGCCAGACAAGGCTGCATGGAAAAAAAAAAAAAAAAAAAAAGAAGAAAGAGAGAGATGTCCATCCAATTCCAGCTGTTCCAACCATCCTAGTTAATGTATAAGGCATGTGAGTGAAGAAGCCACCTGAGACATTCCATCCCCAGAAAATGCAATATGAAGAATCAAAGAAACTAGTTGACAGCCAGAACTGAAGCTCCAGAAACGTGACCTTAAGCCAACTCTCTCAGCAACCTTCAGCCATTTAAGTCATGCCAGCTGAGGTCCTAGTTATCTTGGAGCAGAGGCAAGCTATCTTCTCTATGCTCTTCTCAAATTCCTGACCCACACAATTGTGAGCATGATAAAATATTTGTCTTTTTACTCCAAACAGATTTGAGGTGGTTTGTTACGCACCAATAGATAACTAGAACAGGTTCTGTAAGCCAGGGTTTTTCATGTTTGACTATGCTATTAGTGATATAAAGCTAACTATTTCCATTGCTCCCCACCTCCCCTTTCTGGAGAAGAGTACTGGAGGTTGGAGCTAAGGAAGGCATTTTCCAAATATGAGACTTTATTCCTTTTCATTCACTGAAGCTTATTATCTTTGTAGTCCAATAGATAGTTCATGTTATAAGATTTATATTTAGTTTATCAGTCAATGGATTAGGATATTACTTCATTTATAACATGTTAAATGATGCATAAATGTAATACAATACAAATGAAACATGATAAACTGTAGAAACATATATACAAATTTGATTCAATATGTTCACAGTTTCTTCTGCCCTCTGTCCGTGTGATTGCCTTTGCATAATCCATGTCTCTAATTATCCTTTCTCCTGCTTTGCATATAAATAGCTAATTAGGTAGTGTTCCTGTCAGCTATGAAATATATCATATCCAAAGACATACTCCTTTAGAAATTTAATTTTGGGAGAACAGATTGTGCTAACCAATTGAAACACAAGATTCAAGTCTGGTGAATCATTTATTGATTTAATTTGAAGTCAGAAATGTCACATATGAATCAAAATATTGGTCCAAGAAGTGTACTTATTTTGAAAAATTCTACTTTGTGCTTAAGATTTTCCATTTCTTCTTCTTGCTTTATATGAATTCAATGTGTGGTAACATAAGCAATGATATTAAAGTTAAATTTCTTTTCCTTAAAAGAATGGAATTTAAGAAAATTACCAAGTGGAGGAAAAAGGGGAGAACTAAATCTTACTCCTCAAGTGTAAGGATCAGCAGGCTTTATTTGTCAGTAGTATCGTAATCATTTATAATATGTGGAGCTTTCACTGAATTCAGTTTTTTATAGACACGACTCCATCCAAGAATTAGTAATTTTAAGAAATAACTGCCAAATATGGTGTACCCAGTGCTAGGGGTAGAAGAGAATGCCAGGCTATTAGTAAACTCTGTCAGAAACACTGTGATGGGAAATCTCCAAGATCTCTAAAAATAAGAATACACGCTGTCTTTCCTTGTGGAAAGGACCAGAGTGAGCTTCTTCAATAAAATTGCATAGCTTGGAAGCCAGCTGTATCTTGTTCATATGCAGGGGTACTAGTTGTATTCTTGGCTGAAAATATCAAAAGCTTAATTTGGCTTATTTAGGCAGAAGAGGGATTTATAAGAAAGGTTTGTGGGAAGTGCTCATATTGGAAGTTTTGTGCATGCAACTTAAGTAGGAACCAGGAGAGGTCAAGCACAGCCAAGCTCTAAGTCTGCTCAGGAAGCTGATCCAGGAACTGTCACCACTGGTCATGCATTTCCCCCTATCAAAATTGACTGCCCTGAACACTCATTGCCATACTCTAGATTTTGTGGATGAATTCCACTTGACCTTGAGCCTTTGCATCACTACTCCACTCTTCAAAGTCCCTGGTGAGAGTGTCTGAAAGGCTGTACATATCATTTGACCAAATTCTAGATACCAGGCAAGGAGAGAATCTGCTTCTCTTCAGATTTCTTAGTGGGGAGGCAGGAAATTCCCCAGCTATTAGAAGTCCTCAACTCCATAAACAGAGCTCAAGCAGGGGTCCTGGGCACTCAGCTTTAATAAACCCTATATAGTACTTAGTCAAGAGTGAGCCCCAAAATTGAGACCTCAGCCCCCATCACTTCTACCCTTATTGTCTAAGATCAAGAGTAATACTTGGTTTCCCCTAGGATAACTCCATTCCATCATCTTGGTTGGGAGTGGGGTGCACCAAGCTCCAAGTACATTTTGTTCATTTCTGACAGGCACTGGGACTAACATCCCACTCTCTCAGACACTCAACCCAATATTGGCAGGGATCATGAGAGAGCCCCACAACCGTCATTCCCATCTCCCTACAGTTTTACCCTCATTAACACCATCTTCCTTGAGAATACCAGAAATCGTGTAATTTTGCTCTTTCTCCTTTATTGCTATTTTATGTTATCACAGCCTCAGACACCTTATCTTCTATGCTTTGAACTATATATGATCTGTACATTTCCTTTTCATCTATCTTCCACTCATCCTCAACTCCTCAGCTTCTCCACTGAGACCAATGGATTTCACTATTTATCACCAGTGAACTCCTCTATGTCTTCAATCTCTTCCTTGATTGCACCCTGTCTCTTCTTGTGCCATCGTAAACCTGGAACTTTCCTGGGGTATTGCTTTCCCTGCAGCCCTCCTAAGTAGTAGTTGTTTATTTCCATCTATTTTATTTCTATCCCTTTTACCACTGAGCCTAGAGGTCTGTCATTCCAGATCTCTCTTCCTCTTTTTTCCTTACAAACCTTCAGTTTAAAATCTCAAGCGTTTTAGATTATGTTACCCATTATTCCTCATTATTGGTATAATTTACCTACCTCCTTTCCTTGACCTATCATAATTCTTATTGATTTCAGTATGTACATAGGTAACACTTGCAATGTTAATACTTCTCAGTTACTTGATCTCCTATTTTCTAATTATCTTGTCGTCCACCATTCTACCTAAGTCACACCCAGATTTTATCATTACTCCAAATTTCAACCAATCCATAATTTCAATTTTGTACACAACCTCACTTTTCAACTCACTTTTCTATTTTTTTAAAGTTTATTTTTTAATTTAATTTTTATTTTATATTGGGCTATAGTTGATTTACAATGCTGTGTTAGTTTCAGGTGTACAGCAAAGTGATTCAGTTATACATATACATATATCCATTCTTTTTCAGATTATTTTCCCATGTATGCTGTTACAGAATATGAAGTAGAGTTCCCTGTGCTATACAGTAGGTCTTCGTTGATTATCTATTTTATATATAGTAGCACGTATATCCTTCTATTACTCCAATTTCAACAATCCCTTTACTCAAATGAGACCTCCAGTCTATTTGTCTTGATACCTTTCTGTTCTCCAGTGTATTTCTTGATGTCCTTTCTTCTCTCCTTATCCAACTTCAATTCTGTGGCCAATTATTTTATTCATTTGTTTAAATGTATTATTTACTCCATTGCCCTTATTCTCAATTTTACAATTCACTTGACAAAATCACAACTCAGGTAAATCCAGCTCTCTGCCAACTCTGCACCTGTATCAATGCAAATAAGTATGGCTTCTTAAAAGTACTAAAGCATACTGATGGATCTCATTTTAAATTTATGACCACAGTGCCAGGTGTGCTCTTAATGCTGCTGCACAATCATAAAATATCTCCCTGGTCCATTCACTTTGCAGTGCTTTAGAAGCTCATTCACATCTTGGTTTTCCTCCTCAAACCACCAATACCTACTCCACCAACCATATTCTCTAGCACTTGTTTATTCTTAGACTGATGTTGTTATTTTTAATAGTTGATATAGCAATAGGTCATGCTAATTTTTTTAAAAAAATATTTTCTACTTGATTGTTTCTGGCATATACCTATATACCAGTTTATTTTGCTTATTCTTTTTAAACTCAACTGCTTTACTACATCATCTATATCTCCAATAGTCCAACTGTGTGGACTATTTGGAAATTTATAGAACAAAAATATCACATACAAATGTGAATTGAATCCTTTTCTTTTCAATATTATAAATCCTATTTCTTTTTTAGTGGTTTGGTTGCAATGTTCTAAAAGTTTTTGCTATTTGTTGTAAGTTAAGTTCTGGTTAGTTAAGGAATTTTCTATCTATTCCTAGGTTGATAACTTTTTTTAATAGAAAAAAAATCATATCTAAGAGCACACATTTAAAAAGCTAACTGGAGGTTAAATACACACGACAGGGATTTTTCTGCTTGTGGGCTCAGCTTTAGAATGTTGGGACTGGAAGTTGTCCATTTTCTACAGAATCACCAAATGCCTTTATGCTAAGTTGGTTTTTCCTAAGGCTATTCAAATGGGGAGGGGAAAATCAATAATTGATCTGCATCTGTGATGTAAATGCCCAGTTGCTGGCATTTTGTATGTGATAGAGAAGTTGAAATCTAACTGCATATTATATATATTTACACTTAATCTCCAATTTTCAAGTTTTATTAGAGTCCTGAGTTTTTGCTAATAAATTTCCCTCAGAATAAACCTCTGATTTTGTACCTAAAGAGAGAGCCAGAGTAATAGCTTGCTGGAGTGAGAGGGTTAGACTGTTGTATACTGACTTCTAAATGAGCCCCTATGATTTCAGCCTGTCACCGCTTTTCAGCCTTCTTCTATACAGAATTTCTGAATTCTGAAATGTGGGATTTTTTCAAGGCTACTACTATATTTTTTTTCTTTGTATATCCTCCACAGCATGTACTCTAGTCTGTGAATTCCTCTAGCACTGTAAATATTTCTATTCCTTTATTTGCTTTTAGCCTTTAAAAATTTTGTTAAATTCTCCAATACGTAGATGCTCCTATTTCCATTCTCTTTTCCTTGTGTACTGATGATGCCTTTTATTTTTATTTATTACAATCTTAGTGAGTTCTCTGGAGAAATGAGAGACACAGCATGTTTGGTCAGTCTGCCATTTTAAACTGAAGTTTTTTCCATTTTATAAATTTCATAACTGAACTATATATATAGTTTGGAGTTAATTATGTATTTTATTATTAATATGTTCTTTCTTGGACTCAGTCTTTTTTTTTTTTCTGGAACACATACTTTAATAATTAATCAAGGAGAAGGAATTAATTTTAAGCCTCATTTCTTGAACTTCTGAAAATGTATTTCTTTTGCTTTTACATTTGAATATAATTTGGATAAGTTAAAAATATTTTTCATAAATACATTGTAGGCATCTTGGAATGTTTTCTAGAATACTGGAAATTTTAATTTTTCTCTCATTATTTTTCTGTTAGCTTATGGAATTTTCCATTTGTTGTTGAGAAGTAACAGATGTCACCACAATGTTACTAAGTGTCTTCTTCAATAATAATTTAAGCTTTCACTGACTCTATATGAGAACTCAAAACTTTCTTCAGATTAGGGATTTTAAAAAATTATATTTCCTTATTATTTCTTTGACTCTTTCTTATCCATTCATCTCTTACATCTATTCTCTACATCTCTTAACTTTCAAAAAATATATATACTATTTCCTTCTTACTTTTCTTTTGTCTTGTGTTTTGAGAAAATTCCTGCCTTGACTTTAGGTCATTAATTTGATTTTTCACCAGGAGCCATTCTACTATTTGACCTTCAAATATGTTCCCAACAGCTTCTCTGCCTCCCCAGCAACCTTATGACTTATCAATTACATCATAAAAAATTTCTCCAAAACTTAGTGGCTTAAGAAAGTAAACTATCTTATAGTTTCTGAGTGTCTGGAGTCCAGCTAAGGACTAACTGTATTCCTCTGTTTCAAGGCTTCTCACAAGATTCCAATCAAGACTTTGTCCAGGAATGAAGTCTCATCTGAAGATTTGATTGAGGGAATATCTACTTTCAAGTTCACTCATGTGATTGTTGGCAATATGCAATTTTTCAGGGCTGTTGGACAAAGGGACTCAGTTTCTTACTAATCATTGCCTGTAGGACTTCCTCAGTTCATTGTTATGGGGGCTTCTCCTTACGTCAGCTCAGAATGTGGCAGCTGACTTCCATCTGAGTGAGCAAGCATGAGAACAAAAGGATAGAAAGATGGAAGCCATAGTCTCCTTGCAACTTAATCTTTGAAGTGCTATCCATTAGTTTTGCCATATTCTATGTGTTAGAAGAAAGTCACTAGCTCCAACCCATATACAAAGATAAAGAATTAAGACATGAATACCAGAAGGTAGGGCTTGCTGGGAGTCATCTTGAAGGTTACATAACAAGCACCCCCTACCCATTACATTGATTTTAATAGTTAAAAATTCTCGTTGCTTTTTAAATAGTGATGAGCTAATTTTTAATAAATGTTAAATCCTTCTGAATCTTTTGGAGGATGCTAATTATAATTAATTTGAACATCTCTTCTGATTCCTGCAACAACCATTTTGTTCAGTGGTCAGTTCTTCTGGTTGTTTTGTCTGTTGATGATTATTGTATACCTTCACACATTTATAATTAAAAGACTACTTTGATCAATATTGAATGTACTCAACAGGAGAAAAATATGTATTCTGCTGGTAGTGAATACAGATTCCAATTTTAAGATTCTGGCTTGTGTGGTCATGCAGAGAGGGGCTGAGTGAAGACAGAGTTTGGTTGGTCCACATAACATTTGTCTCCTGAGCACAGTAGAAAAGTTATTTGAGAAACTCCTCTTTTTGTCTCTAGAACCAAGGCTCATGCTGGGTTTTTTGTGCTTCTAAATAGAGAAACCTATTTGAGATTTAACCTGAGGGCAGCTACTCTGAGAGGAGCCTCATGCAGCTATTTCTGTGGTCTTTAATTACACCAAACCTGCCCCATGGCTCACTGAATTTTTCAACCCTGCAGACTTTGATTTGAGGTTAGGCCATGGCTTTTCCAGGAAAAACTTCTTTATGAGGTTCTGTGTCTCTTTCCTATAGAGATTATCAGAGTGCTCTCTCTGTTGGGTTTTCTGATAAATCTCAATATATCTCCTTTTGTTATCCAGAGTCTCTTTAAATCTTGGTCTTTTAATAAGATACTTTCTGGATTTCTAGTGACCAAGATGGTGTTAATAGTCCCCTCAGCTTGACTAAGCTTTAGACAGGCTTCTTACTGACTCTGGGCCCTGAATCTACCTTTTCATAGAGCTATTACTTGCCATGCTCCCCAAACTGCACACACACATGATATGTGTGTGTATGATAGGCATCACTGAAGGCTTCTGGCAATAGAAGGCTTTTACATTAAAGCAAAACAAATTTTAAAATTTATTGTCCAATATTTACTTCCATAAAATTCTTTAGACTCCTGACCAGCTAGAATTTTTCATAAAATATTTTAATCTGCTGACTTTAACTCTCTGTCATTTTGCTGCACCCCACTTTGTCTCTCAATACCCTTCTTACAATTTTTGTTTTTCTGAGTTTGCATTCCTTCTTGTCACCATCTTCCTCAACCCCATTTCCAGAGAAATTTAGCTCTCAATTCATTGTACATTTCCAGAATAAATTTTGCATACCCAAGACCCTATGTTCTCTGTACAGAAGACTGCCAGCTTGAAGGCTTATCCTTTACTTAGGACAGAAGAATTAATCAGGGCTTTGAAATTCTGGTTTCCCATTCTACTTTTGAAAATAAGCAGCTATGGTTAGTTTGTATTATAAATGTTATTTCATTATACTACAATTGAAATTGTCTAAATATTTTTATAAAATCATTTTTTAAATGCCTGAGACTATAACTAAAGACCAGAGAATATTTCAGCCTTAGTTTTCCTGCAAATTACTCTGTTATTGAAAATGTTATGTTGTGATAGAATTGATATAATAATATACTAAACTCCTTTTTATCTCTTATGGATTTTCTTTGCTTTTATTTTTATATGGATAAGTCCAGGATGTTTGGCCAAGCTATTTCCATATACTTTTCAAACCGAAAAATATATTAAATACATTTAGAAATTAATTTGCTTCTATTATGTCTTAAAATAAATGGAGAAGAAACAAGGAGTCCAAGCTGGTGGTGTAGGAAGACCTTGAACTCACCTCCTCTCACAGACACAGCATATTTACAGCTACATGTAGAACAGTTTTTCCTCTGAAAAGGACCTGAGAACTAGATAAACAGCACCTCCACAACAAAAGGCAAAAGAGGCACATGGAGAAGGGTAGGAGAGGCAGACACACGGCCTCACCTGGGACCCCACCCCAGATGTGGTGACCCCACAATCAGGAGGGATCCCCAAAGTACAAAACTCTAACTCAAGGAGTGAAGGGATTGTGCCCCACATCAGGCACCCTGACCCTGGGAGCTGGTACTGGAAAGATGAGCCCCCAAAACGTCTGGTTTGGAAAATTAATGGGGATTAACACCAGGAAAACCATAGAACTGCAAGGAATGGTGATCCTACTCTTAAAAGGCTCCTGCACAAACTCTCTGGTACTGAGAACCAGCACAAAATCAACAGATTAAAAAGTGCAGAGACTGATTTTAAAGCAGCTCTAGGAGAGGCAGGAACCTGCAGGGACTTGCTGGTGATGGAGCCTACAGGTGCCATTTTTGGTTCCCTCTCTCTAACCTGCTACTCTGGAGGGTGTGCTCTGCCCACCCATGCTATAGCAAGGCTGGGCAAGCACTCTGTGTCCCACCCACCACCCCCATGAGCACCCAAGTCACAATTTGGCCAGGCAAGCCATCTGAGCCCCATCCACCCTCTGCAGGGACAAAGCTGCAACCAGAATGGGTGACAGTCCCAAGCCCCATCCTCCTTGTGCTGTTGCCAAGTGACAACTGGGCTCAGTAAGCACTGTGAACCCCACCCTCCCTGTGAAGCAGCCAAGCTGCAACCATACTGGGCAGATGAGTCCCCTGAGCCCCACCTTTCCAACGTAAAAGCTAGACCACAACTGGGCTGGGTAAGAGCCCTTAGTCCTACCCTCCCCATGCAGCAGCCAAGCCACAATCAGCCCTGAGCTCCTTCCACTTGCCACAGTGCTTGAGTCACAACTGGGAGAGGCAAGAAACTCAAAGTTGCCCTTTCCACACAGTGGCCAAGCCACGATGGGGTGGGCAAACATCCTGATCCCTGCCATCCTTGGGCAGCAGCCATGGCCCTATTATAGCTGGTGAGCTCATGCAGCCCACACAAAAGATGCCCAAAGAGTGCCTGGCTCTGGCAGCCAGGGGAGACTGAACTTCTGGGCTACACAGAACAGCTCCTATACAAGAGCACTCTTTCAAGACTGAGGGAGGTAGTTGATTAGTCTAACACATACGGACAAACACAAGCAAAATGAGGAGACGAGGAATTCTGTTGCAAACCAAAGAACAAGGAAAATCCCTAGAAAAAGATCTTAATGAAACAGAGATAAACAACTTGCTTGAAAAAGAGTTCAAAATAATGGTCATTAAAAAGCTCACTGATCTTGGAAGAAGGATGTATGAACATGGAAATTCAAGAAGGAGATAGAAAATATAAGAAGTACCAAACAAAAGTTATAAATGGACTAAAAAATACAGTAGAGGGGTTCAACAGCAGAGTGGATGAGGTAGAAGAAAAATCAGTGAGCTGGAAAACAAAGCAATGGAACTCACCCAGACAGAGCAACAAAGTGAAAAAAGAATTAAAAGAAGTAAAAATACCTTTACAGAGTTGTATGACAACATCAAGCAACATATTGTTCACATTATAGGGGTTCCAAAGGAGAAGAGAGAGATAAAGGGTCAGAAAAATCATTTGAAAAAGTAATGGCTGAAAACTTCCATAATATGAGGAAGGAAACAGTCATCCAGGTTTAGGAAACCCAGAGAGTTTCAAATAAGATGAACTAGAGGCAAGATACTTGTATTCAATACTTTGAAAACTATAAGACATTGATGAAAGAAACTAAAGACAACACAAACAAATAAAAGATATACTGTGCTCATGGATTGAAAGAATTAATATTGTTAAAATGCGCATACTACACAAAGCAATCTACAGATTCAAATGCAATTCCTATCAAAATACCATGGAATTTTCCCTAGAACTAGATCAAGTAATCCTAAAATTTGTATGGAACCACAGAAAGACCTCAAATAGCCAAAGCTATCTTGAGAAAGAAGAACAAAGCTGGAGGTACCACACTCCCTGATTTCAAACTACTACAAAAGTACAGTAATTAAAAAATATAGTGGCACAAAAACAGACACATAAATCAATGGAACAGAATAGAGAGCCCAGAAATAAATTCACACTCATATGGTCAATTAATCTATGACAACGGAGGCAAGGATATACAATGGGGAAGAGACAGTCTCTTCAATAAATGGTGTTGGGGGAACTGGACAGCTACATTCAAAAGAATGAAACTGGACAACTTTCTTACACCATATACACAAATAAACTGAAAACTTATTAAAGACTTAAATATAAGACCTGAAACTATAATATTCCTAGAAGAAAATATAGGTTGTGAGATTTTTTTTTTTTTTTAACAGATGTAACTTTATTTATTCATTTATTTTTGGGTGTGTTGGGTCTTCGTCTCTGTGCGAGGGCCCTCTCCAGCCGCGGCAAGCGGGGGCCACTCTTCACCGCGGTGCGCGGGCCTCTCACCGTCGCGGCCTCTTGTTGCGGAGCACAGGCTCCAGATGCGCAGGCTCAGCAGCTGTGGCTCACGGGCCCACTCGCTCCGCGGCATGTGGGATCCTCCCAGACCAGGGCTCGAACCCGTGTCCCCTGCACCGGCAGGCAGACTCCCAACCACTGCGCCACCAGGGAAGCCCGGTTGTGAGATTTTTGACATCAGTTTTAGCAATATTTTTTTGGATATATCTCCTCAGGCAAGAGAAACAAAAGCAAAAATAAACAAATGGGACTATATCAAACTAAAAGGCTGCATAGCAAAAGAAACTATCAACAAAACAAAAAGACAACCTACTGAATGGGAGAAGATATTTGCAAATGATATATATGATAAGGGGTTATTATCCAAAATATATAAAACGAACTACCATACAATCCAGCAATTCCACTTCTGGGTACTTATCCAAAGAAAAAAAAAAATAAGAATTCAAAAAAATGTATGTACCCCCTATGTTCATTGTAGTGTTATTTACAGTAGACAAGATATGGAAGCAACCTAAATGTCCACTGGAAGATGAATAAAGAAGATATTATTTGTGTATGCTTATAATATATATATATATTATATATATATATATATATATAATATATATATATAAAGGAATATTACTCAGCCATAAAAAAGAATGAAATCTTGACATTTGCAACAGCATGAATGGACTTAGAGAGTATTATGCTAAGTGAAATAAGTCAGACGGAGGAAAAATAACTTATGACCTCACTTACATGTGGCATTTAAAAAACAAATAAGATAAACAGAAACAACTCATAGATATAGAGAAGAAACTGGTGGTTGCCAGAGGGGAGGCGTTGAGGGGGATAGACAAAATAGGTGGTGGTGATTAAGAGGTATAAACTTCCAGTTATAAAATAAGTCCTGGGGGTGTTATGTACAGCATAAGAAATATAGTCAGTAATACTGTAGTATCTTTGTATGGTGACAGATGGTAACTAGATTTATTGTGGTGATCACTTTGTAATGTAAAAAATATCAAATCACTATGTTATACACCTGAATCTAACATGTCAATTATAACTCAATAAAAATAATAAACCAATACCTAAATATATTTTTTAAAATACTATATCTTTTGAAAAGTAAAAGACTGAAAATAAATTAATTAAACATTTATTTCAGGAGCTCAGGAAGGAAAAAAAATACAACAAAAGAAACCTAAGGAAAAAGAAAAAAAGTAAAGACAAAAACTGAAAGTTATAAAATTTAAAAAAGAAAAAGAATCAAAGATATTGTACTCAAGGAAATTGAAGTAAGTAGAGAAAACCTGATACTAGTGAAAGAGAAAAAAGAAAAAGGATGAATTAGTAAGTAAACTCATAAGCTAGTTCTTTTGGAAAAGTTACAATTGATAAAAGATCATTATTTTAATCAAAGAAAGGAGAAAACAGAAACATAATGAGAAATAGGAATGAGAATTTAATTATAGATTATAAGATGTTATTTTGCTCAAATATACACAAGTATATTGAAAACCTGCATGAAATAGGTAATTTTGTAGAAAAATATAAATTATTTCATACTTCAGGGATGAGGAGGACCTTTCTCAGCAAGAAATAAGCCTCAAAACTGAAAGGAAAAATTTTTTTTTTTTAGTTGTTTTGTTTGTTTTTTTATACTGCAGGTTCTTATTAGGCATCAGTTTTATACACATCAGTGTATACATGTCAATCCCAATCGCCCAATTCAGCACACCACCATCCCCACCTCACCGCCGTTTTCCCCCCCTTGGTGTCCATATGTCCATTCTCTACATCTGTGTCTCAACTTCTGCCCTGCAAACTGGCTCATCTGTACCATTTTTCTAGGTTCCACATACATGCATTAATATATGATATTTGTTTTTCTCTTTCTGACTTACTTCACTCTGTATGACAGTCTCTAGATCCATCCACGTCTCAACAAATGACTCAATTTCGTTCCTTTTTGTGGCTGAGTAATATTCCATTGTATATATGTACCACAACTTCTTTATCCATTCGTCTGTTGATGGGCATTTAGGTTGCTTCCATGACCTGGCTATTGTAAATAGTGCTGCAATGAACATTCGGGTGCATGTGTCTTTTTGAATTACGGTTTTCTCTGGGTATATGCCCAGTAGTGGGATTGCTGGGTCATATGGTAATTCTATTTTTAGTTTTTTAAGGAACCTCCATATTGTTCTCCATAGTGGCTGTATCAATTTACATTCCCACCAACAGTGCAAGAGGGTTCCCTTTTGTCCACACCCTCTCCAGCATTTGTTGTTTGTAGATTTTCTGATGATGCCCATTCTAACAGGAGTGAGGTGATACCTCATTGTAGTTTTGATTTGCATTTCTCTAATAATTAGTGATGTTGAGCATCTTTTCATGTGCTTCGTGGCCCTGTGTATGTCTTCTTTGGAGAAATGTCTATTTAGGTCTTCTGCCCATTTTTGGATTGGGGTGTTTGTTTCTTTGATATTGAGCTGAATGAGTTGTTTATATATTTTGGAGATTAATCCTTTGTCCGTTGATTCATTTGCAAATATTTTCTCCCATTCTGAGGGTTGTCTTTTCGTCTTGTTTATGGTTTCCTTCGCCGTGCAAAAGCTTTGAACTTTCATTAGGTCCCATTTGTTTATTTTTGTTTTTATTTCCATTACTCTAGGCGGTGGATCAAAAAAGATCTTGCTGTGATTTATGTCAAAGAGTGTTCTTCCTATGTTTTCCTCTAAGAGTTTTATAGTGTCCAGTCTTATATTTAGGTCTCTAATCCATTTTGAGTTTATTTTTGTGTATGGTGTTAGGGAGTATTCTAATTTCATTCTTTTACATGTAGCTGTCCAGTTTTCCCAGCACCACTTATTGAAGAGACTGTCTTTTCTCCATTGTATATCTTTGCCTCCTTTGTCATAGATTAGTTGACCATAGGTGCGTGGGTTAATCTCTGGGCTTTCTATCTTGTTCCATTGATCTATGTTTCTGTTTTTGTGCCAGTACCATATTGTCTTGATTACTGTAGCTTTGTAGTATAGTCTGAAGTCAGGGAGTCTGATTCCTCCAGCTCCATTTTTTTGCCTCAAGACTGCTTTGGCAATTCGGGGTCTTTTGTGTCTCCATACAAATTTTAAGATGATTTGTTCTAGCTCCGTAGAAAATGCCGTTGGTAATTTGATAGGGATTGCATTGAATCTGTAGATTGCTTTGGGTAGTATACTCATTTTCACAATGTTGTTCTTCCAATCCAAGAACATGGTATATCTCTCCATCTGTTGGTATCATCTTTAATTTCTTTCATCAGTGTCTTATAGTTTTCTGCATACAGGTCTTTTGTCTCCCTAGGTAGGTTTGTTCCTAGGTATTTTATTCTTTTTGTTGCAATGGTAAATGGGAGTGTTTCCATAATTTCTCTTTCAGATTTTTCATCATTAGTGTATAGGAATGCAAGAGATTTCTGTGCATTAATTTTGTAACCTGCAACTTTACCATATTCATTAATTAGCTCTAGCAGTTTTCTGGTGGCAGTTTTAGGATTCTCTATGTATAGTATCATGTCATCCGCAAACAGTGACAGTTTTACTTCTTCTTTTCCAATTTGTATTCCTTTTATTTCTTTTTCTTCTCTGATTTCCGTGGCTAGGACTTCCAGAACTATGTTGAATAATAGTGGTGAGAGTGGACATCCTTGTCTCATTCCTGATCTTAGAGGAAATGCTTTCAGTTTTTCACCATTGAGAATGATGTTTGCTGTGGGTTTGTCATATATGGCCTTTATTATGTTGAGGTAGGTTCCCTCTATGCCCACTTTCTGGAGAGTTTTTATCATAAATGGGTGTTGAATTTTGTCAAAAGCTTTTTCTGCATCTATTGAGATGATCATATGGTTCTTATTCTTCAATTTGTTAATATGGTGTATCACATTGATTGATTTGCGTATATTGAAGAAACCTTGCATCCCTGGGATAAATCCCACTTGATCGTGGTGTATGATCCTTTTAATGTGTTGTTGGATTCTGTTTGCTAGTATTTTGTTGAGGATTTTTGCATCTATATTCATCAGTGATATTGGTCTGTAAATTTCTTTTTTTGTAGTGTCTTTGTCTGGTTTTGGTATCAGGGTGATGGTGGCCTCATAGAATGAGTTTGGGAGGGTTCCTTCCTCTGCAATTTTTTGGAAGACTTTGAGAAGGATGGGTGTTAGCTCTTCTCTAAATGTTTGATAGAATTCACCTGTGAAGCCATCTGGTCCTGGACTTTTGTTTGTTGGAAGATTTTTAATCACAGTTTAAATTTCATTACTTGTGATTGGTCTGTTCATATTTTCTGTTTCTTCCTGATTCAGTCTTGGAAGTTTATACCTTTCTAAGAATTTGTCCATTTCTTCCAGGTTGTCCATTTTATTGGCATAAATTTGCTTGTAGTAGTCTCTTAGGATGTTTTGCATTTCTGTGGTGTCTGTTGTAACTTCTCCTTTTTCGTTTCTGATTTTATTGATTTGAGTCCTCTCCCTCTTTTTCTTGATGAGTCTGGCTAATGGCTTATCAATTTTGTTTATCTTCTCAAAGAACCAACTTTTAGTTTTATTGATCTTTGCTATTGTTTTCTTTGTTTCTATTTCATTTATTTCTGCTCTGATCTTTATGATTTCTTTCCTTCTGCTAACTTTGGGTTTTGTTTGTTCTTCTTTCTCTAGTTTCTTTAGGTGTAAGGTTAGATTGTTTACTTGAGATTTTTCTTGTTTCTTGAGGTAGGCTTCTATAGCTATAAACTTCCCTCTTAGAACCGCTTTTGCTGCATCCCATAGGTTTTGGGTCGTCGTGTTTTCATTGTCATTTGTCTCTAGGTATTTTTTTATTTCCTGTTTGATTTCTTCAGTGATCTCTTGGTTATTTAGTAACGTATTGTTTAGCCTCCATGTGTTTGTCTTTTTTACGTTTTTTTCCCTGTAATTCATTTCTAATCTCATAGCGTTGTGGTCAGAAAAGATGCTTGATATGATTTCAATTTTCTTAAATTTACTGAGGCTTGATTTGTGACCCAAGATGTGATCTATCCTGGAGAATGTTCCGTGCACACTTGAGAAGAACGTGTAATCTGCCGTTTTTGGATGGAATGTCCTATATATATCAATTAAATCTATCTGGTCTATTGTGTCATTTAAAGCTTCTGTTTCCTTATTTATTTTCATTTTGGATGATCTGTCCATTGGTGTAAGTGAGGTGTTAAAGTCCCCCACTATGATTGTGTTACTGTCAATTTCCTCTTTCATAGCTGTTAGCAGTTGCCTTATGTATTGAGGTGCTCCTATGTTGGGTGCATATATATTTATAATTGTTATATCTTCTTCTTGGATTGATCCCTGGATCATTATGTAGTGTCCTTCCTTGTCTCTTGTAACATTCTTTATTTTAAAGTCTATTTTATCTGATATGAGTATAGCTACTACAACTTTCTTTTGATTTCCATTTGCATGGAATATCTTTTTCCATCCCCTCACTTTCAGTCTGTATGTGTCCCTAGGTCTAAAGTGGGTCTCTTGTAGACAGCATATATATGGGTCTTGTTTTTGTATCCATTCAGCCAGTATGTCTTTTGGTTGGGGCATTTAATCCATTCACGTTTAAGGTAATTATCGATATGTATGTTCCTATGACCATTTTCTTAATTGTTTTGGGTTTGTTTTTGTAGGTCTTTTTCTTCTCTTGTGTTTCTCACTTAGAGAAGTTCCTTTAGCATTTGTTGTAGAGCTGGTTTGGTGGTGCTGAATTCTCTTAGCTTTTGCTTGTCTGTAAAGCTTTTGATTTCTCCATCAAATCTAAATGAGATCCTTGCTGGGTAGAGTAATCTTGGTTGTAGGTTCTTCCCTTTCATCACTTTAAATATATCATGCCACTCCCTTCTGGCTTGCAGAGTTTCTGCTGAGAAATCAGCTGTTAACCTTATGGGAGTTCCCTTGTATGTTATTTGTCATTTTTCCCTTGCTGCTTTCAGTAATTTTTCTTTGTCTTTAATTTTTGCCACTTTGATTACTATGTGTCTTGGCGTGTTTCTCCTTGGGTTTATTCTGTATGGGACTCTCTGCGCTTCCTGGACTTGGGTGGCTATTTCCTTTCCCATGTTAGGGAAGTTTTCGACTATAATCTCTTCAAATATTTTCTCTGGTCCTTTCTCTCTCTCTTCTCCTTCTGGGATCCCTATAATGCGAATGTTGTTGCGTTTAATGTTGTCCCAGAGGTCTCTTAGGCTGTCTTCATTTCTTTTCATTCTTTTTTCTTTAGTCTGTTCCGCAGCAGTGAATTCCACCATTCTGTCTTCCAGGTCACTTATCCATTCTTCTGCCTCAGTTATTCTGCTATTGATTCCTTCTAGTGTAGTTTTCATTTCAGTTATTGTATTGGCCATCTCTGTTTGTTTGTTCTTTATTTCTTCTAGGTCTTTGTTAATCATTTTTTGCATCTTCTCAATCTTTGCCTCCATTCTTATTCCGAGGTCCTGGATCATCTTCACTATCATTATTCTGAATTCTTTTTCTGGAAGGTTGCCTATCTCCACTTCATTTAGTTGTTTTTCTGGGGTTTTTTCTTGTTCCTTCATCTGGTACATAGCCCTCTGCCTTTTCATCTTCTCTGAAAGGAAAATATTGATATGCTTGTCTACTTTATAAGCTTTTGACAGTAGGATAGAGAAATTCAAAAGACGAATGACCAACTGGAGAAGGAATACTTGCAACCAATATAAAAAACAAAAACAAAAACAAAAAAAACTTCACTGGGGAGAAAATACTTGCAACCTAAGGAAACAATTTTCTTTAATATATGAAAAATTCATTTAATCAATGAGAAAAAGAACATCAACCCTATAGAAAAATGGACAAAGAACACACACTGGTAGTATACAAAAGATAAATGGCAGGTAAAAATAAAATCAATCTCACTATGAATTAAATGCCATGCATTTTTCATCTATGAGATTGATAAATAAGACAATTACATAACAAATCACAATATGGAGAGTTTGGGAAACAGAAAATTTAGTGAAATGTGTATGAGACTGTAAATTCTCAACTGTCATTGCAATTTGCAATATTTATCAAAATTGAGAAGACATGTCCTTTGACCCAACCAACTCCAATAACTAAATAATGATCTTCAGAGATATTGACACATTTGAGCAAAGGCATGTATACAACATAGTTCATGGCAGCATAATAACAGAATACTGATAGCAGCTTAAATGTCTATCATTGTAGAACTGATTAGATACAGAATACTATCTTTATAGAATGGAATATTGTGTGGTAATGTGAAATAGTATACTAATATGAAATCACATTTAGGATATATTATTAAATACAAATTCAACTTACTGTTTATCTAATTCTCCCATACTTGGGGAAAATTTGTCTACAAAAACATATATGCTTGTATAAATGGAATATTTCTGGAAGAATACAGAAGAGATTGACGATACCAGTTACATCTAGAAAGGGAGTTTGAGGGGGTTTTAATGGTGGCAGTAAGATTAAATTTTCACTATAGTCCTTTGGTTTTGGTTGGCTGTTTTCTATTTGTGTGTGTGTGTGTGTGTATATATATATATATATATGTATGTATCTACATACAGACACATATACACCTATGTATATATATATATATATATTTAAAATAAAGATTATTAATGAGACAAAACCAAAATGAAAAAAAAATAGTAGAAAATATATGGAACATATTTTACATTATATTCTTGTGCAGTGTTTAACACTATGGATTCCATATTTACTAAAAAAAATAGCTAAGAACTTGTTTTTAGCCCCCATTTCTGTATTTATCAACTTTACTCAATAGAAATCCAAATAATTCCTCTTAATCTAACTCAGGGAATCAAATATCTTGAATGTTTAAAAGAGGAATCCTGTCATTTGTCATTTAGTTTTATCAGTTAGGTTTTATCTTATCTTAGTAATTCATTTTGCTTGGCAATGTGCTAGGGCTGGTATGTCAAATTTTAAGTCAGGTTTAATTTATGTGGTCATGTTTATTAATTAAAATGAAATTTTAGGTCTGTCAGAATCCAAAATATATAAAACTTATGAAAATATTTTAGTTCACATGAAACATTCTAATGAGGGATATTTGGGGCTTGAATACTGGACTTCACCAACTTGAGTACAAATGGGGTTATATTCCTGTCCTAGATATGTTAATGATTTCATCATATATGAGTTCTAAGTACACTGTGAATTAGCCTTAAGCAAAATTGTGAAGTATAGAGTTTGTCCTCATCACATTGCTCATTTGAGTTTCACATTCACATTCATACATTTAGTGAATCTTACCTAACTGTTCCAGATATTCTTCCAATTTCTATCCTTCTAACAAGTCAAACTACTGGAAAAATAGCTCACTGTAATAGTAAAATCTAACATTTATTGAACACTTTAATATATGCCAAGGGCTGCACTAGGCACATTTCTTACATTATCTTGTTTAACCACAGCAACTATTTTTTTTTCTTTCCTATTGTCTTTTTTTTTTTTTTTGACTTTTTTTTTTTAACATCGTTACTGGAGTATAATTGCTTTACAATGGTGTGTTAGTTTCTGCTTTATAACAAAATGAATCAGTTATACATATACATATGTTCCCATATCTCTTCCGTCTTGCATCTCCCTCCATCCCAAATTCCCTATCCCACCCCTCTAGGTGGTCACAAAGCACAGAGCTGATCTCCCTGTGCTATGTGGTTGCTTCCCACTAGCTATCTATTTTACATTTGGTAGTGCATATATGTCCATGCCACTCTCTCACTTTGTCACATCTTACCCTTCCCCCTCCCCATATCCTCAAGTCTATTCTCTAGTAGGTCTGTGTCTTTATTTCTGTCTTGCCACTAGGTTCTTCATGACCTTTTTTTTTTTTTCTTAGATTCCATATATATGTGTTAGCATACGGTATTTGTTTTTCTCTTTCTGACTTACTTCACTCTGTATGACAGACTCTAGGTCCATCTGCTTCACTAGAAATAACTCAATTTCATTTCTTTTTATGGCTGAGTAATATTCCATTGTATATATGTGCCACATCTTCTTTATCCATTCATCTGTTGATGGACACTTAGGTTGCTTCCATGTCCTGGTTATTGTAAATAGAGCTGCAATGAACATTTTGGTACATGACTCTTTCTGAATTGTGGTTTTCTCAGGATATATGCCCAGTAGTGCGATTGCTGAGTCGTATGGTAGTTCTATTTTCAGTTTTTTAAGGAACTTCCATACTGTTCTCCATAGTGGCTGTATCAATTTACATTCTCAACAACAGTGCAAGAGGGTTCCCTTTTCTCCACACACTCTCCAGCATTTATTGTTTGTAGATTTTTTATGATGGCCATTCTGACTGGTGTGAGATGATACCTCATCGTCATTTTGATTTGCATTTCCCTAATGATTAATGATGTTGAACATCCTTTCATGTGTTTGTTGGCAATCTATATATCTTCTTTGGAGAAATGTCTATTTAGGTCTTCTGCCCATTTGTGGATTGGGTTGTTTGTTTTTTTGATATTGAGCTGCATGAGATGCTTGTAAATTTTGGAGATTAATCCTTTGTCAGTTGCTTCATTTGCAAATATTTTCTCCCATTCTGAGTGTTGTCTTTTCGTCTTATTTATGGTTTCCTTTGCACGGCAACTATTTCACCCTGAGGGGAGTGTAAATTGGTTAGGTCATTTTGGCAGTATATATTAAAAATAAAAATGTCTTTAGCTTATTCCACCAACCTCTTTTCTTTGCTTTTACTTTAGAAAAACACTTTTATACCTGCATATTGAGACATGTGAACATGGAAATATTATAGAATAGTTCAAAAGAATAATATTACTTTACATATACTAATCTGGATATAACTCCAGAAAATATGCTGAATGAAAAAGCAAGTTAAAGAACATTATGTAGAGTATAATATTATCTGTATATAAAAAAGAAATATGTGAGACTAAACTATCTACAAAATTGGTTATAACTGTACCGTAGAAGTTCTGGAATAAAATACCAAAAAAATCAATAAAAGTAACTACTGCTCAGATCAAACTAGGGCTGGGGGCAGTGGTCAAAGAAAATTTCTATCTGCAATGTTTAAAAGTTTGCAAAAGTAATATTTTTGCAAATTTTATTGAAGTTTTTCAAATTTTAAAAAGATTATTTTGAGAGTTGTTTTTCACATAAAAAGAAAGACTATTTTTATTTTTGAAAACTATTGTTAAAGACACATAATTTCCCCCTTTTGTCTTGGCTGCTTGGGACCTTTAGAGTAAATTTAGTGTACAATTAGATTTCACTTGCAGGAGGAAGTGGCATAGTCTAGAAAGCAAGGAGCAACTCTATATACCAGGTTCTTTTCATCTCTAAGTCTATTTAATCTAAATAGCAAACCTGCCAACAAAGTGTGATTATTACTAATTTTATAGATCAATAAACTAAGAATTAGAAAGGTTATACAGTTTGCCCAAGATCCCATTTCTTGTTAGTGTGAGTATATAAGAGTAAAACATTGTTGTGGAATAAAGCTTCTAGCATATTGTACAGGCTTATGCTGTCAACAGAAAACTCTAGATTTCAGGAAATCAGGCTAATTTGTTGCTAGTCTCTCTTTCTCAAATGTTCTTGCTGTCCCTTGTCCATCATCCTAAGTGATTACTCTTTTACTTTAATCCTTTGATTAAAAGCACATATGTTTGGAAAAGGTATCCTCTTAAAGACAGCATTTTTTTTAATGTTGTGAACAGATCTAAGGTGATCTCCAGTGACCCTCGCCTTCTAGTGTCCATGCCTTTGTATGATTCCCTTCCATTGATTTATGACTTTCTTCTGACCAACAGAATACGGCAAGGATGAAAGGAAACTGCCATGATCACAATACCTTACCTGAGGCTCCATCTTGCTGGCTGATATGCTCTAGAGACTTTCCTTTCTGGTAGCCATGTTGGAGAATTCTACATGACAAGAAACAGAAAGTGGTCTAGGTGCTCGGGGAAGCCTCCCAGCAACAGCCAACAAAAAACTGAAGCTCTTAATCCTATAGCTACAAGGAAATGAATTCTATCAACCTGAGTGAGCTTAGAAGCAAATTCTTTCCCCAACAAGAATGAAGCCTGTCCAACACACTGTTTGCAGCCTTGTGAAACCCTAAGCAGAGGACCTAGTGGAGCCTGATGCCCAGAAACTGTGAAGTAATAAATGTGTATTGTTTCAAGCTGCTAGGTTTGTGGTAATTTGTTACACAGCAGTTGATAACTAATATAAACAATCAGGCATAAATTACCGTGAAGGAGTTTAAAATCTCCTGTGAATTCGGCTTAGTGATATTAAAGGACAGGAGAAAAGGGTATCTAGGAGTGTCGACAGAGCTGCCCCTAAGAGAGAGTGTAATGTGTGGAAAGAAGAGATTGACTAAAGGTTTCTGATGATGATTCATGCTGGCTGCATGATTTTGTCCAAGACCATGTAGAGAATATTTATTGATTGGATATTCCAATTCTATTTTTTTTTAATATGAATAAAAGCCTCCACAAAATGTTTTTTCTAGGCAAGCATTAAACCCCTAGAGTAGTTCAAGCCAAATGAGTCAAGTTGGATGGCTAAAGGTTATTAGAAGCATTTGCTTTTGAGCCTCTTGTTAAGATACTACAAATCTGATGTGAGTTACAATTGCTAAGGGATACCATGGCCTATTGGTCAAAACTTTAGTTATTTTCTGGTATCACACTGACCCTGACCATTCTGTCCCTTCTAAGCTGATGTCTCTGCTCTGGGATAATTAACTGTCACTGTGGATTTTCAGAACTGCTTCATTGACTCTCTTTCTCAGTGATGACAGGGAAATTATAGTTCTCCTAAACATTCCT
The DNA here is from genome assembly GCF_949987535.1 of Balaenoptera acutorostrata. Taxonomy (NCBI): domain Eukaryota; kingdom Metazoa; phylum Chordata; class Mammalia; order Artiodactyla; family Balaenopteridae; genus Balaenoptera; species Balaenoptera acutorostrata. Next base: position 30,331,971 of record NC_080083.1, read on the forward strand.
CTCTATCATCCCACAGCGTACTGCTACTGGTGAATTTTTCCATATCCTATTAAATGTCAATCAACAGTCTCATCCTACCAAGCATCTTAAGGTTTAAACTCTCAGGTTTTATGGTTCTAGTTCTCTGCATAATTCCTTCAATTTTTAAGTAACACAAAAGTAATTATTCTTGCACCTGGTACAAGAAATGTTTGTGTCATTTGAATTTAGTAAATACATGAAGTGCAGATTGAATAATTCTTTCCTATATGAGTCTACATCTATTAGCTTAAAGGAGTGTCAGGAAGAAAGAACAGGGAATTTGGAGTAAGGCAGACCAGGAATTGAATATTGGTTCTGCCACTTGCTTTCTGGCTATGATCTCCTTAGACCTCAGTTTTCTCATGAATGATGATAATATCTACCTCATACATTGTGAGTGAGGATCACATAAGGCATAAATATTAATAACGTAGGTGACTAGTTGTAGTTCAAATGAGGCCTTAGAGTAAAATAGAATGGGATTGAACAGAACTGAATGTCAGAAGATTCTGAAATCTCTGTCCTTTCCCTTCCTCTCTAAATCCTGAATTGAAATTCTCATAAAGATTTAATCTTACTTGAAACATAATAACCATTATCCCCTTCAGGCTTCTATTTAAAATCCTATGTGATGCAGAGTAACTTCCTCCACATATTACATTTTTCTTTATCTCAAAGTGGCATCTGATAGAAAACAGAAGGGTCTTTTATTTAACAAATAAAAATGTGTAACTTTACATTTTTTATGTGTATGTACTAGATGATGGGAGAACTCAAGGACTTGAAACATTATGATGATGGGGAGTGAGGAATCTGGAATAGTTTGAGATTATAGCTTAGCTGAAGTTGTTTTAAATCATAAAATGCAATATTAAAAAAAAAGGAGAGAGAGAGGGAAGAAGGAAGGAAGGAAGGAAGGAAGGCAGGAAGGAAGGAAGGAGGAAGGTAGAAAGGAAGAAAAGGAGGGAGGGAGGGAGGAAGGAAAGAAGGAAGGAAGGAAGGTAGAAAGGAAAGAAAGAAGGAAGAAAGAAAAAGAATAAAACCTTGGAAGGCAAATGTGACAAACACTCTTTTCTCTTTGGATGAAGGCTGTAGTTCCACATAGAATGTGGAATGCTGTCTAGTGGCTGGGTGGTGGGAGGGTGCATGAAATTAAAGGAGATAGTAGATCAAACGTGCAAGGGCTGATTCATAAAATCTCTGTTGGTTATCCTCCCTTGGGCCCCAGATCTATTCTCTGCCCTTCCTGCTCTTTCTGTGCACTGATGTCAACTGAGGTTGGTGTTTGTATGCTGCATGACCTGGGCTCCCCAGTGCAGTGCTTAATTCATGCTGGTCCCTTTCTTCTCCTCTCCCTGGTCTAGTTTTTCTACTGTCAAGAAGTAGTACATTTTTTCCAATAAGTCAATAATCTCCTGTGAAAGGAGTCTTCGCTTAACAATGAGAACCCAAAATGTGTCCATGACTCACTTATTCACTAGCTTCCACATCTGTGGTGTCACACACACATTTCAGGTTGAGTGAACATTTATTTTTGTGTATTAATAAATAGCCTGTCATTTTAGCTTTAATGGGCTCTGCTGTGTTTAATGAACGGAGGATCCAATCAGCCTCTTTCTAGAAAAAAGTTAGCAGGATGTAACTTACCATATCTGGAACCATATAGCAGCACAAAACATTCATAAAACCTTGTCATGCTGTGAAGTGCTTTGATACCACGTGAAGCTACAGTCCGGTTGTTTTATTTTTTATTTTTTAAAATCTTTCAGGTATATCATATGAATGCCTCTTTAGATAATGAGAGATGATGGTTTAATACAAACATACAGAAAGCCAGACAAGCAGACTCATGCACACACATTCAGGGACATACAAATGCAATCAAATAAAGCCTGGAGGGAACTGTTACGATGCATCTTGGTGTCTGAGACATCATGTTAATTGTGTTGAGTGAGACCTGGGCAAAAACAAAGACAAAGAGGAGGTCATGCTCTATAACACTGAGCAGTTGAAATAACATTTTGTGTCTGGTATGGGCCAGGCAGTTTCAAATATGTGTGATTTAGTTCTCCTGGAAACGCTCAAAAATAAGTATTATTTTGTGCTTTTCCAGAGAAGGGGACGAAATTCAGGGAAGCTAAATGATTTGGCCAACACCACACAGTGAACATATCACAGAGCTCATATCTGAATTCAAGTCCTCTGACTTGGTGCCCATTGCTTTTAATATAACACTCATCTGTCTGCTTCCAGAGCTTTTAATAACCACGCATCTACATCCTTAGGACTCAAAGTAGGCTTGGGGTTCATTCATTATCCTTCTTGCTCTGATAGTGATGTCTTCGGAAGGCAGCAATTACATTACCTTCACTCACGGAGTCCTCATAACTCCTGTAATCAAGGAGAAGGTAGATGAAAATATAATGAGAATGAAGAGGTTGATTTAAAAACTGTCCAATGGGGAGGACAGGAAAGAAATTTGTCTTCAAGAAAATTACACAGGTTTATCCCCAAATATGATAGAAAGAACCAGAAGATCTAGACTGAAGTTGTCACTCCTTGTGGGCCACAGTGAGGCTCCCCAGAACATATACATGCAGAAAATATGACTGTAGCTAAAACTCAACTGCAAAACAAACAGAATCTATGAAAGTAAAAATATATAAATTTAATTTAAAGACCGAAAATGGCTTCTATAATTGAGATTTGGTGGCAACCTGCTTGTCTGTTGGGGATTAATCAGCCATGGAATGTTGAAAAAGGAGAGTCAGAGGGTATATTAGATCCCTGTGAACCTACTCAGGTTCCTTCAACTCTACCTACCCCTTGGACCACGTGGACCCTATCAGGGACTGACCATCCACTTGTCTAGGGAGTACTGGGCCCTCTTGTGTCCCTCAGCTGCACAGTTGTGATGACCTCCCTCAGGTCAGGGTTTCTGGCTCCTCCCGCCAGTTCCACATTTGGATGAAGCACACACTGCAGGATGTGGGATCCAGCATCCCAAATGGCCTCCAAAATGGCCAGATGGTAGAACTCAGTAATGCAGGAGATTCTTTCTGGGGAGAGCTTTGACTAAAGGGAAATAGACAGTGGGAAGAAACCAGGAAGACATATTCTCTCTTATTTCTCCTTCCCATGGCGTCTCAAGACATGGTTACTACAAATACATGCTCCAGGACATACGCTGCCCTGCCATCAGATGGGTTCCCAAACCCCTGATCCTCTTACTGCTGTTCCCCCTCAGCCCACCTAACTATTGGAGGACTGTTGCTGTGGCCACGCTGACATGCCCCCCAGGACAGATGCTACCCTCCTGTGATCAGGCTCCACACACCTGACTTCTTCTGCGTGCCTGCCTGGCAGCCTCAGTTTGTTTCTACCTTGGAGAGGTGTTTTCTGATGACTGTGGACCAAGTCTGGCTTGTGGAAGCCAGTGAACTTCTACACCATCCAATGGATTATAACCACATCTTTTCCAGAATCCCAGGCTTGGAGGGGGGTCTCCCTGCCAAGTGGCCCTTTTTTTTGGGTACTCTCCTTCAGCCATAGGGTATTCTTAATAGTTATCTCTATCTTTATAGTTACCCCTTTGGTATAGTTACTGATTCTCTATATTAAATTTTTTTCTGTTCAAATTACTGGGTAATTTCTATCTCCTGATTGGACCTTGGTTCACCAGGTAAATGGTGACCCAAAACCATGACCCAACATCATCATGGGACAAAAGGGGAATATAAACCTATTTGAACTTCCCTCTTTCAGGCTAAGTCTTAATACTCTCCTCTGTAAAATAGGAATAATAATGTACCTAATAATGTACCCAATAATGTACCTAATAATAATGTACCTAATGTAAGAATTAAGGGAGATGATATATATATAAGCTTTACAAATTTCAAAGTACTCTATTATATTCTGGGGAAAGCTCGATCTTTTAACGGAAATGAGACTCTTAACTCTTTACTCAGTTAACTCTTGTTTATCCTTCATGTCTCTTGTATATTTCACCATTCATGAAACCTTCCTTCAGTCATCAGAATTGGTTTAGGTGCCCCAAGGGCTTATCCTTATCACACCACTGAGGACGTCTCTCTATTATAGTACTCAGTCTTCTGCACTGTATTTGCCTGTTTGATAAATTTTATAGAGGTCAGGGCATCTGTTCACTGTAGAGTCTCTAGCTTTTAATGTCCAATAGAGAAAAAGCATCATATAAATATTTGTTGAATGAATAAAATACATCTGACTGGGCAAATCAGTGTGTCACTGGGGGGAAAAAACTAGTTTAGAAGAATTAATGTAATTTTTCCAAGAGAAAAAAAAAATTACATGTTATTTTAAGCACTGAGAATATTGTAAATGGTGGCATCAAAGTGCATGCCCTTTTGGCAAGTTGTGGAGTCGTCCATTGTGCCCAGAGCTTATTGTGCCTGGGAGGAGGTAGGGATGTTGGTGGAAAGTGATGTAAGAAAAATAAACTGAGGTCAGGCTAAATGCTGAGCTACTCAGCCTAGACTTAATTATCAGGCCTTGGAGAACAATCAAAGACTTAAACCTAGGCATGACATGAGAAAAAAGGGGAATATGATCCACTTGGTAACTCTTGCAGTGCATAACAATTTTCTATGGAATAGAGAAAGAAAAGGGCTTTAAATGGAAAATGATTGATCTGCTTTGTTTGGCATATAATCCAAAGGGTTGCCATCCTTTTCTATGCACTAAATCAAGAAACCATAAGAAATAGTGACATCCTTCAAGACCTCAGCGACAGTCAAAAGAGAATAAAGTCATGACATGAATGAGCTGCACCTCAGTGCTAGAATCCTGGGATGAAATAGTCATAATTATATCAGACTCGCCCTGGAGATGCCTATGCATTTGGGTCTTGAGCAGTATTCAAACAGAATAAAATATGAGTGGTGTCGTATGGAGCTGCAAAATCTAGTATCCCTGGGCCTCACAGAAACAGGATTTTAGGATTTTATTCATTTTCTTTAGAATGTTTTGTTATAATATAAATATTAACCAGATCTAGTCTTTTTTGTTGTTGTTGCTTGCCAGATACCATGAAAATGTATGGTATTTTGGCAACTGCTGAGCTCTGAGATGAACTGCTGACAAACTTGCATACGAGAGAGTCATTTGGAAATTTTAGTAGAGTCAAATTATCTCTCTTTAAGGCACTAATCTGCAATTTTTAAACTGAACTATTTTGAGATGTCCTATTTATGAGACCAGCAGAGTAAGTGTCTAAAAATTCCTACAGATTTCAATCTATTGAAATTTAATTTTGAGGGAGCCTATTTCATGGTCTCTTTGTATCACAGGAACAATCTACAAGATGGAAAGTGAACAGAATTGCTATGTTACATCTTGCTTTGCACCCTAAAATGTGACATTTAAAGCTAAAGGACTTTCAATAATTTGTAATTAATGTTAAATTCTGGCATTGAGAAGAGGACATCTGTGCTTAATCAGAATTTTGGGGGGGATTTTTGTTTGTTTGTTTGTTTGTTTTGTTTTTTGTGTGTGTGGTGCACAAGGAAAAAGCAGATCTTTGAACTTGTAAAAATGTTGATGTTATTACAGCAATAAATAGACAACAGGGTATGAATTACTAGCTCATTAATTCAGGCTTCTTGATTAAAGTCAATTTGATTCTACCATTATGACTTATCACATGCCTGAGGCACATATTAAAGAATCCAAATCACACATGTCTAGACTTGTTTTATTGTTTAATTATTTATAACTATTATTGCTTGATGTAACAAAGCACTCAATAAAATTTAATGGCAATTTTCTATTTTCATGATATAAAGTTTTCCTTCTTAAACTTAATCTGGGCAGCTACCTACTCTCTGCCACTCACCAAATTATAATCTCACAAACAAACTACACTAGTTAAGAAAAATGATGATACAACTTTTCATATGTATACACTCACTCAGAGTCTCAAAGCAATTTACAAACATTGATTATGTTTCAATGCATGCCCCTGGGTTACATAGCTGCTAATTTTTTTCATCTGTCAAGTAGGATGTATGGAACTTGTTTAGACAACTTTTTTTATTCTCAATTTTTGCCCTTGGCTACTTAGAGTCTGTAGTCCTGTGGAGTTAAAAGGAGTTAAGAAGAAGATCATGTTTACTAAGAGAGAGAAAATGTCTGGATACAATTATACAACTAGGATGAAGTGAATTTTTGAAAAAATATGAAAAAAATATAAAATGCTCTAATTCCAAGTCCTAGGGTAATCCTTTTCAAAATATCATGCTTTTAAAAAGTCTACCTAACTTTACACTTGCTATTTTTTCTTTCTTCTTCCCCCTCACTCCAATCCTCTATTAACTCAGTCTTTTAGACCCTTAGCAAAAAATTACTCCAGAGTGAAATTTTCTCTCACTTCTGTCCCCTTAAGTAGATTAATGATTGTTTTTTTCCTACACCAACTATACCTGTATAACTTAGTTTATAGCACTTACCTTAATGTACTGCATCTATGTTATATCAGTGAATGTCCAGTCAGGAAAACAGAAATAGAAAGTGACTTAAATAAGGAATTGGAATTGGAAGAGCAAAAGGGAGAAAAGGATTTCTCCAGAGATGGGAACTTTGCCACAGTTCCTACTGTAGCCCATAAACCTGCCCTGGCTGCTGGATTGAAGGAATCCCCACTGTCATTTCTACTACTACAGTTTGAGTCACTGTTGTTGATTCTACAGGGAGCATCACTGAGCAGGAACTGTCCCTGCTGATGTTTGTATCACCAGTGACACTGGAGTCACTAATGATGCTGGAGCCCTTGGTTACCTGAAATCTCTTCCTGTTGCTGCTGCAGGAACCAGAAGCAGAGAACATATATTCTCTCTTTTTCCAAACTGCTAAAATACTGCCAGTGCCTCTTATTGGCGTATCTCAACAAGAGCACAATTAGCCAAAGGGACTTAGAGTTGTAGTTTTCATGCTTTCAGCTCAGCAACAGAATGGTGAATATAGAACAAGTCCAAGTCTAAGAGCCAACAGACAAATCACGGACATTTGTTTGCATTTGGACACAGGATGATTCTTGCTGCTTCTTGCTAATACAATATAAGAGGGCAAGTCAAGAGAACTATAACAATAATTTAGCAAGAGATTTTTGTGACTTGAAAGTAGTGGAGGTGGTGATGCCAACAGTGTCAGGCATGAGTGAAATTGCAGCTTGCCCTCCATCTCCTATTGCTGATGATCCTTCAGCTCTACCATCTCCCACCTCCTCTCCCTCCTCCAGTCAGTAACTCTTTTTGACTGTTCACTCAATCCCTGTATGCCAGCTGTTGTACTGTACTGTACTACTGTACTTTTTAAGGTACTGCACTGTAAGATTAAAATTGCTTACTTTTGTGTTTGTTTTTTATGTATTATTTGTGTGAAAAGTATTATAAACCTATTACAGTACAGTACCATATAGCCAATTGTGTTAGTTGAGTACCAAGGCTAACTTTGTTGGACTTATGAACAAATTGGACTTATGAACGTGCTCTCAGAATGGAACCTGTTTGTATGTAGGGGACTTACTGTATCTGTAGCTGAAGAAAGTTTAGGGGGTATATCTTTTCTTTCTAATTACTATTACCTACTGTACCCAGGACCTAAGACAGAGAATAATGGTGAGTTTTACTTAAGGCAGTGTAGGTGACTAGGAAATGGAGATCCTAGAACCAGGGCAACATATTGCTTTTAAAACATAAAAAGAGAAACTTCCCACTTAATTAAATCATGGGAAGTTTACTTGTTTTACGAGCATCTTGAATGATTACAATGCACACACCAGCTCTTCTGTTTAAACATGGCTTATTCAGCCTGCGATTGGTATTGCAGAAACTCAGGTTGGTATCTTGTACTGATAGAATGTCAAGCAAGTTTGACAGCCAACTGCTATTTCCAAGGGAACTTCTTCACCTACCTCCTAGAGCAGGACTATAAAAAGTGTGACTTAAAACCTAAATTGAGTATAGTCACTTTTACTCTCTGATGTAGGTATCTAGTGTGAGAATTGCACCTCATCATTGCAACCTCCCACATAGAGTGACTTAGGTGGGAGGAAGGAAGGATTGATGAATTTTTCAAAGCCTTTGACAGCTCCTCAGACCTACCAAAAAGGAAATCTGGATATATGGCTTTTATTTTTGCAGAGTACATTACAGAATCTTTGGATATGCAAAGGTAGGTAGAATAATGGATGGAAAGCAAAATTATTCTGCAGATTTGTAGTGAAAATTGTGTTATGAGAATGGACAGTGAGAATATGACCAATTAAATGGCCATTGAGAAATTCTGTACTGTGGGGTGATTAAAGAACTCTTTTTAATAGCTATTGCTAATATTTTAAGCAATACACTTTTCTGTGATGTAAACCCTTCCAATCACACAAAATCTTCAGTAAACTTTGCTGCTCATAAGTGTTTTACTGAAGAGTATTTTTGGAAAATTAAAGAAAAAAGGGCTGAGTGGTCCATCTGGGTTGGTACAGAACAGACAGAAGAGAATGGCTGCTGGAGGTGATAGGTGAGTGAAATCAATCATCAGAGAGAGTGGAAAATCAGGCCATGAAAACTAAGCCCTTGGTAATTTACAGAAATGTTGCTGTCCAGAACAACAATATTGATTAAAGTACAAAGAACAGGGTGATAAGAGTTGACATCTGGATATAGACAATAATCCTAAAGTGGTGTGTGTGTGTGTGTGTGTGTGTGTGTGTGTGTGTGGTTTATATGTGTCGACTGTGCTTGGGGGTTTGGAGTTGGGAATAAGATAAAGTGATCTTTCCCCAGCATAATATGGACCGTCATAATTGTGTGATGTCTGACCTGGGAGTTAGGATAACAGGTTTTAAGTCTCAGTTAGTTAATTAACTGAATGAGTTATTCTTTTAAGTCTTTCCCTGCAGGGGGTATATGTTTCCTCAATTGAATAATCATGAAATTGGAGCTTGTTAAGTGATATATAAGAATTTATGTAAGTCAAATCCTATGACTTACAATTTAAGCTATTTTGGTACAAGTGCTTCCCCTGAGAAAATATATAACGTAGTTAAATCAATCATTTTCATTTTAGTTATAAAAGTATTTTTTTAAATTCTGAGGCATTACATAAATGTAAAGGTTACTATGGTTTTACTGGTTAATCAACTGCTCCCACCTCACAGAATCCCTCCTTAGAATAATGTTGGGAAGAAAAACACAACAGAACAAAATAGTTGGTTATCTTAGTCCAATTGGGCTGTGATAAGAAAAATACCATAGACTGGATGGCTTAAACAACAAACATTTATTTCTCACATTCTGGAGGCTAGGAAATCCATCAAAGTGCCAGCAGATTCAGTGTCTGGTGAGAATGGCTTTAAGGCTCATAAATGGCCATCTTCTTGCTGTATCCTCACATGGAGGAAGGGGCAGGGACTCTCTAGGGTCTCTTTTATAAGGCCATTAATCACATTAATGAAGGCTCCACCCTCATGACCTAATAACTTTCCAGAGGCACCATCTCCTAATACCACTACACTGGAAGTTAAGTTTCAACATGTGAATTTTGGAGAGACACAAACCCTCAGCCTATAGCAATTTCTGACACCCTAGCTGGATACAAGTCTAACTGCCAGAGCTCATACGGCGTAAGTGTGATTATTTTGAGATTCTTTCAATTAGAGTCAAGAGGCTTGGCCGAGGACTCAGAAGACCCATTCTGACTACTAACTTAGTCATTAACAAACTCTGAGACCTTAAGCAAGTTTTTCTTAAACTTTCTAAGGCTTGGTTATCTGATCCATAGAAGAAGTTAGAAAATATCTGCACTGCTGACTCACAAGTTTATAGTGACTTTAAAAGTTAGAATGTGAACTTGAAAGCACTTTGTAAACTAGAAAGTACTACATAAATGTAAGAAATTATAATATTTCTGTGTTAATTGCTGACTTATTTCCCTCTAACTATTGCTTACTCTATTGATTGGTGATATAGAAATACTGCTAAATATGAAGATGGCTTAGAACAAGATGGGTATGTCTGTTTGTAAATGAGATTTATAGCATTCTTTGATTTCATAATGCTAATAAGTACAGCCCTTGACAGTTGTGGTTTTCCTCGTGGCTTCTTTATATGGATTGACTGACTCTTTTATGAAGATTTATGTCTGTGTGAGCAAGCTCCCTGTGCCACAATCATAGTTTCCATAAATCCCCAGTGTATTCACTGTGACAGTAGCCACGACTCCTGCGTCCTTAAGAGACAACAGAGGGATGTCTTAGATGCCATGTTTCCTGTGGTTGGTGAAGATTTCAGAGTTTGGCTGTGTTTGCAGGGAAGGCAGAGTTTTTGGGGAAAAACTGGATGCACTAAATTAAAGTCAATCCCAGTGCATATGCTGATAAAAGCCAAATGGTCCTTCATGATGATTCCTTGCACAGTTGGGACCTGAAAAAGTCAGAGGGATGTCTGCTGCTTCCTCTCCTTCCCTATGACTTAGAATCCTGGATGCCAAATTAAAGAATAAAAGTCACTCAGCTTTTGCTGTAAGAACAAGGTTTGGACCCAACAGCAAGCATTGCACCAAGAAAACCATTTCAATGTGTGGTGATATAAAGGGTAAATCAATTAAATTCTCAAACTTGGGCCAGTGCTTTGGAAAAAAACACAAGTGGGCCCTTTGACTTTTATGTCTGACAGGTTAACCCAGGGAGTAACTGTAACATCATATTTCTTAAAAATAACTCAATTATTTAGGGAATACATTCCAAAGTCTTTGACAGTGTGGGCTCAGCCAACCTTTCCAGTTTAATTTTAAGCCGATCACGTCACATAACCTGTAAACTGGCAATGTCTAATTACTTCATACTTTATAAAACCTATTATTCCATTTCTTGCCTCCATTCCTTTTTCCACATGCTATTCCCTCTACCTGAAATATGTTTCCTTCTTGTCTTCCTTGAAAATTCTTATTTATCTTTTAACATTCAGATTAAATATTTATTAAGCAACTTTGCTACACACACACACACACACACACACACACACAAACCCCCCAAATTCAGGGGTTTCCAATGATAAGCATTTGTTCTCATGTTCACAGGTCTATAGTTCAAGTGATCCAGACTGGACTTAGTTTAGCATCTCTGCTTCAGGCTGTCTGCCAGCTGGACTTGGCTCTGGACTGCCAATTTGCTCTGAAACCCCAGCTGAAGTGACAACATCTCTCCAGGGTATATTCTTCTGGAGTGTAATGGCAAGCTCAAATCTGCGGGCAAGTTTTACACTTCTGCTAGTCTTATGTCCACTAACGTTCCCTTGCCTGAAGTAAATAACATGGCCAATTTCAACGTTAAGGAGTAGTGAGTACACTTCACCCATCATGAGGTATTCATAGTGTATATATATTATTTTATCATAGTGAACTCTGATTGGGTACAATTATTCAATTTACCATAAATGTGAAGCTCTTCTTAGGCAGACTCAGAAATCTCCTCTTCAGTGTTCTCTAAATACATTTTATAACTGATCACACTGAATTGTTCTTACTTAATAACATTTGTTTCTCCCAAATATGTGGAAAAATGTAAAGAGTTTTTGAATTATTTTTTTAGCATATAACACTGTATTTTGGTACAATAGAAGATCAATAAATGTTTGTTGGAGTAGGTGAATGAATGATCTATATCACAAGCTGTTATATGAATCCTCTCTATAGAATCTTTCTATTGGTTTCAAACAGATTTCATGCTTTCTAGGAAATACAGGAGAAACCAAATGTGAAAATTTCATATTATACTAGTTTTCTCTTTATTAAGGACGTCTCCGACATCACAAGAAACAATTAAGTCCATCCACAGAGTCTAGGATCATTTCATATGTGACTATATGACATCAATTTTCAAACTCACACTTCAGTATTTTAACTGAGCCATAAGTTATTTTATTGCTTTAGTCCACTAGGTATGTGGTTCTGGCAGTAAGTGTAATAGTTTGCAAGATTAATATTTACCCATACACTTCACGTCTGAGCTCATAAAATATAATATTCACTGGTTGGTTTTAAGCCAATGAGAAATGCTAGAATGAAATGAGAATATTCTTTCTATGGCAATTTAAAGCAAATTAACAGTGACAGTGATGCCATTTTGGTTGGCAAAACACTTTTTCATCCTTTTTGTCAATGACTTTCTAAAATTTTCAAGTTTAAACTGATTTTGAGTCTTTTATAGGGGGAAGGAGGTGAATAAATACATTTTTCATCCTTTTATTTTCAACTTCAGTGGAAGTATAAAAGAAACACTTGTATTCAAAAGCCCAACTTTTACAAAACTACCAATGAAAAATGACAGATAGTATATTATATCTATATTAAAGCTAGAACTACTTACCTTCAGTAAAGCAAGGAAACCAATTTACAATGGAAACCTGCTCCTAATCCCTTTCAAGGAAGAATCTTGGAATAAAAGATTCCAATTCATAGTTTTCTAATAAGATTAGAAAAAACTAAAAATCTAAACAGCTGCCATATTAATTAATCCAATTTGGGGGATTACTGTTAAATATAGGTTTTGTGAAAGAACATGTCTGATATAATTTTAAAGTACCAAGTGATCCTAATTCAGATTTTTCTTAAAAGAACAGAGGTTTACTTTCTGAATAAGATATTTTTATTTTCCCCCTATACTTCCCTCTTTAACTTTACTCACTCTTCCCCATGCATCCTGCAACCCATATATACTGCATTCTCACCCATCCAAACCAAAACTATACCAAGTTATTTGCTGGTCTAGAAACATGTCTCCATGCTTTTACAAATGAGGTGGGTTTTTTGTTTGTTTTTGCTTTGCCTGAAAACCTATTCCCCACTCCTGCACTAATGCCTCCAACCACAATTCCAACTTCTCTGAGTAGATTAAGGCACTCTGCTTTCTGCTCCCATTGACCTTTATCTATTGTACTTTCAGCACAGCACTTATGGCAATTATGGGACCGCATCTGCATGCCTGTCACCCTTATGCCTTGCCCAATGCCTATCATATACAAGCACTGAATAAAATTTTTGAATAAATAAAGATTAGAAAGACAAACTATGTTATTCCTAGGATGAATTTCATACTCTTTTAGGGTTGCAATACTCTTTTAGGGCCTAAAAAGAAAAACCTGTGATGTCAGCCAACTGTTTTTTCTCCTAATTCTCTCTCAGTGCTCTTCAGAATGGTGAATTTTCTCTTCCTATTTACCAACTTTAAAAATAAGATCTGTGTGGAAGCCTTTGCTTGTCTTAGTTAAGCATGGTGAGAGTCTCAGTAATTAGTCCTTGTAAAACACTGTAAGGTTCTCAGATGAATTAAAGTGTGAAATCTTATTACAAGCAGTATATTGCTGGAGTAACAAACAGACATGGCAAATTATGCCATTTCCTAGTCTCTATTGCTTTTAAGGAACAACACAATTCATAATGATACACAAGTATTGACTCGCTTGCCTCCTGTAATCTTTACTCACAAGATTAGCTCTCCTCCCTGCACTTGGTTGCCTGGTGGGGCTGTAGGAAAGTTTCTTCTTCTAAATGATATTTTATTTGGCAGCCTCAGATGTTCATGTCTGTAGAAAAAGCTTTCTGCACAAACACAAAGAAATTATTGTGCCCTGCAGAGACAAAATAGTTTAAAATGATACAGAATCTCTCTAATTACCGTCAGTGAGTACTTGTGGGTTCACAACAGCAATAGCTATTTTAGGCTACCTCCTCACCTCCAGAGTGAGGGGGTCTAGTAATTTTTGCTGCCAGTAAGCAATTTGCCATATTAAAACTACACACCATCCAAACACTCTGTAAGACAGCAACAGAAAAATTAGCTCTGAACTGAGCTTTGCTGTTAGATTGGGCTGGGAGGTAGGTGGATACAGGAATGTGGAGCAAATCAACTTGACTTTGCACACCAACCAACACAAATGCTGAAGCTTTAGCTATATAAAGATTTAATTTGTATCTCATGCTGTGGAAGTAAAAAAAGATATCTCTAAAACTCAGCAATAATGGGTAAATTAATTTAGTAATTACTGTCAAGCACATCAAGCTTGTAATGATTAATAGTCATAAAGACTTGTATTTCCCTTTGCACAAGTAACCACCTATGTCAACAAATTTGGTAACAGCTATATTATCAAAGAGTGAAGTTTCTTGGATTTCATCTGCTTTTTTTTGACTCCCAGTAGTCATAATTAATATAATAAAATCCCCATTATAAAATCATTAGTGTAAATGTGAATAAGGTCTTGCATCGTTAATGCCCCCACCAGGTCCTTAATCACTTGAAGTGTCATGCTGCATTAACTACAACCTCGATTACATAATGATAAAAACATGCAATGCAAAAAAATATTAAAGTGGTATTTTCAAGTTGTTATCTAGAGCAGAAGGGCTTTAAAAATTAATTTCTTTTTGGAACTCTGAACACTTTAGAGGCTAAAGACCTCATTAATTTACCAGCAAAAGCCTTGGGTCCCCAAAAGACCTTTGGCCTTTTCTCATTTTCCTAGCTGTATCCCTCATACCTTATCCATTCCTTCTTCTTTCCTTTTTAGAAGTTTTTCTCATTGAGTGATAAATGTTTGGAGGGAAATTTCTACAGCATTTTAATGATTCTAAAGTAGCTTAATCTTGAAGATATATTCCAAATGCCTTACTTTTTAATATTCTTTAATTGAGGGAGTAGACGAAGGTATGTTTTCAGACATGACAGTGACTGAAGAAGTTGCAAAAATGTGATGACAATTGTTCTTCTAGAGTGAGGGCTTTGCTGATAGTAAAGAAGCAACACACATGCTGCTCTAAAAGAAATTACTTATAATTATAAAACATATTAGAATTTACCCAGCACTGCCTCTACATTATCTTATTCAACCACCATTTAGGTAAATCAAAACATTGAACATTTAAGTGTTTAACTAGCTTTTCTTAAATTCATTGAAAAGTCATTCACTTTGTTAGGGAAATTCCAATGATTCTGGTCCATAAACATACAATTAGTTGTATCCGGTGGAATGCAATTTTACTTTACTTCTTTTTGTAAATTGCCAATTTACTTCTATTTGTAAATTCATTTCAACATTCCTCATATGCCTATTATGTGTGGTACTTTCAATTCTCCTTCGAACCTATTCTAACATCTGACTGGTTCCATCATTAATTAATGAGTTTAATAAAATGCTTGATAGTATTATTTTATGTTTGTATGTGAGTTATGATTATATTTTTAAAAAGTAATCCTTTAACATCATATTCAGACTGGAGAGCACACTTATGAAATTCAAAGGAAGATTTAAATCTTTAACTTATACTCTCCTCTGGTCCCATATTCCTTTGTTTTTCACCAGTGTTGCTGTAGAAAGCCAGCAGTGAATTTCATCCCCCATCACCCCCCTTTGTATTTCCGCGTCTATAAAACTCTCTAGATACCAGATAACCTAAAGAAATGTTTAGAATATCATGGTGGGGCTGCTGTCAGGAATTTAGAGATTTGCTGTCAGGGATTTAAAGATTCTACCTCACCAAAAAGCCCATCACTTGCCTTCCTACATCTTTAGTAATCAGAGTTGTGTTTGTGCTTTGTCAGGGCTCAATGACTTCGACAGCAGTGATAACAGAATGCCAGAAGGTAGATTCAAATGACATTCTGCTTGGCACTTCTTTTTATTTCCTTGGTTTCATAAAATTTAAGTCTATCATTTGACCTGGTATTATCTAAAATTCTTGTAGCTCTTCTGTGGAAAGCACAAAGGCAAGAGAGAGAATAGATAAAAACTTGCTTTCTTCAAAAATGGGAGAAGCCATTTTCAGGGGATTTTCAAGGGAAAGCAAAAATGATAGAATTGGAGCCCTCAACTTCCTTTCAGGAGATATTAATAGATTAGACTTTTGTACATAGATGTGTCCATCCTTTGCAGGCCTTTATAAGGAATGGACAACCATTGCATGGCTTAGGTAAATTGTTTCCTACATAAACGTAAAGCTTCACTGAGATATTGGTATACTATAGGTCCTATACTAGGAACAAAGGTGCACATCTCAATCTAGCAGATAAGAACCATGTCAGAGACATCATTCTAGGTATCCTTTTCACAAAGATGAGATTTTCTCAGACTGGAAATCAGAACTGAAAGTGCTGGATGAGTAAGAGAGATCTCTTACCCAGTTTTTTGCTTTTTGACTGAGAAGGTGTCAGGATGTTTAAGTTGTGTCATCCTATAGGTGAGTTACTGCCCAACTTATAACGTTGAAAACTAGACAAAAGAGTAACACTCTTTCCTGGAAACCAGCTAGCTAATAAAAAAGAATCCTATAATTTGTAAACCAAGTGGTTTAGAGCCCTTGGAGTCATTGAGTTTATTTAACTTTTGTTATCCCTTGGTGTTTAGATGTCTTTTAGAAACCTCCAGTCTGTATTAGCTGTAATAAGAGGAATCAAGAAAAGAGATCTGGTTAGGTTCAATCAAAGTATTAAAGGGACTGAAGTAAACCCCAGGGCCAATATACAATGGCAGCAATTGAAACAGAAAAAAATCTCATGGGAAAGGGAAAGTCAGGATGATAGAGTGAATATCTATTTGACAGCCATTTCTTCCTACAAAAATTTTCTCCTACTTGTTAAAATACTGAATTCATTGAGTTAAGGAGGTCCTTCTTAACTATAGTATCTCTATCAGAACAAAATAGGGGGGGATGGATGGACAGAGAAATGTATAGTAAGTTTTTATGATAAAATTTTTTTAAAGAGAGAATGAAAAAAATTTAAGTACATTTCATCAATCTTGAGCATTTTCCCTTTGCAACATACATGCAATTCATGTAGGCATGAATTAGAACAAATAAATTGGCCATGGTGCTGTTCCTGGTCAGGAAATGTTAGTGTTACAACACAGGAGATTCCATGAGGGCTCTGGACTGTTGGGTGAAGAAGGTTCTACAAAGACGTAATTACCTTTCTTAAGAGCATTTTCCTCTTAAGGAAGAAAGGAAGGAAGGGCGGAAGGAAGGGCAGAGGGAAGGAATGGAAGAGAGAAAATATTACTTAGAGGAGAAAGTTGTTATATAAAGTGGAAGGTACTTCAATTTTTTTTAGTTATTCAGCTGTAAGATTCTATGATGAAGAGCAGTTTGCCCAGTAATCTGGGAAAACAAAAGAATAGGCCTGAGGGGCAGAGTTCACTGTGGGTGTTAAAACATTTTGCAAATGAAGCATTTCATTAAGTCCTCAAACAGCAGTTAGAAAGATACCCCAATTTTTCAGCACCAAAAGCAAGATGAAGGAAATTCAAAAGTATGGAATGTGGTGACCCAGAAATTTCCAGCTTTTATATATCTTCTACAAGTTATTTATTTCACATACTTTTCAAATGTTGCATTTACTCTAAGCTAAAAGACTTGAACAAAACATTCCTATATCATGTATCAAATTTTTTTTTTTTCAAATATTTTTATAGTTTGGGAGAAGTCACAAATAAAGGCAATATTTTAAGAGGTACGGTACCATGAAAATTCTTAGAAGAATGCATGACACTCAACACCCACTGCCTTTGGTTTGAAGTGATTATATGCTTATCTGTGTGCCCTACTACATTATGAATGCTTTGAGAAAACAGACCAAATTTTATTCTAGCACCTTTTGACGTATTGGTGACAATATTGTTAACAGTATTGTGCATGAAAATGTCTTAGCAAGTTTTTATTAGAATAAAAAATATATATTTTGCATCAACTTTATTGTAGCATAAATATATACAATATACCCATTTTAAGTGTACAGTTTGATGGGTTCAACAAGTGGACATACCCCATAACTACTTCAACAATCACAATGTAGAACATTTCCTTTACAGCAGAAAGTTTTCTTATGCCCCTTCTCAGTCAATCACCTCACTCGCATCCTGTTGAATTTCTATCACCTTAGAAGTAATTTGACTTTCCAGAGTTGTTTATAAGTAGAAACATGCAGTTCATACTCTTTTGTGTCTAACTCCTTATGTCTAGCATAATGTTTTTAATAGTCAGCTCTGTTATTGTTATTTTTTATCAGTAATTTGTTTCCTTGTATTTCTCAGAAGTACCCCTTTGTATAAATATACCACAATTTGCTTACTCATTCATCTGTAATAGAAATTTGGCTTGTTTTAGTTTTTATTTAGTACAAATAATGTTCTTATCAACCTTCAAGTACAAGTCTTTTATATGGAACGATGCTTCATTTCTGTTGGTACATGTTTAAGAACGGAATGGCAGCATAGTACTTGTATGTTTAACTTTTTACTAACCTGCCAAAGTATTTTGAAAAGAAGTTGTAGTGCTTTGCTTTATATATTTTGAAGCTCTGTTATTGGGTACATGCACCCAGGACTGTTATCTTGATGAACTGACCCTCTATCATTATGAAATCATTCTTTATACCTGTTGTGGTCTTAAATATTATTCACAACCTAAAAGTTGAGAGTTATGTTTTATTCGATGGGAACTTTTAGGACTTCAAGCCTGGGAGACAGCATCTCAAGTAACCCTGAGAGAACTGCTCCAAGGAGGCAAGAGGTGGGGGCAAGCCAGGTTATATAGACGTTTTGTAACAAAAGGCAGGCAGTCGGGAACATCAAAAGATTACTGTTAATTAAAGAAAACCATATATCCCAAGTTAAGGAATTTAGTGCTTTTCTATATTTGGGGAGATGCAAGAGTCTGGGCTCACTGAAATCATTCCTTTGATATGCACCTTAGCTATCTGGGGCCAGTATCCTGTATTTTCACATCCTGAGTTTCCTCAGGGCTCACCCTAGGGAGTGACTGCAGTCTGATGGCTGCTAGATGGCAGGTATTATTTCCTTCCTGAGTTCCCTCAGGGCTCACCAGCTCACCGTGGAGGGTTGCAAGCGCTCCGATGATTGTGACATTCTTTGTTTACTTATATGGCAGGAAATATTCCATTTCTCAGATCCTCCTCTTGGTCCGGAATTCGACCAATATTTGGGAGACATTTCCTGACCAATTTTGTTGTTGTTGTTCCATGGCACTGGGAGGCTTATCCCAGATCAGGCGGAAATTCTTGTTGATATGTCATTCTGGGTGCTAATTTTTGAATAAGGCTCTGTTGATAATTAAAGTTTCTCTGGATCCTCTGTCCTACTAGCCTACTATGATCCAGAAAATGTTTTCCCCTTTTGCCTCTTCCCTTACCTAGAATCACACTATTACAATTATTCTATAAGAATCATAAATGTGATCTGTTTTTCAAGATGTTTAGCCATCATCAGTTTTTTTGGTGACCTGGTTACTCACTGGGTCCTGCAAGAGACAAAATTCTTATAAAATAGACAGGATATAAGTAATGTAGTTAGTAACACTGACAAAGTCATAGTGTAGCAGGGAGACACAAATCATAAACAGTTTGGAAACAAAGAACAAATTAAAACAATGATTAGTATAACAGTTGTATTCCAGTTGCAATAAACCATCAAGTCCACAGGATAACCAGCTGGAGAAGCCAAATTCTGGCAGGATCAGGTAGAGGGAAAAGATAAATGTTTCATCTTTGTTTACAAAGACATACTTTATCAACTTGTTGTAGGTCATAGCGTAAGAGAAAATGTTTTTCTGAAAAACAAAGATTAAATTTAGTATATTTTCCAAAGTCATAAAGTTATAAATCATATTCATCAGTTCATTCAGTCCCATGTAATTAATTCCTGTTGATCTGGATGAAGTGATCAGGTTTTCCATTAGAGTTTTGTCATTCGTTGCCCAGTTCAGTGATATTATCTAAAGGCCATCAGAAATTTATATTTGTTTTTTATGAGTCTTCTTGAAGACCTTCGTTTTGTAAAAGCATCAGGACAAAACTTAAAATAGCATGGTTAAAGATGTGAGTACAGCGCAATTAGCAGGAAACTTGGAGATTTCTGTGACATACAACATTTTAAGATAGTAACTAGAATTATGACTGATGCCATTATATCAAAACATATCAGATGTTAAGGATTCTACAAAAATTTTGGAATATCTATATTAATAACATTTATCCTTACACTATAACCTAAGGTTCATCTCCAATCACTTGACAATATTTCTGAAGTAATTAAACATACAATACACTTAGTTGGTTTAATATTTATCTCATTTGAATATTTATGCTCCTTTGAAGCATCCCAGAGTCAGCTGGAGGCTAAAAGAGCTTTAGTTAGATTTTGATATTTGGGAAGTTTGTTAAAAATATCAAAAAGGTTTTAAAACAAAACAGGATCATAGGTCACTGTGAAACAATACTTATTCATTTAAACAAAGTTACAAAATTATTAAAAGAAAACAACAAATATGGATGATTTAAGGGCACAGAAACTCACACAATCTGTTTCATATATCTGTATGGTGCCTATTTCTCATGTGGAATTGTCTGGAAACAAAAAGTACAGGGTAAATGTAACCACTCAACAATGTCATCAGGAAATGTAGTCCTATGTGTTTTCTGACATCACTTCTGACATCACAATTATAACTTTCAGGATAGAGGCAGGAACACAGAGCCACTAGATATATTATAAGAAGACGTTCACTACACAAATTAGACCCAACACAAATATGGTAAAAACTGGAGAAAAGAGAGAATGTCAGAGATGGTCATTAACCAAGAAAGTATAAAATTAATGATGTGGGTGTACATGTTTGAGCTTGCAGGAAATCCAAACTGTAGACTGGAACATAATGATAATTAGAAACAAAACTATCTAACATGCCAATAGTTACATATTTTAAAATACACTTCAGGGGGACTTTCCTGGACGGAAACCATTTTAAACAACACTGTCATTAGACAAGGCCACTGGGTGTGACGCAGTAAGGCACAAGGAAGAGCACCCTGTGATCATGTCATCACACAGGAGCAAAAGAGAAGTATGTAATCACAAAAATGATAAAATATTCTCCTAGTCTAGCTAACAAAACTGACTTATTTCCTTACAAGTTAATTTTAGCTACACGCTCTTCTTTTTGCCATCCAAATAAACCAACCAGTTCTAAGACATACTTTCTTTGCCCTCAATAAAATGTAATTTCATTCCTCATAGCTTCTTTACTGAAAACACACATTCTACTTTCCTACTGTACAATGAAATGTTTCTGTATTATTCCTATTAGTTTTAATTACATGTTTAAATTAGAACCCTCAACTCTTGAAAACCTAAGTTTCTAGTGAGAACTAAGAAGTAAGCAATTATGAATTGTCTTTTACGTTAGCATTCTGTAGATTGGCAAACATAAATACCAGTGATAATTTCTAAAAACACTTGTTTTCTTATAGAGAACACCTCAGGGTGGCACCAAACATTTTCAATAATAGTCTTAAATACCTTTAGTTTTTTTATTTAGTAATTGATGTCTCCGTATCTTAATTTTTGGGAAATCATCTAGCTATTCAATAAACTTCCACCACTTAAATTAATACAACTCTAGAACTTTGAGTTACCAAATATCTGTAAAGATCATTTTAAGTAGACATTTCTAAAATATAATTATTTCTAAAGAGTTTACCCAAAAGTTCTTATCTCATTTACATTTGAAGTCTCATCATATCAAGTTATTTTCCTTGCAACAGATATAATAAGGTCTTATTTGACTTCTATTAAACCTAGGTACAATACAGTATTATACTTAATGATGATGACTGTAATGACATGTCTATATTAATTAGATCAACAAACTTTAATACCAGGTATCAACATAATATTGAATATTTCCCAGTTCACGTGAACCTGAAAGTCAATTTGGTCAGTTTTTTTAATATTTAAATTTTAAGCACTTCCTTTTAAATTGAATAGAGGTCTTTATAAATTCAATTTTGATAATACTTTTCAAAGTTAAAGATATCTCATCGTATAATGTGTACACAGACATATAAACAGGCAAAACGAGATCTCATGGCTTTACTTAAAACTTAGTTATGAATCAGGTATTACAATATAAACTTACTAGTTTACAAAGCACAGTTGGAATACATTAAAGTTGCTTGCTCAGATGACTAAGGCTTTACTATTTGTAATGGTTGGCTAAGGGAGCATTTCCAGTCGTTTGAATTTTAAAACTGCCACTTTTTTTCCCCTTGATTTCAGGTCTTGCCTGATTGAGCTAGTTAGGCTCAGTCTCAGGTCCTTGTGGCCTGTATTTACATTTCTGGTTTGTAGAGATTTGCAAGAGAAAGACAGTTGTTTTTAGTTCCCTAAAGAACAGGTCTGTCACCTAAAAGATACTACAAGATTTTATCAGTGACAAGATTTCTTACTAAACTGAACTTTATTTTATGAGTTCTATGTTCTAGAACTTTAGAGTTTAATTTATTATGCCTTCAAAGGTTTGTCTAAGGCTTCAGCAAAGACCTTTTTTCTGAGTTCACAAGTTAAGCCCAGATCAAAATCATTATTTTTATTTTTTATTAGCCCTTGGATGTTTATTCCCAGTTTTTACTTATTTGTATGGCTCAGGTAGCCCTATTGGTTTCTTTTAGTATGCTTAATATTTCCTGAGGGGCAATCTATATGCCTTGTCTTGTAATACCACGCAGGGGAAGCATTCCCCAGTGAAACATGCCTATCCCACAATATAATTAAACAAAAGAGATGTAACCGCCTTATATAAAGCCCATTTAAATATACAGATTTTATATACGTTCATCTCAATTTCATCAGCTTTATACCCTTAACCTTAGTTTTTGTTAGGATTCAATCAACAACCTTTGGTCTTACAGGAGGAGTTCTAGAAGTTTTTTTTTTTTTTTTTCTTTCTGTTCCCTGTCCATTTTATCTATTTTCATATAAAAGGCCCTGGGATCCCCAGAGGGGGCTTGAGCTGAGGAGTTCAGGCCCTTTGGCATAACTGTTGCCCCAAATAATTGCTGGTCATGTACTGATCTCAGTGTAAATTTTTTTTCTAGCCCCTTAAATGTATATTTTAAAACTGGGGTAAATAGAACGGACTTGTTTGGCTTTTAATGTTGGGGACCAGTAGGGGGTCCCTTTTGGCCCATGTAACCTTAGGTAGTGTAGTAATATCAAAACCTTGTGTTTTAATCACATAAATGTCCATTTTATTTATCCCATTTTAAATAACCATCTAAAGGTTTCTTTATTCATTTGAGATAATTCTTTTTAAAATTCCTACCTTGTTGGAAATAGTATCTAGATTTTCCTTACAGGATTTTTCCTGTTAACATGAATTATTCTAATGTTTTATTAGCATCTGTGAGACCCATTGAGGGGAAGCAAAGACCACAAATGAAGCTTCCCAAAACAGGTTTTCTTGTTTTAAACTAAAGAAGTTCTTAGGTTAACCATTAGATATATCTATTGTTTTTTTCACCTTTAGTTTGCTTTTTGTCTTATAGGTACTAATAAAACAGCTGTTTATAATGAGAATGCTCTGGATTCACCAATTTGTTAGTTTCTCCAATTTAAAATGATCCATCATTTGGCCATTAATAAAATATATATTAATAGTGATTCAAACCAGTAAGACACAAGAGGCTTTCCCATAAGAGAGTGGAGGATGTCGCGTAAGTAAAATCCAGAGAGTTTACTCTCAAAAATAGTATGACAGGTCAAGTTTTCAAAACACATACCCACACATTCACACAGAACATCCTATGAAGATCAGGTAGAACATTTATATCTCAAAGACACAGAAAAGTACAAGCTCCCCCTAGAAGGACTTTGTTTAAAGTCAGAATTCTGAAAGGATTTTTTTACCAAGCCGGCTTTTTAACCTTAATTTAACTTAACTGTGTATGCAATAAAAGAGCCCTCATTTTTAGGGCGAAATTTCCTTTAATTTCCAATTAAGTAAATACTTGTGAGTTTTGTACGTACATTAACCTGGGTGGGGTATTAATTGGAGGCTAGTAATCTGTCGTTCCTTTTTCTTTTATTTTGAAACCTTTATTTCCCATTCTGAAGTTGCTTTGTCGAAATAAAATTGCTAGTGATGATCGTGTAGCGGGCTAGAGTGCTGCTTGAGAGCTTAACTCCTCTAGGTTTGGCCCCAGAGTTCTTTCAGCCCCCTCTTACGTGTCCCGGTCGCGGTGGCGTGTAAGACTACCAAGGATTCTCAGAACTCAGAACGGCCAGTTCTTATTCACATCCCCAGTTGGTTGAGCAGGTTGTTAATTAAATGAGTGGGTTTCCCTATAGGATCAGCTGAAGGGCATGAGATCTTGCCTCCACCACTCCTGTACGTTTCTCAGTCACCTAAGAAAGCCGTTGCCGGCCAAGAGGGGAGTCCCTTCTTTGGAGCTCAGAAGCTCTCATAAGATTTCAGTTTTTATTGCGACAAACTCTATTAATTCAAGGAAAAACGACAGTGCGGTCTTCCCCCTATATAACTCAGTCCCACCTTACTCAGTGTTTAACTGAGCAGTCTTCCCAGTCTCTAGACTGATAACCACTCAGTATCCAAACTGAGTCTTCCCACTGTGTTTTACAGAGGATAACCCGCTTGAGCAAAATCTGCCCAGTCCTTCGACTGAGGATAACCCAGGTACCTCTTTTTGAAATAACCTATTCCCCCACCGAATAAAACTTAAGATCATCAAACCAATTACGGGAGATCCTAGAACCAGGAGAGACTCACCCAAATTCATCTGGACTCCCTGAGGAGGTGGTTGGGCACAAGAGACCTCTGCTGGCATCAAGGCTCCAGATCCTCGCAGAGTTCAGGCGAAAGACAGGAATCTGCTCTGGTCCCTTCATGGTCACAATAACTGTGGACTTAAAAATTATTCACAGTCTAAAAGTTGAGAGTTATGTTTTATTCGATGGGAATTTTTAGGACTTCAAGCCCAGGAGACAGCATCTCAAGTAACCCTGAGAGAACTGCTCCAGGAAGGCAAGGGGTGGGGAGCCAGGTTATACAGACATTTTGTAACAAAGGGCAGGCAGTCGGGAACATCAAAAGATTATTGTTAATTAAAGAAAACCAGATATCGCAAGGTAAGGAATTTAGTGCTTTTCTATGTATGGGAAGATGCAAGAGTCTGGGCTCACTGAAATCCTTCCTTTGATATGCACCTCAGCTATCTGGGGCCAGTATCCTGTGTTTTCACATCCTGAGTTTCCTCAGGGCTCACCCTAGGGAGTGACTGCAGTACAATGGCTGCTAGATGACAGGTATTATTTCCCTCCTGAGTTCCCTCAGGGCTCGCCAGCTCACCTTGAAGGGCTGCAAGCACCACTGATGACTGTGACATCCTTTGTTTACTGATATGGCAGGAAATACTCCATTTCTCGCTGGTAATAGTTCACTTTAAATTCTTTCAATTGATTGATCTACTTTTCTGCAGTCTACTATTCATTTCACTAAGTGGAATTTTAATTTCAGGTATTTGGTTCTTTTTTATATTTTACTTCTCTTCTTATTGAGTTTATGTGCTCCTTAGATATTTAGGCACACTGAACCTATTTACAATAATTGATTTTAAGTCATATCTAAATTCTATCATCTCTTTAATTTTGAGTTTTGTTTCTATTGGCTGATTTTTTCCCCAGGTGATGCTATATTTTCCTATTTCTTGACACATCTAGAAATTTTTATTGGATTCTAGACTTTATGAATATTGCACTACTTTGTGTCTGGATTTTGTTGTCTTCCTCTTAAATATGTTATGCTTTGTTTTGACAGACAGTTAAATTACTTGCAGATTAGCTGGATCTATTCAAGGCTCATTTTAAGCTTTATCAGAGGAAGTCTACACTAGTTTTTATTCTAGAGATAAGTTAGTTCTACTACTATGGCATGACTAGTCTGGGGTATCACTTGAATATTCCAGGTGTTGAAAGAGAATGCGTCCTTCTGGCTGCTCAGAGCTAAATTGTCTTCATGTCCTGTGTAAGCTTTGGAAATTGTTCAGGTTATAATCTCCCAGTTGGACTTTGCCCAGATTCAAGGAGTTTCATGTTATGCATATGTATATGTAGTTTTATTTATTTTTTCTTTCTTTTTTTTTTTTTGAACATCTTTATTGGAGTATAATTGCTTTACATTGTTGTGTTAGTTGCTGCTGTATAACAAAGTGAATCAGCTATACGTACACATATATCCCCATATCTCCTCCCTCTTGCGACTCCCTCCCACCCTCCCTACCACACCCCTCTAGGTGGTCACAAAGCACCGAGCTGATCTCCCTGTGCTCTGCGGCTGCTTCCCACTAGCTATCTATTTTACATTTGGTAGTGTATATATGTCCATGCCACTCTCTCACTGCATATGAAGTTTTCAGCAAAAATTCAAGGAAACCCCTGTGGAGATTTTTGGAGCTTTAAAAAAAATTTTATAAACTTAAATTTAATGTTATATTTTTCCCTGTGTGGCTCCCCCCTCTCCAGAATCCTGCCCAGCAAATTCCCACTGCCTTGCCATATAATCTCTTGTCTCCTCCAGAGAGCAAGCCCAATGTGCCTGCTTGGACCCTACTCTTCACACTGCAGTCTGGACTGTGCCTCCGGGTAGAAAGCCAGAGCAATGGGCTTACTTTTTCACTTGTTTCCCATATATGAATGATCACAGTCGTAAACTACCTGTTGTCTAATCTCTGAAAACATTTGTTTTATATTTTTTCCAGCTCTTTAATTGTTTACAGTGGGATGACAACTTTTCTTATTATTATTCCATCATGAATGGGATACATTTTGTGAATAATAATAAGAAAATATGAGGATGATTTGAACATATTGATAAAGATTATAATTTGGTGGTGGTCCTAGTATTTTAACTTTCCTATTGCAAATATGGCTGGAAATGATATAAAAATAGAAATTTAGAAGACGACAGCATATTTGTTTTTTATTCAGCAGAATTTTAGTTTACATAGTTTTCTAGATTGAGAGTAGGGTTAGTAGAGGGGATGGGCAATAATACCTTAATTATAAAAGGTATAAAATAATACCTTAATTTTTGCATATTAGGTACAATTAAGGCACCAGGGAAGAGTGGTAAGAGCAGCTTTTGGTGTCAGATAGAAGTGACTTAGACCCCAGCTTAGGTGTTTATTAGCCGTGAAATTTCATTCAATTTCTCTAAGTCTCAGTTTAATTGTATATAATATTGATACAAAAATACTTTCATTATATAGCTGTTAGAAGGTCTACTTGAGAATTTATATAAATGACCTCCAAGAGTTCTTGAAAGTGTTGTAAAATGCTACTTTCCTTCTATTGGCGTGACTGAAGAGATATATTAAAGTGTATTAAACTTTGCGGAGACAATTTCTTTCTAAGCAGGGAAAAATGAAATTTAAGAAGGAGAAACATGTTTCTATACAGTGTTTCAGAGAATCATGGACTGTCAGAGTTAAAACAGTTCCGGGAAATAATCTGCAGAGATTTTATGCTTTTCTTTTTCCCAATAAATTCCTTTTAAAAAACTAAATCTTACTTGGCACTTCTGTAGGTTATTCTCCATTTGACTTCCCCCCCGTCATCCTCTACCCTGCTCTGCCCCCAGAGGGCTAAACCCTGTGGGATGTAACCCTCAGTTTCCTTGCTCTCTGCTTCTGCTTGTCTTTGGACAGTGAGAGGAACCACCAAGCACCTGGAGGACAAGGAGGAGAAGGAGAGACCAGTGTGTTTTGTGCATTTCTGCTCTGGTTCCCTTGCTGCTTTGACCTTGCATCTCCTCAGTGCTGGTGTACCTCTACAGCAACCTCTTGGTAGTTCCTCCTGCATTGCTTCAGCTCTTTTAGCCCTGTAAAAATAAAGTTGTTTCTTCCTTTTGTGTCTTTAGGTCTAGAAGTGGCAAAGATTCCTTCTTGCTGTTGCTTATCCCTGAGTCCTTCAGTCTTGCCCACGCCTCTCTCAAAAGTACCTTCATGAAATTCTCTTCCCTATAACCATTTTGAGTAGAATTTCAATACCAGTTACACCCTGACTATACTCATTTCCTATGGCCATTGAAACAGATTACCACAAACTGGGTATTTTAAGCAACAGAAATGTATTCTCTTACAGTTCTGGAGTCTAGAAGTCTGAAATCCAGGTGTCGACAGGACCATGATTTATCTGAAGGCTCTAGGGGACAATCTTCCCTTGCGTCTTCATGATTCTGATGGTTCCAGGATTTCTTTGGCTTGTAGCTACCTTTTTCCAGCCTCTGCCTTTGTCCTCACATGGCATCTTCCTCAGTCTTCTGTCTTTTTAAGGGCACTGGCTACTGGATTTTGAGTCTACCAGGGTAATCCAGGAAGATCTCATCTCAAGATCTTTAACTATATAGCCACCGTTCAACCCACTACACTCACTCATACAAGCTACTAATACTTAAAGCAGAAAATAGCTAACCTGCTCTAAATGAAAGGAGGGTAACTGGACCATACCCTTCCCCACACCTATGCTATATATAAGGAAACAGAAGCCCAGTGATCAGAAGTTATTTACCTAGTATCACAAACCTAGTTAGTAGGACTTCTAGACAGTGGTTTTCTTCATGAAACCTTCGCATTCCTGGTATTTGGGTAGCTGAGAGGCTAATCATGTGGCCAATATCATTTACTATGCTAGTAAGAAAATCAGGCATTTGTGGCAAGGTTAATTCTTGCCTTCCTGGTATTTTCTGTTTAGCAGGGGAGAATATTATGATTAATGCCTCTTAACCTAATGGGTTTTTTTAAAGCTATGACTAAAGAAATATGGAAGATTATCTTGAGCTGAATTACTATCAAATAAAGACAGTTAAACACATTACTTTTTCCCCTCAGAGTTCTGTAAATTAAAGTAAATTGAAGTTAAGAATATCAGAGCAACTTCTAAATGTGTTTTGTCAATAGACATCAGGGCTTCCAAAGTTATATGAAAGAAGTACCCTCTCCTTGTTTGACTGAGTGATTCTTAACATATGGTGTTTGCTATTTCCAGTGGGATTTCCAAAACTTAAAATCAGAGAAAGCAGCAGTTTTCAAGACTGTCAAGCTGGCTCAGGTATGAAAAAGAATTGTTTCCACATCTGGAATAATGTATCTGAAATAGGGGGGTGGAAAATTCTTATTAGTCTCCCCTTAGTTTGCCTCCCAGCAGTGTCACTTGTTTATCTATCCCAGAATGTTTGAATCAACTTTCTGGATCATGGTCTAGTAATCTAGGCAAAAACAAATAAGCTTGTTTACCCGAAGGAATTGTCAAATAGCTTGGACTGCACTCCTAGGACTTCATAGCCTCCTCATTATGTTTCAAAGTCTGCCAGGCTAGCGTTTCTTGATCTTCAGTGCCCTGGTGTTGTTTTTTTTTTTTTTTTTTTTTTTTTTTTTTTTTTTTTTTGATGTGCTTTGGCTCAATAACACTTTCTATCAGACAGTGCAGATGAAAACTCCTTAGTTAAAATATTCAGGAGAGAAGAGAGAATTAAGCCTACAATAGCATTTTCCAAGCAGACTAGAAAATGCTAAGAACAAAATTTTGTTGTGTTTTTGCTCCTGGTAATTTTATTTGGAGTTTATGGGGAATAAAACAACACAATTGAATCTGCAGGCCATTGTTTTATTTAGGCACTTCACCTTAATCCATTCATTTCACAAAGGATTATTGAGAGTCTGTTATATACAAAATCACATTCTAGGTTCTGGGTTTCCTGTGGTAATCTAAAGAGACATAGCCTTTGCTGTCATGGAAATTACTTTCTAGAAGTAATAAAAAAGAAAATAAGGCATAAATAATTAAGTAAGAGAGAAGAAATGAACAGGTAATGTTATAAAATAAAACAGGTTAGCAGGTTAATTGTGCCTGGGTGGCATGAGTCAGAAATATACTAGGTGGTTCCTTAAAAAGAGGGATTTGAGGTCTTTTGGGTCAGGCTCCCAATGCAACATGCTGTTTCTGTTTCACCTGGTATAACCTGATGACCCAAATCCTAGTCTTCCCTCAATGACAGAAGGAAGAAATCAATTGCTTGGGGATCCAATAGACTGTTGGAACAAAAGATTGCATAGCATGCATTATATTCTATGAATGGTGAGATTGGTTTTCTCTTTATTCTATATTTTATCCTTTTCTTTCTCACTAGGTTTTAGGAGTAGAGGAGGCAGAATTAAAGTTTTGCTTATTTCACCCATAGGTTGTGAATGTATGTTTTTCCTCTGAGCAGATAGTCTTTAAAGTGCTTGCTACATGCTTACTTACCTCTTCTCTTAGGCAGATTTTTTTTATTGCAATTTAAATATAAAAACTTGTTCTTTAATAGGACTAATATGCCTATGCATCCTAAGAAGGATCACCTAAACAATTAGAACAATTGAGCTGATGCAGTCAGCCCAGTCTTATAAATGTGCATCTCCACATTGATAAATGTTCTCTATTTAATTAAAATATATTGATCATGGCACATTTATCTTTATCAGAATGACCATGCACGGTCTTTTGAGGAATTATTGTTTATTGGTTTGAGAAACAAATAGGCAGCTTTAAAAGAATGTGTAGGCTTTCAAATTTATTTTCTGTCTTCTAAGTAGTTACATATTGCTCTTAGTTAAATTATGCTGTTTTGCCTGCTTAAAGCTTCCCTTAGAAGATATGTAGGTTGTAATAAACACTAATTAGTTCATGTCACCATTCAGCAAACTGCTTGGGAAGACTCCAGTGATTTGCTGTACAAATATCACCTCTTTAATGGAACGTCTGATGTGAAGTGATTACAGATTTATAAAGGATGTAGACTTAAACCAAAGTTATAAGTCTCTTATGATCAATTCACCTAATGTCATGGAGAAAACAATTTAAGGAGATGTTGTCTTAAATTAATATGTTAACATAGATCACACTGGAATTTGCAGCTGTACTTGGGGGCATAGTTCACTCATTAAATGGAAACTTGCTAACAAGAAGGAAATTATAATTCACTTTTAGAAATAATTCTGAATAAAAATGCACTACAAACATATTTTTTGAACACTTTAGTATTTAGCTTTAATTTTCAAATCTCAAATGAAACAACTATCTAGTGCAATATCTAAGCTATATAGAGTAAATATTTTAGGGCATATTATACATGTGTGGTGGAGCTGTAAAAAACTCAAACCCTAAACCATGACCAATTCTTAGTGTCTACTCTAAAGCACTATCTAAGAAACATCCCAGTTTTAAACTGGACCTTCTTAAATAAGTATACATTGTAACTGTGATAAAGACTATGGAAAACAACCTTGGGATGCTGTTAGAACAGATAAGAGGGGGCTCTGACACACCCTGGAGGGTCAAGGAAGATGTCTTTAGAAAGTAACACTTGATTTGAGAGATGAAGCATCTCAATACCCCAGCCAAGTTACTCTCCAGCTTAGTCTTACGTAGAAGTTACTCTTTACTGACTACCTAAAACCCATTTAGAATCCCTTTTTCCTTGCCGAAGGTGGGCCGTGCAGCTCAGGTCTGGCCTAAGTGAAAAGAACAGAAATCTGGGAAGATTTGCTTTCTCAATCAAAAGAAGAAAATGCAGTTGGAGAGGTCTCCTTCCTTCTAGCTTCCTACATTTAATATGGCAGCAGGACAGCTATCTTGGTGTCCTGAAGCAACACGTAGGAGGTTATAGCCAAGGAAATCACGGAGATGTTGGCTAGAAGATTGTCAAGCCACGAAAACAACAGCAGGAACTGCTGGAGTCTATGAAATAGTGGGAATTAATGTTCTCTTGGGGCTTCCTAGAAACTTAGTTTGTGGAGAAGAGCAGACGTGTTTTACCCTCACAACATCTGAGATTTTCCTCAGGGCAGTTGAATCTTTTAAAGAGCTTGACACATGCTTATTTACCATTTTTCCCAGGTTGATTTTTTTTTCCCCATTGCAATCTTCCATTGTAAAGCAAGAGAAAGTTGGTGAGGCCGTTTAATTTGTCAAAAATCAATCTAAAAAGTAGGAATTGAAAACACATCTGCTGAAAATGCACATAGAACAATTTAATTAAAGTAAATCATTGTGTGATGAATCCTTTACAATTTGGGGGAGGAAGATTCTAATACCGAGCTTGGCAATATCTCAATATGATTTACTCACAGATTTAACTTCTGAGGCTTTATTATAAAGAAACGTCAAATCAATCATTTTACACTTTTACACTTTTTAATTTTACAGTGTCTGTTTTTCTTCTGTGAACATTTATTTCTTGATATGTAACACATAAGGCATTATTGATAAATAATTAAAATTAAATATTCCACCCTCAAAAGTTCACCATAAGTAGAAAAAATAAACTAAAACAACCCCTGATTATATTTTCAATAATAAAATTTTAAAGGATGTAAATATAATATGTATAATCTTCTTTGCAGGGCAATCTGCTTTGGAGGTGGGCAGGGTGATATGCTGGAGGATCTTGAAAGCCATATTGAAGGAGGTGCTACCTGAGCAAAGTTTTGAAAGGTGGATAAATATTTCCCAGACAGCAGAGGTTGAAAGAAAGGCATTGAATGGGCATATACAAAGGTGTGGAGGAACTAAATTGTAACACCAGTTTTGGAAACCATAGTCAGTTGAGACCTGAGAAACCAAGATGAATTAGAGGAGAAAGTGACAGCAAACGAGGTTGAAGAAGCAGACAGAGCCTCAAGAACAAATATGCAAATCTGTACTGATCTTTCTGTACTTACAGTGGATAGTCCAATGAAGTCAGCTCTGTTAAGCTCAGGCTCAGAGTGAGATGCCAACTCCAGGTAAACTG
Organism: Balaenoptera acutorostrata; assembly: GCF_949987535.1. Taxonomy (NCBI): domain Eukaryota; kingdom Metazoa; phylum Chordata; class Mammalia; order Artiodactyla; family Balaenopteridae; genus Balaenoptera; species Balaenoptera acutorostrata. The sequence goes on from NC_080083.1 coordinate 30,364,716, forward strand.
CATTGGGGAGTACTCAGGTACAAGCCCTTGATCGTTTAAACCCCAAATGAGCTTATAGGATATGTGTGTGTGTGATTTTTATTTCATTTAAGAATGAATCTTAAAAATATTTTATTGTTATAAATTTGCATCCAAATCAACATTTATCAACATGTAGAGTTGTCCCTCGGTATCCTGGTAGGATTCTTCCAGGACCGCCCCTCCCATGCCAAAATCCGAGGATGCTCAAACCCCTTATATGAAATGGTGTAGTACAGTCGGCTGTCTGTAACCGGCAGCTGGTTGAATCCATGGAGGTGGAATCCGTGGATATGAAGGGCCGACTGTATAACAACTGTGGGGTTTTCCATTGTAATGGATGCCCTACAGTTTATTTAATCCCCCACTGTTGGCAAGGTTATTAAAATTTGCACAATGATGTGATATGTGCTTTCCAATTTACATAAATTTTTCAGGGTACATTTTTAGAAGTAAATTGCTGTCATAGAAATTCAAGATTTTTATAATACTGAAAAATTGCCACCCATTTATATTATATATAACTTATATGCCTGCCAGCAAATATACCTAATAGGATTTATGGAATTTTTTTCTTTCCAAAGTGAATCATTGAGTGATATGTGTTTCTCAATCAATAAACTAGATTTGTGTGTGTGTATACATATATATAGCCATGTAACATTAATATCAAATTAACAAATGAATTTTAAAAGGTGGCAGTCAAATGTATTGAGGAGAAACATTTCAAATTTTACATTTCAATTATTTTATCTTGAATAGTGAATACTTGTCCATGGCACAACACTCAAAAGTGACAAGAAGTGTGTAAAATTATGCATGTCTCTTTTACTCTTGTCGCCTCTCTCATACAATTCCCTTCCTAAGGGGCAGCAGTGTTACTGCACCTTGCTCATTGCTCCAGAAATTATCTTTATAAATATAGGAAAAGCAGATATATATAGTCCACCCTTTTAAGCCCAAATTATAGTAGCATATTATAAACATTGTTCGGTATTTTGCTTTATTCTATTAAAATATGTCTTGTGGGTTGTTTTTTTTTTATAGCAGTATGCAAGCTCTTCCTCATTTTTTTTAAAACAGTGTTATACTGAACGGCATTTAAGATATTTTGTGTATTTTGCTATGCAGAAAAAGTGTTGCAATTAATAACTCTGTATATGTATCATTCTATATATGTGCTAGTATATTGTTAAGATCCCAAGAAATAGAATTTCTGTGTCAAAAGGTGTGTACCAAATTGCCATTCACAAGAGCTGTAGTAATTTATAACAACTAAACCTACAGTATAAGAAATGCTTATTTCCCATCTCTCCCATCTTTTTTTCTTTTTAATTTTTGCCACTCTAAAAGGTGAAAAAGGTGTCTTTTGACGTGCATTATTGAGTGAAACTGAGCATCTTTTCATATATTTCAAAACAATTTATATTTTCTTTTCTCTTAACTTTCTGTTTAGATCCTTTGTCTACTTATGTATTGGACTACTGGTGTTTTCTTACTGACTTATAAGAACAATCTTTGTATAGTAAGGAAAACAATTCTTTGTGATATAAATTCCAAATATTTTTTCTGAGCTTGTAATTTGCCTTGGTACTATTTTAATGTTTTTTCCATGTCAAATTTTTTTTTTTTTATGTAGGTAGATCAGCAACATCAGAAACACCTCTAAATTCTTACCTTCTCCTTTCACCATGGATAGGATATGAAAAAATAAGCATGACTTACAAATGCAAGAGATTTGAATTAGAGATAAAGAAGTTTTAAGTAAAGGGTTATCATTTGAACTGATTTTTCAGGTTAGTGAGTACCTTTCTCCGGAGATAGACATTTTAGATTATGATTAAAGAATGGTCTTAGTCTTTGAGTATATCCAGGCTGAAATCAGCTAGATTATGTGATGTTTTGTGATAAGATGTGGCTCTATGGGTGGAATGGTACTCAAAAAGTATTGAATAATATAGCACACTCCGAAAGTTCCACAGAGATCATTTGGTTTATTTTCCCCAATATCCCTATTAGGAAATGGGGAATAAGAGATGAAGCAACTTGTCAAGCTTCTCACAGTGAATAACTGGCAGCATTGGGGCCAGTTCTCCAAGACTCGGCCACACTGCCAATCTCATCAGTAATATCTTTTCTCTCTTCCCCATAAAGAGTGACTTCTCTCAAGCTGAAATCAGCAGTAAACTAAACAATAACAAACTAAACAAAATCACATCTGCTGAAGCCCAACTAGACTGGAAACTTACTCTGTTAAAGTTTCATGTGATTTGTCCTTTCACAACATTCAAATCAACAAAAGAAATACTTATATACAATGAACTTGAAAAGTGTGCTTTAGAGGAAAAGGTCTCCAAGCAACATATTAGTGTTTTCACAGCATTTATCTGTCCTTTTTGGCTAATTAGCTGGCTTAGATAAGAAAACACTTCTAATAAAAATGTGTGAATAGAAAATAAAACAACAACAACAAAAAGTTAAAACACTTCAGGGCTTCATTGACTTCTAGAATATAAATCAAATCAATATCTTAAAAACTACATGGGTTGAAATTCCTGAAGTGAACACATGTGTACTTATATAAGCTTGTACATATCTTTAAAAATATCCATTAAAGGCCCTCCCCTCCCCCTCTGTGCTGGGGCCTCTGAGGTGCCCACCAGTGGCTGGAGCAGATCTGAGCTGTAGCTGGGGTTTCATGATCCACTTCCTGGGTGCCAAGGGGCTGTTGAGCTGAGGCCAAGGTGGGCAGCAGCCCTCAGAGAATGTGGCACAGAGATGTTTCTGCCAGTTAGCACGGTTGGAGGGAAAACTGAGAATTGAGAAGAAGAACAGGGATTTCATATGATAATTCAGAGAAAACAATGATTTAAAATGTTGTGGAGATCGAGTATTTTTGGTGTCAGGAGCGGAAAGGTGTTTCAGTCTGGTGAGCCAACAAAACTGGGCATAGGAAAACCCAAGCACCAGCAGAGGCTGTAAATGTTGGAGTTTACAAGAAAGCACCATGAGAGGAACAAGGAAGGCCATTAAAATCATTTGCATGTAAGAGGGCAGACAGCAGAAGGAAGAAGAACTACAATCCTGCAGCCTGTGGAACAAAAACCACATTCACAGAAAGATAGACAAGAGAAAAGACAGAGGGCTATGTAGCAGATGAAGGAAAAAGATAAAACCCCAGAAAAACAACTAAATGAAGTGGAGATAGGCAACCTTCCAGAAAAAGAATTCAGAAAAATGATGGTGAAGATGATCCAGGACCTCGGAAAAAGAATGGAGGCAAAGATCAAGAAGATGCAAGAAATGTTTAACAATGGTATAGAAGAATTAAAGAACAAACAAACAGAGATGAAAAACACAATAACTGAAATGAAAAATACACTAGAAGGAATCAATACCAGAAAAACTGAGGCAGAAGAACGGATAAGTGACCTGGAAGACAGAATGGTGGAATTCACTTCTGCAGAACAGAATAAACAAAACAGAATTAAAAGAAATGAAGACAGCGTAAGAGACCTCTGGGACAACATTAAACACAACAACATTCACATTATAGGGGTAAAGAAGGAGAACAGAGAGAGAAAGGACCCGAGAAAATATTTGAAGAGATTATAGTTGAAAACTTCCCTAACATGGGAAAAGAAATAGCCACCCAACTCCAGGAAGCGCAGAGTCCCATACAGGATAAACCCAAGGAGAAACACGCCAAGACACATAGTAATCAAAGTGGCAAAAATTAAAGACAAAGAAAAATTACTGAAAGCAGCAAGGGAAAAACGACAAATAACATACAAGGGAACTCCCATAAGGTTAACAGCTGATTTCTCAGCAGAAACTCTGCAAGCCAGAAGGGAGTGGCATGATATACTTAAAGTGATGAAAGGCAAGAACCTACAAACAAAATTACCTGGCAAGGATCTCATTCAGATTCGATGGAGAAATCAAAAGCTTTACAGAAAAGCAAAAGCTAAGAGAATTCAGCACCACCAAACCAGCTCTACAACAAATGCTAAAGGAACTTCTCTAAGTGGGAAACACAAGAGAAGGAAAGGACCTACAAAAACAAACCCAAAACAATTAAGAAAATGGTAAGAGGAACATACATATTGATAATTACCTTAAACGTGAATGGATTAAATGCTCCAACCAAAAGACACAGGCTTGATGAATGGATACAAAAGGAAGACCCATATATATGCTGTCTACAAGAGACCCACATCAGACCTAGGGACACATACAGACTGAAAGTGAGGGTATGGAAAAAGATATTCCATGCAAATGGAAATCAAAAGAAAGCTGGAGTAGCAATACTCATATCAGATAAAATAGACTTTAAAATAAATACTGTTACAAGAGACAAGGAAGGACACTACATAATGATCAAGGGAACAATCCAAGAAGAAGATATAAGAATTATAAATATATATGCACCCAACATAGGAGAACCTCAATACGTAAGGCAACTGCTAACAGCTCTAAAAGAGGAAATAGACAGTAAGACAATAATAGTGCGGGACGTTAACACCTCACTTACACCAATGGACAGATCATCCAAAATGAAAATAAATAAGGAAACAGAAGCTTTAAATGACACAATAGACCAGATGGATTTAACTGATATTTATAGGACATTCCATCCAAAAACAGCAGATTACACTTTCTTCTCAAGTGTGCATGGAACATTCTTCAAGATAGATCACCTCTTGGGTCACAAATCAAACCTCAGTAAATTTAAGAAAACTGAAATCACATCAAGCATCTTTTCTTACCACAACACTATGAGATTAGAAATGAATTACAGGGGAAAAAAACGTAAAAACACAAACACATGGAGGCTAAACAATATGTTACCAAATAACCAAGAGATCACTGAAGAAATCAAAGAGGAAATCAAAAACTACCTAGAGACAAATGATAATGAAAACACGAGGATCCAAAACCTATAGGATGCAGCAAAAGCAGTTCTAAGAGGGAAGTTTATAGCTATAGAAGCCTACCTCAAGAAACAAGAAAAATCTCATATAAACAATTTAACCTTACACCTAAAGGAACTAGAGAAAGAAGACCAAACAAAACCCAAAGTTAGCAAAAGGAAAGAAATCATAAAGATCAGAGCAGAAATAAATGAAACAGAAACAAAGAAAACAATAGCACAGATCGATAAAACTAAAAACTGCTTCTTTGAGAAGATAAACAAAATTGATAAAACATTAGCCAGACTCATCAAGGAAAACAGGGAGAGAACTCAAATCAAGAAAATTAGAAATGAAAGAGAAGTTACAACAGACACTACAGAAATACAAAGCATCCTAAGAGACTACTACAAGCAACTGTATGCCAATAAAATGGACAACCTGGAAGAAATGGACAAATTCTTAGAAAGGTATAACCTTCAAAGACTGAACCAGGAAGAAATAGAAAATATGATCAGACCAATCACAAGTAATGAAATTGAAACTGTGATTAAAAATCTTCCAAAAGGCGAAAGTCCAGGACCAGATGGCTTCACAGGTGAATTCTATCAAACACTTAGAGAACAGCTAACACCCATCCCTCTCAAAATCTTCCAAAAACTTGCAGAGGAAGCAACACTCCCAAACTCATTCTATGAGGCCACCATCACCCTAATACCAAAACCAGACAAAGATACTACAAAAAAAGAAAATTACAAACCAATATCACTGATGAATATAGATGCAAAAGTCTTCAACAAAATACTAGCAAACAGAATCCAACAACACATTAAAAGGATCATACGCCATGATCAAGTGGGATTATCCCAGGGATGCAAGGATTCTTCAATATACGCAAATCAATCAATGTGATACACCAATTAACAAATAGAAGAAGAAAAACCATATGATTATTTCAATAAATGCAGAAAAAGCTTTTGACAGAATTCAACACCAATTTATGATAAAAACTCTCCAGAAAGTGGGCATACAGGGAAACTACCTCAACATAATAAAGGCCATATATGACAAACTCACAGCAAACATCATTCTCAGTGGTGAAAAACAAAAAGCATTTCCTCTAAGATCAGGAACAAGACAAGGATGTCCACTCTCACCACGATTATTCAACAGAGTTTTGGAAGTCCTAGCCACGGCAATCAGAGAAGAAAAAGAAATAAAAGGAATACAAATTGGAAAAGAAGAAGTAAAACTGTCACTGTTTGCAGATGACATGATACTATACATAGAGAATCCTAAAGAGGCCACCAGAAAACTACTAGAGCTAATCAATGAATTTGGTAAAGTTTCAGGATACAAAATTAATGCACAGAAATCTCTTGCATTCCTATATACTAATGATGAAAAATCTGAAAGAGAAATTAAGGAAACACTCCCATTTACCATTGCAACCAAAAGAATAAAATACCTAGGAATAAACCTACCTAAGGAGACAAAAGACCTGTCTGCAGAAAAGTATAAGACACTGATGAAAGAAATTAAAGATGATACCAACAGATGGAGAGATGTACTATGTTCTTGGATTGGAAGAATCAATATTGTGGAAATGACTATACTACCCAAAACAATCTACAGTTTCAATGGAATCCCTATCAAATTACTAATGGCATTTTTTACAGAACTAGAACAAAATATCTTAAAATTTGTATGGAGAAAGAAAAGACCCCAAATAGCCAAAGCAGTCTTGAGGGAAAAAAACGGAGCTGGAGGAATCAGACCCCCTGACTTCAGGCTATACTACAAATTTACAGTAATTAAGGCAACATGGCACTGGTACAAAAACAGAAACATAGATCAATGCAACAAGATAGAAAGCCCAGATATAAACCCACACATGTATGGTCAACTAATCTATGACAAAGGAGGCAAGGATATACAATGGAGAAAAGACAGTCTCTTCAATAAGTGGTGCTGGGAAAACTGGACAGCTACATGTAAAAGAATGAAATTAGAACACTCCCTAACACCATACACAAAAATAAACTCAAAATGGATTAGAGACCTAAATGTAAGACCAGACACTATAAAACTCTTAGAGGAAAACGTAGGAAGAACACACTTTGACATAAATCATAGCAAGATCTTTTTTGATCCACCTCCTAGAATAATGGAAATAAAAACAAAAATAAACAAATGGGACCTAATGAAACTTAAAAGCTTTTGCACAGCAAAGGAAACCATAAACAAGACGAAAAGACAACCCTCAGAATGGGAGAAAATATTTGCAAATGAAGCAACTGACAAAGGATTAAACTCCAAAATTTACAAGCAGCTCATGCAGCTCAATAACAACAAAACAAACAACCCAATCCAAAAATAGGCTGAAGACCTAAATAGACATTTCTCCAAAGAAGATATACAGATTGCCAACAAACACATGAAAGTATGCTTAACATCATTAATCATTAGAGAATTGCAAATCAAAACTACAATTAGATATCATCTCACACCGGTCAGAATGGCCATCATCAAAAAATCTAGAAACAATAAATGCTGGAGAGGGTGTGGAGAAAAGGAAACACTCTTGCAGTGTTGGTGGGAATGTAAATTGATACAGCCACTATGGAGAACAGTATGGAGGTCCCTTAAAAAACTAAAAATAGAACTACCATACGACCAAGCAATCCCACTACTGGGAATATACCCTGAGGAAACCATAATTCAAAAAGAGTCATGTACCGAAATATTCATTGCAGCTCTATTTACAATAGCAAGGAAATGGAAGCAACCTAAGTGTCCATCATCGGATGAATGGATAAAGAAGATGTGGCACATATACACAATGGAATATTACTCAGCCATAAAAAGAAACGAAATGGAGTTATTTGCAGTGAGGTGGATGTAGTTAGAGTCTGTCATACAGAGTGAAGTGAGTCAGAAAGAGAAAAACAAATACAGTATGCTAACACATATATATGGAATCTAAGGGAAAAAAAAAAAAGGTCATGAAGAACCTAGTGGCAAGATGGGAATAAAGACACAAACCTACTAGAGAATGGACTTGAGGATATGGGGAGGGGGAGTGGTAAGATGTGACAAAGTGAGAGAGTGGCATGGACATATATACACTACCAAACATAGAATAGATAGCTAGTGGGAAGCAGTCGCATAGCACAGAGAGATCTTCTCAGTGCTTTCTGACCACCTAGAGGGGTGGGATAGGGAGGGTGGGAGGGAGGGAGATGCAAGAGAGAAGAGATATGGGAACATATGTATATGCATAACTGATTCACTTTGTTATAAAGCAGAAACTAACACACCATTGTAAAGCAATTATACTCCTATAAAGATGTAAAAAATTAATTAATTAATTAATTTTTTTAAAAAAAAGATGCCACCAGAAAACTGCTAGAGCTAATCAATGAATGTTGTAAAGTTGCAGGATACAAAATTAATGCACAGAAATCCCTTGCCTTCCTGTATACTAATGATGAAATATCTGAAAGAGAAATTAAGGAAACACTCCCATTTACCATTGCAACAAAAAGAATAAAATACCTAGGAATTAATTTACCTAGGGAGACAAAAGACCTGTCTGCAGAAAATTATAAGACACTGATGAAAGAAATTAAAGATGGTACCAACAGATGGAGAGAGATACCATGTTCTTGGATTGGAAGAATCAATGTTGTGAAAATGACTATACTACCCAAAGCAATCTACAGATTCAATGGAATCTCTATCCAATTACCAATGGCAGTTTTTACAGAACTAGCACAAAAAAATCTTAAAATTTGTATGGTGAAAGAAAAGACCCCTAATAGCCAAAGCAGTCTTGACTGAAAAAAACGGAGGTGGAAGAATCAGACTCCCTGACTTCAGACTACACTACAAAGCTACAGTAATCAAGATAATATGGTACTGGCACAAAAACAGAAATATAGATCTATGGAACAGGATAGAAAGCCCAGAGATAAACCCACACATGTATGGTCAACTAATCTATGACAAAGGAGGCAAGGATATACAATGGAGAAAAGACAGTCTCTTCAATAAGTGTTGCTGGGAAAACTGGACAGCCACATGTAAAAGAATGAAATTAGAACACTTCCTAACACCATACACAAAAATAAACTCAAAATGGATTAGAGACCTAAATGTAAGACTGGACACCATAAAACTCTTAGAGGAAAACCTAGGAAGAACATTCTTTGACATAAATCACAGTAAATCTTTTTTGATCCACCTTCTAGAGTAATGGAAATAAAAACAAAAATAAACAAATGGGACCTAATGAAACTTAAAAGCTTTTGCACAGCAAAGGAAACCATAAACAAGACGAAAAGACAACCCACAGAATGTGAGAAAATATTTGCAAACACATCAACAGAGAAAGGATTAATCTCCATATACATAAACAGCTCATGCAGCTCAATATTAAAAAACAAACAATCCAATCAAAAAATGGGCAGAAGACCTAAATAGACATTTCTCCAAAGAAGACATACAGATGGCCGAGAACCACATGAAAAGCTGCTCAACATCATTAATTTTTAGGGAAATGCAAATCAAAACTCCAATGAGGTACCAGCTCACACCAGTTAGAATGGGCATCATCAGAAAATCTACAAACAAATACTGGAGAGGGTGTGGAGTAAAGGGAACCCTCTTGCACTCTTGGTGGGGATGTAAATTGATACAGCCACTATGCAGAACAGTATGGAGGTTCCTTAAAAAACTAAAAATAGAATTACCATGTGACCCAGCCATCCCACTGCTGGGCATGTACCCAGAGAAAACCATAATTCAAAAAGACACACGCACCCCAATGTTCATTGCAGCACTATTGACAATAGCCACGTCATGGAAGCAACCTAAATGCCCATCGACAGATGAATGGATAAAGAAGATGTTGTACATATATACAATGGAATATTACTCAGACATAAAAAGGAACGAAATTGGGTCATTTGTAGAGACATGGATGAATCTAGAGACTGTCAGAGTGAAGTAAGTCAGAAAGAGAAAAACAAATATTGCATATTAACACATATATGTGGAATCTAGAAAAATGGTACAGATGAACCGGTTTGCAGGGCAGAAATTGAGACACAGATGTAGAGAACAAATGTATGGACACCAAGGGGGGGAAGTGGCATGGGGTGTGGGGTGGTGTGATGAATTGGGAGATTGGGATTGACATTTATACACTGATGTGTATAAAATGGATGACTAAAAAGAACCTGCTGTATAAAAAAATAAAATACAATAAAATAAAACAAAATGTTGTGGAGAAAAAAAAATACCCATTAAAGATTACATACTTGATATTAACTAGAATAATATCACTAACACTACTTTAGGACAAGAGCTACCCTTAAGCTGCACACATTCATACTCTAACATTTATTCTAAAGTCAGAAATGTATTAGAAATGACTGGTGGGGAAGAGCCTCACAATTAATTTTATAAGTCTTAGGCATACCAGGAATCTTACAACAAACATTAACGAAAACCTTCACTTTTTTATACAGAATTTGTTTAACCACTGAGAATAATCAAGAATGCCCATAAAATTTTAGCCCTTGGTCAAGGCGGCCAGATTCTTGAAAAATATTAAGTAAAAATATGGAAATAGATAAATATGATGATTCAGTGGACAGAAGGAGGAATGGAAGACATTGAACAGAATGAAGCCATAATAGATGGTTAGTAAGAGACGTTCTGGTAAAAAAATTGGAACAAGTATAATTGGAAGTTGACTGGTGCAGAATGGGTAGTATATAGGAGTTTTTAAAAAATGGAAAAAAAAATTAAAGCCCAAGCCAAAAGAGACTTTAGTACCATGGCCATACATTCCAGTAAAAGCCAGAGTAACAGAGGGCAGGTCGAGTGTTGGGATACGTGTGTATGTGAAAGTATGAATGAGAGGAAGGGGGCTTACAGGGCTTTGCAGTCTACTCTCCTTTCTTCACGACAGACACCACCAAATTAGTTTTCCAAATTCAAGTTCTGTTCTTTGCTGCCTACAATACATCTTTTGTATTCTACTATTGCATTTTTATTTTCTTACAATTATTTTTTATCTAATGTAGTCTCTTGGCTTATCTGACTATATACTTCATAAAAATTTCTCTTCATATTTGATGAAGCCACTTTGTTTAAGAAAAAAGTTTTAATATTGAAATTATATTAAGGGATATTATCTTCCTCTCATTCTTAAGAATGATGAGGGATTTTTCTTTTTCTATTTCTATTTCACAAGCCTAATGCTGAACGTTTGTTTATTCATCATCCAATAAGAAGGGATCTTTTTAGACTCAATGGCCAACATTTGAAAGAGTACATGGATTAGTGTTTAACTTCCTAAGTAATCAAGGGAATGTAAATTAAAGCCACAGCAAAGTATCATTACACACCATCAAAATAACAATTTAAAACCCTGACAATGTCAAGTATTGATGAGAATATGGAATAATGGGAACTCTTTAATACTGTTAATGGCAGTACAAATAGGTATAGTTACCTCTGCCAATAGGTATTTTCTGACAATGCTGAATATATGATCAAGAACCCAGTACTTACATTTTTAAAAATGTATTTATTTTATTTATTTATTTTTGGCTGCACTGGGTCTTCATTGTTGCTCTCAGGCTCTCTTTAGTTGCGGCAAGCAGGGACCATTCTTCGCTGTGACACACAGGCTTCTCATTGCGGTGGCCTCTCCTGTTGCGGAGCACAGGCTCTAGGCACACGGGCCTCTGCAGTTGTGGCACATGGGCTCAGTAGTTGTGGCTCGCTGGCTCCAGAGCACAGGCTCAGCAGCTGTGGTGCACGGGCCCAGCTGCTCCACGGCATGTGGGATCTTCCCGGACCAGGGCTCGAACCCACATCCCGTGCAATGGCAGGCGGGCTCTCAACCACTGCGTCACCAGGGAAGCCATACATTCTTAAATATAGAGAAATTTATGTTCCAGGTTATGCATCAGGTTATGACTGAAAGAATATTTATGGCTGTATTCATAATTGTCCCAGATTTGAAACAACTCAAATGTCCTTTAACAGGAGAATAGATAAATACCTCAAAGGATATCCCAACCATAGAATATTTTACATCAATGACATGAACAAACTACACTCATGATCAACAACATTAATAAATCGTACAAATAATGTTGAATAAAAGAAGCAAGAGAAAAAAGCATAGCATACACTATGACTTCATTAATATAAAAAACAGGAAAATGAACAACTTTTCAGTGATGATAAGTGATAAATTGGTGATAAATCTTTGAAAAAGTTTAAAAAAATGACACATTATTATTTTGTGAAAATTGTTATTTCTGTAGGGATGAGGAGTGGGAAGCCTGAAGAATTTTGGAGAACTAGCAATGTTCTATTTCTTTATATAAGTTATGGGAAACATCAGTGCTTACATTTTTCATTAAACTGATATTATGCCTTATGAACTTTTAAATATATAAGCTATACTGAAAGAGAGATACAGCTAAATACCTATTAGAATGGTCAAAATCTGAAACACTGACAAAACCAAATGCTGGTGAGGAAAACAGGAACTCTCATACTTACCTGGTGGTAATGCAAAATGGTACAGTCACCTAGGAAGGTAATTTGGTGGTTTCTTACAAAACTAAACATACTTTTACCATATGATCAAGCAACCATGCTCCCCAAGGAGTTTTAAAACACAAAATCCTGCACATGGATATTTATAGAAGCTTTATTCATAATTTCCAGATATTGGAAGCAACCAAGATGTCCTTCAGTAGGTGGATGGATAAATAAGCTGTGGTACGTCCACACAATGGAGTATTATTCGGTGCTAAAAAAGAAATGAGCTACCAAATCATGAAAAGACATAGAGGAAACTTAAATACATATTACTAAGAGAAAGAAACCAATCTGAAAAGGATATGTACTGTATGAGTCTAAGTATATGACAGTCTGGAAAAGGAAAACTATGGAGAGAATAAAAAGATCAGTGGTTGCCTAAGGTGAGGGTGGGCAGAGATGAGTAGGCAGAACACAGAGAATTTTTAGGGCAGTGAAAATACTCTATATGATATTTTAATGATGGATATATGACATTCTATTTTTGTCCAAACCCATAGAACGTACAACACCAAGAATGAACTCTAAGGTAAACAATGGACTTTGAGTAATTATGATGTGTCAATGTAGATTCATCCTTGGTAAAAAAAAATACGCCATTCTGGTGAGTGATGTTAATAATGGGGGAGCTATACATGTGTGGGGACAGGAGGTATATAAGACATTTCTGTACCTTCCTCTCAATTTTTTTTGTAAACCTAAAACTGCTCTAAAAGGATACAACTTTAAAAAATAAAATTAAATTAAAAGTGCATATTTTTCTTTGGTCCCATTCATTGTCAACTTAGGCGAGCTTGAACAGATAAATCAAAAAAGAAAGAGCAACGAGCAATGCAATACATGGTAATTGTTTGTTGATACATTCAGCAGACACTGACTAGCATTCAGTTTGATTCATGTATGCAACCCAGTGCCTAGCCTGGGCCTTGGAATGACCAATATTCAAAAATATGTGGTAAAAGTATGTGTGAATGAATAAGTGACTTATGGCAGAATTCTCTATAGTCAGCTACTATGAAACTTAGAAAGTCTGTGTGTGTGTGTGTGTGTGTGTGTGTGTGTGTGTGTGTGTGTGTGTATGAAAGATAAAGGAGAGGCTTGTTACTTCTGTATTGATAACATGATCTAATTTATGGTATAATAATAGCCTACAGAGTAAGTCACTGCTAAAGTGTCAGCAAGCCTGATGTAACATGGAAAGGCAGTGTTTTACATGCATCAATAAACAAGTTCTATTACATACATGTAGAAGTAGGATAGATGGCGATGTCAGGTAAATGGACACACCCAGAAATAAACTGAAAATGAAAGCATAAAGCTACTTGTGGATAAGGAGAATTTTGGGAGTCAGCTGCAAAACTGGGAAGTAAAGATGTGCAAAGCAAAAGGGAGCTTATGCTCAGCTGGACAAGTTTAGAATTGTTTTCTGCTAAGAAGCTTACAAATCCCAAGTGGATAGCTTTGGACCCATGTAGACGAGAGTTTAATAAAGACTTCCTGGGCTTCCCTGGTGGCGCAGTGGTTGAGAATCTGCCTGCTAATGCAGGGGACACGGGTTCGAGCCCTGGTCTGGGAAGATCCCACATGCCACGGAGCAGCTGGGCCCGTGAGCCACAGTTACTGAGCCTGCGCGTCTGGAGCCTGTGCCCCGCAACGGGAGGGGCCGCGATAGTGAAAGGCCCGCGCACCGCGATGAAGAGCGGTTCCCGCACCGCGATGAAGCGTGGCCCCCGCTTGCCGCAGCTAGAGAAAGCCCTCGCACGAACCGAAGACCCAACACAGCCAAAAATAAATAAATAAATAAATAAATAAAGTAGCTATAAAAAAAAAAAAAAAAAAAAAAAAAAAGACTTCCTTCTGAGGAGAGGCAGAGTATAGTGGTAATTGTTCTAATTTCACTGGCTTCTGGACAACATGTCCCATATTAATTGGTTCTATTTGTAAATAATATGTCTGTATTAAGTTATTCTAAGTACTCGGGAACATTCTGGAATAATATTCAAAATATTAATTACATTTCTCTTATCCTTTCCTGAACATATTCCTCTTCTTTCTTCCTGAACAACTGCACCCTGAATTCAGTG